>NC_069388.1:12970477-13692977 GCF_027475565.1 Acinonyx jubatus
GTGTGGCGTCTCTCCCAACTGGATGGGGGCCCCCAGATGTGGGGTGACGGTCAGGTGGAGGCCAAGGGCGCAAGCAGAACAAAGGGGAGAGAAGTTTACCGAGCACACGAAGGGCACAGTGGGGCGAGACAGCAGAGGAGAGGCTGTCCGCCATCGGGCAGTGGATGGGAGTCGCGTTTAAAGCGGAAGGTGAGGGGGGATGGAAACGTACGGAATCTTCTCTGTTTTGGTACCTGCGCCTGCTTGTGAGCAGCCCGTTGGTCAGTTAGGCTCTGTGGATGTTTTAAGGTGGGTGCACCTGTTGGGCCTGTCAGCATTCAGCCCAGGCAGCGGCTGTGGGCCTCTTTCCAGGTTCCATCACTCCAGCCCGGTGCCACAAAGCGGCCTCTGCGTTCACAAGGTTCACAAGCCCTGTTCAGGCAGATTTTCCTTATTTCCAGATTTCCCTCTTTCCTTATGACTAATTGGCTTCGTCATATTCCTTCCCCGGACATTATTACCTGAGATGACCGGTGTTTATTTTGTGGTCACCAGATAAGTTTCTGACCTCTCTAAGCCTCAAGGTTCTTGTCTTTTTAAGGCTGTTGTTAGAGGGGCGCCCGGGTGGCTCAGTCACTTAGGCATCCGAGTCTTGATTTCGGCTCAGGTGGTGATCTCACAATTTGGGAGTTCGAGTCCAGCGTGGGGCTCTGCACTGAGCCCTCTCTCCCTCTCTCTGTGCCCCTCCCCTGCTTACTGTCTCTCTCTCTCTCTCTCAAAAAGAAATAAACATTTTTTTTAAAAAAGGGTTGTTAGAAACAGATGAGTAATATAGAAAAAAGTACCTGATACAGCACGCGCTCAGTCATGTTGACCTGTCAATTCCCGCCTCCCGTCCTTCTTTCTTTCTCTTCACCCTTCTTTTCCTTCCTTTCCTCCCTCCTTTTCAGCCTTATTATCCTTCTCCTGAATGACAGAGAGACAGGTGCTCCTCAGATCTGTCTCGACTTAACCTTTAGTTGGTAAAAGCAAACAGTGTATAGATTCCTCCTGTCGCACAGCGACAGCCGTGATGGGAGCTATTTTTACAGGGCAGGCGAAGGGCGAGGGCGTGTCTCTGACCACAATTCCCATCTGTGTCTGACTGACTTGATTTGAGTTTTGTTCTCCTCAACTTACTAGTTTGAAAAATGCCAAAGCTACTGGAAAGCTTAACGCATCGTACGGTGAACATCCGCTCACCCCATCTCCTCTATCTCAGTCACCAGCTGCTGACACTGGACCAGCCTGTTTCAGTGTCCATGTGTATTATTTATAATATATGTCAGGATTTTCCCCTGCTCCCTCCCGTTTTGGGGCCCAAACATTAGAGAGTATGGTGCAAACAACGTGATATTTCATGCCTAAACTCTTCAGAATATATGTCACTGAAAAAAAAAACCAAAACGATTCTTCTACAAAGTGTCCAAACCATTTTTACCCTTGTAACATTTAATGTTGATGCAGAAATCTGGTTCAATATAGTCCAAATTTAGAGCTTTTTCCCCCTAATTCTAAGCGATTGTGCATTGCCTTTAACTCAGCTGCTAACACAAGGCTTTTTGTCTTTCATGATTTCGCCTTTTCTTTTTTTTTTAAGATTTGTATCTTGGACCAGAAAGCCAAGAAGTACTCAGAGGATGATAGGACAAATCAAGGAAACAGAAACTGGAATAAATCAGTTTGGCTCCCACTGCCACATCTAGGAATATTTACACATGAAAAAATGAGGGTAATGGATGTGAATACATGGTGTGAAGAAAAAAGGTCCCACGAGTCCATAATGACACCGAAATCGGTGGTTAGGAGAGATAGTTCTTCTTCACGGAAGGAGGGAAGCTGATCAATGCACTGTGCCCTCTGGCCTCACCCGGGGGTCAGCACAGACCCTCCTTCTTTGAGCTCTGCCTTGTGCCCAGCCCTGGTCTGGTCCCGGAAATGCACAGAAGGAACCTTGGCCTCCAAACATGGAGTCAAAGCTCCGGAGTCTGTGTCCGTGGGGTCTTGGGCATTTGGACCATCTCCGGATGTTTTCCAGATGATCGCAACTTCTCCATCGGAGGGATAATACATATATTTGTTGCTTCCTTCTCCTGAGCAAACCAGGCGCTCTGGTTCCAGAAAAAGACGGTCACTAGAGAGGCGCACTCGGGAGCAATCTGCGGGCTCCTGGTGGTCCCATCAAGCGAGACAGCCGGGTAATTGAGACGATGACCGCCACGGCTGCCGTCAGGATCCGTGGCGGCAACGCCATCCAAGGGCATCTCTCAGGAAGCATCACCCCAGCACCCGCCAGGAAAGGAGGCTTGCGCAGCCGGTCCGCCCGAGCCCCTCTGACACTGACGCCCGGCTTGACCCCAAGCAGCAGCAGCGGCTTCAGAGCCAGCAGGCATCGGGGTGACGTCTGCAAAGTGGTAGAATCAGAGCATTTGCTGCAGCACCCGGCTCTTCGAGGACTAAGCGTCAGCTCGGCAGCCCAGGAGAGGGTCTCGAAGGCTTCGTTCCTTCATTCCGCAGGTGTCTCGGGAGGGCCTGAGATGCGCCAGCGACAGCTGAGGCCCCCGGGGAAGCGGCCAAGGCCCAGCCTCAGGAGGAGCCTCGACGGAGGGAGACACACAGCAGGCAGTGACAGCCCAGGACAGTGAGCGCAGCCCCCGGCCGATGCCATCTGCCCCCTCGTTCCTTGACACTTGCCCCTCGGTGGCCTCTCTCTGCCCCTGAGGCCTCCGGCTGCAGGTCACAAGCTGACGTCCCGGAAAGCAGCCCTGGCCAAGGGCCAGACGGGAGCTGGTGGAGCACACGTCCCCCCGAGGCCTGTTCCCCACCGTCTCCCAGGGGACCCCGGGGGGACTGAGCCCCGCACCCGCCGTGGTCACCTGCTCACCGCCCAGCAGGGTTGGTGCCATGATCCTTCTCCCTCCCGTCTCCCTTCCCCACAAGAGCTCCCTGGGTCTCCTCCAGATAAACCGCTACACTCACACCCAGTCTCAGGGTCAGCTTCTGGAGGAATCCAGCATAAGGCCCTCGGTAAGGCACGGAGTCGTCACGTGGCGGTGAGTGGCCTGGAGATGTGTGGAGTAGGAGCGGGGGTGGTCGTGGAGGGAGGGGGCGGGCAGAAGGAGCCCACGGAGGAGGTGACATTGGAGCAGGTGCCCCGGAGGTGAGGGAGCAGCGGTGGACACGTGGGCAAAGATCGGGGGAGAACAGAGCAAAGGTGAAGACCCAACAGGGGAGCACCAGGCCTGTCCCGGGAAGAGCGAGTGTGGCAGGAGCAGGGGGAGAGCCCCGAGAAGCACGGAAGAGATGAGGGGGCCGGAGGGGCCAGGGAGCGCTGGGCCCTGTCCACCAGGTAAGAGCAAGACCGGGAGATGGCAAGCTCGGTGCATTTGCTTATGCTGTTCCTTTTAGCTAGGATGCCCTTCCAGCACCTCTGCGTGTGCAAATCCAACTCATCCCTCAGGGACCATTTAACCTGCTCTTGTCACCCCGAAGAGCCCCCGTCACCACTTCCCCATGAGCTTCCCAACTAGACAAGAATCTGCCTCCTGCGAACAGCCACAGCACTCCACCGAAATTCCTGTCCTCTCTTGTAGATTACAGTTATTTCGAGAAAAAAGTCCTCATCGATAGGATCTTTTTGACCTGAGTCCCCAGAGTTATTACAAAGTTGTAAAGAGCGACAAGGCCATCAGAGTCCAGAAGTGTCCACTGATGAACGGATCACTTATAAAATTGATCCCTAGAATCCACGCCAGCAGGTTCACAGCAGCACCTGTCTCCCCTCTATCAGCCACCCCACGTCCTCACAGGCGAGTGTCCCCGTGGATGACACATAAACACCCGCCCACATAATCCGAGTAAATGAAAACAGAGTGCAAAGTGAAAAAAAAAAACACACACCTTGCAATAGCTCCAGCCTTTCATGACTTTCATAAAATTGATGTCGGTGAGAACAGCTCACAAAGCCAATTGACGCCTGAAGGCAGGGCTGGGAGACCGAGTAATCATCAGCCTGGCTGACGGGTGCTTTCAAAGAGAACTATTTGTCTCTGAAAGAATGCAGAATCCTTTGGGGGAAATCGACGAGCCCTGAGATATTTTCCAAAACAAAACTTCCTTTGCTTGAACTGTGGACATTAAGTATAAGGTGGAGGAGGGTTAGAGGAAAACGACACCCCCAAATCAATACTCTCTCCATTCTCTGTTGTAAGTATCAGCGCGTCGTTACAAGTGAGGCATCACTTCTGTTAAATGTAAGAAAACACACTTCCTTTAAAACTTTCCACTTGGGCTTTTCTTTTCAATGTTTATTTATTTTTGAAGCAGAGAAAGACAGAGTGTGAGCTAAGGAGGGGCAGAGAGAGAGGGAGACACAGAAGCCGAAGCAGGCTCCGAGCCCCAAGCTGTCAGCCCAGAGCCCGCCGCGGGGCTTGACCTCGTGAACTGTGAGATCACGACCTGAGCCAAAGTCGGAGGCTTAACTGACTGAGCCATCCAGGTGCCCAACATTTATTCATTTTTAAGGGACAGAGACAGAGCACGAGTCAGGGAGGGCAGAGAGAGAGGGAAACACAGAATCCGAAGCAGGCTCCGGGCTCTAAGCTGTCAGCACAGAGCCCGACGCGGGGCTCGAACTCACCAGCTGTGAGATCATGAACTGGGCCAAAGCCAGATGCCCAACCAACTGAGCCACCCAGGCACCCCAAACTTGGCTTTTGAAGTTAGAGTCTCAAACATGTTTCCACCAGATCTGTCCTCTTTATTTGGAGCAGTGGAGTCCCTGTCTTCAGTACGTTTCATTTAGAGGGACATTTTCTCTGGTGGACGAGGACCTCCTGTGCTTGTCCTCTATCTCCTTTTCGACCAAAAGAAAAACACGGAGACTAGAGAATGGACATTATTCTCCAGCCTAGAACATCATAGAGGCCAGCGAACATTAGATGAACGGACACCCAAACAAACCAGAGGCATTCCGCTTTGCTCGTGTATGCAAGCTGGTCAAAAAGAAAACAAATTCACACCCAAGATTTACCATCTTGTCGACAAAACTAAACGCAAGGTTCTGGAAAGCCCGGCTTCCCTGGCAGAGCCCCCAAGAAACTACAGAGTAACGTAAGATAAGAAGTCTGGTTTAGGGGCGCCTGGGTGGCTCAGTCGGTTGAGCGTCCGACTTCAGCCAGGTCACGATCTCGCGGTCCGTGGGTTCGAGCCCCGCGTCGGGCTCTGGGCTGACCGCTCGGAGCCTGGAGCCTGTTTCGGATTCTGTGTCTCCCTCTCTCTCTGCCCCTCCCCCGTTCATGCTCTGTTTCTCTCTGTCTCAAAAATAAATAAACGGTAAAAAAAAAAAAAAAGTCTGGTTCAATTCACTTGGCCGAGAATGAGCTGTGTAACAAATGATGCCAGCACCACGGGTTAACGATTTGTAGGAAAATTAAAGTTAAAATGGATTCCATCCCATCCCTTATGAAAAATTAAATTCTGGTGCCTTATTAAGACTTAATTATAGGGGCCTCTGGGTGGCTCAGTTGGTTAAGTGTCTGACTCTTGATTTTGGCTCAGGTCATGATTTCATGGTTCATGAGTTTGAGCCCCATTTTGGGCTCCGTGCTGGCAGCGTGGAGCCTGCTGGGGATTCTCTCTCTCTCCCTTTTTCTGCCCCTTCCCAGCTTTCTCTCACACGTGCTCTTAGAGTAAATAAATAAACTTTAAAAAATACTTAATTACAGGGGCTCCTGGGTGACTCAGTCAGCTGAGTGTCCATTTCTTGATTTCAGCTCAGGTCATGATCCCAGGGTCACGAGATCGAGCCCCAAGTCTGGCTCCACATTGAGCATGGAGCCTCCTTGGGATTCTCTCTCTTTCTCTCCTTCTGCCCCTCTCCCCCACTCACAGTCTCCCCCCCCCCATGAAAAAAAAAGACGTAATTATAAAAAATGCAATTAAAACTTTATAAGAAAATCTAGGATAATACAAATACAATATAGCAGTTGGGGAGAACTCACAAATCAAGAACAGGAATTCTGGGAATCAAAGAAAAAAAGACATTTTAACATTAAAATTTTGCACATCATAAGATTACATCAAGGAAATCTACATAGAAACTATAAGTCTGTAAAATTATTGGTAAAGCAAATGATAGAGAAAGGGTTAACTTCTAGAGTATACCAACTGTTCTTGGAAAGTAACCAGAAAAAGGAACAAAGGTTATAAGGAGACCACTCCCAAAAGAGAAATCCCAACAAGGAAAATAAAGGAAAGAAAACAAAGAAAGAAAAGAGAGAAAACAAAAGAATGAAAGAAAACAGCCGAGAGAAGGAAAGAAAGGAAGGAAAAAATGTTTGAATTCACCAGTAGTCAGAAAATTTCCCATTCAACTCTGAGTTATGACCTATCCCTGTAAGCCTGGCAAAAATTTAAAAGGGCTATAAATCCCGTTGTTGGCTGGGCTCTGGGGAAAGCGTACTCTCCCACAGTCTGGTAGAAATGTGGAACCGTACCGTCGTTTCTGAAGGTAATCTGGCAACATTTAATAAGATTTAAAAAGTGCAAACGCCCTGTGTATACACCCAGCTCTTGAGCGGCTGGAAATCTATCCTGCCTGTGCCCGTGCGTACAGGAACATGTACTGTGGCATTGTTCCAGTGGCACAGAACCAGAAGCAAAACAGATCCGCATTTCTGGGAACTTCACAAATATATCCAACACGTAGCATATTGCACAGCCTCTGTAAAGAATCAAATTTAGAGCTACACAGGAGGGCTCAAAGGTGTTTCTACAAAGTATTAAGAACAGCGGGATGCAGAAAAATGCATTATATGGTGCCATTTTTGTAAAACAATGACTCTCCCCCCCCCCCAAAATGCCCTTGTACCTGTGTGCGTGTGTGTGTGCGTGTGTGTGTGATGCACTTGGTAGGATTATGGGATTACACGAGTAGAAAGAAAAACATGGAAGCACATAGGCTAGTCCTGCTTTGTCTTGTTTTTTAGTGCAGACTCTGTGTTCATGGAGACACAGACGTGAGGGGGAGGGAAGAGAGAGGAAAGTGACCACAACAGGCACCGTGTACCATCCATTCCCATGGGTGCACACGCGTGTGTCTATACATTCGATGCTGACAAACACCAAACCACCTGGACTCGGGCAAAAGAAGGTGACCCCAAATCTTTACCTGCCTGAGACATAGAGAAGGTGGTGGAGGAGAAGGGGATCCGAGCCAGGTCTCCGAGGATAAATAAAACGCTGACAAACAAAGATGGCAGTAAGAGGGGAAGACAGACAGAGTTGCTGACAAAGAAATCCTTTTAAACCAAAAGCCTATGTGGTGGGCAAAATTCTAAGATGGCGCCTGAGATTTCCACCCCCGGGTGTATAACATCCTCCCCCTGAGAGTGGGTGGGACTTGTACATACAGTGGGCTTTCACTCCCAAGCCTACATTATGTTTTATGGCAAAGGCAGAGGGCTTTTGCGGGTGTGATTAAGGTCCCTAATCAGTTGAGCCGGAATTAATCAAAAGAGAGGTTATCCTAGGTGGGCCTGACCTAATCTGGTGAGCCATTTAAAAGAGAGCCCTGGACCTCCCTGGAGGGAGAAATTAAAACCCAGAGAGATGCTTTCCTGCTGGCATTGATAAGGTAAGCTACCATGACTTCTGCAACTGTAAGCAAATTGATTCTGCCAACACTTGAGCTTAGAGGACCCTGTGCCTTAGATGACATTCCAGTTCTGACCAACACTTTGAAGCCTTTTGAGACTCCGAGCAGAGGGTCTCAAAGTTGGGATCTCTTTTCATATGCTTTTTAAACATATGTATTTCTTTTCATGGTCACCTGCTCCTCTGGCACATATCACTGATTTTCCATTAACAGTGATGATATAAAGTTGCTTTTAAAAATAAGCTTTATTGGGAGAGAATTTGCATGCAGTGAAACTCACCAGTTTTTGTTTGTTTGTGTTTTTTTTTTGATGTTTCTTTATCTTCGAGAGACAGAGAGACAGAGACAGAGCACAAGCATGGGTGGGGCGGACAGGGAGGGGGGCACAGAATTTGAAGCAGGCTCCAGGCTCCGAGCTGTCAGCACAGAGCCCCACTCGGGGCTCTCGAACCCACGAACCGTGAGATCATGACCTGAGTCGAAGTCGGACACCCAACTGACTGAGCCACCCAGGCGCCCTGAAAAACACCAGTTTTAAGTGAACAATGTGACAAGTTTTGACAAGTCATGGAACCATCAAAGAAGTCATGGTATAGAACAATCCATCGCCCCCAGAAGGCTCCTTCCTGCTCCACTGCAGTCCCCTTCATCCCCCCTCCCCCCCCCTCCGCCGTACCAACGACTTGTAATCATTACAAATCGTTTTCATTTCTTAGGGATAAATACTGAGAAGCGAGATCACCAGGTCAAAGGGTAATTGTATGTTTAGTGTTAGCAGAAACTGTAAACCCATTTTCGCAAAGTGGCCGTGCTATTTGAACTACCGCCAGTAACGTAGGAGTGTGCTTCCAAACACTTGCCAACACTTGGTCTTGTTGACCTTTCTAGTTTTAGCAATACTGTTGGGTGCACAGTGGTATCGCCTGGGGATTTGGCTTCTCGTCTACAGAGAGGTCAAAGCATCTTTTCATGTGCTTAGTTGCCATTCATGTATCTTTTTGGTGGAAATGTCAGTTCAGATCTTTTGCCCTCTTGAATCATGTTGTTTGATCATCTCTATATCGGGGTGGCCCCCGGAATCTCCACCCTCTGATGTGACTTCCATTATTGCATCACACTGCATGGAAAAGGGACTTTACAGGTGTAGTGAAGATTACTAATCAGCTGACATTAAAATAGGGAGATGGTCCCCGAGTATCCAGGCGGGCCCCCCAGAATCACATGAGCCCTGAAAAACAGACGACTAAGGTACAGAGATTCGAAGCATGAGGACTTAACCCGCCATGACCTTGACCTGACCCGGGAACCCTAAGGTCCCGATGAGAACCACGGCCTCTGCGGATACCTAGGGTATCCTTTTAGCTGTTAAGACCCTTGACGGAGAGCTACATAACGCTGGACTTCTGACTTACAGAACTGGGAAGTAATAAATGGGTATTGTTTTAGGCCATTTAATTAGTGGTAGTTTGTTATGCTGCAGTAGAAACGTAATTTACCATCTCTGTATTAAAAGCAAAAAAAAAAAAAAAAGTTAATTTAAGAGATCCATATGGTTCAGGAAAACGTGAGCACATTTTTGTGTGTGTGTGAGCGGAATTGAAGTACTTACCCATGTATTTACAACGCAAACAAAATGCCCTCGTGTGAAAAAACACAGCCCACCCTCCACCCTCACACACCCTCCCACCTTGCCCTGGAGACGCGTGAATTTCCGACTCCGGTTTCCAGACTCTCTGGACACGGTTTGAATTTTCCTTCTCACGGCTCCCCAGCTAGGAAGGACCTGGAAGCTGGGGGCTCTTCATTCAGAGGGAATGGTCCTACTCTCATTTCCAGATGACGTCATCCCCGAGGCAGCCAAATCTCTAATGTGGAGGTGTTTTCTTCTTTTCTTTGTTGTTGTTGTTGTTCTCCTCCTTAGACCCAGGATCCAATCCAAGCCATGTTTGCTTCCCCAACATGTTAACGCAAACAGCCTGCTTTGCAAACTAAAGAGGCACATGCTACCTTAATTACACGGTTGCTATTGAAACACCCGAGTGATAGACAAAACCCTCCATTTGGGAGGGAAATGAGTTGTACACAAACAAGAACACATTTCATCTTGAATTAAAATCTCCGACACTCCCTTGGCAGAGAACTCTTTGGCGGTTTCTCTTCCTCTCTTCGCAGTGTTACCTCCTCCCCCCCATGGGAGATTTTCTTGGCAGTGGGCCGGGCTTTGAGGCCCCGAGGCTTCCCCTGTAATCCCCCTTCTGGCTCATTCTCTGGCCTTTGTTGGGGCTACTTGCTCCAGGCCGCCTCGAGCCCCCACCGCCCTCCCCAGCCCTGTCCCTTCCTGTGCGGTCCCCTCCCCCAGCCCCTAAGGAGTAAAAGTTGTCAGGTCTGGGAGGGGCCGCCCCTCACCCCCCCCCAGGCCAGGGCTCACCAAGGTGAACGAGTGATTGGGTGTGATGAATAACAGTCCGCCCGAGACGCAACTCGGGCAAAGTGCTCGCTTTAGCCGAAAACTCCCAGATTTATTGCCGAGTGCCACAAATAATGAAATCATCAATCTTCCACCGACTTAAAAAGGGAATCTACCGCAGCAAGTTTAAACCGGGCAGTGGGGAAAAGCCCAGCAATTTAGGCTCTAGGATCTCTCTGTCCCCCCCCCCGCCCCCCCACCAAACACACACACACACACCTGCCCTATGCCCTGGGGACTATGCCCAGTGGGTGCCTGGCCCCATGGTCTGCCCTGGGGTGGAGGGGTTACCAACACCCTGACCCGCCACCCACAGGGGCCCAATGGTCCCCAACCCCCAAACTCACTTAGGCTCTGAGAATGGGCGTCTGTGTCTGAGGACACGGGACAAGGTGAAAATCACAGCCTACAAAATATGCGTAGACCTGCTCTCACCACCTCCATGAACAGCATCTGGTTCGGACCAGCACAGGCCTCCCAGGCCTCCCTGCTAATGACTTTGCCTCTATAGTCTATCCTCCCCACTGCCGTGGGAGGGATCCTGCCAGGACTTTGGTCCGATCACGACCCCCCACCTTTATCCACACTTCCAGGGCTCCCAACTCCCTCAGAGGAAAAGCCCTCCCCATCCAGCCCCCCCCGCCCCCACCCAACCTCTCAGACCTGAGCATATTCAGTTTGCATGATCCTCCTGCGAGAAAAGCACCCTGATGATGATACAGGGTTTCCCAAAACGCAGCATATCCACCTCCAAAGACTATCTGGATCCTTCTCAAATGAATGTTGCTTATTCTCAGAGCAAAGAGTATTTGGTGCGTATCGGCCCAAAATAAAACTAGCCATACACTGATGAATAAAAAACTCAAGTAAATAGGGGCGCCTGGGTGGCTCAGTCAGTTAAGCATCTGACTCATGATTTCAGCTCAGGGCGTGATCTCACGGAGCCCTGCTGTGAAACTCTGCACTGGGCATGGAGGCTGCTTAGGGTTCTCTCTCTCCTTCTGCCCCTCCCCTGCTCGTGCTCTCTCTCTTGAAAGAAAGAAAGAAAGAAAGAAACAAAGAAAGAAAGAAAGAAGAAAGAAAATTCAAGTAAGTAGATTTAAAGGAAAAATTTAATTAACAGAAGAGATAGTATAAGGCAAATGATAACGGTCACGAAGGCAGCTCGGGGATGCCCGAAGTTAGGGAAAGGCTGTTGCAGTAGAAAAATCCCAAGTCTGGGTGTCTGTGGGCTTGCAGGCACACCCTCCCTCTGCCACTTGCTGACCCCATGACTTTGGGCACCCCGAATGGCCTCCTGGGCCTCCCGATACTCGTGTGCGACATGAGGAGGTTATGAGGGCTCTGTGGTTCCTTGTCCTTCAAGTCCAAAGACAGAGGGTGCTTGTGTCATGAATTCCAAAGGCAGCACCTGGACCAGGCTACCCCACAGCTCCGGCTGCGGAAGGGCCCTTTCTGTGCCTGGTCACAGCCCTCCCTGGGCCTAAGGACACCCCACAGGGCCGCCCCTACCTCTCTGTGTTGAGTTAGGCGTCTGTCACGGCAGCCAAGGGGCCTTAATGGATAAAAGGGGCTCTAGACCCTCAAGTCTTCCTGGGCCTTTGTCCAGGATCCCCTCCCTCGACCTCCCATCTTGCCCACCCAGCCCAGGCCACCTGTCGGCTCCCCGCAAGCCATCTTTTGACCTCCCTTCTCTCATGCATGGCTCAGCTGCATGCTCACCGGGACAGGCACACCTGAGCCACTCTGCCCAGTGTGGCCCCACTTCCCCAGGGAGCCCACAGTGGTCTGGATGCTGTCATTGCACCCAGCACGGAGCTGGTGGGACCCGAGACTCCTCCCATTGTTTACCGGGCGGGGGCGGGGGGGGGGGGGGGGCACCACATGACCACGTGGTTCACTCAGCCCAATGCGCTGCACCTTCCTGTGTTAACATCCCATCGCCCCCACTGGCACGGACACTCTTCAGGTTTGCAGCAGACGGTCCGGTCATTTCCCACCACACAAATCACCATGGGACAGCTTTAATGATACATGTTGCATATTAAAGTACACATTTTATGTGTCGAGGGGTGAGCCTCAGAGCTCCCACCTTGCGAACTTTGTTTTCCACATTAGAACATTCTAAACAACGCCTTAGAGTATCCACCAACGTACTCTTTTACGTTTTTTTTATTTTATTTTTGAGAGAGAGAGAGAGAGACAGGGCACAAGCCGGGGAGGTGTAGAGAGAGAGAGGGAGACACAGAATCCAAAGCAGGCTCCAGGCTCTGAGCTGTCAGCACAGAGCCCGACGCGGGGTTCAAACTCACGGACCACGAGATCGTGACCTGAGCCGAAGTCGGTCGCTCAACCCACTGAGCCACCCAGGTGCCCCTCCGCCAATGTAGTCTTAATTGTAAATCGTAGTTAATAAATTCTAGTGTTCTGAGCACATCTTTGCAGGATCTATGCAGCATGACCTTGGATTTGTTCTTGACTCCTTTCTCCCTTTCACGTCATTTTCAACTGATCAACAAATCCAACCCGCTCTCCTTTCAAAATACATCCTCAACCCGAACTGTCCTCCCACCTCCGCAGTCCCACCCTGGACCTGGGGTCCTCATCTCTCCCCGGGATTGTGTGGAACCCCCTCGCCGGCCCCCTGTCTCCATCTCGCCCGCTACAGGCCACATGGCACATGGCAGCCACACGGACCCCTTCAAACCTCCGCTGGACCGCATCCCTCCCCAGTGGCTCCAGCCACCCCTGAGGCAAACCTAAGCTCCTCACCATGGCCCACAGGGCCCTGCTCTTGGTCCAGAATCTTCCTAACTTTCTGACTTTCTCCCTGGCCTCGCTTCTCACGCTCACTCCTCTCAGGAGCACCTGCTCCCTTGCGCACATTCACACGCCCTCAGGTGCCCTCACTGGGACGTCCCCCAGATGTCCCTGTTCCCTGTGTCTTAGCTCAGCTGTGACTTCACAGAGTGGTTTTCTCCGATTGCCTGGGATGTCCCCCTCGCTCATTCAGTTACATTCCCACTTGGCCACGCCGGTCCTCCGCCCTTCTCCACTTGCTCTGTGCCCCGGGACGCCGGCCTCACGCAGGCTCCCTGTCCTCAGCTCCCCCTGGATTCTGCCCGGTGAGCACTGGCCGGAAGTTGAGGACAGGATCAGAGAGAGCTGGTACGCGGCTGTCCCTCCTCTTGCCCCACAGGTCCTGGACGGCTGGGGCTCGTATTTATTTGTATCTTATCTGCCTCTCTTCTAAAACGCAAACTCCCTGAGGCAGAGACCTTGTCTGTTTTGTTTCCTGTTGAATCCCCAGAGAGCACAGTGCTGCTTGGCTCCTGGCAGGGGGCTTAATAAATACTTCCTGAACAAGAGAGAGACGTCCGGCCTGTGGTACCAGCTTCCAACGGTCCCCCCACCCCCACCCCCCACTCCTGACACTCTGCTGTCCCCTCCCATATTCGGTGTGTATGACCAAGTGTCACTTCCAACATTAGGTGAGTAAAGGCTTCAGCTTCTCTCCCTGTCTCTCTGTGTCCCTGTCTCTCCACCTGTCTCTCTCTGAAGCCACGTGGCACAGAGGCCCGTGTGGTGAAGGAGTGAAGCCTCTGCCGACAGCCACGTGAGTGAGTCTTCTCCAACCCCTGCCAGCCTGTGAAGACTGCAGCCCCAGGGCACGACTTCCCCGCAGCCTCCTGGAGATCCTGAGCCAGAAACCCCAGCTAGCTGCTCCCAGAATCCTGGCCCTCAAAAACCGTGCGAGGTAGCAGATGTGTGTTGCTTGAAGCTACTAAACTTGGGGTGGGGTGGGAGTAGGTATTTGTTACACGGCAACAGGTGACCGATACATGGCCCTAACCTGGTTTACCTTCCTGTATCTCTGAACGTAGCCCTTGTGCCAAACCCGCCGAGCCTGTGATCAAGCACGTACCACCTCCTGCAACAATCTGGAAACGTCCAGCCCACCTCCCCGCTGAGCCTAGCAAGACAAGACTCCATCTTCTGTCCCAGCCTCGGCCCCAGGCCTGACCCAGGAGGGGGGCGGGGCTTTTCAGAGCTTGATCCCAAGGTCACCTTGAGCTTTGCCCTTCCCCAGTCCCAACGCTGTTGCCCCTTGGCTTTCCTGCAGCTTTGAATACAAGGAGGCCAGAGACCCGGGGGAACAAAACAGACATTCGCATGAGTCGGAGTCTCTGGGGGTTTGGGATGCAATACAGTCCACCCCACGGCGGCGTTCTTCATATAGAGCTTTGTCTTCACTTTGAAGTGAACAAACTTCTTGCTTTACCTGAGTTCTGCAGACTAAGAGGGTGTGTCACTTCTCTCCTGACATCACGTGTAACCAGGGGGCCGCAGTAAGGAGGGAAAGGTCCCCTTCTTCCACGTTTGTGGCTGAGAAGGAAGTGGCTAAGCACCATTACTTCCAACTGCACAGGCCACGGCGGGCCCCACCACCCCTCACTGCCTGCCCCTCCCATCCCACCAAACGTAAACCCTCGGGCAATGACTTTTGATAAAAACATAGGGATCATCGTAGTTTCCGTGCTGTTGTTGTTTGTTTGTTTTTTTGTTCAAACAAGTATGGTTGGGTAGAATTTTTAGTAGGAGAAGAGAACACGGAGATTCGGCGAGCAAAGGGGTGCAGAGACAACAGAAGATACGGCTGGGGGTGGGGGAAGATGGGGAGCCGAGAACAGGGTCGAGGACAGGGATAGGGAGGGAACGAGGCCTCGGGGCGCGGGCCAAGGACAAGGAACCTCGGGCGGCCAACAGATTGAAGATTTGCTGGTGCAGGGAGACACATGAAGCAGTTTTCAAGGATGTGAGATCATTAAAGCAAGTTACCAGGGCTCCCAAGAGACAGTGGGAGTAATCTAATGAGAGAGGCCCCGACATTGCAAAACTCCAAATTAATTCTTTGCTCGGCTGTTCACAGGGGAGGAAGACAAAGCAGTTGCCTTCAGAAACCATAATGTATTTCCTTACTGGGGCAAAGTGCACCGGGGGCGGAGCGGGGAAGCTGGGACAATGGGGACTGGAGCTTACTTGCTCTTGTGGTGGGAGCTTCTCTGACACGTGAACTGTAGGGCCAGCTCAGACCTGTCCCTTGAGCCCTGATGACACCCTCCGCGAGTCCTAGCCAGTTCGTGCCTTCCAGGAAGCAGCACTCAGGCCACAGCGGCCATCCCGGGGTGTCGTGTGTGTCCTACGTCCCCACTGTTGGCCGCCTGGCCCTCTCGCTCACGAGAGCTGAGCTCCTGCCTGCTCCGGCCAACTTCCCGGGTGGCTTTTCCTCCGGTGGTTAAAACAAGTAAGTCCATCCCTTCCAGATTTCCTGCCCCACATTCCGTGGTTTGGAGTATTTCCTGCCCAGCTGGGTAGAATCAAGATGAAATTAAAACCTAAAAACACAGGGCACCTGGGTGGCTCAGGCGGTTGAGCACCCAACTCTTGATTTTGGCTCAGGTCATGATCCCAGGGTCGTGAGATTGAACCCCACGGCGGGCCCCGTGGTAGCGTGGAGCCTGTTTGAGATGAGATTCTCTCTCTCCCTCTCTCTCTGGCTCTCTCCCTCTGTCCCTCTCCCCCGCTCATGCTCTCTCTCTCTGAAATAATAAAAACAATAAGAAGCAATTAAGAAAAGGTCTCCTTTCAGGAAATACAGTGTGTAAAACTACACCTTGAACACCCAAGCAGAACGGCTGGGAGGGGCCGAGGCTCTCTGGGGTCCAGAGGATTAAGGTGCCGCTCAGAGAGTATATGCATACGACCTGGGTTTACTGGCCGTGCCGTGTCTCCATCTGGGGCTGGGTACTGGTGTGCATTCGTCACCTTGCAATGGTTCATCAAGTTTGCGTTTGTGATCTGAGCCCTTTTCTTAGGGAGGTTATACTCCAATATATTTTTACTCCAGGGGCACCTGGGTGGCTCAGTCGGTTGAGCGTCCGACTTTGGCTCAGGTCGTGATCTCACGGTTCACGGGGTCGAGCCCCACGTCGGGCTCTGTGCCGACAGCTCGGAGCCTGGAGCCTGCTTCCGATTCTGTGTCTCCCTCTCTCTCTGCCCCTCCCCTCTCCGGAATAAATAAATGTAAAATAAAATAAAAGTAAAAAGTTTTTAATATATTTTTACTCCCAGGGGGATTTGGACCGAGGAACACAAAGACATTTTTTATAGGTGAGCCACCACCTGCCAGGGGCCCCCGGTCCCCTTTGTCTAGGGGATCCTCTCTGGCCCTCGCTTCTCCAAGCTCTAGTTCTGGGCTCACCTCCTGCCTTCAGCCACCTTATCACATCCCAATTAGGGCAGCTGGACCGGCAGGGTCTTCCAAGGACCTGGCTGGGCTGGCGTCTCCCATGCCGGAGTTCCCCGTGGAGTTCTCCTTGCTCCTTCCCATCATGGGGAATCCAGACAGTCTTGTCCCAACCACTCCAGACGGCGTACAAGCTCATCACGGGCCCTACGAGACCTCGGATGTCTTTGGTTGGGATGGGACTTTAAGGAGATTCGTCCGCCCTCTCAAGCTCTCATCCCCGGCCTGCGTATCCCAGAGGCAGGGCGGAGCTAGCACCCAAACCCTCTGGGATGGTTTAGAAAAGTTGAGGAAGTACTTAGAGCCCAGGCGGAGGAGGAGGTCAGCCCCTAGTTTCCGTGCCTCTAGCTGCTCGCCATGCTGGGGTCAGAGCCACCGCACCCAGCTCCCGGTGCACCACTCTCCTGCACAAGAACCTTCCGGCTCCTGTAATGGGAAACTGCATTTCCTAACCTGCATTCCTACTTCCCTAGCTCCTCTGAAAACTCATCGTCTAGACGCTGACCGTGTGCGTTTTGGATTTGGGCCCTTATCCTTATTAGTCCCCTCTCCCTGCATTGTCCTGGTTTATTTTGTTCCTCTTTCCCCCCTATTTTTATGATTTTTTAAAAAAAATTTTATGTTTATTTATTTTTTGAGAGAGAGAGAGACAGAGCGCGAGCAGGGGAGGGGCAGAGAGAGAGGGAGACACAGAATCCGAAGCAGGCTCCCGGCTCCGAGCTGTCAGCACAGAGCCCGACGCAGGGCTCGAACCCACAGCAAGATCATGACCTGAGCCGAAGTCAGACACTTAACCGACTGAGCCACCCAGGCGCCCTCCCTGCCATTTTTAAAGAGCTAACTGCCTTTATCGGTACTCCTTCTTCTGGAATAATGCAGGCATTTAGGACCACACATTTTCTTCCAAGCCCAGCTTAGCTATGTCCCCGGTTCAGATACGAACTCTTCTCCCTTTCACCATTTTCTACAAATTTCACTTTAGTTTTGATTTCTGCTTTGATCCAGGAGTTATTTGGGAAAGGAAGCCTTCCAGTACAATGCCCCTGTCTTAAGTACCCAGCCCAGCGAGCTTTAACCAACGTGTCCACCAGGGTAAGCATTGCTATAGCCAGGATACAGAGCATTTCCAGCGTGGATATCTCTTTATTATTTGTTTTAATGTCATTAGATTATGATCAGAGTATAGCCCGCAAAAATCTTTTGTTTTAATTCCGTGAGGGCTTCCTTTGTATGCCCCCCCCCCCAGAAAAAAACAGCACATAAAAAAAAGGAGTGATTTGTAAATTATATTTAAGCATCAAATAACTTCTGTCTGGTGTGCATTCACCTCCCCCACTCACCTCCACTCTGCTCCTAACATCGTCTAGTCCTCTTTCTATGAAGCCAAAATCATGCTGCAGTGCTGTGAGGCCTTGCTCTACACGCCCCAGCCCCCAGACCTAGACCGTGGCCTCCCGGAAGGTCAGGGCCACTTTGTTTTCAATGCGACTCCATGTGGTAAAGATTCTCTATCAATACGCCCCACCTACAGCTGAATCCAGGAGGCCTGGCCTGTGCCCTAGAGAACCACCCGGCTGGGTAGGTAATTTAAAGACCCCAGCCCTGTGCTTCGGGCCTCCTCTCTACAGTGGCTCAATTCATCTTATAGTATTTCCATTGTTCTTTAGAGAGCCTGAATTATTAAGGGAAATCACTTCTAACACGACCCTATTGACTGAAATAAGTAAATCATTGAAATCATCACATCTTTCACGTTTCAGGGAAGGGGCTGAGAGACGGGGAGTCAATGGATTCGATCCGAGCAGCAGCGGCAGGTGGGAGGAGAGGGTCCCTGGCCCCGGGGAGCAGGGCAGTTCTCAGGGCTGGCGAGGCTTCAGAAATCCAATCCCGGGCACCTCACAGGGGACAGGTGGGGCTGTCGCTGACCGTCGCTGCACCCCTTTCCCTGAGCTGGCTCCGGGGTGCCTGCCTAGAGACTGGCATGTGGGTTCAGCAGATGGAGACTCAAAGTCTCCACTTATCCCTCAAGCTCAGCCTCAGAAGGATGCATTGGGCACCTGCTGGGGAGGAGCGTCTGGGGGTTCAGAGGGAGGGGGCAGGTGACACAATGGAACAGGCCCCTGGGTCACATGCTGTCCCATCTGGCTCGGTTGTCTTCTATCCCTTCTCTCCCAGGGCCATGTGGACTTCAACGGCACCCACCTGACTCCTCCACCCCCGGCTATGTCACCTCATAGTGGCTCCCCGTTGTCACCCTTGGAATTCCTGACCGTGGCCTCAGGCCCCTTCCTGCCCACCTCCAGCCTCCTCTGCCCTCTCTCCACACTGCTCATCTGGCCTCCTCTCTTCTCAGGCCTGGGCAAAGCTGCTGTCCCCCTCCCCGCACCCCCCGGAAGGCTCCTCTCCCACGCCGCCCAGCCCCTCCTCCCTACCAGGGCCTCCCAAATGGCAAACATGAGGTGACGACAGGGCCGATGGATGTGGTGTCCGGTGACACTGAATCCTACAGTGGTTCCTCTCCACTTCTTCCGATTCCCTCGAAGACAACCTCACGATTTGCTGCTAATCTGCCCTTAGCCCCGCTCTGGGCCCGGCTCGTCATCCTCTGCAATAAAGAAGGAACAGGCCTTGGGCTCACAGCAGAATGCAGCCCCTCTGTCCAGGCTCGTTGTGTTTATTTCTATGGTTACCATCCTTTTTCCAGCAAGAGGCGCTAACATAGTTTTCTTTCAAGCGCAAGTTTTTTGGTGAAAACAAAAATGTGCTTATTTAAAGAAAAATATTAAATAAAGGAGCATCCTGCTGATGTATGAATGTGGGGAAAACAGAGCTAATAGCCAGCGGGTAACTAAAATTAGGTAAACGGTTGGGAGGGGGGGCGTTGGTGAAACGGGTAAAGGGAGTCAAAACGTACAAACTTCCAGCTGTAGAACTTAAAAATTCTCATCACGAGAGAAAAAAACCCACTTGTTGTAACTATGCGTGCTGGTGGATGTTAACTAGGCTTTTTGTGGTGATTATTTCGCAATGTACACATGCATCAAATCATTACGTTGGAACCAAAAGCTAATATAATATTACATTTCAATTATGTCTCAAGAAAACAGGGAAAACAGTGCGCAACGGTCAGGAGCTTGGGCTGGGATGAGAGGGCATTCCGCAAACCCCACCCCCCCACCCCCGGCCCAATCAAGCCCCTTCTCCTGCCCCATCCTCAGTTTTCTCCTCTGTAAAATGGGAAAACAGTCCCTACCTCATGGGGCCCTCGTGCAGAGAAGTGAGCTCACGCGGGAAAGGCCCAGGCACAATGCTGGCGTAGAGCGGACAGCCGGGGAGTGGCCGTGATCATCCTGGCCAGTGTCGCGGGGAGAAAACACCTGTCACCAGCGGGGATGAGAGAGAGGAGCTTCCGTAGTGCGGGAAATGATCTCGAAAAGCTGCTCGGGTGTGCCCGTGTGGTCCCAAGGCTGGAAGAAGGCCACACAGCAGGCGCTGGGGAGCTATACGCGGATGGTGGGCAGCAGTTTGGGGGGGAGGAGGGAGAAGGGGCTTCGGGGGCGCCAGGCTGCACCTCCTGACGCTGGAGTTGGCAGACGTGGCCAGGGGACCGGGGCATCCACAAAATCACCCAGTCGCCTGCGTGTGTGCCCCCGCGGGGTCACCAGGAAAACGTGCCCATCCCAGCGGCCTGTGGCGTGGAATCTGGGGGAGGAGGGACAAGGAGGAGTCCGAGCCCCGCGCGCCTGCGGGACTCCCGCAGGAGCCGGAAGCGCGTGACAGGTGCGGAGAGGACGCCGCTGGCAGAGGCGGGGGTGGGGACGGAGGGGCCGCGCAGATGTCAGCCCCGAATCGCGGAGACCCCCGGGGACGGCCTCGGACTGACTTCCCACGGATGCGGGGCCCGAGCCGGCCGCCAGCCCCCAGCCCGGCCTCCTTGGAGATGCTCTGGGCCCCGCCAGCCCGTGCGCTCCGGGCAAACGTCCTGGGAAAACAGCAGGCGCCCCTCGAAGTGCGGCCCCGGGCCCAGGACAAACGGGAGAGTGTTTCCCTCCTTCCGTGAGTTTCCACAGCCAGGGGGCAGAGACAGCGCTGTCCATCCCCCACCTGTCCGCTATGTTCCTCGAGCTTGACTGTCCCTGTCGCCATCACTGGTGGGACACCGCCCCCCCCCCGCCCACACACACATACCGCAGAAGCTAATCGATTATTGGGAACTCTGGATGGAGTCAAGGTTTATCTCGTTAAAGAAGTCCTGGGGCGCCTGGGTGGCTCAGTCGGTTGAGCGTCCGACTTCAGCTCAGGTCATGATCTCACGGTCCGTGGGTTCGAGCCCCGCGTCGGGCTCTGGGCTGACAGCTTGGAGCCGGGAGCCTGTTTCAGATTCTGTGTCTCCCTCTCTCTGACCCTCCCCTGTTCATGCTCTGTCTCTCCCTGTCTCAAAAATAAATAAAACGTTAAAAAAAATTAAAAAAAAAAGAAGTCCTCCCTTTGGTTCTCACTTCTTCCTCAGTCAGGGCCTGAGGCAGCTCTTTCTGGAAACTTCCACTTGCCTGAGCCAGTAAGCCCCTTTTTGCCTTGACCTGTGGGTTTTCTTTGTAATTTGGCAATTGAAAACATTTCTAATTCGTAGAAACCGGAGGAGGCAGGCGGGCACAGTTACCTATCAACTGTACAACCAAGGAGACGGAGGTCCTTCCACCACCTAACCCTGCATTCTCGTTCTCTCCCAGCCAATGGAAAGAGAGAGAGAGGCGGTGCTCACACCCCGGTGGCCACCTTAAGGTCACAAGGCAAACGTGGTCTTTCTTCCAGGCAGCCGGCTTCCCTGCTACCGCGAGGGACACGGAGGGGGACCATGGGGAGGGCCCGCGGTCTGTGCCACAGCTCGCCAAGCCCGTCCCGTCCCCCGACGGGGCAGCCGTGAGTGGGGGACAGATGTCCTGCAAAGCCGACACCGGCGTGACAGGCCCTCTTTATCCCCCTGGCCAGGTCATCCCGGTGGGACGACAGCGCTTACATCCGGGCGTTGGATCGAGCCTTCTGCAAACGGACCGGCCAGGAGGAGCGAGGCAGGGAGCGCTGAGGGGGAACGTTACCCACAGGGGCCTTTGCCGCCTTCCTGGGACTCCCGGGAACCCCGGGGCCTTCCCGGGTGCAGCCGGCCCCTCCCCAGGCCAGACGCCGGAGACAGGTGCCGAGGTGAGGGCCCCCCCCCTCCCCCCGGGGCTGTCACCTGCATCGGGTTCGACACTCCACCCTTTCGGCAAGAGGCTAATTACAGCTCCTGAGTGAATGCGCGGTCTCCGGGCCCAGCAGTCTGTCACCTGCTAAAAATAGGCTGCCTTGTGTTCTCGCCTCCACAGGTGCAGCTGAGTTTGGGGAAATATTGCCGTTTTCGGCACCGGTGCCAGGGGGAGGTGGCTGACGACTCACCTCTCAAGAAGCAGGACCGGACCCAGGATCGCCCCTGCCCCTGGCCCACCCTGCCCCTGTGTGCAAGGACCCCTCAGACCGTCACATGCTAATCGGCCCCAGGGCCAGGAAGATCTCGGCCCAGGACGTGAGCTTCCGAGGGGCTGACCCGGGCTGTGTGACCTCACAGATGGGGGGCAGGAGGCGCCCACCGCTGTAAGTTCCCCGGGACTAAGGAGGACCCAGCTCTCCCGCGAGCTCTGTGTCCAGGTGACGGGCATGCAGGGCAACCCAGGGCAGCAGGGTTCGCCGTGCCATAGAGACGCGCCGTGCAGCCCGCAACACCCAAACGACAGGATTCTGTTCGGCAAAGGGCACCCAACCGTAGGCCTCACGCGCTGTGAGCGTCTGATTGCCTGATCCCCGGAAGTTGCATTTCCATCTTTCTCACGCACGGATCGAATCGCTGCCGAGCTCCTCGGGTCCCTGGTGTGCGTTTCTGGTGAGCAGGTCGGGGACAAGCCTCGGATGGCTGCTCCGGCCCGGCCGCGGGCGGGTCTGGCTGCACAGAACAGAGCAGAACGTCTGGCTCATGTTCAGCTGCAACCCGGCCTCCCGGGAAGGGCCATCTCTGCTACAATCTCTGGTCTTGTGGGCTCGTGTGAGCGAGGAGAAATCTCTCCACCCAGGAATCACGGCTCAAAGCCCCTCACCTTCCCACTGCAGGTGGATCCCCACGTGTCACGTGAAGCTGAGCGCGGTCCTTCTCGGGTCGCAAGGCCACAGATCTGTCCGTTCTCGCCTGGAGACGGACGCCCGGGCCCCACACCTGCCGATACGCCAGCCCTTTTCCCAGGCTCTTGGGAACTCGGGTGTTTGCTCGTCTTAGCCGGGGCGGTGGGTCCGAGTCTGAGCAGAGGGCGGGAGGTCACAGGGGGAAGGATGGCGTCTGGAAAGGGGACACACGGTCTTCCTGTTGCACTTTTGGAGGCCAGATGTCGGAACGCCAAGACATTTCATCTAAGAAGGTCACAGAGTGAACCCGCTCGTGTGCGGCTCCCCGTGCAGGTGGACGGGACATCCAAGGGAGCTCCCGAGAGCACAGTCCCGGAGGCAGATCATCTGTGCTCAGGTCGCAGCCCGCAGCTCACCCGCTGTGTGACCTCGGCAAGTTGTCTACCCTCTCCCTGCCTCCGTTTCCTCATCTGTAAACAAGATAATGACAGTCCCTGGTGCATAGGACCGTCAGACAGATTAAAGCCGAGAGTATCAGGAAGGCGCTCAGCAGCGTCTGCCCACAGGACGCGAGGGTTTGAATCGTCGTCGTCGTCAGGAGTGCATTTGACGACACGCCGATGACCTCCGTCTTGGGCCTCGTCGGCTCCACGTGTGTTCCTGTTGGGATCAGTCTCGTCTCCTGGGCCAGACCCCTCCCTGCAGAACCGCAGCCTGAGAAGGATGCTCTGTGGCCACTGCCTCATCACCACCAACGGCCGACCATATCCCCGAGCCAGGCAGGCGCTAGCCCTCTGCGCTTTGTGGAGCACATGCCTCCTCGAGCAACCCTTCCTGGCCCGGCACCTCTCTGGTCAAGCCCTCTAGCGCCCCTCTCGGGGGGACGGGTGGGTCAGACCCTGCTCTTCTCAGGCCCCGGCTCCGCCCACGCTGCCCCTCACACCCGCCGCCCTGCCCAACACTGCCGTGTCCTCCGTCCCTCAGACGTGTCCCACCCCAGGCGCCTCTGCCAGGAGTGACCGTCTGTGAATAGGCCTGGCCCCGGCTGCCTCCTCCTCATCAGACAAGGCAGATCAAGTGGCCCCTCCTCAAAAAGCCTCCCAGCCCCCCAGTCCAAAGTCACCAGCCACCCCCTCGCATGTGTCATGGGTCCAAGAGAGCTGCTGAAACTCCACCCATTACATTGACATTCCAGTGGCAAGAAGGCACAAAAGACAAAGAAGGGAATGCCCCCTCCCTTTAAGGACATGTCCCCGAAGTTGGCCACGATACTTCCCCTTCCTTCACGCTGCCTAGGACTAAGTCACATGGCCGTGCCTAGTTGCAAGGGAAGCTGGGAAACATAGTCCTCACTCTGGGTGACAATACACACAGCTGATAATCAGCAGTGGGGGACACTAAGCTTACGGAAGACCACTAGCACTTCCTGCCATGGCTGTTTACTGGCTATTTGACCCCAGGCGAATTATTGGGACTCTTTTCTTCACATCTATAAAATAAAATCCAAACTTACAAGCTCTGGCTCCTGTCCGTCTTTCCAGTCGCAGTTCCGCCCACTCTGCAACCGACTACTCGCTTCATTCCTAGAGCACTGGGCTCCTTTCTGTGTCTCAAGTGTGCCAAACCCATCCCTGCCACAGGGCCTTTGCACCTGCTGCTCCCTAAGCCTGGAACGGTCTTCGGATCATTTTTTTTCATTGCAGGAAAATAAACATCACTTACATTTATCACTTTTAAGTGTACAATTCAGCAGCATTAGCACTTTCACAACATGATGTTATCTTCGTCACCAGTCCTCAACAGGACGCCTTTCACCTTGCAAAACCAAACCTCTGTCCCCATTGAACAAGCTCTCCCCGCTCCCCTTTCCCCCTTCCCCTGACCATTCTGCTTTCTGTGCCTATGAATTTGGCTGCTTTAAGCACCCCACCTAAGTGGGATCAAACAGTATTTGTTCTTTGGTGACAGGTGTATTTCACTTAGCATCATGTTCTCAAGATTCGTCCACGTGCTGGCATGTATCAGATTTTCCTTTCTTTTTAAGGCTTGGTAACGTTCTGTTGTACGGATGAGCCACGTTTTTGTTTATGCATTCATTCACCTCCCACTAGTTTCTGCTTGCTGTATTCCTTTCTTCAGGTCTCAACTTTTTACAGACAGCCAACCCTAATGAGAGCAGCCCCCTGTCCCTCACTGTCACATCAGCCCCCTGTCCCTCACTGTCACATGTTATCTTCCACTACTGAGTATGGTCTGAAGTGGCATCACTTATTGGCTTCATCACCCATTTTCTGTCCCTGCCTCCTAGATGTGGCCTCTCTGTGTACGGGGACCCTGTCTTTACAAACCCAATGCCTAGGATAGAGTCTGGTACATAGAAATTCCTTAATGAATGTTTATTGTGGGGCGCCTGGGTGGCTCAGTCGGTTAAGCATCCAACTTCAGCTCAGGTCATGATCTCACAGTCTGTGAGTTCGAGCCCCGTGTGGGGCTCTGTGCTGACAGCTCAGAGTCTGGAGCCTGTTTCGGATCCTGTGTCTCCTTCTCGCTCTCTGCCCCTCCCCCACTTGTGCTCTCAAAAATAAATAAAATGTAAAAAAAATAATAAATAAATGTTTATTGAATAAAGGTATCAAAGATGGGACTGAGGTGCAAACAGATGTAACCTCCCAGGCCCCTCCCAGACATGCTTCTTTCTTTCTAGAGCTTTCTTCTCTGCTTGCTCGTGAAAGACCTTCATCCAGCCAGGCTGGTTCCGTGCTGTCTTCTGCAAGTGTTCGAAGTGTCTGGACTCGGTCGTCTGAGAGAGGATGCATCACAGTGGCCCAGGATCGGGGAGGGGGAGGGGCACGCCTTTATCATCGGGGACGTTCGTAATAACAGCACCGTCGTATTTCAAACCTGCTTTACCGCCTCCGGGGAATTCATAATCCATTGCCCCCAAGGAGAAAGAGAAACACTAGCCAGAACGAGAGGGAGGAGACAGGAAGGAAGATTTAAGAATGAACATTTTCCAGCACTGAGTGAGAACACGTGTTCTCTCTGGTCTCAAGATCATAGAGGGTGGATACGCAGAGAAGAGAAACACTTAAGAAAGACTATGCTTTTCCTGAAGATCAGCCCACAGCAGAGCGTCGGGGAATCCGTAGTAACGGAGGCTTCGGGATATGTTTTGTTTTTAATTAAGAAGCAGAAGGAGAAAAGGCAGCCGGGCCCGAGCCCAGAGCTTTGGAACGTCCATCTGTGCCTGGCAGCTGGCGGAGTGGGCGCATCTCAGGGGCGAGGCCACCATCCCTCCCCGCGGCCCCTTCTGCGCCCGGTTTAAGGACAATCAACCTTTCGTGGCCTGTCCCTTGGGAGGGATTGGAAGGAAAGCTGCCATTGCAGGCTAAATCTCAAAGTTCCTGCAGAAATCTCTCCTCCTACACCTGAAGCCCTGATTCCGGGGCGGCCTCTCGGCCCGATTCGTCTGTGACCCCGATTGGCGACCCGCTGACGACAGTGGGCTGACTCAGGGCCCCGACCTCGTGTGGGGACTGGGGCCCTGAGAGCTCCTGTGCGTGACCTCGCTTACCCCTCTCCTGGACGCGGTCTCACGGCCCGATCAGGAGCCACATGTCCCAGAGGAGCAGGGTCGGGTGGGACAGGGGTCCACACTCCCTGGGGCCCGTGACCGCAGGGCCACACAGCCGGTGTCCAGGCCGCACCGCTGGCCGCTGGCCGCCCACTGACTGTGCCCTCACTGGTGGAGGAGGGGCGGCGGTGACAGCCCCAGCCACCGACATCGCTCTTCCCTGGAAAAAGTCCCACTCCTCCAAGGCAGTGAAGCCGGGGCAGTGGGATTGAGCAAGACTTTTCTGAGGGACTTGGAATGTGGCTGAACTCCCGAAGCTGGGGGCGTCGGAACCAGGTCATTCTAAAGAGAGTGCCGGAAGGATCCGCGAGCCGACGACCGCCAACCCCCCCTGAGAGGAGAGGGACGTTTGGAAGCAGAACCTGGGAGGGAATTCACAACAGGAGACGATCAGATTGGTTGTGAGACTGGGTGTTGATATATCCTGGACTGGACTCTGCTTCCTGGGTGATGCACCTGTTCTTGGAGCTGAGCGAGTCTGAGCAGCTTCAGGATGCACCCAGGTTGTCAACCAGGGGAGGGAGGAAGGGACCACGGAGTCCTCGTCAGCTTGGGCTGCTGGAACGAATCTTTTCTCACAGCTCTGGAGGCTGGGAAGTCAACCCCTGGCGAGAACCCGCCTCCTGTCTTGCAGGCAGTCACCTCCTCTCTGTGTCCTCACACTGCAGAGCAGAGAACATGGAAGCTTGTTCTCTTCTCCTCGGGGTCTCTTCTTTTTATTTTATTTTATTTTTTTAACATTTATTTATTTTTGAGAGACAGAGAGAGAGATAGAGCATGAGCGGGGGAAGAACAGAGACAGAGGGAGACACAGAATCCGAAGCAGGCTCCAGGCTCTGAGCTGTCAGCACAGATCCCGACGTGGGGCTCGAACCCACAAACTGTGAGATCATGACCTGAGCCGAAGTCAGATGCTCAACCGACTGAGCCACCCAGGCACCCCCGGGGTCTCTTCTTATAAGGGCACTAATCCCATCCTGGGAGCTCCACCCTCGTGGTTTAATTGCCTCCCAAAGCCTCACCCCCAAACACCATCACACTGAGATCAGGACTTCAGCATCTGGGTTTGGGAGACACAAACTTACAGTCCATAACACGCACGTACTTAAAGCCAGAGCCACTCACAGCCAGAGCCCTGTGTCCAGGACCCAAGCAGCGTGGGGGCAGGAAGAAAGTAAGCCTGAGACGATGTCAGGTAGGTCAGGACTGGAGTCCGCCCTTTCCCTTGACGCCCCGTCTGTGGGATCCTCAGCACATTATTCTCCCTCCTGGAGCCTCAGTTTTCCCCATCTCTGAAGTGGGAATCATCGTACCTGCACTGACCTCCAAGGGCTGCTGTAAAACCCAAGAGGAGCCCTCTTATCCAAAACAACCGGGACTGGCCATGGGTCCATTAATAAAACTACACTGGCTCAACTGAGGAATTAAAAAAAAAAAAATTACGGTCACATCCTTACACAACTTAACAGAAACACATAAGTGTCCATTGATTGGTGAAGACTTTTATGACAGAGACAAGACCTTTTTTTTAATGTGAGTCTGTTACTGGATTCTCTCATTGTCTCCTTCCTTTCGTATAATCATACAATGTTCAGTTTTGATTTATTTCACACGGAATGCTGGCTTGCACAGCGATCTGAGGGCAGAATCTTCCAGAATCTAGCCAGCAGAAATAACGGAAATCCGACGTGAACCACGCATGTAATTTTGAAGTTTTTATTTTTGTAACTTTATTTATTTTGAGAGAGAGAGAGAGCACGAGCGGGGGAGGAGCAGGGAGAGAGGAAGAGAGAGAATCCCAAGCAAGCTCCAAGCTATCAGCACAGGACCCGACATGGAGCTCGAGCCTACGAACCGCGAGATGATGGCCTGAGCCAAAATCAAGAATCAGCTGCTTAACTGACTGATCCACCCAGCTGCCCCAGTTTGGAAGGTTTTAGTAGCTACGTTAGGGAAGAAAACTAAAAAAGAAACAGATGACATTAATTTAAACGGTATCTCTGATTTCACTAAACGTATCTGAGATATCACATCAACACATAATAAATATTAAAATTAAGATAGTCTGCCTTTTTTTCATATAAATCGTCAAAATCTGGTGTGTATGATAGACTCACAATGCATCTCTAGGTTTATCAGAAACACTCGATCTTCATTTAGATTTCGGGGCATTTACGGTTCAAAGATTCATGTAAACAACTGGCCCCAAATGTGTTTTAAAGTCTTTCAATAACTGAATCACGTGTCTGTCTTTAATAAATTAATCAACCGTATACACCGTCAAAAAGTCAGTCTCTTGGTCCCACCAGCCACGTTTCAAGCGCTCAGTAGCCACGTGCATGGCCAGCAGCTACTATTGGGGGGGGGCAGTGCCCTTCTGGATATTTTCTCCAACCTCTTTTTCAGCTTTTTGCTCTTCTCACATATTTGTAAATAATTCACATCTGGAGGAAACAGGTTTGGGAACAAAACCGGTGACTTTCAGTAAAGAGGCATTTCAGAGAGGAGCCGACGGTCCCAAGCTGTAGGTTTCGCTACGTGTTCACGCTTCAGATAGTCAGCTGAGTCGGATGAGAGGCTTTGGGTGGGAGAGATCCTACTCTGGATTGAACGCCCTAAGTGCAATGAACGGATTGTAAAAACTGCTCATCACTTCCTCCCACCTTTATTATTATTATTAAATTGAGGTGGTGGTTGTCGTTGTCTTTGCTAGTCTAGAAGCCCACCGACTCGCCTGTGCCCCGCTCAGATGGCTGCCTAACCAATTTCCCTTCCCACGTTCCTCTTTCCAGACAAAGCTCAACTTTGCCCTGGGGTCCAACCGGGCCCCGTGCAGCCCCTTGGCTCAAGGGGACACTGCCCCGAGCCCCGCTTCCAGGGTCAGCCTGATTAGTCGGTGGTTATGAGTGTATTGCAATCCCCCGGAGGTTGTTAGTGGTCCGGAGTGGGCACGTGGGCTGAGCTGGCCCGTTGTATGGGAGGGAGAGCGTACATCACTCCCCGAGGTTTCTCTCCCAGTGCCACTGGGACCAGGAGACATGTGGCCCCCGTTGCTGATGGCGGCTATCTTGTGGCCAAGAGAGGAACTGACAACAGCAGATGGCCAAACAGAGAAGCTGGTGGTGGTGTATCACCGCTGAATCAAGCCTTCTCAAGTCTACCTAACCAGTGGATGCTGTCGTGGGAAATAACAAATTTTCTTATGGCGCCGGCCACATTTGTTAGGAGTTTCATCACATGCCAGCGAAAGCAAGCCGACTGACACGCCATCCCTTCCCAAAGCCGTCTCTGGCCCCCCAGCACGCAGCAACCTCTCCCTTCTCGGAACCTCGGAACTTTCTCAGTGCACTAACCCACTGCTCCCCGCGTGCTAATTTAGGTCCCTGTCCACGGCCCCCCGCCAGCCAGGTGCCTGCTGAGAACGAACCCTGATCCACTTCTCCTCTCCTTAGCCCTTAGTGCCCTTAGCAGGTGCTTTGTGGATTTCATTGCCCTCAGAAGGTCCTGTGCCCTTAGTAGGTGCTTTGTAGATTTCATGGCCTAAACAAACGTATATTTTCATTCCAAGTGCTTTAGAAAGCCAGAGGGCTGGGTGAAACCGCTGTCTTGTTTTTCGTTTTTAAGAAACTCATCAGTGAGACGTAAACTGCTCTGTTAGACGACACTGCAGCACTTCGATGCCAGTAAAGACAGGTTTTAAGATGTTTTATTTTATTGGGACAAACTACACGTCCATAAAAGCCCCATCCGTCTTTTTCCCAGTTGATGGTATTTGAAGACTCAGTAATTTCCTTCCCGCAATTGATATCCCTCTTTAACATTCAAAATCCCTTTAACAGATGTGGTACTTTCCGACAAACCCATCTGGACAGGTGGCTGCCACAGTAAATCTCCTTCGTGGGCCTGGGGCACTCTGGGTGCTGATGGAGTGTTCATCCATTCATCCTTTAACTGCGGGACTCCCCATCCTTCGGGGGAATGAACCCCAGCCATTAGAACATAATGCAGGCTGAGTCTTTAAAAGAAAATGTCAAAACTGCCCTGGAAACTTCACAGATGGAATTTTAGGAAGGACGTGGCCGTTCGTAATTAAGTCAATTCGTGTTGGCTTCATCTGTAACTCTGGCCAGAATTCGATCACCTCCCCACCTCCTCCATGAATGGTCTGAGCATCCACCGTCTCCAGCTGGACTATTGCAGCTGCCTCCTCACTGGTCTCCTGCCCTGACTCTTGTTCACCCTCCACAGGGAGCCCGAGGAATCCTTTCAAATATCAAGGCAAAATCTACAAAGTCCTCTGGGCAAGTCTCAAGTCACATCCCATGTCTCTCAGAACGTGACCAAAATTTCTCTTCCGTGCCCTATAAGCCCTTACCTAAGAAGTCTGGCTTCTCCCCCTTGCCCGCTCCACTCTAACCTTCCTAGAACATGCTCCCACCGCAGGGCCTTTGCACATGCTGTTTCCACTATCTGGAACATGTTTCCTCCAGATATGCACATGGAAGGTTCCTCTAATTCCTTCTCGCATTGGCCCAAATGGTACAGCACAGACAGGACTTTCAGCAACCCCAACCTAACGTAGCTCCCCAGAAGTCTCTATCCCAATACTTTGCCTGATTTTTGAACATCTTTCATACCATATAACAGCTGTGTACATATACGTATGTGTGCATGTGTGTGTGCATACATGCGTTTCCATTTACGTATCTGTGCGCACACACACACATGTGCATGTCTCTGTGACTGCACGTGGGGGGTGGGCCTTAATGTTCACTGCCCCCTCCCCCTCCACTGGAAGGTCGGCTCCATGAGAACCGGGCCTCAGTCTGTTCCACTTGCAACGGTAGCCTCGGTGCCTGAAGCGGCACCTGGCCCCCGGGAGTTGCTCCGTGAGGAGCCGGTGAATGAAGGAATTGAATAAGTGAGCGACGCCCTGTCCCGAGCACCGCCTCAAAGGAGAACTCGAGGAGACGAACAGAAGCTGGCCTGGCCCGGGGCGCCCGAACCCAGGGGCTGGACGCCTCGTGCAGTGACCCTCAGGACGAGCCTCCAAGAGCCCGAGTTCCACCAGGGTCTGTGTCGCTCCGCACAAAGGACCTCTGCGCGGTGATCTGACTACAGGGACCACCCAGAGCCAGAGCCAGGCTTGGCCCGAGTGCACGTCCCCGGAACGAGCCTGGGATCGTCGGGTGTGCCGTCCCCAGTGACCCAGTGCCTGGATGGTCACCACGGGCAGCCCATAGGGACGAGCCGGACGGTTGGGCAGGCGGAGCTTGATGAGGCCGAGCTCGCACCCCGGGCCACCCCCGCTCCAGGTGGGGAAACGCGGGCGACGGGGAGACGAGGACGGCCAAGGGCACCCGGGGCGCTGGGGCAGAGCCGGCCAAGACCAGCTTCCTCCCAGGCCAGGGCGCCTCCCTGATGGAAGCTTCTGGGAGCCTTGGCCCTGATCCTTTCTCTCACCACTCCTCGTGAGTCAGTAGGGCAGGATTACCAGGGCCCAGCTTGGCAAATGAGGAAACTGAGGCACAGCCAAGGTAAGTGACTCACCGCCTTTCAAAGGGCTCATTACCATGGGCCGATGGCCAGGTGGTTACCGTGTGGGCCTGGGCCTGCAGGCCGGGCTGGGTCCTGGCTGGGCCGCTTCCGAGCTGAGAAATTGCTAACCCTTGTGTGCCTCCATTTTTCCATCCATAAATTGGGTAATATGCGTAATTGACCCATAGCCTTTTATCAGCATGATGAAACCAGGCATCACAGGGAGGAGCCCGACTCGGGAACGCGATGGCTGGTCAACCCACCGGCCCTTCCACTCGCTGCCTCTAGGACCCTGGGTGAGTCACCAACCGTCTGTCTGCAAATCGAAACAAGGACGGTGTGTCCCCTTGAGGTTCTTGTGAGGATTGGGAGGTTTAATGATTAAATGCCTTAAAATGTTTTTTGTTTTGGTAAAACAATGAGAATAGTGCCTCCACAGGGCAAGCACAAGTATTTGTTAAATAAAAATACGAACAGGGGCGCCCGGGTGGCTCAGTTGGTTAAGCATCCGACTCTAGATTTCAGATCTCGCGGTTTCAGATCTCATGATCTCATGATCTCATGATCTCGCGGTTCGTGAGCTCAAGCCCTGCATCAGGCTCCGTGCTGGCAGTGTGGAGCCTGCCTGGGGTCCTCTCACCTCTGTCTCTCTCCTCCTCCCCAGCTCTCTCTCTCTCAAAGTAAGTAATAAACGTTAAAAAAAACTACCAACATAAAATACAGGTGAAGTGCTCAGACCACCATCACACACACACACACACACACACACACACACACACACGGCCTCAGCTCTGGAGGGAGGGTCTGCAGACTCTGCCCCTGCCCCCACCCCCAGACCCGCCGGCCACCATGCCCAGCTCGGGAGCAGCCCAGGGAATGTGCTGGGCCTCACTCCTCCACTGGCAGGACAAGAGAGATTAGAGGACGTCTAGGTGCATTTTCCTCCTCCCACCCCCGCTCCTCCCTCCACAGCCACACGGCCACCCCCAGAGCCTCCTGCTCAGGCCTCTGGTGGTTCCCCAAACCCGACCCAGAGGTGGGCGCCTGGCACCCCCAGCCACCAGCACAGACTATCTCCGGTGTGACGCAGAGTGGGGGACCGGAGCCCCACAGGCTGCATGTGGCCACAGACGGGGCCGGCTAAGAGGATGAGGCCTCACCCCCTGCCGAGTGGACCCCCAGTCCCACCCTGGTTATCCTTCCCTGGGCTGAGCATCCTTGTTGTCCTGTCGCCCGAGGAGGCCCTGGGGACACGCAGGAGGGAGCCGCGGTCATTCCTCCCATCCTACACAGGCTCTCACCGCTAAGCCCTATTAGCACAAACTGAGACTTTCCTATTGGAAGGAAAGGAAAATTCAAAAGGATGGGCTTTCAAAACATGTGTCCCTATGCTCTGTCCTGAGGGTCTGAGTCATTTAATGAGTGTCATTCGTCATCCCCCACACTGGGGAGCAGGCGCTGACCGTGCCCTGCACAGAGCCCTGGAACCCAGTGCACCACCAGTATCTGTCTCTCTTTGCCTGAGAGCTTTTGGACACACCCTCAGCAGACCGCTTTGCCCGCATGGGGCTGGCAGAAAGTGCCAGAGAATTAACACCCCCTGCAATAGCCCCCAAAGAATGACTTGTCAGAGTTGGTGTCCCTGGCTCCGGGGGCAGCCTGTCCACACTTGACTGGCTCCGCCTCCCAGACTTTCTCCGTGGGGGTGAACTCCAGCTGTCCTCTGAACCAGCAGGCTTAATAACACGTCCCGAATGCCTCTCCTGCCTTCCCACTCTCACTTCCTGCTCCCAGCCAGTGTTTCCTGGAATCGCCTCCCAAATAAATCACTTGCTCTCCAATTCTTGTCCCAGAGTCTCCACCTGGGACAGCCCCGTCTAAGGCACCGAGCATCAGTCATATTCGTCCCACCCCCAGCCCCCAGCGTCAGACCCCAAATCCGAGAGACTCAATCAGCTCGCTCTTACAAATAGACGAGGAATCAACTCAGGAGAAGCCTGCATGGCAATTTACTCCAGGAGGGGCTGGATTTTTCCATGAAATATTTTCGTATGGTATTGATTACTGCAAGGGAAGCTCGAATGGAATCAATCAGACCTACAGTCAGAAAAACTCGCTGTGGCTCTGCCCTGAAGCCCGGACCTGGGTGGCGCGCGGGCATGTGCACAGGGAACCCCGTCGGGCCCCGCTGCTGTCATCAGAGGCGATACTGGAAGAGGTTGGACGGGGTGGCTGCCCTTGGCTGGCATTCAAGAAGGGCGATCACCAGGAATTTGCAATGGATTTGGCTGGCGGAGGAGGCTAAGGGGCTGCCCTCTGACTTAACAATGGACAGAGGCGTCAGGCACCCCAAAGACAAACACGGCAGGAGGAGCAGGTTTGGGGAGGGAGGTCACGAGTTCACACTCTGGCGGCTCATTGAACTTGGAGCTGCCTTCAAAAGATCCAGGTGACCATGTCAAGAGGTCCGTGGGGGCGTATGGGGCCAGAACTCAGAGGAGACGCAAGAGTTACAGAGACCATCTGTGGGCAGATGTAGTCGAGGGAAGGGAGAAGGACTTTAAGGGGGGGGGGGGGGGGCGGGTAACTCAGGAACAACCCTTGTTTGGGGGTCTTTGCTGCTGCGTGCCCCCAGGCAGATGCAGACAGACTGCGGCCATCAGTCCCCAATAGTCTGTTAAAGGCCCATGGGGTGTGGTCCCCAATTCAAGGCAAAGAAACAAGCCCTCAATCCCCGTGTTGTCTCAGCAGACGACACCGAGAGCTCCTGTAACCCAGCTCGTGAATCCTTATGAACCAGAGCAAATGCAGTTGCCAGCAGGCGTGCAGATTCCGTTTATCCACGGGTTGCTGGCGGGGAACGAGACCGATGAGGAAACGCGCCGTTCCCGCACAGGTTATCCTTTCGCTCTGCACTCCCATTCACCTTTGATCCCGATGACAGTCCTGGAGGGAGGGAAGTGGGGCGAGATTCGGGTGCCCATTTCACAGATGAGGCTGAGAGAGCGAATGAGGCCCGAGGCTGCGCAACAGGAAGCTGCACCAGAGCCCAAGTCCTCTGACCACGAGCACATAGGTGAACTTTACGTGATCTGGCTGTTCACAGACGAACCGCTTCCTGCTTCGATCAGAGGGCTGAGTGAGCAGGAACACCCAGCCCATCCTGTGACACAAAATGGGGTCACTTGTGGTTGGGGCCCCAGGCCAGCATCAGGGCATCTGGACGGCTGGGGGTCTGTGACACCCTCCATCTAGTCCTGCAGCTGGAAGGTTCGAAGGTTCTGGCGTCTGAGCTCCCCGCCACCTTGGACGCGTCCCTCCCCTGCTGCTCCTTGCTTCCTAACTAGAAGGATGAGGGTAAAATGAGAGACACGAAGGGCTCGTCCCCGCTCTGGCTCACCGAAGGTGCAACAGGCATTTGTCCTTTGTTTGTTTGTGGCCACTCCATTCCCTCTCTCGACACGATGCTAACATCCCACGAGGAGGCCCGCCTTCCCAAGCCAATTCCAGAAACTCAAATTCCCACCCTTCTTTGCAGCCGGGATGCGGTCACATGGTCCAGGCTCTGCCAATCAGGCATACCCATGTGAGACAGGGATTCAGGGCGAAGCTTGGTGTGCTGGCGGCCGTGTCCAAGCGATCTGAGCTTCTAGAAAACGCTATGGCAAAGTTTTTGGTTCTTCCTGGGGCTCAGCGCGGCTCAGCCTGCAGAGCCCAAGCCCGATTTCATCAGGACAGACACAGGGGCGGTGTTGTGTTGCCAAAGCAGCCCGGGTGGTGTGGCTGAAGTCTTTTCTCGCCGCCTGGCTTCAAAGCCTGCGTTCTGACCCTTCCACAGATTCGAGGATACTTAGTATCTTTTATCAAATCCCTTTCTGGCTTTAACTAGCCAAAGCCGGTCCTCTAGGAGCAACCTGGTTCCCGCAGGCAGAGGCAGTAACCTACTCTGACCCGGGGTTCCTGCTCCCGAGTCCTCCCTCCAAGGTGAGTCCTCCCTCCAAGGTGAAGGGCACAGACCAGAGTACATCCAGCTCATGGCAGAGGCCTCTGCTGCAGTCTTGGTTGGCAGCCCAGCCCTCATGGGCACCGCACCTGCCAGAGCCCCAGACGACCGGATGTGAACACAAGTGGATGAGTCACCAGGAGCAATCACGGGACGAGGATGGCCCTGGGTGCCTGGAGACCGAGCTGCTGCCAAAGCCACGCAGGAGATGGCGCTGAGACTGACGGGAGCCACTTCCTGGGACAGAGCCGTGGGGTGAGGCCAGGTCCCACTGGAAGGAAGGTAAGTGGATACGTTGGGAGTGCCAGAGGGGGCCAGCTGGGGACACTGAGCAGGACGGACAGTCCTTCCAGGCTCAGCAGAAGCCCGGGGCCCTTCACTCTGGTCTGTGTTGACCCGGCCTGTGACCCTGGGGAGGCTGCTTCACCCCCCCACCGGGGGCAGTGACTCCAGGGGGCCTGGCTCTGGGCCAGGCCAGGCCAGGGGTCACGCAGGCAGGCTCCCCCCACAACCATCGCCGCTCCCCTAACCCACCCTCCCCTCCTAAGTTCCAGAGGAGGTAGGATGGGTAGACCAGGGGTGCACACGGGCCTCTCTTCGCAGGTGGAAATGGGGAGTGTGCCCCTCCCTCCTTACCCACCCCCCTCCAGCTCTAGCCGCAGCCTGGACGGACCTCTCCGGGCCTGGGCCTCGCTTTGGCCCACCCGTCTCAGCCGCCCGGCCTCCGTCCCCATCCCTCCCCTCCCCACAACCACTGCTCCTGTGGGGTCTTATTTATATTCTCTTCATTTACCTACACACACCTCAGGGTCAGCTGGGGGCCTCAGAACCGTCTGGGCAAACTTACATCACCTTCCTGTCTTTCCTGAGGCCCCCACCCCTGGGCAGGGCTCTCAGCCCAGCCACCAGGCCCCGAAGGTGAGAATCACCTCAGGAGCTTTAAAACGACCCATGCCCATGAGGGATCTTATTAGGAGGGGTGATGAGAAAGTTCTAGAACCGAATTATGGGGGTGGTTGCACAACTAGGGAAATTTTAAAATCACCCACTGAAAGTGGGTGAATTTTATGGTATGTAAATTATACTTCACTAACCTTGCCATTTTTTTCTTAATGTTTTTATTTTTAGGAGAGAGAGAGACAGAGCATGAGCGGGGGAGGGGCAGAGAGAGGGAGACACAGAATCTGAAACAGGCTCCAGGCTCCAAGCCGTCAGCACAGAGCCCGACGCGGGGCTCGAACTCACGGACCGCGAGATCATGACCTGAGTTGAAGTCAGATGCTTAACTGACTGAGCCGCCCAGGCACTCCACTAAAGTTGTTCTTTAAAAAATACTCATGTCTAGGGGCGCCTGGGTGGCTCAGTCGGTTGAGCGTCCGACTTCGGCTCAGGTCACGATCTCACGGTTCGTGAGTTCGAGCCCCGCGTCGGGCTCTGGGCTGATGGCTCAGAGCCTGGAGCCTGCTTCTGACTCTGTGTCTCCCTCTCTCTCTGCCCCTCCCCCGTTCATGCTCTGTCTCTCTCTGTCTCAAAAATAAATAAACATTAAAAAAAAATTAAAAAAAAAATACTCACGTCTAGGCCCATGGCTACCCCCATTAAATCAGAATCTCTGGTTTGGGGTCTGGGCCAAGACCCCCACTCTGGTGTCACCGTGACCCCAAACATTTCATTCCACTGCCATCATTCACACACTCACCCCGAGGGAGAAGGAGTGACCCCCCCCCCATTCACTTTCTGGGGCCACCGTAACCACCACCACAACCTGGGTGGCTTAAAACAACAGGAATCCACTCTGTTCCAGGGCCCTTGGGCCAGAAGTCTGAAGTCCACGTGTCAGCAGAGTCATGCTCCCCTCAAAAGTTCCAGGGAGGATCCTTCCGTGCTTCTTCCAGCTTCTGGTAGTTGCCCACAAGCCTTGGCATTTCTGGGCTTCTAGCTGCGTCCCTCCCATCCCTACCTCCCTCCTCATGTGGCCTCCCTCCCTATGTCTGTCCATGTCCCTGTTTTCCCTTCTTACAAGGACACCAATCATTGGACTGGGCCCACCCTTGTCCAGAATGACCTCATCTTAACTATTTACATCTGCTAAGACCCTTTCTCCAAATAAGGTCACATTCCGAGGTTCTGGATGGACAGGAATTCCGGAGGGACGCTATTCAACCCAGCACGTTGAGAATGGGAACCCAGTGAACCTTGTCAGGACGAGACGATACAGCGACAGGTGCGGCCCCCTTCTCCACGTCCTGCAGTAACTGTGCCTCTGTTATGGCCCCGGGCCTCCTCTAAGAAACAGGTCTGAGGCTCGGCTCCCTCCAGGTGTGCAGGCGTGACAAGGTGGTGTCTCCATAAGTGTCCTTCTGGAGGATCCCCAGGGGCTCCTGGGCCTGGGGGGATGGGAACTGGGAAAGCCCACGGGTCATGTCATCTCACTCCGTCCTACCAGAGAAAGTGCTGCGGTGTTGATCTTCACCTAACAGGCCCTCAAGCCCGTTGCTCAATTGGTTCCAAATTGCAAGGTTGGGAAAGAGAATGATGATTGGTGATCACCCTTAAGAATAATTACACATAGCCCAGATCTTGGGCCAAATATCACCTGAAGGAGACGCACATGAATTCATTCAATTCAACAGCCAAAATATGGGGTTGGGACTCATCGTCCCCTTTTCCCAGGTAAGGAAATCAGGGTTCAGAGAAGTCAAGTACCTGGCCCAGAGTCTCACAGCTTGTAAGAGGCAGGGAACTGGAGAGGTGCCTGGGTGGTTCAGTTGGTTAACCGTCCGACTTTGGCTCAGGTCATGATGTCATGATTGGTGAATTCGAGCCCCGTGTCCAGGTCTGTGCTGACAGCTCGGAGCCTGGAGCCTGCTTCGGATTCTGTGTCTCCCTCCCTCCTCTGCCCCTCCCCTGCTCACACTCTGTCCTTCTCTCAAAAATAAACATTAAAGAAAAAAAATTTTTTAAAGAGACAGAGGACTAGATTTGAGCCCCAAAACCTGGCTCCAGAGGCTGTGCCCCAAACCAGGTTTCTGGAAACTGTGGCCCTTGGGCCAATCTGGCCTGCCTGGGTATGTATTTGTATGGCCTGCAGGCTGAGAATGGCTTTTAACCCATTTTTAAAGGGGAAGAAGAGGGAAAGGAGGAGGAGGACGACGAGGACGAGGAGGAGGAGGAGAAAGAAGATAGAACCAAGGCTGTACGTGGCCCACAAAGCCTAAACTCTTTACCCTGTCCCTTTATGTTAAAAGTCTGCTGTGATGCCTCCCAAGTCCCCTACAACGACTAGGAGAGGATCAAAAATGATACGGAGGTTGCGGACAGAAATCTGTATCCACAGGGTCAGCGTGTAAGATGCCCGTGAAATGATGACAAATCACACGAGCACATAGCTCCCAACTCAGGCCCACGACCCAGACAAGGCCAATCACAGTACATGTATTATGTTCAGGCAGTAGTGTGTGAAATAAGTCAGGTCAGTGAGATGCAGTCTTGGGACTCTGCTATAAAACAGTCTTAAGAATAAAGAGGAGGAAGGGGAGGATTTATTGGCTCACATAATTGAAAGTGTTCTCTTGCCAGCTTCAGGTACAGCTTGACCTAGGTGTCCACACATGTACTTGCTTTCTATTGCTGCATAACAAATTACCACAAACTTGGCAGCTTCGGCCACTATGGGTTTATTATCTCACAGTTCCCATGGGTCAGAAATCAGGCTATGGGTTAGCTTGGGTCTCTGCTCAGGGTCACAGCAGGCTGAAATCGGGGTCTGACTTTAGCAGCCTTCGCGAAAAATGTTTGAAGCTGCAACTCATTTCACATTCAGGTTCCTCTTCCACACTTGCTGGCTATGGAAGACTTCAGTTCCTGTTAGTTAGAGGAAAACGATCCCCGCCTGTTTGCTGTCTGTCACGGAAAGGCCACACCCTGCCAAGTGGCCTTCGTCACAAGACAGCATTTTGACCTTTCAGGGCCAGCTGGAGCATCTCTGATTCCAGGGAAGACCCCAGTCCCTTTTCAGGATTTACACCTGATGGGTCAAGCCCACCCAGGATTTTCTCCCTTTTGATTCATTCAAGTTCAACTGATAGGGGTCCTTAATCACATCTTCAAAATCCCTCCCCTTTATCTCAATCATGGGAGTGAAATCCATCATATCCACAGTCCTGCCCACACCCAGGGGGACAGGGTTCTACGGAGCCTATATACCCGAGAGGGGCAGGAATCTTGGGTGCCACCTTAACATTACAATGCGATCCATCTACCCCACAGCTCTCCTTCTGCCGCAAGTCTAAGCCCACACGTGGCCTCAATTAGCACCCAGTTCAAACCCGGAAGTAAGAAAGCGCCTCTCAATAGAGTGAATGAAAATAGGCCCTTTATCCCCATTGGCTCAAAAAGGATCGCACACCTATGTCTGAACCAATCACCGGACAGAGCATGGAATGCGCAGATTGGCCAGGTCTGAGTCACATGCCCAAATCCGGAACAAGAAGCCGAAGCCACGTCACTAGAGGCTCTGGTGGAGGAAATCCAGGAGGGACCAGTTTCCCCATAGGAGAGGAGAGTTCTTGTTATAAAAGCTGGGCACATGGGGACGCCTGGGTGGCTCAATCTGCTAAGTGTCAGGCTCTTGATTTCAGCTCAGGTCATCGTCTTACGGCTCATGAGTTTAAGCCCTACGTGGGGTTCCGCACTGGCAGTGCGGAGCCTGCTTGGGGATTCTCTCTCCTTTTCTGCCCCTAACCCCCCCCCCCCCGTGTTCTCTCTCTGTCAAAAATAAACTTTTTTTTTAATGTCTCTATTTATATTTTTCAGAGACAGAGTGCGAGCAGGGGAGGGGCAGAGAGAGAGGAAGACACAGAATCCGAAACAGGCTCCAGGCTCCGAGCTGTCAGCACAGAGCCCGACGCGGGGCTCGAACTCACGAACCGCGAGATCATGACCTGAGCCGAAGTCGGACGCTTAACCGACTGAGCCACCCAGGCGCCCCAATAAACATTTTTTTTAAACTGGACAAATGGACCCTGAAAACAATCCCAGTTCTCCCTCAAAAAAGCAAAAATCTGTGTGGTCCATATATACTCTCCTGGATAGACTACCTTATTTTATCTCCAGTTCAATGCCATTTTTATCATCCAAATTTCCAACCCTTTCCCTGATTCCTAACTTCTATGTTATTGCAATGTTAGCTTACAAATGTATATTTACCTACATGCCCCTGCAAATGGACACCCAGCACTGAAGTTTTTTTGGTTTTTTTTTTTTAACGTCCAGGCCACTAATAGGGTAAAATGTGTAAGAGTCTACCTCCCAAGGGCCGTGAGAGGGAACGTGCTGCTGAGTTCACTCTCCTCCAGTGGGGAGAGGGGGCTACTTTTGTCCCCTCCTCTCCACGCTCCCGTGCCTCGGCCCCCGTGTGAGCCTCCAAGGGCTGGTCTCAGGGGCGAGAGTAAAAATATTTAGCGACGGGCCCGACGCGTCAGCTCAGACGGCTGCTGTAAACAACCAGAGCCTTTTCCAGGCCAAATGTTGATCTGACCGGCCTCTCACGCAGGGCAGCATGTGGCCAACGGTGTGGCCACATCAGCACTTCCAAGAACTTTTCCCTGGGTCATTATGCTTGGAGACTGTTTCCGTGTGAGCCTGCGGATGGCCAAGGGTGCTTATAATCACAGGCCTCTGGCCAGCGGACTTAACATCAATTATAAGTGCACAAAGAAGGCTGGTTGTTCTGTGCCAGCACTGTTCTGAGCACCCTGCGTATAAACTCGTTAATAGCTCGCGACAGCCCTGGGAAGTGGGGACTATGGTCATTATCCCCACTTGGTAGGTCAGTGTGACAAACAGCCGGGGAGTGATAGCCTTGAACGTCTGTGGCTTTGCTTCTAAACACTGGGGTCCCAATCTCTCCACTTTACCACGTCCGTTTGAAAGCATCACACACAGGTATGTTCGTTCACTCATTTCACAAATACCTACAGAACACCAACTGTGTACTAGGCACGCTTATAGGCACTGGACCTACGATAGCAAACAACCCAGACGCAGCCCCTGCTCCCCTGAAGCTAGCGTGGGCTGCAGGCGGGGCGGGGGTGGGGGAGGGGTGCTGAAGGGACCCTGGTCACAGGCACAGAATAAAAACAGAATTTTATATAGTGGCATGCTATAGGAAGGCAATAAAATAAGGAGGGAGGATAGAGAGTGAAGGTGACCAGGAAACATCTTTGGGTAAGACAGGAGAGAACTCTCAGGGAGGTGACAGCTGAACTGAGAGGCAAATGATGACAAACAGCAAGACCAGAGAGAGGGCACAGCAAGTGCAAAGGCCCTGGGGCAGGAAAAGGCTTAAGGAACAAAGAGAAAGACACCCTTGTGGCTCCGTTAATGTGAGCCATCTCACATCATCTGGGGAATGATTATGGAATTGCTGTTCATTTCCTTAGGTGTGATAATGAAGGGGAGGTCACCTGGGGCACGAGCTTATTCTTAGGAAGTGCACGCTCAGGTCACAAGGGGTGATGTGCCATAATGATCATGACTTTTTTCAAATGGTGCAGCTAGATATAATGCACACATGGCCGAACATTAACAACTGTTGATTCCAGGTGGAAGGTGTAGCATAGCCACTGTCCTACTCTTTCAACAATTTGGTTGGAGATTTTTATACTAAAAACAGAAGGCAGAGCTCCACCTTGTCCACAGATCTGCAGCTGTGCTATCCTGGGGCCGTGTTACTCATTTTGATACCCAATTACCTGCGGACCGATGCCGGGGTGCCCCATTTTATCACATCACAAATTATATGAAATTCACGCATTTAATCTTTTCTTGCCTACGTATCCAAAAGAGAACTATCGGTGTATTGTTAAGCGACTAGACAAATTGTCACTGTTATCTGCGTTCCTTACTGGAGGCAGTGCAACCGTCTTTCACCGGTAAAAGTTCGGAATAAACATCACCGCTCTTTGAGATCACTCATAAGCAGCCCCCAGGAGACTGCAATTATACCCATTTATAATTCTCCTACCTCCCAATCTAACCCTTGATTCATGAATGTGCACTTTTAGGCGTTAGGCGTTAGAATAAATTAGACTATACAATTACGTGTAATTAAGGGGGGGAGGGGGGAATGGGTACCGTGTTGCAAAGATTAGCCCTGTTTTGCTCAAGTAAAGTATGTCTGTGTCACCGTGCCAGCCCAGGAAGGCAGCATGAGATACAATTAATGCTCTTCTGACTTAATGGGGGTTTATGGTGCTGTTTTTCATTATCACAAGATCTCAAGAAATATAAACAGTTTTTCTCTAATGCAATCGCGTTTCCACCGACAAGACAGCTTGGGTCTAAGTGAAAACTCAGCAGAATTAACCACAAATGGATAATGTTATGGATGACGCTGGGATTTGTATTTTAAAACCCGTGCAAAACTGTCCCCACTCAGGAGCTGAGAAGTCGGATCCCCAGCCCCTGGGGGTGCTTGTGCAGCCTCCTTCTGCTTTGTCCCTCACTCGTGCGGGTTATGAAAGCCACCCGTGCCCCAGTTCGGTGGCCCGCTCGCATTCCCAGGCCCTCCCGTCTGTGGCCATGTTTCTACTTTTAACGCTTTTCCTTCACACGTCAATTTGTTTGAGACATGTTAAAAGCTTGACTTTTACAACCTCATAAAACCGCATCTACTCCAATCCAAACGCAGCCAGAAGTGCTGGGACAATCAGATTGAGTTTCAGCCTCTTGACTGTGAAAACAACACAGCAGGAGTGATTCTTTTTTTTTCTTTTTAATTGTTGTATAGGAGTTCCAGAAATAACAGCATCCTGGCTTTGCAAGGTGGATAGAACCAGCCGGGCGATCTGCGCCGAGGGCCGCCAGGGAACGCACGGAAGGATGAAATGAGGCGTGTGGGTGTCAACAGAATGGTCCCCTCGAGGTGAAACCACCAAGGGGGTGGGGAGTCAGGCCAGTCCTGAGGGCCCTGAAAAGCCCATTACCCAGCCAGGACGCTCACGGAGACGGATGCCATCGGGGTGACGAGGGACCCCAGAGGAGAAAGGCTGTCCCAGACAGTGTGGATGGAGACGGTCAGGGGCCGGGGTGTCAGGAGGCCAGAGGATCCCGAGAATCACACTGAGGCCCCACCCAGGCCCTGGCTCAGTGGCTGAGGGATTTTCCAGGCTGGGGGACATCTGAGCGCCCGAGGCCTCCCAAGTCTCCCAGGCAGACACCGAGCTCCCAAATGTGGCCCGAGTCCCCCTCCTGCCTGGAAGGAAGCTGGAAAACTTGGGCTGAGGCCTCCGACCCCCGAGGACCACGGAGTTGGCTGTGAATCATGGGAATGAGATGTGGCCAGGGGGCGCTTTGCAGACCCTTTGACTCTGCGAGCGTCTGAGTTGGTGAGTGAGGGCCTCACCTGAAACCCGATCCGTGGCACGGGCCTATGGTGAGCATACACACATGTGTTTGCACACACACACACAGACACACACAAAGAGGCACTGACACATGAGATCTGTCTCCTTCCTAAGGAAAAATAAGGGGCAAAACACAGATGACACCATGTTCAGCCTATGACAGCAACAGAAAGAATAAATATCCAAAAGCGATAACCAAATGATGTCATCTCAGCCCTGCCTACAGCCCCATGTAAGGGATTGTGAGCTGCCCCTCCACGCGTGGGGTTTCCCGGTGAGGAGAAAATTGTGGGCAGGACCCCTCTAGGGAAAGGAGACCTGTGTTCGTGAACTTGAGGCCTAAAGGAAGGCAGTGTACTTGTGGTAGAAATCTCCCCACCTCTGAAATATTCTCCAGCATAAAAAGCAGGTAAAGGCAGATCTCACCTCGCTCCCCACCGCCAGCCCCGGGAGGCACCCCAGGGGGCTCTGAGGACCCAGGTAGAAAATTACTGTCGCAAGAGATACGTGTCCCAAAGTCAGGCACAGTCTCAAATGAGTTAAAATCCCACTTTGCCAACTTTGTGACCTTGGTCACAACACTTGACCTTTGTAAGCATAAGTTTTCTTGAAAAATTGGTAACAAGGATTACATAAGATAACCTGGTGGAAACATTCAGCAGTGGACCCCGGAACCTACTAGAACTATACTCCCTGTGGGAATCCCAGCCCCACGTGGCCAGTCCAAATTGTGAGATGGTGGACGTGTAAAACACGCACCAGACGCCAAAGACTTGGCAGGAAAAAAGAACGTGAAATAGCTCATTAATGGTTTTTATATCGATCGCATGTTGAAGAGATGTTTTGGGTAGACTATGTTAAACATATTATCAAAATTAACTTCACCTATTCCGTGTTACTTTTTAATGCAGCTACTAGAAAAATTTCAACTCCAACCATGGCCTGCTTTTTCCTTCTACCAGAGAGCACCGTACTAGAAGTTCTGCAGGAAATGTGTCCATCCTTCCTGCCGCAGAGATGAGACAGAGGGGAAGAGGGTCCCCGTTATTTTTTGCTCCCCGAGGGTGAAGATGCGAGCCTGACATCCTGAAGAAGGGCAGGAGGTCAGCAATCTCAATGGTGCCAAACGTGAGGCAGGAATCTGATTTAGGAAAAGAAGTTCCCGATTTTCCTGATTTCATTAAATTACTTTAAATGTCTATTGATTGATTGATTTGGGGAGAGAGTGAGCAAGCGTGAGCGGGGTAGGGCCAGAGAGAGAGGGAGAGAGAGGGAAAATCCCAAGCAGGCTCCACACTCCCCACAGATCCCCTCGTGGGGCTTGAGCTCTCCACCGTGAGCACAGCCAAAATCAAGAGTCCGTGGCTCAGTCAACTGAGCCAGCCGGGTGCCCCTGATTTATTTAGACTATAGATCCATCTGGGGTGGCGAAGGGAGAAGACGGTGGGGGACTTTCGTGCTTCCCAGTCGGGTTAGGACACCCGATTTGCATCTCAAATAAACAAAGAATAGTTTAGCACACCTTGTGGGCCTCCAATATCATTATTTACTAAATGTGACAAGCCAACTTGCGCGAAGGAAGACTAAGTCAGAGAAAGGAGCTGTTCCAGTGAAAAGGGGTCTCGGACTTAGCAGAACCCTGGAGCCAAGCTTCCCAGATTCCAATGCTGGGTGCACCCCGTAGCAAGTGTCTGACCTTGGGCCAGTCACTTAACCTGTGACTTGGTTTCCACGTCTGTAGAATGGGCCTAACACCTCCCTTGTAAGACCATTAGGTTTCAACAAGTCACCGTTGCCTACCTAAGGGCACGTATCTGCAGCAAGGTCTGCCTCCCCTTAGCAACTCTGCGGCGTTCCTGCAGCTACTGGTTGGTTCTCTGCCGGCTCTTTGCCCAACCCCGTCAGCCCAGTCCCCCTCAGGCCTCTGCTGTGGCGCTGGGGACAGTGGAAACCGCGGTGGACAGCACCACCTTGAGTCGAATTCCTCCCCTTTCGGAGGAGAAAGCGGGTTTCTCCTTTCTTTCCTATTTATTCCCGGATCATTTCTGGGCAACGGCAGCTATTTTCGCTTGAGTTCAAGTTAGGATCTCGGGAGGGTTCCTGGGCGCGGGGACAGTTCACCCTGCGCTCTAGCTGGGGGCTCGGGCTGCAGCCGGCATCTCCAAAGGCAGATGCGTGTGGTGAGAGGCGAGCGCCGCTTTGCTTTCAGCAAAGGCGGTCGGGTGTTTGCAGACCGGGGCGAGCCCTTGTGAGAGCAGATAAAAGAAAACATTTATTAACGTGTCATTACGAGGGGAGCGCCCGGCCGGGGCTGTCGCACGCCCCGCGCAACACTGGCTCCTTCCAGCTCCGAGGGAGGAGAAAAAGCGGAGAGGAAGGAAGGATACTCTTCGTTTCCAGCCAAGGGGACCTGATCAATGGCCCTCCTCACTTTATTGCGGTGTTTGATTTATTAGCGATGCCCCCCCCCGTTTGTGTCTTTTACACACACACACACACACACACACACACGCACGCACGCACGGCTCTGGCTCGCGTCCCTCCCTCATTTCCAGCTCCTGGGCGAATCCCACAGCTGTTTCAACTCTCCGCCGAGGGCGAGCGGGAGCGAGTGTGCGTCTGTGTCCCGGCGAGGGTGCGCGCTCGGCGCCGGGAGCGCGGCCAGCCGGGTCCCGAGGCATCGGGAAGCCGAGAGCCGCGCGGACCCCCGCTCTCCGCCGCTGCCCCGTCCGGGGCCGGACTTCGGGGCCAGGGCCGCACGCGCCGGGGGAACAAGGACCGGGCCGGCCCGGCCGCGCGTCCATCGAGCCGGAGGTAAAGCGCTGGGGCGCGGGGGGCGCGGGGAGGGCGCCGCGGCGGGTTCCCCCCCACACACACACCGGCCCCGGGCCCCCGCCGCCCGCGGCTCCGGGTCTGGCGCCCCCCGCCCCGGCGCGCGCTCGCCTTCCCCGCTCGGAGGCCGGCGGGCGGGGAGCCGGGCCGCGCCGTGTGCCAAGGGGCTGGCTCGGGCAGCGCGGCCGGCCGGGCTGGGGCGATGTGAGCGGCCCGGGCGCGGCGCGGAGCCGGACTTTGGCGAGGGCGGTGCGCCGGGGCGGGGGCCGGGGGGGGGGGGCGGCGGCGGCGGAGCCGGGGGGGGGCCGGGGGGGGGGCCGGGGGGGGGAAGGCGGGAGGAGGCGGAGGGAGGGGAGGAGGAGCGGCGGCAGCACTCGCCGGGGGATGCAGCGGCGGCGGCGGCGGCGGCAGCGGCGCGGAGTCCCCTGCGCCCCGCGGCCCGGCCGGGCTGCGGCAGAGGCGGCGGCGCCCCGCGCGGGGTGAGGCCGCCGGGGCCGTGCGCGCCGGTGAGTGGGGCGCGCGGGGCCCGGGGGGGCGGGGCGGGGGGCCCCCCGGCCGCCGCAGCGCCGCCCAGGTGAGCGGGCGGCCGGTCCCGACCGCCCGGCTCCGGCTCCGGCCCCGGCGCGGCGCGCGGAGGTGGGACCCGGCCGTCCAGAGGGAGGCCCCGGCGCCGGCGGGCCGCGGGGGGCGGGGGGCGGGGGGATGACCCGTTTGACCCCGCCGGCGGGCTTGGCGAGCGGGTGACGGTTTCCCACCGCGCCCCTGACCCGCGGGAGCCACGCGGAGCCCTGGAGGACTCCGGGGAAGCGCGCCCGGGCCCGCCGGCCGCAGGGGGATGGCCTCCTTGACCCCTTTGAGTTAGAAGCCAGACCACGTGGGGCTTGTCCAGGCAGGACACGGGAAAGCGGTGGACCGGATCTTCAGGGTGACTGGGAGCTCGCAGCTACCGAAAGGGCCAACGGGATCGAAAAGACAAACTTCCTCCCAGGCCAGGTCAGAACCGGTTCTCATCGCCTTGCGGGGAGATGCTCCCCTCCCCGGGCTCCCCCGGGTTTCCGAAGTGTGGCAGCGAGGCGATTTCTAGAGTGCGCTTTTCTTTCCTTCTGGTTTTTCTCTCTTTTATTTTAATTCTTTCTAGTAGTTCATTCATTCGTTCTACAAGCATCCATGGAGCACGTCCTCGTGCCAGGTTCCACATTAGCTCCAAGAAAAGGCGACGATCGGTATATAGTTCCTGAGCCAGAGGCTCGCTCGGTTCGCTTTGAAGGCAGCCTAGTAAAGAGATGTGGTCTCAGGGTGGAAACTGTAAAGAGACACCAGCAAATCCTAGTTTTGCACAGTGACCTCTGTCCGCAGTTCCCTACCTGCCCTAGGACTGAAGACGGTGCCCCCTGCGCACAACACAGTCCCCCTCCTCCTCCTCTTCCTGAAAGTTCTGATCCCTTCCCTGCCCCCTCTACTCTCTTTCCAGCAGCTTGTTTTAATCACTTTTTGAGTTAAAAGTCAATATTTAATTAACCAAGTAATTACATTCAGCTTACGCTTGAATCTGGGTGTTTGCACATCTGTGCCTGCGGGGAGGCCGGCCCTGGCCCCCTCCACCTGCCCCTGCCTCTGTCCCACAGGGCCGCCCTCCCTTCCTTCGGGGCAGAGCTGGGAGCCTGCTCTCCCGCAGGGTCTCTGGCGACAGAGAAGCAGGTAGGATGGGCTTTCCCCGGAGGACACGGGCGTCTCTCCCCAGAGCGGCCAGAGTTACTCTCATCTGGCAGTTAATAGTGAGGGGGATTTCTTCCTGGATCCCGGCTACCCATCACAGAACCCGCTGGACGGTTGTAATTCAGTTAAAGCCATTCATGCGTTTATAAAGGGGGTGGGGAGGACAGACTGGAGACCACTCACCTGGCAAGAGAGGTTCCTCCGGCTTTGCCTGTCCCACCTCATGGAGGACAGAACACTCCTCAAAACAGCCCGTCCTGGGGTGCAGATTAGTCTTCTAATAAGCGGCTCAAAGGGCTCGCTGGACATTTGCACACGAAGGATGTGCCTTCCTTGGGCCACGTTTATGTACATAAATGCCTGAAAGCCCATGTGGGTTTGGGGTTTGGGCTTTGCGTACAGTTTTTGGGGTTTTCTTATTTGAATTTATGGCTTTTTAAAAAACCCTAATAACATGTTACGTTTTCAAACTTAAGGGCTGAGTGATGAGTTAAGCATAAAAAGCCGGGGCTTGGAGGAAGACAGTGTGGCCGTGTGTGAGATTGTGTGTGCGTGCATGCACGTGTGCAGGAGTTGTGTCCCCTGCCCCGTCGCTCTGTTCAGCTGCCGTCCTGAGGACCTAGAAAGGGGTGACTGCACTGCCCGGCATGTGAAGTCCACCTTTGGATTCGGGGGCGACAACTCTCTCTTCCTTTCTCTAGACGTCTTTAATTTATCCGTTTGGCCGTGCCTCAAGGGGCAGCTTTCTGGTCTCCTAAGTCAGCCAGACTGGGAACATCACTGAACCCCGCCAAGTCGGTTCTTCAATTCTGTCCCCCCAGAAAGGAACCAAAAGCCTTGTCCTCCAGAAGAATATCAGAATTCCCGACCCGCTTGTAGTTCAAAGAACGAGCTTCGTCTGTTCCAACCCCTCGTGCATAATAACTCATTTAATCCACACAAAAACCCTGTGAGGTAGGTCTGGTGGTTTTCGTCATGTTAAAGACGAGGACACAGAGGGGATTGTGACCTTCCTGGGACAATTGGTCAGTGGTGGAGCCAGGATGTAAGAGGCCCTGTGGCTCCAGGGTCCATTCTGACCCACTGTACTCTCCTCCCTCCGTGACCTGGGTCTTTCTTCCAGATGTGGAAGAGATACATGCCCCGTGGAAGAAAACGCATCTAGACAAAAGTTTGAAAGGCAGAAGCCCATCAGTAACCCCTCTCCTCTCCAAAAATCTCCACTATTTGACAGAATCTCAGATTTGTGTTTGGTTTGTGGGGGGGTTGCGGCCTGAGGAAAGTGTGCAATTGCCGGGCCGCGTTTCCTGCCCTGTGCAAATACACACACACATGCTCCCCTAGTCAGAATGCAAAGGGACGCATCAAATGTGGCTGATGCAAAAAAGCACAGCCTCCGAGGGGCGGAAGGGTTAACGCTTTCCGAGAAGTGAGGCCCTCTTGTGGTTGGTGATGGAGTCGCACTGGCCTGTCCTTGGAGAGGTGGCCCCGAGGTTCCCAGCTTTCCATCAGGCCCCGGGGCCCTCTGTGGCTGGTGGGCACGGAAGGTGGGGCTTCTCAGTGCTGACCTGCAGGTGCGGTCGCCTCACCTCAACCTGCCTGCCTTGCGATGAGCCCCCGCCCGGGGAGGCCGAGGGGCCCCTGATCCGATTCAAGGCGCTACCTAATTGGAAGATCATTAAGATCATTATAATTAATTGGCATCCTGATAAATGGCGTGATTGCCTAACTGGGATGGTTGCTAGGGAACCGGGCCTCACTTGGAGCCGAAAGAGGAAGTCGCGTGGGTCTGGCCGCAGTCGGGTGTTCTGGCTACACAACCAACAGTTAATGGGGGGCAGGGAGGCGGACGCCCGAGCAGTCTTCCCGGCATCTGCTGGTGTTTACTGAGCAACTGCTGTGTGCAGGTCGCGAAGGGAATATCACAGAGTCTCAAACCAGCATAAGGAGAAAAGAAGGGACGTGTTCGCTTTTATGGCCACAAACTGCTCGGGTGACTCTGGCTTCAGATGCAGCTGGAATCAGGGCTCCGATTGTGTCCTGAGCATCCGTTCCTCTGCCTGTCTGCTCCTCCTTCCACGGGGCCGGTTGCCCTCTGGCTCCAAGGGGTGGGCAGGCCCGGGCTTCCTGCCCCGCTGTGTGATCCGGGGAGCATTAGTTAACCTCTCTGGGCCCCGGTGTTGTCGCCCAGCAAATGACGATGGCTATAGTAGCACTTACCTCCTGGTTTGTGGTAAAGGATGAAGTGAAGTCATCAGCAGCAAGGGCTTCGCGCGGCACCTGACCTCAGCAGGCCCTCAGTAAACGCCGGCTGTTGTCATAATTGAGGTGTCCGAGTTGGCTGCTGAAGAGCGGTCCTCTTGTTCTCCCTGGTCTAAGCCCAACAGGAAAGAACAAGCCTCTTTTCTGGAAATGCCCACCCTCGCCCCGGGCGTCCCTCTGATGGCACTGGTTTATGTCATGTGCTCACTCCAAACCCACACCGGTCAAGGAAACGAGCGGCCGACGGTGGGCTTGGGCCAGCCTCCCAGGCCCCACCCTGGGGCTGGGGACGGAGCAACGGAGCCTCCAGAGTCCTGGAGAGCACAAGTTGGGGGGCTCCCAGTGGAAGGAAGCCTCATTGCTACAGCCTGCTAAACATCCCGGGGTGTCTGCAAGGGACCTCACAACAAATATCCATTGTGCCGGGGAAGACTAGGCAGCCTGGAACGTGGGGATTCCTGAATAAGACTAAGAGAGAGGCTTGGGGGCAGGGAGATGATCCAGAATTCAGTCGTGGACATGTTGGGTTTGAGATGACCAGGGGATCTGAGCTCTCGGTCGCTGTGGGATACCCACGTCTGGAGCTGGTTGGGGCTAGCAGCCTACATCTGGGAGGCCTTGGAGGATCCATGTTATTTTAAGCCGGACACCACCGTCCGGGGAAAATGTATTTTGTTCTCTGGTGTGGTCTGCCCCTCCCCTCCACCTGCCTGTCCTGCATCTATCTGATGACTATTTTTAGCACACCTCACAGGCTCACCTCCTAATGATGCTCCTGAGAAATTCACAAAGCCCCAGGCTGAGCCTCCCCTTGTCCGTCTCCTCACTGCTCAGTGATTAGCAGATACAACCAAATATTCATCACTCGACAACAGGTGCCTTTGGGAACTGAAGGTCAGGTGGGATCTTGGGCCTCATAGGCAACATGATGCCTCCCTGGTAGAACACCCGTTGGCATCGTCTTCGAAGCTTTTCCTCCAGCCGAGACCCAGACTTCATGGGATTCTCTCACCAGAGACCACCGCCATTTTGAATTCTACACAGTCTCTTAATGAGATTCCAAAACATACGTTGTCCAGGGGCCCTGGCCTCTGACACATGGCTTTGTCTTGCAAAAGCCTGGCCCACGGCTCTGCGCACTTGGGCCCTGCTTGAAACATTAGGTAAATTCTACCCCAGACCCAGAGTCGTTACGAGTAGGTCTTATAAGCGTGAGTTGATAGACAGGGCCATTCCCAGGGTCCATGACGTGTTTAGCCAGGTGGAAGCCAGATGTGTTAGGTGAAGAATATAGCCAGTAGCCTTTGTTACTGGCTCCCAGTCAGGGCCCCAGTGGGTGACTGGCCCTCCTCAGTGGCCAAAGAGAGGAGCGTTTTGAAAAGAGAATGGAAAATGGCTCCCAGAAGTTCAGGAGATGTTCGTGCTCTGGTGAAAGTCAGATCATCCCAAAGCTGCATTTCTGGCCTACTCCAGAGACAGACACTGTCCACAGACTTGTGCATGCGGGCCACTTTTCTGGGTATTTCAGACACCAAGAAATCCCACCACAGTTCTTAGAGGCTTTGAGTCCTAAGCATTTGAATGTGAATCAAGATATATTCACCGCAAGTAATAGAATTCCGGCTGAGAGTGGCTTACACAATAGAAACGTTAGCTCTCGCTTAACAACCGTCCAAGCCAGGGGAGCCCTGGAGCCAATTTGTACAATGTCTTCAGAGACCCAAGATCTTCCAGTCCTCTGTTCCTCGGTCCTCATGCGTCTTTGGCCTTGCTGCTTCATGGTCTCAAGATGGCTGCTGCAGCTCTAGACATTACATCCCCATACAAAGTGGAAATAAAGAGTGGGACCCCATGCTGTCAGCCTTTTAATCAGAGAGCAAAATCCTTCCAAGAACACCCTCACCCCAGCAGACTTTGCTTCATGCCTCATTGGTCCAGGGTTGAGTTTTGTACGCACACCTAAACCAAACACTGGCAGAGGGAAATGGGCTTTTCGTGTTTGACGTCACTCGGTGGTTCCCAAAATTAGCAGATTAGACGCCCTCTTATAGCAGATATTTTTGGCAGGTTTACCTGAAATGAATTCCTGGTAATAGACCCTCTCTGCACGTTTTTGAACTGATAAAGTATCCTGAGTATAATTTAAAGAAAAACTAAGAGGACAGTGAGTTATAAGTAAATATATGTATGGCCAGCTATAAATCTTAGGCACAACTACGTTGGAAGACACAATAAAGCAGTCAGATGCCCACGCTAGTATGGAATCACATAAATCTGACGGCTACAGACACAGCGGGGTAGGAACATACCACAAGTGCTACGGCCATAAACCATGTGATTTTCCCAAATGGCAAACAATTTACCAAAATCTCCGAACAAAACAAACGACAGTCTTCCCTTGGTTTACCTCACGGTTGCATTCCCAGAAAATTCAGCGTAGACTAGAACCAGGCAAAACAGCTTTTGTGTTTATATGTGAAATGGAGCTCGTTTCTGAGGCCAGGTAGCTAACTGTAAGAGCTTTTTCGCCTACGTGAGTGTCTTGTGGGACATCGGAAAGTCATGCCGGAAATGGGGCAGTTCTGGGGGTGCCTGGCTGGCTCGGTTGGAAGGGCGTGAGACTCTCAATCTTGGGATTGTGAGATCGAGCCCCACATTGGGGGTAGAGATTACTTAAGAATAATAAATAGAATGTACTCAGTTGGAAATGGGGCAGTTCTGGGGTGCCTGGCTGGCTCGGTTGGAAGGGCGTGAGACTCTCGATCTTGGGATTGTGAGATCGAGCCCCACATTGGGTTCTTCACTGCGTGGAGGGTGGCAAATTATCCAGCATCCCTGCTCCCCTACCAGACGCCGGAAACATCCCCCAGTTACCATGACGACCAAACACTGTTCACAAATTCCTGCGAACACCCCTCTGGGCTGATTTCACTCTTCTGAGAGCCAAGGGCTTACGCCAGTGCTGGTTTATTGCCAAAACAGGGGTGCACCTCCGGGCCCATAAACTGAGGAGTGATCCTGTGGGGGCCACCCACAGCTTCTGCCTCAGAACTGTCCCTGGGGACAGCTTATTGCCCTCCTTGTTGACACGTTCCTACAATACCCTAGTCCCTCGGGTGAAACGATCCTATGTTGTTAGCGCGAACCAGCTCTCCAGCGAATGGGCTCCTGAGTTCTTGGGCACATCCAGGTATCAGCGGCTTCCACCTGGGCAGGAGATGAAGGAGGTGTAGAAGACTGGACGTAAGAGACATCTCTGAGAGTCCCCCTGGTTAACAGGGTGCATTCTAGAACCAGACTTCCTGATTCACCCACCAGCTCTGCCGCTCAGCTGGGCGGAGATGGTCAAGTCAACTCATTTCTCGGAGCCTCAGACCCCTCTTCTGTCAAATGGGGATGATCACGGCAGCTTCCTGGTAGAGTCACGGCGAAACACTAGTTCACTGGGTCGGCACGTGAAAATTGCTTCCAAAAGTCAGGCGTCCTTATTATTGCTTATACTTGTAGATCCCCCAGCCTTTTTGCTTTTGCTTTTGTTTTTTTGGTTTTTTTACCGAGATGTAATTGACATATAACGATATTCGTCTTAGGTGTACAACATGATTTGATACGCATATATATTGGAAAACGATTACCACAGTAAGGTTAGTTAATATGCATCATCGCACAGTTAAATGTTTTTCCTGGGGATGAGAATGTTTAGGGTTTAGGCTCTTAGCAACTTCCGGTGCAAAACACAGCCTCATTAACCGTGCAGTGCGTCGTCCCCGGTTGCAACGGGAAGTCTGTACCTTTTAACCGCCTTTGCCCATTTCTCCCACCGCTCACTCCCCAGTCTCTTCTCTGTATGAGTCCCGTGTTTCAGGTGGTGGTGGTGGTGGTGGTGTTGCTGAAAATCTTCAACATATAAGCGAGCTCGTGCTGAGTTTGTCTTTCCCTTGATGGCCCGTGCCCCAAACGGCAGGGTTTCCTCCTTTCTCCTGGCCGAGTAATATTCCCATCGTCTGCGTATACACATCACCTCTCCTCTCTCCGCTCACCCCTCCGCGGCCACGGCGGTGGCTTCCGTGGCTTGGCTGCTGTGGACGTACGCGTTCAGGTAGCTTTTCGAGACGGTGATTTCATTTCCTTTGTATAAATCCCGGAAGGGCAGTTGCTAGATCGTATGTTCCGTGTTTAACGTGGGGAGGAACGGCCACGCTGCTTTCTTCTTAGCTTCTTGAAGTGCTCCTGTACTTAACTCCCGTCGGTCCGCGAGGAAGGCTGCAGTACCCCCCACCCCGAGCTGAGGAAGTCCACATCCTGAGGCCTCCTGAGCTGTCGAGCTGCGCTGTGCCCCGCTCCCCACCCCGCCCCCACCTACCCCTCTTTTAGGCCTCAGTCAGGCCAGCTCAGGAAGGGAGCAAACCTGGGGGGCCAACCTATAGGGCTCCGAGCCCGTCCCGGGAGCCCGAGGTGGGCTTGTCACCATGGACCCAGGAGATGCTCATAAGGGGAGCAGGAGTTCCGAACAATCTCCAGGGCAGCTCTTAAAAACCCCGGCGCCCAGCCCAGGCCACACCCAGACCAGGACCAGGTAACTCGGCGGCCTGGGGGTGGGGCCTGGGCATCCGAGCAACCAGGTGACTCCAGTGGGTAGCTCAAGTTTCGGACGGCTAAGGCAGGAAGAGAAGGTGCTGGATGGGGTGCCTTCTGCTAGGCGTTTCTGCAGTTGGTGGTGGCAGCTGCTCTAACAAACTCCTCCTCCCAGTGACCTGTTGCACCTGTCGTAAAGTCCAGACTCCTTGCCATGGGCTACTCTGCCCTGCACTGCCTGGCCTCCACCCCCGTCTCACTTCCTCCACCTCCGAGCTCATTGTGCCATCACACTGGCCTCTTCTCTGTTCGTTGGCCGCATCCGAGCTTGTTCCAACCCCAGGGCCTTTGCACTTGCTGTCCCCCCGTGCCTGGACATCACAAGTCTGGGTCCTTCTGATCCATCAGGTCTCCGCTCAAACGTCACATCCTTAAATGCCTGGAATGACACCTGTTTTATGTTTATAATACTTGCCACTCTCTGGAATTATCTCGATTTACTTATTCGTCCTTTGTCCTCTCTCCTCTCCCTAAAAAGTAAGCCTCGCGGCTACAGGAATCGAGTCTGTCTCACTCACCACTGTAACCCCAGCACCCAGAGCAAGGCCCGGGACTCTGAGTGCTCAGGAAATATTTTTTGGATGAGGGAACCTGGGAACGAGGCTCAGAGATGTGCCGCTGGGTCTGAATCTAGGGTTTGGGGATCCTTCGAGGGCAACTGCTCAAGGTGAAGGAGTCAGAACCAGTTTGTCATTTGCAGAAAGCAAAGGTGGGGGGTGGGGAGGGTTGCTTTTGCATGCTCACCAGTCCTGGGACCCTTCCGGCATCCATCCCGGTGCTGGAGCTGGGGTGTGTGCTGAGGTCACTCACATCCGCCTCGGGCCACAGCGGGGACGTCAGGCCCTGTGCAAGGGCTGGCAAAATCCGCCGCTTCTGACCAGTCTCAGGCCACTTGGTACTCGGAAGTTAATCTGTGAGATCAGTGGCAGGACATTTCTGCAGGTGCCCTGGGAAAGACAGCTCTCCCCGCCCCCCTCCCCCGCCCTCATTGTCCCCTCCTGAAAGGAGCCGTCACAGCCCAGGAGACCTGCCTCTCTCACCTCCTGTCCCAAACTCACACTCCTGAAGGCTCACATTTCTGTGCCCCAGACAGCATTCTAAGCGGCCGCGCAGGTGAACATGACACGGGTTGTCTTAGTCCGTTCAGGCTGCAACCGAATCCCAGAGACTAGAAGGTTTAGAAGCAACAGAAATTTATTTCTCACAGTTCTGGGGCTGACAAGTCCAAGGTCGTGGTGCCAACAGATTCAGAGTCTGGTGAAAGCCCGCTTCCTCCTTCACAGGTGACACCTTCTCGTGGCCTCGCATGGCAGAGGGGCAGGGGAGCTCTCTGGGGTCTGTTTTATAAGGACGCTAATCCCATTCATGAGGGTCCCACCCTCATGACCTGATGACCTGCAAAGACCCCACCTCCTAATACTATTGGATTGGGATGAGGTTTCAATGTATGAATTTTGGGGAGACACAAGCATTCGTCTACAGCACAGGGACCTTCTAATCCCCATTTTACAGACAAGGAAAGTGAGGCAGAAAGAAGCCTCTCTTCGTCCTGCCCTCTCAGAACAGGACATCGTAGGCTGGCTAAGCAGGGCCTGTATTCAGCTCACAGAGATGTTTAACCTACACACTGTTTTGAACTTTTTTTTAAGTTTATTTATTTTGGGAGAGAGAGAGCATACAGCACGGGGGGTGGGGGGGAGGGAGAGGGCAGGGAGAGAGAATCCCAAGCAGGCTCTGCACCATCAGCCCACGGAACCAGATACGAGGCTGGATCCTACAAACTGTTGAGATCGTGACCTGAGTCAAAATCAAGAGTCAGACGCTTGACTGACTGAGCCACCCAGGTGCCCTTGTTTCAAACATTTTTTTTAAAGTTAGTTGTCAGATTTTTAAAAATTCTGAGATTTTAGGGGCTCCTGGGTGGTCCAGTCGGTTGAGTGTCCCCCTCTTGATTTCAGCTCAGGTCATGATCTCACGGTTCATGAGTTCGAGCCCCACGTCAGGCTCTGTGCTGACAGCGTGGAGCCCATTTGGGGTTCTCTCTCTCCCTCCCTCTCTGCCCCTCCCCTCCTCGCTCACTTTCTCTCTCTCTCTCTCTTTGATCAGGGCCCATTATCCTCTCCATTTTGTAACTGAGGCACCATGTGTGGTGCTCCCCACCCCGCCCCCAGACTACCAGCTCCTTCAGCTTGGTCACTCGGTACCCTCCGTGCTGAGCTTCCTGGCTGTTTGAAAAGGGATTGAAAGAGGGAACGAATGATGCCCTTCTTTGAGGACACTGATTAAAGCCACTGGCCACTGGATACCAAAAATCTTGACTGGTCGTAGCCTTCAAGGCTCTTTGGTTGTGTTTCTGCTTTAGGAGAGAGCACCTGCGGCTGGGTGGCTTAAAGCAACAATGTAATAATTTGTAACCGTTCTGTGAGTTGTCAGGGTTCTCCTGCTCCCTGTGGTATCAGCTAAAAGGTCCAAAATGGGTCCACTCTGATGACCTTCAGCGAGTGCTGGTCACACGGGGGAGTTACCTCCTCCCCCACGTGGCCTCTTACCGTGCTCGCTCACCTATGGTGGTCGGTCTCACGGTCTTCTGACTCCTGGGAGCCCAACAATGAAAGCTACCAGGCTCTCTAAGGCTTTAGCTTAGGAAGCTATAGGGACCCCCAAGGAGCTGCTGGAAGAGGGGTTCCAATGGGACAAATACACCCCTGTTTATCCCTTCTGCCCTTGACATTCCATTTGAGAGTCAAAAGCCCGATGAGAGAGTCTGATGGGCCAACTTTGGTCACATGATCACCACTCAGTCACATGGCGAGAGAGAGGGCAACACATCTTGTCAGGAGAGAGAAATTCATCAAGAGGAAATTGGGTTTCTAGTGTTGAGAGTAGTGGACCAGTGGCCGGACAAAGTTAGAAACCACTGCTCAGCCCCTGAATAAGTGACTCCCCCAGGATGAGCAGTTAACATTTTTGAGTGAATGGATGGATAGATGGGTGGGTGAATGAATGAATGAATGAATGAAGGCATTTTTTAAAAAATCTGCTAGAAGTAGAACGCCCAAACCTGTGTGGCATCTCTTCCGGGTCAGGGGCCCCATAACTCAGGCACTGCTGGGGGTCTGAGAGACCTCTTCACGGGGCAAAATTGGCTCCCAGAATTCTAACCCAGCATCCTGACCCCAAAGATGGGGATAATTGGAGCTGGCTCCCGGCAGGGAGAGCGTGTGCGGTCATGACCGAACTGCCAGCACAGCGAATGTGCTCCCGCCTCCCCAGACCCCACCCCACGTGGACACTGGTGGTGAGCTCTCACGCCCTCTCCCCCAGCCACTGTGCACTGTTCAGAGAGTACGCCTCGTGACACTCAGCCAGTCCCCCAGTGCAGCGAGACCGCTCCAGTGGGAGACACTGATCCGAACTCAAGGAGCACCACCTCTAACCTCCGCTTTCCTCCCCTTGGCCGTCTATTTCCACCTGCCGATTAAATTGCACAGCATGCCAGGGTTGGAAATGGGCCTGTCCTGCAAAATGTCTCTGGACTCCCGTCTCTAAATTTAGTGAGCTATTTGGTAAAAGTTGCTTCGGACTCCTCCTCCTGCCTATGAGTGCAGGCTTCTCAAATAGTTGTAAGTGCCAGGCTGTTTCCAAGGTGAGCTAATGAGAAGCTCATCTGTTCATAGCAGGGGCATGATGGGCAAAGACAGTGCACGGGGCTGTGGAATGGGTGGAAAGGGAAGAAGTAATTAGATTATGAATACCAGGCCACCAAAACAGACTTTTATCCCTTTATGTTCTGCTCAAAGGAAACTATATACAGTCTCTGGAACCATAAATACGTGTCCTGGGGGGGTGAACCGTGCTGGGAAAGAGTGGGGTTGAAAAAAAAAATAGAGGGGGGCCTGGGATCCGCAGTCCTGGCCCAGGCAGTCTACACTGAGAACCAGCCCACAATTAGGCGTGAATAATGACTCTGTTCAGGTCCAACTTTATTGCTTTTGGCCAAAGGCCTTTTGCAGAAATAACTTTGTAACTTGCTGCCAGGGAAGCTTTCATCCACAGCTAAGACAAAAGAACAAAGGACAGAGGTGGGTATTTCTGTGTCTGATTCCCCATTTCCCCTGAACACCTAGCAAGAACAACAGGTGTGGCCTACCTGGAAGGTGTGGGCTGGCAGAAGGTGATGTCCAGTCTCCTCTGTGGCAGGCTGCCAGTCCTGTTCCTGTCATTCTGGTCTTTATTCTGTTTATTCTTCAAACCAGCCAAACTCGTTCCTACCACTGGGCCTTTGCACTTGCTTTTTCCTTCGGTTGTAAAGCATTTTGCCTATAACTGGCTTCTCCCACCTTCAGGTCTCAGCTCAAACATCACTCCTTCCTAGAGGCTTCCCCTGATTTACTGTTTATCCTGTCTCCCCAACAGTTTTCTTCAAAGCTCTTCAGACGACCTGAAATTTATCTTCACGTATTATCTGTCTCCCCCATCAGGATGTCAGCTCCTTGCGGGTGGAGGCCTGGCCTGTTCCATGTTTATGGCTGTTTGCCAGCATCCCATATAACACCAGGCACATAGTAGGTGCTCAGAAAAGATCGCATAGCTTTGAAGGGTTGCACATAGGCCTCCAGCCACACTCTAGTGGAACTTCCTTTGGTCATTCGGTGTTTCAAATGTATTGAATGCTTTCACTTTGGAAACAAAGTCTCCAGTGCGGGCCAGTCCCCACCCTCTAACCCATTCTCCCAAGTCCAGAGCATGTCACTCAATTCTCGGGCCTAGCCCCTGCAGGCATTTGAGTTTGAGGCCCTGCTGTAGACAGAGGCTACTGCAGAATTAGCCAGACAACATCCAGGCTTCTCCTGAGCCAAGGCCATGGGCCAGCCCGCTGGGCTCTGGCCGACCCAGGCCCACTGAGTGGGTGAAGGCATCCAGCGGGCAGGACCCAGTGGTCCTCACTTTAGGGCCATGTGTTAGGGGTCATTCCGTAAGTGGCATCAGATTTCACTGTGTTCTCTTCTGAGCCTTCTGAGTCATCGGGGAGGGAGCCCCTGTTACTCCTCCTTTGTGGCCTTCAAGGAGGCCTGTAAGAAAAAGGTCAGTGCCCTCGGCAAGCAAGGATCCAAGGGCAACGTCACGCATTTGTTTCTTGATGTTGCTCTCCATTTATGGCCGGGGTTCTCCCCTGGGAGCAATTTTGCCACCACCCCCCTCGCCCCTGGGACATGTGACAGTGTCCAGAGACATTTTTGATGTCCACAACTGGGGTTGGGTGCTAGTCACGTCTCACAGGTGGAGGCCAGGGAGGCTGCTAAACACCCTGCAATGCACAGCCCTCCCCCACCCCCACCCCCACCCCCGGCAGACGATGGCCCGGCCCCAAACATCAGAAGTGCCAGGTTAAGAGTCTGGTTTAGTGCAGGTGATGCTCATTCCCCAGAGAAAGACAAGCCTCCTTTGTAGATAAATTTGCTAAAATAGCAAAGGGAACAAACTGAAGAAGAATCTGGCAGAAATGAGAGCACAGGTGATCAGTCGAACTTCTGAGACCTTCCCCTCAAGAGCAGCTACGCCAGGTAGAGGTCGGTCCTGTCGCCCCTTGCAGAGCAGAACGGACCGTGTGCCTCACGCCAGGGCCCCTGCCCTGGAAGTGGCCATCTCTCCAGAACCTTCCTGGGAGCCGCCTGTAGAAATGCACCCGTTGATTCTGGGCCGGGCGGAGTGGCTGCGTTGCCTCGGCCGAGTTCCTAAGGGCTGGCGGCTGGTCTGTGGCCCTCTCCTCTGTCCTGACATTGTCAGCCCTCCCTCCCAAACCTGGTCCCCAGCCGTCCCCCCACCGCCCCGGTCTGGAGCCCCCCAGTTGAAGTCGCCTCTCCCGCTGCCGGACAAGCAGCCAGCCGCCCGAGGAGACGGGCCGGCGGCCTCCCCTCCCGCACTCTTCTGTGTGCACGGTGGCCCTGGGCTCAGAGGGCCGAGGAGCCAAGGCTCAGGATCGTCACTTCTGACGTCAGCAGGGGGGAAGTGAGGGCAATTAGGGCCAGTTCCCCGAAACCAGGTCCCACACTTCGCTCTGGGTTTCTGGGTCTGTTGGCTGCCTTCCTCCTTAAAAACGAGGAGGGGGAAGGGTTCTTTTGAAGCGGGAGTAAATGTTTCCTGGGCCAAGATCACGGGAAGCTCCGTTCTCCGTGGCTTTCCACGTCTAGCGCAAGCTTTTCTCTCGGCCCGTCGTCCCCTCAGAGCTGCTGGACCTGACCCCACCGAGTTAACTGAGCCTTTCGGGTCGTACAGGATGGAGGAGTGGGGTCAGGGAGCCCCCCGGGTGACCCAGGGCCTCCTGAGGCCCAGGGATCTCCGAGGCTGGCGTGGGCACAAACTCCAGTGCCTGCCAGACGCAGACATGGAATCGGAGTCCGTTCAAGTTTCACTTCCTAGAAAGGCTGATGTGTGCCGGGCAGAGGCCCACGTGGCCCCCACGCTGTGGCGCCCAGGCCCCCGTGACTTGGCGGGCCCCGCCGTGTTTCCAGGACAGCCACGGGACAGCCTGCGTGCTCGTCCACGCTGTGACCTTGGCGCTCCTCCAGGGAGAGGGGGCAGGGGGTCCCCGTCCCCTCCTTTTGAACCCAGCCAGACTTGGGACCCACCCGTGACCGATAGAGTGAGGCAGGAGTGACACTGGGGACAGCAGAAAAGACGGAGTTGGGTTGGAGACACGGAGGCGGCCCTGCCCGTTGCTGGGACAGCCGCCTTCCGAGCCGGAAGCAGACCCCACCCTGAGGCCACCCTGGTGGGAGGGAGCCCGGGCCTCGAGGAGGAGCCTCCCTGAGGTCCTGGCCAACTGCCGGTAGCGGGTCTTCGGTGACCCCAGCTACAGCCGCACACATTCTAAAGCAGAGGCCAGCGTTCTGTGCTGTGTCCCGTTTGAGCCCCCCGGGCGCAAAAAACAAACAAACAAAAAGGACTTTATTCTCCTGCTAAGGTTGAAGGTAAATTGTTACACAGAAGTAGTTGCTGGAGCACCTGGCGTGTGCCAGCCTGCCCTCCATTTGTTCGTTCATTCACTCATTCGTTCACTCGTTCATTCCTTCACTCATTCGTTCCTTCATTCCTTCACTCATTCGTTCATTCACTCATTCCTTCACTCATTTGTTCATTCACTTATTTGTTTACTCATTCACTCAGCCCTTCACTCATTCGTTCATTCACTCATTCATTCCTTCACTCATTCATTCATTCACTCATTCATTCCTTCACTCATTCATTCATTCACTCATTCATTCCTTCACTCATTCGTTCCTTCATTCCTTCACTCATTCACTCATTCGTTCACTCATTCCTTCACTCCTTCACTCATTCGTTCATTCACTCATTCCTTCACTCATTTGTTCATTCCTTCACTCATTCACTCATTTGTTCACTCATTCACTCAGCCCTTCACTCATTCGTTCATTCACTCATTTGTTCATTCCTTCACTCATTCTTTCATTCACTCATTCATTCATTCCTTCACTCATTTGTTCATTCCTTCACTCATTCATTCATTCACTCATTCCTTCACTCATTTGTTCATTCACTCATTCACTCTTTTGTTCACTCATTCAGCCCTTCATTCATTCATTCACTCATTCATTCCTTCACTCATTTGTTCATTCACTCATTCCTTCACTCATTTGTTCATTCCTTCACTCATTCACTCATTTGTTCACTCATTCACTCAGCCCTTCATTCGTTCACTCATTTGTTCACTCATTCACTCAGCCCTTCACTCATTCACTCATTCCTTTATTCATCCTTCACTCATTCCTTCACTCATTCACTCATTTGTTCACTCTTTCACTCAGCCCTTCACTCATTCATTCCTTCACTCATTCGTTCATTCCCTCATTTTTTCACTCATTCACTCATTTGTTCACTCATTCACTAGTTCATTCACTCGTTTGTTCTCTCGTTGATTCATTCACTCATTCATTCACTCAGTCGTTCACTCATTCATTTGTTCATTCATTCACTCATTCATTGATTTGTTCATTTCACTCATTCATTCACTCGGTCGTTCACTCATTCATTCATTCCCTCGTTCATTCATTCACTTATTCACTCATTCATTGATTTGTTCATTTCACTCGGTCATTCACTCTTTCATTCACTCATTCATTCACTCACTCTTTCATTCATTCACTCATTCATTCATTCACTCGTTCATTCACTCTTTCATTCATTCATTCGTTCATCAGTATCCAGAATCTCACATCTAGCCTCCTCACCACCCCTGTCCTGGTCCAAGCACGGTCCAGAGCAGCTGTCTCACTGGCCTTCCTGTGTCTACCCTCATTCCCTGCAGTCTGTTCTGTTAAAGCCTGCCCTGTTAAAACCTACATCCAATCTCAGTACTCCCAGGCTGGAACCTTCCAGGTCCTCCTCTCCCAATGAGCCTTCCCCTCACTCAACTCCGCCCCAGCCATACTTGCCCACTTTACCTTCCTTAGACTCCCAGGTACACACCTCCCCCAGGACATCTGTACCTGTTCTTCCCTATGCCTGGAACACCGTTCCCCTAAGATGTCTGCAAGGCACATTCCTTCACCTCCTACAGGACTCTGCTCTGTTGACTCCCCTCCCTAAAGATGCAGCCTTCCTCCCACCCCCACCGTCACTTCTGACCTCCCTCTCCTGCCTCCGCTCCTGAGGACTCATCGCCTCATGCCTGTGATCTCTTTTGGTGCCTGATTCATGCAAGATCGTTCATTTCTGGATCACCGGCATGTAGAACAGGGCCTGTGCGTAGTAGGTGCTCAGTGAATATTTGTTGGCTAACTGGAAGAATGGGCACCCGGGGCGGGGGGGGGGGGGTCAGGGGCTGGGGCTGTGGATTTAGAAAACAGACAGCCCTACCCCTGTGGAGCTTCCAGTGGAAAAACAACCCCCACAAATAAAGACCGGAACAGAGAGCCCATCAAGAATCACGTGTTGTGATGAGTGTTCCGAGGAAACAAACCTTGGATGCGCCTGCTTCCAGGAGGGAGGCCAGGGAAGGCCCTCTCCCCACCTGTCAGACTCCACCCATCCCAGACTCCAGGGCCATGCCCAGGGAACAGTCTATTTTGCTTGGCAGGTGAGGAAACGAAGACCGGATCAGGACCAGAGTTCCTGACTCCCACACCCACGTTCCTTCTCTTTGCCACACCACTTTGTTCTTATCAGTTCACAAAGAAGGATGAGGGCAGTTTGCCGACGCTAAGACCGAGTTGGGCTCAGGCCCCGGCCCAGGGCCAGCAAGCCACGTTGTCAGGTTTCTACACAGAGGCAGAAGGCGGCTGGGAGGCCACCTGAGTCAGCGCTCCGCCTCCGGCTTGTTCTACCATGCGGGCTCCTTCGGTCGCAAGTGACAGAGAAGGCAACTTGGAGTGACCCAAGAAACAAAGAGAATTTGATTCATATCCCTGGGGAGTCAACGTGTGAGAAAGCTGACCTAAGAAGAAAGAAAGAAAACAGCTGAAACCAGCCAAAGGAGAAAAAGGAGTCTATTGGTGCCTGAGACCAAGTACCCAGAGGAAAACCTTCCTCCTTCGGGCTTAGCTGGATCCGGGTCTCAAATGTTCTCAAAACGCAACTATGTTCCCTTGCTCCGCTCGGTTTCCTTCTGTCTCTTGGCTTCATTCCAATCTCTGCGTGAGGCTCGATGGTGTGAGTCTTCCTTACTCTCGTGGTGGAATGACATAGAACCAGTTAGCCTGTTGGAAAGAGTCCACATCTCTTCCTGGTGAGGCCAGAGCGCCTGGATTACTCTAATTGGCCAACCACCCAGGCAGAGGGATTGGAGGCTCTGATGGGCGCAGGTCTGGATCACATGGTCCGCTCCGCAGCTGGGGTCTGATTTGAACCTTATTGATGCACCGAGGATCCCCAAATGAAAACTGCTGCTGTTACAGAGAGGAAGTTGGCCCGGGGTGCCCGGGTGGCTCAGTTGGTCAGGCATCCCACTCTTGATTTCGGCTCAGGGCGTGGTCTCGCAGTTCGTGAGTTCGAACCCCGAGATGGGCTCTGTGCTGACAGCTAAGAGCCTGCTTGGGGTTCTCTCTCTTTCCCTCTCTCTCTGCCCCTCCTCTGCTTGTTCGTCTGTTCTCTCTCTCTCTCTTTCTCTCTCAAAAATAAATAAACCAACATTCAAAAAAAAAGTTGGCCCAAACCCAACAAAAAAATGCTAGCTAACACATATCTATGGGCTTCTTGGCATGAGGCCATTTTGCCCTCACAACTCTGTTAAGTGCTGTCATTGACCCCACTTGACATTTGAAGACACTGAGGCCCCAAGAGGTTAAGTCACTTGCCCAACTAGTCCAGAGTGCAGCCAAGATTTGAACCCCAGCAGTCTGGCTCCAGACCCTACCTCCACCCCTTCTGTATCTATTTCCTGCCACATTTTAGCACGTATCTCTCTGCGTGGCTTTCTCTACTCTGTCAGCTCCGTGAGCTGTGTGTCTGCTTTTGATCTCTGATCATGAAACAAGACTTGCACACAGATGCTCAGATATTTGGGCACGTGAATGACGTGGCCTCTCCAACACCCACTCAGGTTACAGGCAAAACCTTGTGATGTTCCGGGCTTTCCAAGACCTTGAATACATTGTTCCTAAACTGTCTTTGAGCTCTAACTCCACTCCGAGGCCCTGTCCTAAGAGTTCACCGTGGTTTGCCATTCCTTGTAGCCCTGCTTTCTCACACTTCTCACTTCTAGCTGGAGTTTTTCAACTCCGGCTTTGGATGTGTTGACTCCTTAGAAGGTCAGCTCCTCGAGGACAGGGACTTTTCTTTTCCCCCACTGCTTTATCCACCATGCCAGGAACTGTGCCTGGCACACAGTAGGCCTTTGAGGATTTCTTGTTGAATGAATAGTTATGGCGGCAATGGAGTTTTAAGCCCTTTTCTTTCTGCCCTGATTTGCTTTCTAGAGCCTGAGCCCTTGTCTTGAAACCTGATCCTTCCCTCCTCCCTTTGAAAGACTCTTCTCTTGTCCTACGTCCTGTCCTGTGTGTGCCTCCGTGCCTCCGGCTAGAATTCCAAGAAGAGGCACCGAGAGCCACCAGATGCCCTGGCCCGGGGGGTAGGGAACACGCAACCCGGGCCCATAGGTTACAGGAGCTCCTGTCGTTTCTTGGACAGCCCAGAGAGAAGGCTGGGAAAAACCCGCGGCCCAGAAGAAGAGCTACCAGGGGAGTGTCAGGTTTAACAGATGTACTTGTGTCGTCCCCTGTCTAGACAACTTCTGGTCTTGTGAAGTTCGGGACCACACATTTACATTCCCTCCCACTCTGCCTGCCGTTTGCTCAGGCCATTTGCCCTGCCTGATGCACCCTGTCCTCCACCCTCTAATTCAGAAAAACCCTGGGGACTCTTCCGAGCTTCCTTCCCGTTAGGCTTCCTAAACTTGACTCCGTAAGACCTCCTCCAGGCAGCCCTCTGACTGCCCCCTCCCCAGGCCAGCAGGGGTTTTTTCCCTTCTTCCTGTTTGCGCAACGCGCTTAACCTCAGTTTCTTGCGTCATTCCTGGGTTTCCAAGGGAGCCTAGGAGGCCAGAGAGGGCTGGGGAGTCAGGATGTCGGGGTGCGGAGCTCAGCCGTGAGGCCTGCTTGCTTTATCCATCCAGGGCCCCGCAGGAAACAGATTGTGGCCTCCAACAAAGGCGTGAGCAGAATATAAGAAAATGAGTAATACAGAGCCCTGGGACTGGGGACGGTGGGGAGCGTTTGCCGGAACCCAGAGAGGGCCACCCGCCACGGCGGCCCCCAGCAGCGATAGAGGGAAGTGGTCAGTTCCCAGCAGCTGGGCGGGCCACCCCCTGGCAGTGTCCCCCCTTGCCCAAACCCCACCGGGAGCCAGAGAGCACGAATGAACCCCCCAGGGTGGGGCCTGTGAGAAGCACCCCATAAGTTGTATTCTTCCTCGTCACTGTTCCTTGAGGGCGTTTACTGGGTTGGGCCTGGTGCTTCCTGTTGCAAAGGACAGTCCCGACTCACATTAACTGAAGCAACGAAAGTGTGTGAGCTTGAGCCTGTAACTGGCCACAAGGTGCAACTTGGTTCAGCCCGGTGTCACTGGCGTCCCCTCTGAGCCTCTGCTGGCTGGCAGGGCTGGCTTGCTGTCAGCGCCCAGCCCCCCACCTACCTTCTCCCATTGGCCGGGCCTGGGTCACATGTCTGTCTCTGGGCCAGTCACTGGAACTAGAGAGACGGGCCGTGCTGGTTGGTTCCACGTGGGTCACATGTTCGGCTCTACATTCAGATGGCACCTAGCTCGGTAAGGGGGTGGCCGTGACCCCCCAACCAGAGCTGGAGTACTGTCCAGGAGGGAGAAAATTCTTGGCCGAGCCAGTAAATACCTTGAGTGTTTGCTGTGTGCCAGGCTCTGTTTTAGGAGTTGGGGATACAGACGTGAATAAGGCTGACAAAAATCCATGCCCCTCAGGGAGCTGACATTCTAGTGGGGGTGGGGGGGAGGGGGGAGAAAAGGACCATCAAGAAAGAAATGAATAAAAGACCAAAGTTTGTCAGAGGTGGGAAGTGCCAGCAGGAAGGGAAGAGATTTATTTCTGACCTACAAAGAAAATGTAAGCAAAAACCAGAAGGAGGTGAGGAAAGGGCCTTGAAGATATCTAGATGATGTCTCCAAGCAGAGGAAACAGCAAGTGCAAAGGCCCTGGGGTGGGGACATGCCTGGCATGTGCAAGAAACAGTACAGAGGGGCGTGTGGCTGAAGGCCGGGTGGACAAGGGGGAGACTGGGAGATGAGGTCAGAGAGGGGATGGACAGACTGTAGGGGCTCGTTGGCCTTTTGGGTAGCTTGGGGTTTTATTCTGCATGAGATGGGAGCCCTTGAAGGCTTCTCAGTAGAGGGAGACGTCCTGTTTTGTTTTAACGGGATCCTCTGGGTACTTGATAGAAGGAGGAGAGGATAGAAACAGGGAGACCAGTGGGAGGCTGTTATAATCCAGGCAGGATTGTCCTGCCATCTGACACTGTGCCTCGCACACAGTAGGGCCCTAAATCCGTATTTGTAAGGTAAATGAGGGGAGACCTAGCGGTCGGGCTGTCTGGACCACCTGGCCCCAGCACACAGGGCATCTCTCCACACCCGCAGTCCCCTTTCGCCCCTTCTCCCGGTTCCTCCATCCGGTCAGTGCCCTGTTCTGCCTCTGGCCACCTCCTCCTCTCCCACCCCCACAGCTGCCCTGTCATTCCCAGGCTGCTCTCGGCTACTCTTGTTGAATTTGGGGATCCGCACAGGAAGAGTACCATCTGGGTCTTTCTGGACAGGGCCTGGGTGAGATCCAGGGAGGCTCCCCGAAGCTATGGTGCATGGGGCCGGGGGGGGGGGTCATCGGTCCCCCCCCCCGGGGACTTGTTCCTCTCTGCAGATTAACAGATAAATCTAGAAGCAGGAGTGATGTTGCTGAACACTTGGGACATTAGTCGTTTCTGGAGCTGCCTTTCTGGGCTGGGAAGCCTTTGCCAAGGTCGGCGAGAAGACACAGGACGAAGAGAAGGAGCCAGATGGACGTTGCGGCGAGCTGGTGGGTGTGAGAGGAAGTCTCCGAGGGACGGACAGAACGTCAGTCCGCTGGTGCTATACGGATTCCTGTTCAGCCACGTTGAATTCTTTACCAAGAAGGGAAAAAATGGAGGCAGGTTCCCTTGTGTCATTTTTAATTGATTCCTTCAGCATCCAGAGAGAGGCTGGCACAAAGCCAGGGGAAGTCAGCGCTGGGGGAATTCATCAAAAATCGACCTTCTGATGAAATAATTAGCTCCTGTTACTCTCAGGTCTCTGGGTACAGAGCTTTGCCTCCCATCCAGAGGGGGAGCATCCTGGCCGGCGGGTTGTAGTTGCCTGGGAACGGGGTGGGGGGGAGGGCATGAGAGAGCCAACCTGGGTGCCAGGAACAGAGTCCAGCTGACCCGCGTCTCCCAGCTCTGCCCACCCTCCGACCCGGGGCTCCCCATCCGAGCTGCAGCTCCCAGCTCCATACCTCCCTCCACAGCACAGGCCCAGAGCCCAAAAGACCCTCGGAGGACACCTGGCCACCGCCTGCTGCGTTTTGCAAGTGAGGAAACTGAGGCTGGGAGACTCCCAAACTGGCCCAGCAGTCTGCTTCCAGGAGGTTCTGGTTGAGCAGCCCGGCCAAGCCAGGCTGCGTTTGAGCCCGTGTCTGCCGCTGCTTTGACCACATGACCATGGAAAAGTACTTTTAACTCTCGGTGCCTCACCTTCCTCATCTATCAAACGGGTATAATATCGATGGGCGGAGATGCGGAGGAAACGTAGAACGTGTCGCGGGGGCTGGAGCATCGCAGGCTCTCAGCAAGCATTTGCTGTTGTTGTTTCTGATAGGTGACACCTGTGGGGCCTCCCTTGGAAATTCACTCGCTGTCATCTTAGGGCCTGATGTCTGTCTGAAGGAACAGGAGTGTGCGTTTCACAGACAAAGCCGTGGGGCTGGTTGGCACATCAGTTAAAGTGCAAAGCATCCTGGTGTATTTCCAGGGGCGGGTGGGACACAGGCTGATAAACAACATGATTTGGGCACCACCCCACGATTTGGGGTAACTCAGGGACCGATGAGATGACGGAGCGTGGCTTTTTTTCAATCCTCTCCCAGCCTCACGCTCCCCACCTCCCACCCCCCAGCAGAACGTCTGGCACGGCGCTGATGCCCTTTGACCCCTTCCAACGCCTGCTGGTCTCCCTTAAAAAAGAGAGCCTGTGCAGGGGCAGGGAGAGCAGACAGGCCCAGGGCTCGGCTCAGAGCCTTAGGAAGGAACTAGAAGCCGTGAGGCTGCGTTAAGTGTCTGCTTTCTTTCATTTTGTGCGAGTTGGTTTGATGGAAAAGGGCTGCCGATTTTCCGTTGACCCTGGGATAGAAAGTCTGCTTTTTCAAAAACATGTATTCGCGTTTTTATTTTTAAATGAGGCCATTTCACAGGGGAAGGGTTGTGCAGATGGAGCAGGAGCGGGGGCTCTGGCACTGGAACAGAGGAGGTTGGGAAATGTGCAGGGGGGCGGGGGCACGCTGAGCCGTCAGGGGAGCAGGGGTGAGGCCGTCTCTGCCGCTTTCTCTCTGGGGAACCTTAGGATGGTGATTAAGCTCAGTTCTCAACTGTAATGTGGGGGCAGCACTAGGGGTTGTTGGGAGCGGGGGAGGTTCTGCAGGTGGAATGTGCCCGTCACAGCCCAGCCACGGCCACAGGGATCATCGTCCGGCGAAGGTGTACTTTGTGTGACGTGTTCTGGTTAATTCCGTGCGCCAGGCTGCAGGCTCAGCACCCCGTATTAACCCGTTTCGTCCTTCACACCCATTTTATAGATGAGGAAGCCGAGGCACAGAGGTGCTATCTGCCCGGGGTCCCTCAGCAAGTGGCTCCAGCATCCGTGTCGTAACCGTCCCGCCGTGTGGCACACGGCAGGTACTCAATACACAGTTGATGTGGTGGCTCCGGCTGTCGAGAGGTCTCGAGACGGGAGCCGATTCTTGCCCTCGGGTCCTGTGAAAGTCCCGGTTGCCAGGTCGGCTCCCCTGAGAACGTGATCCGCATCTCCCCAATCTGCACAGATGGCCTGTCGGAGGCCCCTGGGGCGGGGAGGGGGGAGCACCCCGTGGAACCTGCGCCTGCTCTCAGCCTGCCCTGGGCAGTGACCATCGAAGGCACCACTTCAAGAGGCAGTTTGGGTTAAGAGGGCAAACAAGGAATCTTGCAACACCCGGAAGGAGCCAGCAAGGGAGGGGAGCCGTGCTACCCACAGCCTGCAGGGGCGAGAGGAGGGAGAGGTGCCCCCAGGACTGGAGGCGAGTGGAACAGTGGCCAGACTAGAGAGACAGAGGCACTGGGACACCACTGGTGCCAGGGAGGGGGCAGAGGGGAATAGGAGCCTGATTTCCTACCTCCCCCTGCCCAGCAGCCTCCCAGCAGAGGCGAGAACCAGCAGGAAGCAGGAGACAAGGCAGGTGCAGTCTGCAGAGGTCAGAGTGGCTTCCTGGGGCCCAGAGCAGGGTGGAAAATAGATCAAAGGGAGGGAGCAGCCCACCCTGGGACCGTTCCTGGGGGACGGGGCGGGGAGGGGGGTCGGTGATGCTTCCGAGCCTCCAGACCAGGGTTACCGCATGGCCCTGCCAAGCCCCACGTCCCTCCCTCTGCAGAACTCAGAAAACCTTGACAAGATCTCCTTTCCTTTAGCCATCTGAATATTTATTGGGCACCTACTATGTACCAGGCTTAGCCTAGGTGCTGGGGACCGAGCTGTGCATAACACAGGCCTCTTTGCTACCCTCATGGAGCTGACCCTTTAGTGGGGAGAACTGGGCAAATAAGATAATTGCAGGTCGCAGTAGGGACTATGAGAATAAAACAGGTTATAAAACACAGAGGGTGTCTCAGGTGGGGGCACCACGTTAGATAAGGGCAATCAGGGCAGGCCTTTCTGAGGAGGTGATGTTTGTGCCGAGACTTAGCAGAGGAGCGTGAGCCCAGCATAGAAAATCTGGGAGAGGGCTCTTCCAGGCCTGAGGAAGAGTAAGTGCAAAGGCCCTGGGGCAGGAGCAAGCTTGCGTTGTCCAAGCAACAGAAAGAAGCCGGTGGGGCTGGGGAGCGATTGGCAGGACTAAGGAGAGGCAGGCTGGGGCTGGATCACTTGGATCCCCTATGGGCCCTGGCTTGGAGTGTGCCTTGTATTCCTTGAGCAGAGAAGCTGAGGGACAGTCCGAGCAGGTGAGGGACAGAACTGGGACGAAGGTGAATGCCCTGCACCGGCACCACGTGGAGTGAATGTCCCCTCTGTGTTGCGCCCTGAGCCCCTTGCTGGTCTCGGCCTGGGCCAGGCCTGCGGAGGGATAAGACGGGCTTTCCATCCTAGGAAGATCCTGCTGGCCGTCCTGGAGAGAATGGAGGGTGGGGGCGCCGTGAGGGAAAGTGGGGGGACCTCTTTGAGGGGCGTTGCAGCGGCACATCCCCTTCTGCGGACCGGAGCCCTCGATGGGTTCCCCGAGCTGTGACTTGGGGCCGGCAGTGGCGGGGGAGGGGAGGCTGGCAAACAATCCTTCAAGGTCATGCAGCCCACCTCCAGTGAGCTTGGTTTCCTCCTGACAGGTCTGCTCGCTCTCTCGCTCTCTCTCATTTTAAATAAATGAGACCAGAAGTCTATATGTGGAAGGACTTGAAGGCTCATTTCCTCAAGAAGTAGAAAAATGACCACAGAGAGCAAGGAGCAGAACCAGATCAGACCTGCCCGAGCCAAGATTCGCCGTCCGGCCTTCTCTCCCCCCAGTTCGCCGGGGAGCCCGTCCGATCCGGGGTTCAGGGGTGACCGAGGTCGCAGCCGACTGACGGCTCTTCCCCCACGGCTTTTTAGCCCTCAACATTCTCCTCTGTCGTGTTTATTCTGCCACTTAAAGCCAGTGTGAATGAGTTGCCCAGCTGTGGGGTCTGTCTGCGGGGGGCCTTCACACCCACCCCCACTGGCTGGGGCTCCCGTAACGCCCTCGTGTCCCCATTCTATCCGTGGGAAAACCAAGGTTCCTTGCTGGCCGGGCGGAGACACCCGGAGGGTGAGCGACGCACAGAGTTGTTCAGTGCCACACCTGCACATCCCTCCCTGGGCCACACGCCGCCCAAGAGCTGGGGTTCCATCCGGCTCACCTCTCCCCACCTCGACCCCCCGGTGCCGGCGGAGAGGGGACGTCCAGAAATATCAGCTCCCCCAGACTGGGCTCCTTCCTTTCCTTTCTCTGGGGCTGATCTGTCTGTCGAGCGGGTCGGATGGTTCTGGGGCCGGCTGGTCATCCGACCTTGGACGTGGGCCGCCACCAGCACATTCGGAGGATCGCTGGTCCAGGGAGGGGGGGAGGGGTCTGTCTGCAGAAGCGGTCAGAGAAGGCTCTCCGGCCGCTCTGTGGCCCGAGCGGATTGCGAATCCTCTGCTTGTAACTTTCTCCGAGTTAGGTTTTCTCGGCTGTGGCTACCCCTGATCAGAGACGCCCTCGCTGTCCGCGCCAGAAATCATTATGCAAGCCCAGCCGTCAGGCGGCCTTTACGTAAAGACTGACCTGATTCTTCTCCTCCTACTCTAGATCCGTGAGTAGAGCGGGAAGAAGGGAGAAGAAGCAAATCCACAAGACGCGACTTCAGGCCCCTGCGTCCCGCCAGAGGCGACGGACCAGCGAGGCGGAAGATGGCATCCCCCGGCCTCCTGCTTTGCTTGCTCTCCGCCGCCGTCTTCTCTCTCCTGGGCGGAAGCTCGGCCTTCCTGTCACACCACCGCCTCAAAGGCAGGTTCCAGAGGGACCGCAGGAACATCCGCCCCAACATCATCCTGGTGCTGACGGACGACCAGGACGTGGAGCTCGGTAAGCAGCTGGCCAGCAGGCACCACCGACCCAGGGTCCCTGTCCTGGGTCTGAGGCTCCTGACGCAGGTCGGCTGTGTAGACCTGTGGAGCTCACTTCTAGTGGATTAAGACCAAGTCACGGGGGGGGGTTGACCCACACGTGTGCATTTGCAGCTTGGGCCTCAGGGTTAGGGGTCTCCAACTTACCCCTAAGGCAGCTGGATTTCTCCAAAAGTCTTAAGGAGAAGAGATGTATAGACCAGTTCGTGATTTTCCCCCAGCTGCTATTGAGACCCTGCTGTGTGTGCCAGGTAGTCTCGCAGGGCCTGGCACTTCAGTGATGGGTAAGACAGGCACATTGCATCCACTCTCGTGGAGCGAGGGGCACGGATAATCACCGCTGCAAGACCGCACATAAAGTAATCTCGAGAAGGGAGAAGTGCGCAGGGGAGGGGAATGAGAGCGCTGTGCCGGATGGGGCGGCGGGAGCTGCTGCGGATCGGTAATTAATCCTGGAGGGGCTCCCGGAGGGGGTGATGTTTGAGCTGACACTGACACGAAGAAGGAGCCAGCCAGAGTGTGTGTGTGTACGTGTGTGTGCCCACACGTGCACCTGTGGGCCCTGCCCCTCTAATCTTAACCCGAGCTTCGGGTGGGCTCGGCGTCCCTTGGTGGCATCCAGGGACAGAGAGGGTGGATGCTATTCCTAGTGACCCGACCCTGTTCGCAAAGATGGTGCCTCCAGAGAATGAGCTTGGCCGACTCTGGTCGGGACTCCCTCCCCTGGCAGTGCTTTGGCTCCGGGTAAAGCGGGGGAGGACGGGGACCCTCGCCGGGGTTTAGTTCACTTGTACCGATGGCCAGGTGTGACCAGGGCCCCTTGAGCTCACAACCTCAGCGCCTTTATCCCCCACACGAGCACCCCCGGCCGCTCCTTGCCCCACTGCGTAAACCCTCCCGTCGGGTCCACCGGAGCTGCGGGCGCTGCGTTTGCACGAGGCCTTTCTCGCCCACCACGTGTTTCCTTGCACGAGGAGAAGCCTCACAAGTGAGGCCACCAAGAGTGAGCCATCCACAATTCAGCCTAGCTGGACCTTCTGCTCTCCTGGGGGGCAGGGGGGGAACTCCACCTATATTTCCAGCTCACCTCTGGGGGACTTTCCCAGGGTGAACCTTCTTTCTCCCTAGCTTGTGTCTTCTGCACCCGCACCCCACCGAATTCACTGATTTTGGGGGTTCCGTTTCTCCACCAGTAAACCCTATACAGAACTGCCCTAGAGAAATATAATGCGAGCCACGAATGCAAATGACAAATAATTTTAAAGTTTTCTAGTGGCTACACTTTTTTTGAAGTTTTAAAAACAGGTGAAATTAATCACATCTTTTGTTTAACCTCGTCTGTCCGAATGATAATCATCTCAACGTGTAGTCAATACAGAAAGTCGTCAATGAGATCGTTTACAGTTTTTATATTGTTTCTGAAATCTGGCGTGTACTTCTTGGCAAGAGCGCGTCTCATTTAGGACTAGCCGCCTTCCGGGCGCTCGGTAGCCACCTGTGGCTTGTGGTTACCGTATTGGACAGCACACATCCTTGCGCATTTTGCTTCTGTAATTTCCCTTCGAACCATCGGCGCTGTGTATTGTGAAGATCTGGGACAAGACTTCTAAGCAAGGGAGCCAGCATGTGCAAAGGCCCTGAGGCAGGAGCGAGGAGCCAGATGGGGCTGGAGCTTGGGGCAGGGGGATGGAATCGGAGACCGGAGAGAGAGGCTGGAGCCGTATCTCGGAGGCTGTCACGGGTTGCGGTCAGGAGTGCCAGTGGTCGACCAGGTGAGGGGTGGGCTTTTAGCCTCTATCCACTGTCAAAGGACGTTTGAGTATTACTGGCGGCAACAAATTTAAAGCGTCTGCAACCAAACCTAAGAATGTGGTGAAGTCTCAAGCGTGACTAGATCCATTATTAAAAGCACACACGAGTCTTTCCATCCAAGCTGCTCCTTATAATGATTTGTATTAATGATTACAAGTATAGATTTTTCTCAGGGAGGTTATCAAGGGCAAAAGGAACTTGCAGCCAGGAAGCAATCAAAGCCCAGAACTTTTATTGACAATTTCACACGTATAATCCCTATCTCTCCAGCAGCATTTAGCTGGAAACGTGTTGGATAACCACGGGGAGTCCCTAGGTCATGGCCATAAGGACGCAAGTTTTGTTTCTGGGGGAATTTTGCAGACAGCACCTGGATCTCAGAGCACAATGGTCTTGCTTCATGGGGCCCCTCGACAGTAGTCGTGCCCGGGAGTACAAGACTCCGGGGACGTCCACTCATGCATTCAGCAGATAATTTATTAAGCATCTACTCTGTGCAGTGCACCGTGCTGGGAGCTAGAGGGAAAGGGGCATTCCAGGTCAAGAGAACAGCAGAGGCAAAGACACTATGTTAGTTAGCAATGAACTTGGCAGGTTCGGACAGATGGAGAAAGCCTGTGGGCTGGAGGGAGCCGGGCTAGAAGTAGAAAGAGAGGAGGCCAGGAGTCGACTGAGAACAGGTCATGAGGGGCCTTGTGGCCATGACGAGGGTTTAGAGTTTTCTTCTCAGTGAAATGGATATGCATTAGGGAGCCTTTAGCAGGGGGCCATGAGCGGACTTAGATTCCAGCAGGATCCCTCTGGCTGTTACGTTGAAACTGGCTTGCCGAGAGCAAAAGCAGAGACAGGTAGCCCCAGTCGGAGGCATGAACGAATTGGGCAGGTGATGACGGGAGCATGGACCAGGGTGGGAGCAGTGGCACCGATGAGGCACCAGTGGATGGTTGAATGTGGGGGCTACGGGAAAGAGGAAGATCAAGGGCACCTCCTAGATTTGGGGCCAGAACCAAGGTGAGCAATTGAACAGCCCCTTTTAGGAGCAACACGTTTTTGCCGTAGCAGCATGATCCAGCTAAGCTACGTGTCACCAAGTGATTACAAGTTTACATCTGTGACTCCTGAATGAAACCAAGAGGATATGCAAATATAAAAAAAAGGATCGGGGCTGCCTGGGTGACTCTTGATCTCAGCTCAGGTCTTGGTCTCAGAGTCGTGAGTTCAAGACTCACGTTGAGCTCCGCACTGGGCGTGAAGCCTATTTAAAAAAAAGAAAAAAAGGATCTATGATAAGGACACAGGAAGGAGGAGAGCAGGGGTTACAGAGGGAGCGATTAGGGCACAGGGAAATGGAGTTACTTATCCAAGGTCACAGCCACGCTGCCAGAGCATGGCCAAACAAGATCTAAGCCCAGAGCCCCTGGTCTTAACCACTGCTCTACTTAACCAGTCTCCTGGAATGGCTGTGGAGTGGCTTCTAGATTGTTAGCGTGTGTGTTAGTTGGTTTTCACTGTCACAAATATCATTGCCGGGAATGTCTTTCTACATGCATCTTCGCGCACTCAAGCAAGCGTTTCTGAAAGATAAATTCCAGGAAGTGGATTCGGGGCATTTAGAGCTGGCGTCTGTCAGCTCCCACCCAGCAGCACCACCCTGCAGAGATCGGTGCAAACCTTCCCTCCACGCTCGAGCCCCCACCCCTCCCACAGCAGAACCGGCTTCTGAAGGAGGCTGTGCGGCTCTCAGGAGGTGAGGGATGGGAAGGTGGGGGGGGGGGGGGGGAGAGGGATGGTGGGCTTTTTATAAACCACTAGACAGACCCAGATCAATAATGCATGTTCCCAAAAAGGCCAGCACATTATCTCACAGTCTACTACAACCGGCACACAGAGGGTGGTCCTAAAAAATTTATCATCTGCTATTTTCTGCTCATCCGTGCGACAGTTCTGACGGTTCTCAGGGCTGAAGACTTCTCGACTGAGCTAATTCCAGGCTTCCTTCCAGTCCCGGGTGGACAACAGCCGTCCATCCTAATTAGGGTCTGGTTGAGAGAACCGTTACGGGACCCAGACAGAAGAGGGGCTCGTCCTGTGTCCCGATTGCGAGGCTGGGGCAGGGGGAGGGGAGGCTGTATGTTCATTTTCTCTTTTCTCACATGCATGTGACACCCTTCCCCGAGCTGTCACTCAGAAGTGCCGGCTGCCCAGGGGAACTGGTTCCCGGGCACAGTGGTCAGTAAGTAGCCTCAGCTCTCAATCCACTTTCAAAGTGGGTAAAATCCCTGTGTTTGGGTGGTCCTTGGAGACCAGCAGGGTCTCGGGTTGCCTTCTTTACCAGAAGGATAAGAGAAGGAGAAGCACACAGAAGCCAGTCTTGTTTGCACGTGTCGTCCGGTCAGACAGGCTGTGGCACTGACAGACCCTACCGAGGCTTATTGGTCTAATTCGATCCAGCCGAACCGTTGGTGAGCCCTCCTGGCTCAGGCAGGCTCGATGAGTGAGACGCGGTCCTCACGGAGCAAGAGAAAACTTGCAGCGTCCCCGGCCCGTCTGTCCTGTCATTTGAGATTTTACTTAACTGGACTTGCTTTCTGAAGCTTAAATATTATTTTTAAAGGAAGCCTTCGATTATGAGTGTAAGTGAAAAGCCAGGATCCGTTGTCTTTTGTAAAAGGTCACTGCAAAAGCAGGCACAGTGAGAACAGCAGTGTTTTTGCATTTCAGCAAGAGTCGGCCTCCCACAAGGCTGGCGTGTCTTTGTTACAAAGAGCGAGGGCAGTGACACGTGCCCGAGACGTTCTCCTTGACCCAGTCGGATGGAAGCTGGGAGAGGGAAGGACTTGCCAGGTGGGAGTCACAGGCTTTTCATGTTGGAGCCCCACTAATATGGGAGCTCTTGTGCCCGAGGGTTGCGGAGACAGATCCCCACACCCCAGAAAACCTGGCACTGATTTTTCACTGTTGATCTCCTGAGGGTCCACGCAGGGTAGCAACAAGGTGCCCCTTCAGATTACTGGTTTTCAGACCGTGTGAACAGAATTGTGCCGTTTGGGGTGACAAAGGCAACCAGGTGATACTGTTGGAGGGCTGTAAAATACCATGGGAACAGGTGTTCCAGTGGATATAAAAACACACGTATCACGACCCCTTTCTGTCAGTCTGGGTTCTCTCAGTGATGAGTGACAGAAACCCAATTCCAACTAGACTGACCGTACAAAAAAAAAGAAGGAGTTTATTTGACTCATGTAAATAAAAAATCCAAGCGTATTTTGAGCTTCAGGTATGGCTGGACCCAGAGCTCTGTCTGGCTCTCCTCTGTCGACCTATCTCTGCGAACTCAGCTCTCCTCCAAATTGGCTCCACCCTCCACCCAGCTTTCCACCTGGCATCACCAGACCCGCATTAATGTTACGGCAAGCCATCCTTGTAGAAGGAGAGGGTCTTTCTCCCACAGGTACCAATAAACGTCCCCAAACGAAGTATCTTGGGGCTGGTACTCTCCGGGACAGCTGGTCGACCCCGAACCATCGGAGGGGTGCATGGAATGCACTGACTGGCTGGCCTGGGTCGCATGCACATCCCTGGCGTCGGGCCTGGGGCCAACCCCACATGAGCCATGAGGATTGGGAGAGGGAGTTAGGTGTGATTCTTCCCTAGAGAAAAATCCAAGCGCTGGTGCCAGAAGAGGGCAGGTGCCAACCCTACAGCCAACGCTCAGGAAATGCCCAGGGCACGCTCACAGGGCTCTCTCCAAAGCAGGGTGCTGGCTCAGAGGGCAGGCCAGACGCATTCATTCGACAGATACTCACTGAGCACCTACCATGTGCTGAAGGGGATCCAGCAGCAAACAAAGCAGGCAAAATCTCTACTCTTATGGAGCTTACATATTAGTGCAAGCGTTAATAAAAAAGATTTGTGAAGTCTATAGTGCCCATGATAGTGAAAAGCGATGGGAGGGATAAAGGAAGGATGAGAAGGGGACATTGGGGCAAAGAAGGCGAGGACGCCGGTGAAGGGAGTTCCCCCAGGAAGAGCATTCATTCCAGGCGGAGGGAACAGGGGGAACAGAGGCCCTGAGGGAGAAAGGGGTCCCGCCGGGCTCAGAGCCGCAAAGAGGTCAGGACAACAGGGCAATGTGAGCAAACGTCCAGGAAGTGGTGATTTCTGAGAGGTGATGGGGTGATGGTGGAAGGGTGGACCACGCAGGGTCTTTGAACCAGAGGGAGGGAGGATTTTGACTTTGTCAGTGATACACCAATGGAGGACGCTGAGCAGAAGAGGGACATTAGCTGACTTACGTGTTGATATGACCCCTCTGTCTATGATATGGAGAATAAGCCGAAGGGGTGTCGTGAGGGCAGGGAGCCCAGTGCGGAGTCTACTGCAGGAGTCCAAGCACGAGGCGATGGCCACTCAGACCAGAGGCGGGGGGGAGGGGGGTCGATGCTGTCCCTAGTTATCAGGTGGTGCTGGTAAGATGTGCTCTGACAAGCGTGGCTCAGTCGGTTAAGCGTCCGACTTCGGCTCAGGTCATGATCTCTTGGTTTGTGAGTTCGAGCCCTGCTTTAGGCTCTTTGCTGACAGCTCAGAACCCGGAGCCTGCTTCCGAGTCTGTGTCTCCCTCTCTCTCTGCCCCTCCCCCACGCATGCTCTGTCTTTTTGTCTCTCTCTCAAAAATAAACACTTAAAGAAACGCTTCTAACAGGGGGCGCCCGGTGGCTCCGTTGGTTAAGCATCCGACTCTTGGTTTCGGCTCAGGTCATGATCTCACGGTTCGTGAGTTCAAGTCCTGCATCAGGCTCTGCACTGACAGCACGGAGCCTGCCTGAGATTCTCTCTCTCCCTCTCTGTCTGCCCCTCCTCCGCTCTGTTTCTCAAAATAAATAAAATTTTTAAAATTACTAAAAAAAAATAAAAAGATGTGCTGAGGGGCCTGATGTGGAGTGGGAGAGAAGAGTCGTGAATAACTCCAAGGTCTTGGCCTGAGTGACTTGCAAAGAGGGAGTCTCTGTTTACAGAGCTGCGGAGAGTGATGGTCAGGAGCTCATTCCGCTTCTGGACCTAGTAAGTGGCAGAGGCTGTGAAAAGTCAAGAGGAACTGTCCAAGGCAGTCAGCGTTCAGAGTCAAGAGTTCGGGGAAGAGGCCCAGGTCCAGAAGGGCTGGGAGCGAGGGACGACCAGGGAGGGGGCCAGAATTGTGTGTAGATTGCGTGCCTGTGTGTGCTCTACTGGGTCCAAGACCCTCACTGGATTCCCAGGGGGGTCTGTGATCTGGAAAGTTGCGGGGGCCCCCGGCCCGACGGCTGCCTTGTGGGAGAGGCAGGCTTTTGAGAGAAAGGCTTGGGAGGGTTTCTGGCCAGGCCCTTGTTTTCCACTTCCCATCTGTGAACACGAGGAAACCACTTCCTGTACTGCAGACTGATCTCCAGAAATCAATTCTAAATTTCAGGCTTGGGCACTCTGTAGGGGCCAAATGGCTGAAAGCCCAGGAGACAGCGTGCCCAGATTCCGGACAGCAGATCAGCGTAACTCCCAGCCTGGCCTCTCTAAGACACCAACCCCTGACATTCTCGCATTTCTCACCAGAGTTACAAAAACATGTGGCAGCAGGTTATCTCGGGAGGAAGAAAGGCTCATCTAGACCCACCCTGGTGTTCAACTTGCCAAGCACATTCCTGCAAGACCTTTTTTTTTTTTTTTTTTAATTCAGCAACACTTGGGAGACACTTAAATTCTGGAAGCTAAATATATTGGGATTAGGTTTGGCTGCATATAAAAGAAAATATAAAATAACAGGGGCTTAAACAAGACAGAATTTTGCTTCTCACTCACATAGAAATATCTGGAAGTTGGCATTCCAGGGCTGGCATGGTGGCTTCAAGGTTATCAGGCACCCAAGCTCCTCTACCTTTCCGTTCTGCCATGCTTGCTGTGTGGCTTTCTGTCATTATTAAGGTCACCTCATGGTTCCGAAAGGCTGCTGGAGCTCCATCTATCAGAGCCACGTTCCAGGCATCCGAGAAGGAGGAAGCAAAAGGGTAAAAAGAATGGACTTCGAGTTAAGTCGGCTCCCTTTAAGGACCTCATTCCAGACATCACGTACAACACAGACAGAACTTATTTAATTAGCCACATGATCTCAGCAAGAAATGTGGGGCACACTCAAATTTGGACTATTCAACCAGGGCTTAACTAGATTTTGCTAAAGTGTGGGGAAATCTGTTTAGTAACATTGCAGCCATTCCCACCCCAAGGCCAAGGGGATGAGGGGGCAAATGGTTACTGGGACACAGAGAGTCCTCCCCCAACAGGAGCCGTCCCCCTCTGTTGATACCCCAGGGAGAGTGTTGGAGACATCCATACCCCAACATCCCTTTCTGCTTCTGCTGATCTTCCACCAGCCCCCCCGCCCCCCCATTGGCCAAATCCAGCCCAAAGCCAGAGGGTAAAGACAATTGTGGGTGCAACCCATCCAGGTCAGCTCGCTGGTCTGGATCACTGGGCACGGAACTGATCTAGAAGGCCAAAGCGAGGACCGTTTGCACGTTTAGCTACAAGAGTGTCTAGCAAATGTCTTTCCCAGCTCAGTGCATTCAAGGTGAAAACCAGAGCCTCTTAAGAAAGGGAAACCTACGTCAATAGGCCACCGGGGTCTCTCCCACACCAGATCAGGACCAAGGTCCCAGCGAGGGGTAGCACCTCTAGCATGGGGATGGTGGGGGGGACGGGGGAGGCAGTTGTATGAAGGGCACTCGTGAGACCTGCACCTCCAGAAGGAGGTGGTCACATGGGAATTGGGGGGAGGAGCATCCCAGGCCAAAGGACAAGTGTAAGAGCCCTGTGGCAGGAATGGACTGGCCAGACACTTAGAGGAGGGCAGCAGGACGTGGGGAATGAGGGGGAGAATGATGGGGGAAGGTCTGGATTTTCTTCCAGGGCCGATGGAAAGTCACTGAGCTGTTCTGAGCAGGTCAAGTACGCGTGATTCGTGTTCTCGGTGGCTTGGTCTGGCTGCGGGTGGAGGGGCGGTGGCCCAGGGACCGGATCAGAATCAGGAAGACCAGTTGTCCGGGTGGGAGCCGGAGGGTGCTCTGGAGAGGCGGTGGCAGGTGGGGCGGGTTCTGTTTTGGGGGTCAGCAGGCAGGGCTCGTGGACGGATTGCAAGGGGGAGGGAAGGAGCGTCGAGAATCAGAGAATCACTCAGAGGTTTTGGCTGAGCCGTTGGGCAGATGGTAGTGCCATTTACAGAGATGGGGACACTGGGGGAGGAGGAACAGGTTTTCAGGCTCAGGACAGACATCAAGCTGCTTTGCACACATCACCACCAGGCTGGTGGCCAGGTGACTGGCTCTGTGTGGCACAGGACGAAAAGTGGGCAAAACACCCCGGACTTTGCATAAATAGCCTCTGGCAAGGAACGGTCTGTGGGTGGAGCTCCTCAGGGAGGAAGTGACCGGTGATTGGTTGGAAAGTGACCCTTTTCCAGGGCCTCTGGGCCACCTCCCCTCCATTGAGAAGGAATATATCAGAATTTCCTCCCCGAGGCTTCACAGCCAGAAGGAGCAGAAGGCAGAGGAGGAAAAATTCACTTCATGATCTCTCCGACAGTCCGATGTTCATTAATGAAATTCTAGCACGGCTGTCTTCGACATCTGCTTAATGATACTGGGTTTAGGAACCGATTTCGAGCCTCGGCTTTTCGTAGCTAAAACCAGCAACAGCATTTGACTTTATTTTGTAAGTTCCCGGGGCGCCTGGGTGGCTCAGTCGGTTAAGCACGCAACTTCGGCTCAGGTCATGATCTCGCAGTCTGTGAGTTCGAGCCCCGCGTCAGGCTCTGTGCTGATGGTACAGAGCCCAATTCAGATCCTCTGTCCCCCTCTCTCTCCGCCTCTCCCCTGCACGTTCTGTCTCTACCTCTCTGTCAAAATAAATACATAAAAACTTAAAAACAAAAAAACCTCTTCTGTTTTGTAAGATTGCGGAGTCCGGAGCGGCTCCCCCCTTGCCGCCGTGAGGAAAAGCCGCCCGAGCAGCAGGGCCCCGGCAGCCGGCGCGCTTATTCTGGGTCAAGTCGGAGGCACAGCGGTGAGCACATCCAGGCACAGATGTCGTTGTCCGGGAAACAGTGGGGTCCCTCTGCCCAGATGTGGCCTCCACTGCTGCTCATCCCCCCGCCGCCCTCTCCCTGCCTGCTGGGGACAGAGCTATTCTGGGCGGTCGGGCTGATGGGACCCAGCCTCCCGTGGTGGTTAGACAGTCTGCCACGGGCAGGCGGCTCACAGTCTGATCCGGTGACATCGCGGGCATTCCAGGGACGCTCGAGGCCCGGATGCGGGCTGCCTCGGGTACTCCAGCCTGGTGGCTGCAGGGCAGCACAGGTCACAGATGCTTTGCCACCTGTGGCCCGAGCTGATGGCCCTCCCCCGTCCCCTCCCCCGCCCCCCACCTGCCTGTCCAGGTCAAGGCTCTGTCCTAGCCTGCACCCACACCCACAGCTCTCCTCCCCCTCTTAAAGCCTGCTCTCTGTAGGGCTCTGGGTCATAGTAAGTGTTACTCTGAAGGTTTACTCAGCTGGTCCCTTCCCCTGGAATAGAAACAGCTGCAAGTTGTAAACCCAGTGCCCCCAGGGCCAGGCAGGTCCTGTAAATGTGGGAAGTGGGGAGCCCAGAGAACCAGCGCGGCCCTTCTAAACCGGGCCTTTGCCACTCAGGTCCACTCACTGTGAACCCAGCAAGGCCAGATCTCTGTATTTTTTCAAGCCAAGCCAGAAAACTGGATTGATGTGAAATCTCCCAATTAAAAAAAAAAAAAAAAGAATTAGTTAATGTTTTAAACGCTTTCGAGCGCACAGACCAGAATGTGTCCAGAGGCACTCTGTGAACTCGGTGTGACGCAGTACTTGGGAGCTACAGCAACTAAAACTTTGGACAGCTACCGCGTGTTAAGCGTTTTCATATGCCGTGTCCTGCACTAGAGGCTTCGCCCGTATTTTCCTCAATTAAATTTTGGAACATCCCGTGGGAAGGAGGCACTCTTATTCTCCCTGCTTTGCCCACGAGGACACCAAGGTACTTGGGGGGGGGGGGGGGTGGTAACTCATTTGCACCAGGGTATGTGGCTGACAGGAAGCGGCGAGGTCAGGAATTGAACTCAGGCCATGTGCCTCTAGGGCCCTTCCCAGCACACTGCAGAAGATGACAGAGGGTATTCGAGAATCGTCCTTGAATGTCACGGTCAAAGGAAACCTTAACCTAAAGCTGTTCCCTCGCTGTACTTTGACAGAAGGGAAACGAAGGCCCCAAGAAAGTCAGTGACTTAATAGGACAGATCACACTTCATTCTGTGGGCTCTTTGATACCCAGAGTCTACAGATGCGGGGGGTGGGGGGTCGTGCCCCGCGTTCCGTCCAGAACAGAAGCGTGCTTATGCGGGTTACACCCGCACATGTATGGAGCAGCGGAACCCATTTAACATACAGAACTAAGTGGCTGAGAGAACAATCGCTCAGAGAAGGGTGGCATCTGGAGAGGACGTGGGTCGTGGCCCCTTCACCCGCCGCCTGGCCCCGTGCCAGCTGGCCCTTCGGCTCCTGCTTTTCCACCCCCAGGAGAGGAGAAAACACTGCTTGGGAACCCCTGGACCATGGGACTGGAGGGTTGGCGGAGGGGGCTGGAGGCTGAATCAGCCCGGGGCCGATGACTTGATCAATCGGGACTCTGTGACGCCTCTGTAAACACCACCCGCCCTCAGACCTTGCCTAGGGCGCCTGGCCGCTGCTTCCTGTCCTTTAACAAACAGGTGAATGTGTTTCCCTGAGTTCTGTAAGCCTTCTACTGCTACTCTGTGGCCTGTCGGTCAAAGCACAGGTGACAGCCCGGGCTGGCGGCCAGCGTCCGTGCAGGGGGAGTCGGGGAGAGTGGGGCACCCTTGCGGGACTTGAGCCCTTAACCTGTGGCATCCGATGCTGACTCTGTGTAGACGGTGTCCGAAATGAGTCGGACTCTTGGACCCCCTCCCGGTGTCCCAGAATCTTGACACACTGGAAAAAGCATCACCAAACATTCTCGTGGGCAGGCCCTGCCTCTGGCTTTCTGACTGTGGCCTCCGGTTTTGTGTTCAGAGTCACCTGTGGTCTCCACGGATACGGGGAGGTCCTTGCTGAAAGGCCTCTGCTCGATTAGATTATCTTTCCCCAAACGAAAGGCACAGATAGGAAGGCGACACACATCCTGGAGTGTTCGTGGATTAGCCTGTTTGCAGCCAGTTCTCTCCTCCCCCCTGAGCCTCTGAAGTATTTCAAATTAGATGAGCCACACAGCCTTACCTTCAAATACTCAAACGATTCAAAGCCAAAGTACCCTTCCCAGCCACCATTCGCAGGGCTCACCCGGAAGCAACCATCCTCTCTGCTGAGAACATTTTCTCAAAGAGCAAGAAGGACAAGAAGGAGAGAGCTTAGCGCAGTCCAGGGAAAGCCTCCCTGAGGAGGCAGTATTGGTAAAGACCTGGATGCCACGGGGCAGGGAGGGGCGGAGGGGGTGTGTCTCGGGGCTGCAAGTGCAAAGGCCCTGAGGCAGGAGCGTGCTTGGCGTGTTCAAGGAGTGGTGAGAAGGTCAGCGTGGCCGGAGCAGAGGGCAAGTGGGGGACGGAGGTACAAGTTGTACTTGGGGAGAATCAGCGTCCAGCTCACATGGGGTTTCCTGGGCCAAAGGGGGCGGGGGGGGGGACTTTGGGTTTTATTCTAAGCAAGATGGACGCTCGTTGGATGAGTTTGAGCAAAGGAAGTCATGGTGTGACTCAACATTTTAAAAGGAGCCCTGTGGCCACCAGGTGGAGAACGTAGTGCAGGGGACGAGGGTGGGAGCCGGGAGCCAGTTGGAGTGACTGCCTCAGTAGGTCCAGATGAGGGTCAGGGGTGGTTAGAGAGTGTGGTTTAAGGGGCACCTGGGTGGCTCAGTCGGTTAAGCATCAGACTCTGACTCAGGTCATGATCTCGCGGTTTGTGAGATCAAGCCCTGCATCGGGCGCTCTGCCGTCCGCATAGAACCCGCTTCGGATCCTCTGTCCCCCTCTCTCTGCCCCTCCGCTGCTCGCATACCTGTGCACGCACCCTCTCTCTCAAACATAAACAAATTGCAAAAACCGTTAAAGGAAAATGCTGATTTCAGTCAAGACCTGGGTTTACCCCGGGGCTTTATTTTTCCCCACATCCCATCTCCCTGCCACCGCTCTCTCGAGGCGAGAACACGTCACGGACTCTGTTGACCTGTAACGTTAAGAAAACAAACATCAGAAGGCATCGTTTCAGTAGTCGTCTGTCAAAACCAGTGCCTCCCCTGCCACCCACGCTGGGGGGCCACAGGAGTCTGTCTTAAAGGGCCGTGCGGTGCATCTGCCCCCAGCTGACACAGGCCTCTAGGGCAAAAAGTGGGTGGGAACCACCTAAGCCCTGGAAGGGGCAAAAATTGAGTCAGTTTTGAATCTTGCAAGCCCCCGGCACCCGCTCGTTCCCTAGAGGTCGTGGTTGCTCCGACCCAGACTTTGAGAAGAGCAAACGAATTCAGCGTTTCCCAGATGCCTTTCTACGACAGGTAAGGCACGAGGTATCTCATGTGACAAGTCAAAAAGCATGGATTTTACTACTTACAAACTTATTTTCATGTGCATAAAAAAAAAAAACGTTTTGATTAGCATATCAGACACAGAATTTCACGTAGTGACTCGGGTTGAGATTCAAGTTTATCTGTTTCAAGTCACGTTAAGGGGCGCCTGGGTGGCTCCGTCGGGTCAGCGCCCGACTTCGGTGCAGGTCATGATCTCGCGGTTTGTGGGTTCGAGCCCCATGTCAGGCTCTGTGCTGACGGCTCACAGCCTGGAGCCTGCTTCCAGATTCCGTGTCTCCCTCTCTCTCTGCCCCTTCCCCATCTGTCTCTCGCTGTCTTTTAAAAATAAACGTTAAAAAAAAAAAAATTGGGGGTTGCCTGGGTGGCTCAGTCGGTTAAGCATCTGACTTCGGCACAGGTCATGATCTCGCAGTCTGTGAGTTCGAGCCCCGCGTCGGGCTCTGTGCTGACAGCTCAGAGCCTGGAACCTGTTTCAGATTCTGTGTCTCCATCTCTCTCTACCCCTCCCCTGTTCATGATCTGTCTCTCTCTGTCTCAAAAATAAATAAACGTTAAAAAAAAATTTTTTTTTTTAAATTTTAAGTCGCTTTAAGGAAAAATATCAAATAAGGATAAATAATAGCACAGGTGGTCTACCGAGGAGGCCCCAGAAAGTGATCAGAAAGGGGCGGCCATATAAGCGTCAAGGCCCGGGGGGGGGGGGGGGGCCATCTCATCGGTGGGATGGGACCATTAGAGTCGCACAGAGGTGTCGGGTGACCTCACCCCTGGCCCAGCTGGCTTGGAAGGTTTGATCACAGAAGGAAACCCGGCCTGTTTTTGTGTGCACGTCCCAAGTTTGTGTTGGACAGAGTGAGTCTGGGTTGGCCGGCCTGGCTTCATTTAACGTGTTGAAAACTGGCCTTTTTATTTCTGTGTGGCCGCATCTTCCAGGTTCTTCCCCCCCATCAGACTGGTCCATCTGCCTGAGGGCCAGGCTGGGCGAGATTAGATCACATGTTTTCGTGTTCCGGATGTGGACGTACAGAGCCCCATCGCTGTGGCAGTTGTGCTAAAGCAGGTCACTGTCCCCACGGGGAGGCTTCATGGTAGCGCTGCTCGGGCACAGAAGCCGGCTGTCCTCTGGGGGCGTCGTCACCTCGTACCTGAGCGGCACATGGACACCGCTCCCCTGCAGCCGGCTCATGTGGGCAGGGGCGAGCGCACCGAGCGGACACGCACGGGGACTCCTGGACGAGATTGGCAATCGCTCCTCTCCTCGGAAATAGTGCGGTGGAGACAGAGCGCTTTGAGACCCTGGTTCTGAGCCCATTTTTTAAAAAAGAAAGAAAGAAAGAAACGGTTCTACGGGCTTTTGCTTTTTGCCAGTGCGGCATTCGGGGCTGCTGACTGCAGGGGAATTGCTTGCCAGGTGGTGGCCTCCTGCCTCCTAGAGGAGGGTCTGACAGGTCGGGTGGGGGGCCAGCGTTGTCCTTTCTGCAGACCCGGGAGACCCAGATGGGCCGGGTTCTCGCCACCAGCCGCCCCGTCCTTTCTCCCCACAGTTTGTGAAGAGTGGGCGAAGAGTTGATTCTGCCTGGAGTGCCCGGGGCTCATTCCTTTGAGGAATACTTAACTGAGCACCGACCCTGTGCTGAGGGCCGCTCCAGGCCTCGGGGCTGGGAGGCCTCAGTGACCGGGCGCAGGCAGACAGCAACATAAATATGTAAGTGTGTAAAAGTCTGTGGTTAGTCACAGATGACAGTTATGGAGTCAGAAACTTAAAAAACAAGGGAGGGGTCTCAACTGTCAGGGGCAGGGAGTACAGACGAGAAGGGGGTGATCACACAGGCCGTCAGGGTTCAGGGGGAAAGGCCTTCCAAGCAAAGGAGCAGCAAGGCGAAGGCTCTGAGGCAGGAGCAGGCCCGGCAGGTCTGAGGGCGGAGACGAGGCCCCTGCCTGACGAGGTCTGGACCCAGGTAGGCCTGTGGAGGACTTCAAGACTTTGTTCTCTGGTGAGTGGGAGCCCCAGAGGGTGCCAAGGAGAGGAGGCGCTCTGGTTGCTCCGTGCATAATAAATGGGCAGAGTCCAGTGAGGAGGCGAAGCAGCTGACCTAATTCGGAAGAGAGAGGATGCCCAGGGAGGAGGGCGACAGGGCCAGGTGGTGGACAGGCTTTGCTGATGGATTCGATGTGGGAACAGAGAGATGGGACCGAGGAGTAGCTAGATTTTTGCCCACGTAGCTGGAGGAAAGGGAAGGAGGGATGAGGGGGCAGGTGGCAGCAGGAGCTCAGGTTAGAGTATGAGGCACTGATGGTGTCTGAGAGAATCCCAAGCAGGCTCTGCACTGTCAGCACAGAGCTGGATGCACAGCTCGAACTCACGAACCCTGGGATCACGACCTAAGTCAAGATCGAGAGTCCGTTCTCAACCTGAGCCACCCGGGCGCCCCTTCCGTGGACTTCCGTTAATCAGCTGTAATTGGTGTGTGTGTGTGTTTAAGAAAAAGATTCAGGGCGCCTGGGTGGCTCAGTCGGTGAAGTGTGTAACTTCAGCTCAGATCATGATGTCACCGTTCGTGGGTTCGAGCCCCGCGTCGGGCTCTGTGCCGGCAGCTCGGAGCCTGGAGCCTGTTTCGGATTCTGTGTCTCCCTCTCCCTCTGCCCCTCCTCTGCTCATTCTCTGTCTCTCTCTGTCTCTCAAAAATAAATAAACATTAAGAAATTCTTTTTAAAGAATATTAAAAAAAAGAAAAGAACAAGATTCCGCTACCCTAAATGAGAGAAGCCAGGATTAACTGCTCTAAGGAAAGGAAAACCAAGCCAGTCGACTAAATATAAGCCAACATTGCTGCGCCCTGAGCGTTCTGACAGGCGACTGGTTCACTCCCCGTTGAGGCAGGAATTGTGTAGGTGTCAAGGACATGACCACACCAGTTGGCCTTTTGTGTTGATCAGTAGTGGAGGGAATCACTTGCCCACGGCTGGCGTCCCTGATATTTGGTGATGTGCCCCCGTGCTGCTCCCACCACTGGTGTGCCAGCTAAAGTCACCTCTGGGATGACCAGGGGACCCAGCCTCCAGTCCAGGACTCTTCTGAGCCTCCTTGAGGTCGAGAATTGACCAAGTGCATTGGGATCTCAGTGCATTTCCTGGGTGTATTTATGCTACCTCCCGTGCGGTGTGAACCGTATGTTTCTTGAACCTGACTCCAAGCACCCGCCGTCCCCGCCGGACAAGCCTGGGTTTGAGCCCTCACATCACGCTTCCAAACGTGTGTGGCTTTGGGCATTTCGCTCTCTGTCCTCAAAAGGGCTGTTGAAAGGATTAAGTAAAACGGCGCATAACACGTGCCCAGCCGTGCATACAGCCAGCACTCGGCCATTGCGACTATTAGCGAGCATAACGATTATTATTGACGGATAACACTGCCCTCTACCCCATGGAGAAGCTGGACCTGTCTCATCCACTAAGTTATGTTAGGAGGCTGCCAAACCCAGGCCTTCAGGCGCCTGGCGGGTACGTGAATGGGCAGATGTGGGATGTGGGACCATAAGGAGCCGTGGCTGGGGTAGCAAACCAGAAAACGCGGGATGGATTTCATGCTCTTTAAAGGCAGAGTTTTCGAACCCGCTGCACAAAACACACATGTCTACGAATACGAACCACCTGGGGCTCCTGAGTTCTATAGAAACCTCAAACAGTAAGATCAGATCTTCTGTTAATTTCCAGACGTTTATGGAGAACCTACTCTGTGCCAGGCACTGTTCTAGGCTTGGGAATGTAACGGCAAACAAAGCAGGCCTAAATCCCTGCCAGATTCTGGGCCAGGGAAGGCCTCCCCTGAGATACTTAACGTTTGCTCAGTAACCTGAAGGAGGGAGCGCTCCAGGCAGAGGGCAGAGCTCCGGCAAAGGCCGCGAGCCGGGAACGTGGCTAGTGTTCAGGCTTGGGCCTCGGGCGTCGGGACGCCGATGTCTCGATTCGTGGTAGAAGTTCAGGGTAGAAAGAACCCACCGGCGAGTGGGAGGCCTTCCCGGAAAGCCTTCCCTAGGAGCGGCCCCGAGGCTGGTGAGGCCCCAGGGCTCGGCTGAACCCTGAGACTGTGCCCTGCTCGCTTTGCAGGGTGGACCTCGGAAAGCCCATGTCATCTGTCCCCTCCAGAGGGAGGTCATACCTGTAGTTGCCTTCAGTTACAACTGCATCCCCTGGAGCTTCTTGGGAGGGCGTGTGACCTTGAGGATAGATGTTCACACGGTTCCGGGCCTGATAGTTCCTGTTCAGTTCGTCACACAGAGCTGGCTCTTTCCTCCACCCACCGCTGCCAGCCTTGGCCAAGAGGCTCAGGAAACACACCTGGTGCCAGAAGGGCCTCCCTGATAAAAACCAGCTCAAGTGCTGCAGGGGGGCTGGCCAGGCCTTGCTGAGGAGGTGACGTCGAGTTGAGATCTGACTAAATGGGATAAGCCAACAAAGGGATGTCTCAGGAAGAGTCCCAGCAGAAGCGGTAGCCAGTGCAAAGATCCTGGGGCAGGGATGGGAGTGGAGCATTTGAGAAACCATGAGGAGGCCAGTGTAACCAAGTGAGCAAGGGGGAGGGGAGAGATGAGGCCAAAGGAACATGGGAGGTGGCTTGGCAGCAAGGACGAGTCTGGAAGAGTCTTGGGCCACAGTAAGGAATTCCGATGTCCTTCCGAGTGCCACGGGAAGCTATCCGATGGTTTTAAATAGTGAGGAGATATGATCTATGTTTGCCTCAGGGAAGCTCTAACTCTATTCCGTCCCTATTTGGCAGAAAGATGGGATAAAAGAGCCATATAAATCTCCTTTTCATTCTTCGCCTGTAGGGACAGAGTGCTGAGGTGAGAGTGATTAGTTTTTGTTAAAACCTCTAAGGGGCTGTTGGTGATTGGGCTGGGCACCTCTCCAGTAAAAACTCCAAATGCCTGGTAGACTGCATTGGCTTACTCTTCAGTAGTTCTAGAAGCCAGAAGTCCGGAATTCACGTGTTGACAGGGTTATGCTTCCTCCAAAGGCTCTAGAGGAGAATCCTTCCTTCCTCTTCCAGCTCCTGGGGGCCCCGGGAGTTCCTTAGGCTGTGGCTGCGTCCCTCCAGCCTCTGCCTCGGTCCTCACATGGCCGTCCCCACCGTGTCTGTGTGTCTTCTCCCTTCTGGCTCTTACACGACGCTTGTCATTGGATTTGGGGCCCACCCAGGTAATCCAGAACGATCTCCCCCCAAGATCCTTAACTACACCCGCAAAGACACTTTTTTCCAAACAAGGTCACATTCACAGGTGTTGAGGGTGAGGACGAGGACGTATGGAGGGTGGGGGAGAGTTTGCGTCACTCAATCCGCAGCAGACCCAAAGAACTCTAACGAAAAGGAAGGAAACTGAGGGTGGGAGGAGGAAGAGAGAAAGGATTTCCCTTGAATATTTCCCTAACCCTACTAAATATCCTGGTACCAGCCATAGTGTTGCGCATCCACTCTGCAAACGTTTATTGAGTGCCTACTGTGTATCACACCCCACGAGGGCGTTGAGAATTCAGCACGGAGCAGGGCACGCACTCTCTGCCCTCGTGGGGCCCTCAGCGGAGCAGTGACCAGGAAAGCACCTGTGCATAGTAGGTCTCCTGCACGTTAGTTTCCTTTTCGTCCTGAGCGCCTTTCGCCGCTTACAGCTTCATTCGCGAATGAGAAAAGGCGCGAACGAAGCCACGATACCCAGTGGTATATAATTAAGCCCTAATAACACCTGCAGCATGCATACTACGCGCTCGAGGGAATCCGAAGCCAGTGTGATCACTGGAAGACGTGTGGCTTGGCCGATGGCTCGAGTCTGGAGAGAGGTGGGAAGTGGATTCCAAACTAGAAGGACCATGTGGACAAAGGAGCAGAGGAGTGTTCAGGGAGGTGAGCCAGGTGGGTTGGCATGACCAGATTTCAGTAAAAACGAACGATTCTTGGGCAAGTTCCAAACAAAACAAAGTATAATCTTCCCTTGGTTTACATAGTGGTTGCTTACCAAAAATAAATAAATAAATACACTGCATGTTAATATCCTGCAAAAAAAAAAAAAAAAAAAAGATGTTTGGTTTATATGTATGACAAACAGGTTTTTATCTACTCCCCATGAGCACGCAGCGGGACTGGGAACCCAGGATATTTCTTGCACAGGACTACCCCACAGTGCCTCACTGGCCCAGGCTCACAACTAACCGTTGTGGCCCCCCCTCATGCGTCCCCAGAGATTTCCAAAACGCGCCCCCTCCCCAGGGATGGGGTTAAGAACCACTCAGCGCCTGTCCCCAGTGGTCGCGTGGCCCACCGGGCACCAGCTGGGAACGGCCACACTCACCTTGGCTCTTGGTTGCAGGTTCCATGCAGGTGATGAACAAGACAAGGCGCATCATGGAGCGGGGCGGGGCGCACTTCGTCAACGCCTTCGTGACCACGCCCATGTGCTGCCCTTCGCGGTCCTCTATCCTCACCGGGAAGTATGTCCACAACCACAACACCTACACCAACAACGAGAACTGCTCCTCGCCCTCCTGGCAGGCACAGCACGAGAGCCGCACCTTCGCCGTGTACCTCAACAGCACGGGCTACCGGACAGGTAAGGGGAGCCAGGAGGCCGCGGGCGGGCAGGCGGGCGCGCAGCTTTGGATGTGGGGCCCGGCGCCCCGACCTCAGACCAGCATGTGGACCGTGTACTGCAGGGATTGGAGATGATGTCAGGCAGCCCGTGGACCACTTCTTTTTAACTTAAAAGCGTTTGCTTATGCCCGCGGGCCCTAGAAAAATACGACACGAGGGGCGCCTGGGTGGCTCAGGAGGTGGAGCGTCCGACTCTTGATTTCAGCTCAGGTCGTGATCCCAGGGTCGTGGGACTGAGCCCCACCTCTGGCTCCACGCTGAGTATGGCACCTGCTTGAGATTCTCCCTCTCTCTCTCTACCTCCCTCTCTCTCCCTCCCTCTCTCTCCCTCTCTCTCCCTCTCTCTCCCTCTCTCTCCCTCTGTCCCGCTCACACAAGCTCGCTCCCTCATTCTCTAAAATAGAAGAAAAAAAAAAGAATAAGAAAACTAAAATATTAAAAAAAGAAAAATACAAAATGATTTGCCTATAGTAGTGAAAGAACGTGACCTTTTCAAAGCAATTTGAATTTTTTTAATGAGTCCACTTAAAATATGAAATATAATACAGAGAGAGGCTGGAAGTATTTATGTGTGAGTTTGTATTCACCATGTGTTATGTTAGGGACCGGTTTATTGACTTCAGACCATCAGCATGGAAGAAGGTTCCAGAAGAACATTGGGGTGGGAGGCAGCGATGAAAACTGGTGTGGAAAATGGACAGGAGCACGTGTGGGACTGTGTGGCCACTCTGCAGAATGGCCGGGAAATTGACATGGACGGCTTGTCTACACTTGGCCGTCTACACTACCCAGCACGCCCCACCTCTCCTGTGGTCGGTGCTGCAGAGCTGTCTCGTGGATGGATACGGAGCAATTAGGTCTTCCGGTCTATCTTGCATGAGGTACCTTGGTCGGTTCCCAAGGCTCACCTGTCAGGCTGCTGGCCTGGGGCAAAGACACAATTACAAACACCTCCAGCACCATGCGAAATCCTCCAAAACTCCATTAAATTGAATTTTGAAAAAGTAAACACTCCCCACTGAGAGCCGAGCGAGGCGATCGTGAAATCAGACATTGCGGCTGGGATGCTGCCACCCTGAGAAGTCGCGTCCGAGTGACCAGGGGCTTGTTTCCGGGGGAGTGACAGGAGATGGGGGATCGACGCCCCCCCTCAGCCGAGGTCAGAGATGAAGCAGCCTTCCAGGCTGGGGGTGCTTTCCCTGGGATACCCGTGTGGCTGGCGGGGCACGTCGGGGTGGGGAACAAGAGGAAGGTGCATCTTCTTGTGGACTGATTCTCCTGCCAGGGTCACCCAGAAAGCGGGGCCTCCTGAGAGAACTCAGAAGGCCTCCATCCCATACGCATAAGCTGGTTGGTTCCTGGGTCTCTGCAGAGAGCCTCACGTGTCAGAGGTCAGCACGGGCCACCGCGCAGCTGGTTGTGGGGACCTGCATGTAAATAAAGAAGCAGGACACGGGGGTCCCGCAGCACACCAGAGGGCACCTACGGAAAGGGGCGTCTTCTACACCGGTCCAGATAATTATAGCCATTCATGCCCAGGAGTACCAATCTTCGCATATTTCTAACCTGAATGTGTAGCTGAAATATGCTGATATAAGGGGGAAAAAAACGTTGCCATCATCAGTTTCTTAAAAAATGTACACCGTGGGCCAAACAAAAGCTTGTCTGAAGGCAGAGTATAGCTCACAGACCCCCTGTAGAACATCTGACTGAAAGGTCTGTGTAGAAAACTTCCGATTTGGATGCTAAAAGAACAGTAAGGACCCTAAGGTGTTCTCATCAACACCGCTTATTTGATAGCCGGACAACTGCAGCCCAGAAAAGAGATGTGCCCAGAGTCCTCAATTGGGGTGCTTGTGACACAACCAAAATGGAAACCGAAGACCGTGGGAATTCAAAGCAAGTTTGGAGCATCCTTCACACTGAAAGGAAACACATACCCTGTGATATCGTGGGCGCTCCTGGTGGGAACCGGTGACTAATGCCTTAGAATCACACAGCTGGCGCAAGAAAAGGAACTATTTCAATAATAAATGTTCCTCAAAATTGATTTCCCAAACTTCGTTCTTGAATTTGCACACGTCGCCGAAAAGCTGTCTTCCCAAAGACTTGCTTTCATCCAACTATGCTTACTCGGTATCGCTTCAGTGAAGACTGGGATCATAACGTCCAAGCGTAAATAGCCATACACAGAGCATTTACATTTTTTGTAAAACCGTCCCTGAGGATTTTATTCGTTACAGTTAGAATGCCTCTCTGTGCAAGAGACCCTGCTGCAGCGTGACTTTCAGAACTCAGGACCCTGAAAATGCCTGTTTGTTCTGATGGCCTGATGTGTTCCTGGTCATTAAATAGCAAGAGCTATGTACCCTGTATACTTTCCCTCTTTGCCCTGGCAGCTAGGAAGCTCTGACTTGAGTTTCATATTAAGTTGCTATTTAAGGTGAAAACATTTTAAAGATACCACTAATAATGTTAGTTATGCTGGTCATTGTTGGTTGATTGAAGAAAATGACAGGAAACTAATGAATTGAAAATTCCTCTTAGATGAATTTGATAGGTATGACTCAAATTAGAACGTATAACAACCTTAGTCTCCCAAGGACCAGTGGTCAGCTGCTGTTTCTGGGTCTTTAGGCACATTAAACTCTGCATTTTCACGGGTATTTAGCAAAGTTGGTTGAGTTGGATTTAAGTTTGGCTGTGTATGAGACTCAAGAGAGCAATCACTTATTGCTTGCAGTTAAAAGCCTGTGCTTCTAGCACTCTCAACAATAGCCAAATTATGGAAAGAGCCTAAATGTCCGTCAACCGATGAACGGATAAAGCACTTGTGGTTTATATACACAATGGGAGTACTACGTGGCAATGAGAAAGAACGAAATATGGCCCTTTGTAGCAACGTGGATGGAACTGGAGAGTGTGATGCTAAGTGAAATAAGCCAACAGAGAAAGACAGATACCATATGCTTTCACTCTTATGTGGATCCTGAGAAACTTAACAGAAACCCGTGGGGGAAGGGAAGGAAACAACAAAAAAAAAGAGGTTAGAGTGGAAGAGAGAACCCAAGCATAAGAGACGCTTAAAAACTGAGAACAAACTGAAGGTTGATGGCGGGTGGGAGGGAGGGGAGGGTGGGTGATGGGTATTGAGGAGGGCACCTTTTGGGATGAGCACTGGGTGTTGTATGGAAACCAATTTGACAATAAACTTCATATATTGGGAAAAAATAGAAAAATTAAAAAATAAAAGCCCGTGCTTCTTTGGTGGGCCTGCTCCACGAATTGACCAGAGACTCAACCATTTGCTTTTTTGAGAATGAGGTATAATTGGTGTATAACATTATATTAGTTTGGGGTACGACCCCTAGCCCTGCCCACCGCCACTGGCAACCTCCAATCTGTCCTCTGTATCTACGAGCTCAGTGTTGTTTTCTTGGATTCTTACATATGAGCGAGATCATAACAGTATTTGTCTCTCTCTGGCTTCTTTCACTTAGCATAATGCCCTCAAGGTCCATCCTTGTTGTTGCAAATGACAAGGTTTCACTCACGCGGCTGAATGATCGTTCCTTGTCTACATACACCACATCGACGGACACTTAGCTTCTTTCCATGTCCTGGCCGTTGTAAATAATGCTGCAGCGGACGTAGGGGTGCAGATATCTTTTCAAGTTCATGTTTTCATTTCCTGCAGATCAATCCCCAGAAGGGGAATTGCTGGATCGTATGGGAGTTCTGTTTTTAATTTCGTGAGGAAGCTCCGTAGTGTTTCCGTTGTGGCCGCACCGATTTTCATTCCGGCCGGCGGTGCGCGAGGGTTCCCTTTTCTCCACACCCTCACCCACACTTGCTGTCTCTTGTCCTTCTGGTAACAGCCGTCCTGACAGGTGTGAAGTGATATCTCATTGTGGTTTAGATTTGCATTTCCCTGATGATGAGTGACCTTCGGCACTTTTTCACATACCTGTTGGCCACCTGGATGTCTTCTTTGGCAAAATGTCCATTCAGATCCTTTGCCCCTTGTTTGATTAATTGTTTGTGTTTTCAATACTCTGGTTTCTCTTCAGATCGTATAAATCTTTCGCCTTTTACTAATTGTTTGTGTTTTTGCTGTTGAGCCTTAGGACTTCTTTATATCTTTTGGATATTAACCCCTTTTCAGATAAAAGAGTTGCAAACATTTTCTCCAGTTCGGCAGGTTGCCCTTTCATTGTGCTGATGGTTTCTTTTGCTGTGCAGAAGCTTTTCAGTTTGGTGTGGTCCCGGTTATTTATGTTTGTCATGAATTGCCTTTGCTTCTGGTGTCAAATCCAAAAAATCGTCGCCAAGACTAATGTCACATTATGGTTTCAGGTCTTGTGTTCAAGTCTTTAATCCATTTCTAGTTCGTTTTTGTGGATGACGTCACGGGTCCAGGTTCATTTTGTTTGTGTGGCTGGCTCGTTTCCCCAGCACCACTTATTGAAGAGACTGTCCTTTCCCCATTGTATATTCTAGGCTCCTTTGATGTCAATTAGTTGACCATATCTGTGTGGGTTTATTTCTAGGCTCTGTTCTGTTACACTGATCTGTGTGTCTGTTTTAACGCCAACGCCATACTGTTTTGATTACTGTAGCTTCGTAATACAGTTTGAAGTCAGCAAGCATGATGCCTCCAGCTTCGTTCTTCTTTCTCAAGATTGCTTAAGCTAGTTGGGGTCTTTTGTGGTTCCATACAAGTTTTAAGATTATTTGTTCTATTTCTGTGAAAAATGCCGCTGGAATTTGAATAGGGATTGGGTTGAATCTCCATTGCTTTGGGTACTGTGGGCATATTACAGTATTAATTCTTCCAATCCATGAGCACAGAATATCTTTCCATTTATTTGGGTCTTCTTCAGTGTCTTTCATGAATATGTGGCAGTTTTCAGCGTATGGGTCTTTCACCTCCTTGGTTAAATTTATTCCTAGGTATCTGATTCTTTTTGATGCAATCGTAAAGGGGATTGTTTCTTCATTTTTCTTTCTGATAGTTCATTGCTGGTGTATAGAGATACAATGGATTTTTGCGTATCGATTTCGTATCCTGCACCTTCACTGAATTTGTCTATTCTAACAGTTATTTTGGGGTTTCTATGTGTGATATCATGTCATATGCAAATAGTGAGAGTTTAATTCTACCTTCCCAATTTGGATGGCTTTTCTTTCTTTTTCATACCTAATTGCTCTGCCTAGGACTTCCGACACTGCATTGAATGAAAGTGACAAGAGTAGGGGCACCTGGGTGGCTCAGTCGGTTGGGCGTCCGACTTTGGCTCAGGTCATGATCTCACGGTCTGTGAGTTCAAGCCCCACGTCGGGCTCTTTGCTGACAGCTCAGAGCCTGGAGCCTGCTTCAGATTCTGTGTCTCCCTCTCTCTGCCCCTCCTCCACTCACACTCTGTCTCTCTATCTCAAAAATAAATTAAAACATTAAAAAAAAAAGTGACAAGAGTAGGCATCCTTGTCTTACTCCTGATCGTAGAAGAACGGATTTCAGTTTTTCACTGTTGAGTGAGTTAGCTGTGGGCTGATCCTATTTGGCCTTTATTGTGTTGAGGTACTTCTCCTCTATACCCACTTGGCTGAGAGTTTTCATCATAAATGAATGTTGAATTTCGTCAAGTGCTTTTTCTGAATCTAATGAGATGATCATACGGTTTTATCCTTCACTTTGTTAATGTGGTGTATCACATTTATTGATCTGCATATGGTAAACTGTTCTTGCTCCCCCTGGATAAATCCCATTTGATCCTTTTAATGTATTGTTGGGTTCCATTTGCTAATATTTTGTTGACAGTTTTTGCATCTATGTTCATCAGGGATATTGGACTGTAATTTTCTTGTGGTGTCTTTGGTTTTGGTATCAGGGTAATGCTGGTCTCATAGAATGAGTCTAGCAGTGTTTTCTCCTCTTCTGTTTTTTTGGAGACATTTGCAAAGGATTCATATTAATTCTTCTTTAAATGCTTGGTAGAACTCACCAGTGAAGCCGTCTGGTCCTAGACTTTTGCTTGTTGAGAAGTTTTTGATCCCTGGTTCAATCTCCTTAGTAGTAAGTGATCTATTCAGATTTCCAATTTCTTCACGATTCAGTCTTGCTAAGTTGTGTGTTTCTAGGAATTTATCCCTTTCTTCTAGGTTGTCCAATTTGTGAGTGTATAATTGCCCCTAGTATAGTCTCTTAATGATCCTTTGTATTTCTGTGTAACATCTCTCGTTTCTGGTTTTATTTATTTGAGCCCTCTCTCTTTGTCTTGGTAAGTCTGGCTAAAGAGTCGTCAATTTGGTATATCTTTTCAAAGAACAAGCTCTTAGTTGTATTGATCTTTTCTATTGTTGTTTTAGTCCCTATTTTACTTATTTCTGTTGTGATTTTCGTTATTTTCTTCCTTCTGCTAACTTTGAGCTTTGTTTGTTCCTGTTTTTCTGGTTCCTTGAGGTGTAAAGTTACGTGCTTTCTTTGAGATTTTTCTGGTTTCTTGATGTTGGCATTTATCGCTATGAACTTCCCTCTTAGAACTGCTTTTGCTGTATCCCGTAACTTCTGGGATGTTTTATTTCCATTTTCATTTGTCTCAGGGTGTTTTTTAAATTTCTCTTGAGTTCTTCTTTGGCCCAGTGGTTGTTCCGTTTTATGTTGTTTACCCTCCACACATTCGTGAATGTTCCAATTTTCTTCTCATGATTGATTTCTAATTTCATACCATCATGGTAGGAAAAAAGTTGCTTGATCTGATTTCGGTTTTCCTAAATGTATTAAGACTTGTTTTGTGGTCCCACATATGATCTATCCTGGAGAATGTTCCATGTGCACTCGAGAAGAATGTGTGTTCTGTTGCTTTGGAATGGAATGTTCTGGAAATCTTAAGTCCATCTGGTCCAACATGTCATTTAAGGCCAATGTTGCCTTACGATTATCTGTCTAGATGATCTATCCATTGACAGAAGTGGGGCATTCAAGTCCCCTACGATTAATTTATTGCTGTCTATTTCTCCCTTTGGATCTGTCGATATTTGCTTCATATATTTAGGTGTTCCTAGATTGATCAGAGTTTCAGCTGCTCTCCATTTTTCCTTGTACCTCATTGATGAGAAACAAGTCACATGAGCACACGTGACCGCAGAGGAGGCTGGGAAGGGCAGTCTTCATGCTGGGTGACCATATTCCCAGCTAGAAATTCTTTCCTGTAGAAGGAGAAGCAAAGGGGTGCTGAGGGAAGATTAAAATCAAAGTACAGTAACGGTTCACAGCCACTTGTGTATGTGATACTCTTTTGAGTACAGGAGATCAACATCATAACAGGTCATTTTTGCAGAAGTATTCGGGATTGGATCGGTTTTCGCAAGGGCCTCTCTTAATCCTTTGACTCCTGAATCTCCTCCTTGTGAAGTACTTACTACTCCCCATCCTTTCTAACAGTCTCTTCTTCAGTTACCTCATAGACCAGAATTTTGTCAGTGGATTTGCGTGTGCTTCGAGCCGTCCTCCAGCATCCCTTTAATTAATTTCACAAAACCTTGCCTCTTTGACAAGATTTGCAAGCTCATTTTGCAATCCCCGTGCTTTCTGCTAGCCCGAGTTTTGCAGGAAGTGAGAGAGGCAAAGCGGGATAAACAGCAGTTTGTTCACAGGTGTTTCTGTGTGTTGGCTTCTCCGGGAACCTAGAGCTCAATTATAAACACCCTGAAAGGGATGAATTGCCTCCTCGGTTTTTACAAAATGCACTCAGTCCTAACTGTCAGCCCATGTGAGCTGCCCGACCGTGCTCTCTTACCTACCCACGAGTCAGAGTTCTATCGTGTTCTTGGAAGGAGATGCCTCCCCGCTCTTCACAAAGCCATTGAGAGCAAGGACTCTGCCTGGGTTCCAATCCTGATTCCACTACTTTCTTTTTTTTTTTTTTTTTTTTTGAATAGGCATTTTTTAATTTAAATTTTAGTTCGTTAACATACAGCGCAACATTGGTTTCAGGAGTAGAACCAGTGATTCATCCCTTATGTACAACGCCCAGTGCTCATCCCAACAAGCGCCCTCCTTAACGCCCATCACCCATCTAGCTAGCCCATCCCCCACCCACCTTCCTCCATCAACTGTCCGTTTGTTCTCTGTCGTTAAGAGTCTCTCTGATTCCGCTTTCTAACTGAGTGAATTTGGACGAGTCATTTAACTTCTTAGCCTCGGTTACTGCAACTAAGGCTAAGGATGTTACTCAGCTCATAGGGTTTTGTGAGGATCAAATACGTTAGAACGGTGATACAGAGTAAGCCCTTAAGCGGTGTTAGCTCTGAGGACGTGATGAGTTACACAAGCATCGTAGCATCGCACAACCTCCTCCAGACCAGTGTTCCCATGAACGTCACGATGGATAAGCTGATCCATTCGAGTTGTACACACGGCTCCAAATTGGTGGCCCGCGCTCAACCTGTCTGGTGATCAGTAAAATGCCAATTAAGCCCACAATGGCCATAGCCAATGTTCAGAGGCCCCATCACAGCAAAGTCTGGCGGGGGGGAGGGGATGTGGGAAAACAGGAAGCCCCATACATCAGCAGTGGGAATGCACATTGGCACCTCCACGCCAAGAAGCGATTTGGCAATTTCTGGCAAAGCGGAAATAAATCGAGGGCTGTGGGAACGAAGAGGAGGAAAAACGCATGGAGGTGGCAATCACGGATTTCCACTCCACTGCTTTGCGGGTGAGGGGGGACGCCTTTTCCGGCGCTTTCTGGCAAATTAGACAGAAGTGTCCATTGTCTCCTCGTCGGGGTCACGCCTTCTCCTTCCATGTTGCCATCTGAGTCTGGCCGTTCTGAGGCTGTGTCCGTGCCCAGCTTCTGCCATCTGGTACAGACGTTCGTAGAGATGTGGGCACTGGTGGTGAGCCTTCAGCCCCTCCCTCATTGCGTTCTAGAATGCGCCGGCTGTGGAGGGGGGCACATCCACAAGAGGGTTCCTTTCCCCTCTTCATCCCCTCACCCTGCTTCATCGTCCTTCAGAGCTCCTGTCAGCACTTAACATATATCTGTATATTTGTTGTTCAGCCTCCCAGGTTGGAGCATGTCACCGTCCCCCCTTCAGGACCCTGGTTCGAACCCTGCTTCATCCATCTCTCTGGCCCTTTCTACCACTAACATGCGTTCCGCCATTGATCTCACTGGTTACCTCCCTCACTGGGAGCAGGGACTACCTGGGCTGTCCTCTCCCGCATCCCGGTGCCTGGAAGAGGGCCTGCCCCGTCATAGGTGCTCGGGGAGTCGTGGCAGGACCATGAGCCAGCAGCTCCCCCCACCCCCACCCTCCACCAGCTTTCTGTGCTCTCTCTTCTCTCTCCTGTCTCTCTCCTCCCCACCCCCCACCCCCCCATCCCACCATCTCGGCCCCTCCTCCTTTCTTCTTGGCCCTTCTGCACACACACAGAGAAGAAAGGACTCGGATTCTTCCCGCGAAACGTCCTCTGGGCCCCTGGTGCAGCTGTCCTGCCTTCACAATGGCGGCCTTCTCTGCACTTGGCCTTTCTCCTGGTTGTGCCCCCCGCTCCCTTCCTCTCCCCTCAAGTGGGCTCACACACGCGTGCACACACTGGTCCCTTCTTCCCTCACCCAGCTGCCCCCAGCTCCGGCCTGGGGGTGTGACCACCCCTCGAAGTAGACCCACCTTACGAGGCTCCCAGGCAGCCCCCCAGGGCCCAGGCTGGCCCAGGGCACCCACATTTGTCTTTAAACTCCCGATTCAGCGGTCACTCCCTTTCTCCAAGACATTTAAGTTTCAAAACAAGTAAAACATTGGTGCAGGGCTCTAGAGAATTCGGCTCTGCTTCTAACTCCTTTGTAGCCTTGGGCTGAGACCCGCCCCCCTCTGGGCCTCAGTTTCCCCGTCTGTGCCTCAGCGTCCCATCTGTGCAGTGGAGTTACAACGTATACGTGTAAGTTATGCGGTGCCTTTAACAGGACTCCACCCTTGAGGTTCAGGTGACCAGTGCCCACACTTTTGGGGGGTGCTCCCCGGGGCCGGAAGAGAAAGGGGGCCACAGGAAAGACACAGATGGTCACGCTTACCAACTTCTCAAAAGCTGGGAGTGAGGCCGGTGGGTGGAATTTCTGTTTGCCCCCCACCGACGCGGGAGCTCTCTCTCTGTCCCTGCCCAGGAGCTGGCGTATGGGTTTCCAGTGGCCTCTGTAACAAAGCCCCACAAACTGGTGGCTTCAAAGAACGGAAATATAGTCTCTCACGGTTCTGGAGGCCAGAAGCCCGAAATCAAGTGTCAACAGAGCCTCGCTCCTGCTGAAGGCTCCCGGAGAAGATCCTTCCTTGCCTCGTCCAGCTCCTGATGGCAGTCCCCGGTGCTCCTTGGCTTGTGGCCACACTGCTCCAGTCCCTGCCTCTGTGTTCACGTGGCCGCCTCCCTGAGGGTCCCTCTCTTCACATGGCCTTCTCCTGTCTCCTGTGCATGTCCGTGTCCAAATTCCCCTCTTCTCGGGACACTTAGTCTCTGGGCGAGGGCCCACCCTAATGACCGCATCTTGATGAGCATCTACGAAGACCCTATATCCAAATAAAGTCACATTCACACACACCTGGGGTTAGAACTTGAACGTTTATTTTGGGGGACCCGATTCAACCCCCATCAGCTGGGGTCTTCCGTGCACGCCGTCTTATTTAATCCCCACAGCGACGCGTTGACCTCCGTGCAAAGCTGCAGAGTCTTGAGTTAAACGCGGAAACCTTGCAAGCAAGCGGGGACCCTCAGAAAACCCGCTGCCTCCCCCTTCGTGGTCCGCTGTGGTCCTGAGTGTGGAGCGCTGCGGCCGCCCAGCCCGCCGGCGAGTGGCCTTGGTTCTGCTCACCGGGGTCTCTAACTCCCATTTCACTCAGGGAGTCTCTGACTTTGGTGGGCAGTTGAAAGAGTCGTGGAAGTCGAATAAAAGTGAGAGGCAGGGTGACTACACTCGGTGGATGTTTAAAGCCTACCTACTGAGCCTCCAAGAGTTTGAGAGGGTTTTCAGGCTAAGTGTGACCTCGCACAGCCTCTCCCTGGTCCTAGCTGCAACTCCCCTGAACATTCTAGAAGGACCAACACTAGGGCTGCTGGGCCCAACATGGTAGCCACCGGCCACTGGGAACTGTTTAATTTTAAGTTAATTAAAAACAAATCACGTTAAAGATTCTGTTTCTTAGTCACACGGGGCGCGTTTCAAGTGCCCAGTGGGTGCGCGTGGGTGCCAGATCGGATGCTGTAGATACAGAACGTTTTCCATCATCGCAAAAAGTTCTGTAGGACAGCCTCGGGGTAGCGTGTCGTTCAAGCAAAATCTTTTTGGAGGAGGGCACACAAACCTTCCAGAATATAAAAAGAATGACAACAGTGATTTTTAAAAGGCAAGTTGTTCTGGGGCACCTGGGCGGCTCAGTCGGTTGAGCATCCGACTCTTGGTTTCGGCTCGGTTCGTGGTCTCACGGTCGGGGGATCGAGCCCCACATCTGGCTCCAAACTGAGCGTGGTTGAGAGCCTGCTTGGGATTCTCTCTCACGCTCTCCCTGCCCCTCCCCCACTTGTGTGTGTGCACTCTCTTGCTCGCTCTCAAAAAGAAGTTTTTTTTAATTAAGAAAAAAATGCGAATTGTTCTTATTGAGCCTTGGCCATGCCCAGACCTTGCTCCTGGTGAGTTACATGATTTATCTTAATGCTCACACATGCCTTTGAGGCGGATGCCTCTCCTCCTTCCTGTACTGTTCCCCCTCAAGTCTGAGCACGGCGATCTGGTTCCTTTGCCCTTCCTCTCCAGGCCTTCCCAGGCCATCCTGTGGCTGGGTCATGGGTCAGGTTTCAGGACGAAGGGCAGCTATGCAGGAGGGCTCCAAGCTGGGGCCTGTGGGCCCACCTGTCCATGGACAGGTCCTCATTCTCTGAACACTCGGCACATCCCAGCCCTTGGCCAGCAGGTCACTTCCGGCAGAACCTTCTGTGCTGTTGCAGGGGGAGATCAGAGTAGGAGGGCTTTCAGCAAAGGAGGGGAAACTGGGCACCCCTACGCGTCAGCCCGCCCAAGGCCGAAGAGGGGTCTGCTCTCTGCCAGGCCTGTGTGAGCCCTTTTCTACCCAGAGAAACCAAAGTCCAGCGTCTAGAGGGGCCAGGTGGGGAAGGGGGCACCGCCCCACAGCCCAGCCAGATGTGCCCATTGGATGATGGGTGGGCCCAGAGGTGCCAGATCTTCTGATTCGTCACAAGTGTGGTACCCAGATTTTTATGTGAAATTGTCCAGATTTCAAATGTGGACTGTTTGCTGTACTTTAAAAAAATAAAATAGGGGCGCCTGGGTGGCTCAGTTGGTTGAGCCTCCGACTTCGGCTCAGGTCATGATCTCGCGGTTCGTGGGTTCGAGCCCCTCTGAGCTGTCAGCACAGAGCCTGGAGGCTGCTTCAGATCCTGGGTCTCCCTCTCTCTCTGCCCTCTCCCGCTCATGCTGTCTCTCTCTGTCTCTCAAAAATAAATAAACATTAAAAAAATAAAAATACCAGGCAAACCCAAAGCAAACACACCTGTGGGATGGATTCAGCCCACAGGCCACGGGTTTGCAAACTTTTTTCTAACCTGGTGGTTCCCAAGGGAGCCCACTGCCCCCTAGGGGCTCAAATCTATGAAAGCGTTTCTGGTGGTTCTAAAAGTTGGGGATGCTGCTGGCCTCCTGGGGGGGGGGGGCAGGAACCAGGGACTTTCGATGGCCTGTTGTGCGCAGGAGGGCCCCACGGGGCTCCCATGTTGCCTTGGGCTCCTCGTGGCTTCTGAATCTTCCGCCAGATCATCGTATGAGGGGATTCTTTTACGTTTATTGTGATCTGAGCCTTAACCCTAAATCCGTTTTATACGTAAACACTCTGAATTGTCCAGGAAGCTAAGTGAGAAGTAAACGGAAGGACTATCATACCTCAATACAAAACTTTTCCAGGAGTCATGCCATATTACTGAAAATCTCGGCGCTGAGGGCGGGGCCACCAAAAATATTTGAATGGCCCCTGCCGCGGGCCCACCCACTCTACACCTGTTCCTCACGCTACTCCGAATCTGCGTCTGGGTCCAAGCCCCAGACTATTCCCTCACATCTCCTTGACGGATGTGCTCAGAAGCTCATGCTGAAATTTTTCTTTGTTGTTAATTGCCTTCCTCTTACTCTGCTTATAGACTGTAGTTAGAGCATCGTATTGATGTTTTTGGAAATGATGTGCATAAGTGGCTTTTGTTACGTGTAGATTTCTTCCAGGAGAATAAGGGACTGTTACAAAATACTTGTCATAGAAATGGACATCAGCCTAATGGCATCGAGCGCCGCTCTTTGAAGGATCAGCTTCGTGTCAGCGTCCTCCGAGGTGATAATTAAATATCCCATGATCGACAGTCTCCCCAGGCCTTGTTCTGAGGGTCTGTTGGATTTTCTCCCCACCTCCCCACCCCCTACCCGCTCCATCCTTCTGGACAAAACCATGCTTTAAAAGGGGCAGAAAGATTTTCAAATACAGCCCTTGCTGATGTTGACTCGGCCGGTGATAAAACCTGTCCCTAGTGCTGGGGGAGCCTGCCCTGCCCAACTCGTCAAGTTTCTAGGACATGCATGGGCCCCCGGCTTCACCTGCTGGACATGCATGGCCCTCCCAGGGAGTGTGCGGCCAAGGCCAGCATTTAATTCGAGGCCCAGGCAGCCCGCCCTCCACCTCTCCAACCACGACAGCTCAGTCTTCCTCGATAGGAGCGACCTCACCAGAAACAGGCAGGCAGCGTGCAGGAGTGAAGGGACATGGCAGACAGCAGCCTTCAGCCTCTGCTTATTCCTTGCCCCTGCCTCTCCCCAGCCATTAGCTGTTTCTCCTCCCCACCCAGCATCAAGAGGAAGGAAGCTTTGAAAAATGGAATTCTGGGGCGTCTGGTGGCTCAGTTAGTTAGGTGTCCAACTTCGGTTCAGGTCACCATCTCACGGTTCGTGGGTCCAAGCCCTACGTGAGGTTCTGTGCTGACAGCTCGGAGCCTGGAGCCTGCTTCGGATGCTGTGTCTCCCTCTCTCTCTGCCCCAACCCCGCTCGTGCTCTGTGTGTGTGTGTCTCTCTCTCTCAAAAATAAATAAACGTTAAAAAACAAAAAGTTGTTTAAAAAAAAAAGAAAAGAAAGAAAGAAGAGGAAAGGAAAATGGAATTCTGATCATGTCATTCCCTGTGCGAGACCCTCCCCTGGCTCACCGCTCTTAGGATAAACTCCCCACTCATCAAAGCTGCCAAGGCCTTGCACAACCTCGTCCTGCTCCCCTCTCTGGCCACATCTCCTGCCTCTCTTCCTTTCTAACGGCACTCAGAACCCTTCTGCTTCCCCGACCTCCCTGCGTGAATTAGCCCTCCCCAACCCCTGTCAGCCTCTCTCATGATACCTTGCTTTATGTCCTTTGTAGGATTTATCATCCCGTTGAAATGATCTCGGCTGTTGTGAATTTAGTTCTTGCCTGTTTTGTTCATGCTGTATCCTCATATCCAAGAACAGTGCCAGGCAGGTACTGGGTACCCAATAAAGATTTGAATGAACGGATGACGCTTCAGCCTTAGGCTTGAAGCAGAAAACGAGAACAAAATGGAATTTGGATTACTGTCTCCCTTTCCCAGCATTCAGAGATATGAGGGCAATTAGTTCAGGAGAACTTAGCTGAGTCCCCATACTCAAACATTGTCATCAGAACCCATCTTTCTGCTTCTCGGATTTTCTTTCATCTGGCTTAACTTTATTCCTTGGAAGGTTCTCCTTTGTGACCTTAAGAGGGCCCTCACTGGCCCCACCCCTCCAGCACAGCGACCCTGGCTAACAGAGAGAGCTTCTTCCTAGTGCTCCAGCGAAAGTCTCAGGGGAGGCTTTCATTGGCTCAGCCAGGGTCACGTGTCTCTTCTCTACCCAATCACGGTGGCCAGGGGAGGTGGGACACCCTATGCCTTGCCCAGGAGCTGGGAGCTAGAATATGCACCTCAGAAGGCACAGTTACTAAAAGGCAGGAGAATGGATGCTGGGCAGAAAAATAGAACAAGTATCTACTACAGAAACCCAAATCCGGCTTCCCCCCCTCAAGGGGCAGGTGGGAGGAGGGCATGTTGCCCAGCTCTCTGCTTCCAGCACAAGATGCCTCCTTCGTGGGTAGTTACGCCCCACCTTCCTCACCTCCTTTTCCCATAGTTCTCCATTCAGCGAGATCCCATCTCTGGCATCCAGAACTTTTACAACGTTGATTGATCACTTTGTGCAGCAATCCGCGTTTGGTGTCTTTTCAAAAGCGGAAGAAAGAGACTCGTGTTATAACCTTGCAAGCAGCCCAAAGTTAAAAAGATCTGGTTACAGAATATCAGAAATGCCCCAGCCCTAAGAGCCTTGGGGCTCAGGGTTTATTTAATGCATATCTTCCCAGCCCTGCTTCCTCAGCCAATTTGTCTGCCAAAAAAACAAAGACTTCAGTCCTGTGGCATTTTGCATCTAATATTTATAGCGTTCTAGAGTTTGCAAAAGCATTTCCTCCTCATTTATCACTTGTTCCTCAGGAGACCCCAGCTCCACCTCCAGAAAGTTAGAGGGATTGTTTTCCTCTGCCCAGATCAGGAGCCCCTAAAAGCCACCATGATGCATGGTGAAGGTGTCACAACTCAGAGCCGTCTTGTGGGCGACAGGGGTGGGATTGAACCTTAGCCTGGACCAGCTCAGCTTCTATTCTGCGCCCCTTGGGACTACATGTGGGTCTTGCAAGATGGCAGCCAGCAGCCTGAGTTCACACTTCAACCCCGAAGATGTTCTGTTTGAATTATAAGGTGTTTTTGTTTTTTTTTTTAATCTGGAAATTTCACCAAAACATTCGGCCTCCATACTTTGCTTTAAAATGGGGCAGAGGGGGCGCCTGGGTGGTTCAGTTGAGTGTCCGACTCTCGATTTCGGCTCGGGTCATGATCCCAGGGTCATGGGATCGAGCCCCGAGTTGGGCTTTGCCCTGAGCGTGGAGCCTGCTTCAGATTCATTCTCTCTCTCTCTCTTTCTTTCTTTTTTTTTCCTCTCTCTCTCTCTGCCTCCCTCCCTCCCTCTGCCCCTTCCTCCCTCTCTCTCAAAAAAAAATTAAAAATAGGTAGGTAGGTAGGTAGATGATAGATAGTTGATCTTGCCGAATATCAGCAACATTCCTAGACAGTAGGGGTCAGCAGACGATAGCCCACAGAAGTTTGGTGGCTGTTTTTATACACAAAGTTTTATTAGAACACAGCTCATTCATTTACGTATCGTCTGTGGCTGCTTTCACTCTATCGTGGCAGAGTTGAATAATTGCAGCGGAGACCGTGTGGCTGCAACGTGCGAACTGCAGTCCGACCCTTTGCAGGAAAGGTTTGCTGTCCACTACTAGATGGCAGCAGCCAGCTGGATCTGGGTCACAGCTCCCCCCGTCCCCCCCCCCAGTATTTGTTAGAATACAGGTACAGCTGAGGGTGCTTTGGTCCCCAAAGAACAGTGGCTTGGAGGTGGTAGGTGCTTATTTTTCTCTCCTTCCACGGTCTGGGCATTAACAGCTCAGGGATGACAACAGGCTGTGATGTTGCCCCACCAACCCGGGGGGACTGCCCCTGTCCAAAACCGCTCACCACGCCCACATCCGGTGAACGGGAAGTAGGAAATACGGCGGGGGGGGGGGGGGGTGGGTGGGGGGGGCACACCCACTTCCTGTGGGAACTCCCATCACTCCCACCCATGTCTCCACCAAAAGTTGATCATGGCCACAGCCAGCTGGGAGGGAGGCTGAGAATGTCACCTCCACCCCAGCAGCCTCGTGCCCAGCTAGTAATACTGTTTCTGCGGAGAAGAAGCAAATGGGCACTGGGGTGACATGGCCGACTCTGTGGGAGTTCACAGGCAAGGCGAGAACCTCCGGTCCCCACACACCTCTCCTTCTCTTATCCCTGGTCCGTTTCGTTCCTCTACCGGAGCAACTGAATCTCGTTTGAGTTTCTGTGCCAGCTCGTAAATGATGTGCACTCTCTCCCCGGGGAGGAGGAAGAAAGGGATGTGATGTATTCCAAGGGCAGAGGGAAGGTTGCAGGCATGGGATCCTAAAAAGTGCGTCCCCTTCCCGCATACATTAGCGATTGGGAAATCACTGAGCTGAGTACATTCCTAGATCCGTTCAAAGTGCTGGGCCAGGGAGAGGCTGAACTGTACTTTGGAAGCTGGAGTGCCCGGCGGGGACCGTGGTCAGGATTCTCGCTCGTCTTGGGGAAAGAAACACCGTCGTCTTTGACGGCATGAGCTGGGTCGATCCCACCAAACTCCTGGAAGTACTTCCTACATCCGGCCTCCCGCTTGGTTCTCCTCCTACCCTGCCTGCAGCTTCTCTCCAGTCCGCGGGGCTGCTGTCCTCCCATCCTGACCCCTTATTCCGGAGCCCGGGGCCCTCCCCTTGGAGAGCCACATGCCCCCCTTGGCATCTGTGCGGACCCTTTTCAGAATACGTTCAAAGTTAAATGCGAAGAAGAAAATACACGGGATTGCAGAGGAAGCCAGTTATATCAAAATACATTCATCACAATACTATCGAACTGTGATATGTGTGCTTCTTCCCACGTTCAGTGACATGATGTGGTGGTTATTGAGCAGATAACTGGTAGGTCTTACAACTCGCATGATTTCATAGTAATGCTGGCTTCAATGATAGTTTGAGAGGTCTGTTCATTGGGATGCGATGTGAAAATATCTGACTTCTGGGGACCCAGGCACAGGTACTACTGTGACTATGACTTGTCACCTTCATTTCTTATTGAAGGAGATGCTAGTTAGGGGACAATGAAAACAAACACACATGTAGTTTTTCCATCCGAATTCAGGAACCACAGATTAAGAACCCCTTCCTTAGGTGATCTCCTTCAATTCCATGATATTAAATGCCGTCGACATGCTGACTCCTCCCACGTTTCTACTCCCAGCCCAGACCTTGCCCTTGAACCTGAACGCATATCTCCAGATGCCCTCTGTCTCCACCTCCACTAACCGACTAACGAGAACCTCAAGGTTAACGTGGCAGACCTCAAGCTCTTCGTCACCTCCACCACAGGACCTGCCCCTCCCGCGGCGTCCCCTTCCTAGATGATGACGGGTGTCCTTGGTGCTCAGGACAGAAACCTCCAAACTGTCCTTGACTCCTCTCCTTTCCCACGCCACATCCAATCCATCCACAGACCTTGGAAGTTCCACCTCCAAAAATAGCCTGAAACCAGCCGAGCCCTCCACCCCCGCCCGCTTACAGCCATCCCGGCCTCTCTCCTGAATCACTGTGACAGCCTCCGGGGGTCCTGCCTCCCCGCTTCGTACTGTCCTCAATCCTAGAACATAAGCGCCACGAAGGTGTGGTTTTGGTTGTTCACACGCTTCCTTTGGCTCAGTGGTGTCCCTGGTACCTAGAACCAAGCCTAGCGCAAAAGCGGTGCTCTTCTGAATGTTGAATGAACGAACGAATGAATGCATGCATGCACATGTAACATCCTGATAAGTAATGTTAAACTACGAACGGCGAGCAGCATTGTGGGGGCAGTTTCCCTGGGTTTCCTCATTGAACGTTCCCCAACGACTTTGTCAGGCAGGCATATTCTTATCCCCATTTTATGGTTGGGAAGACTGAGCTGGACTTAAACCCAGGCCGTCAGGTCCAGAGCCCCCCACACGCAACCTCACGCCCGACTACCCCCCAAGATAGAAACACCCCTCACGCCCCACACACCTGGCAAGAGTCCCGGGGATGATGTCCGGCTCTGCCCCGCGTTCCCATGCTGACGCTCTGAGAAAGGCCAGGCCCTCGGGCTCTGGGAATGGCCTTCCCTCAGCAGCCCACGGGCAGATAAAGCTTGGGAGGGTGGAGCATGGGGAATGAACTCGGTGTGGGAATCTCTGTCCCGCCTGGAATTCCAGCAGGAGGCGCTCTGGAGAGGGTAGTCGGGGGCCTGTTAAGGAGCAGGGTCTCTGGGATAACAAGGTCCGTTTGTCCTTGTCCCTGACTTCAGCTGTCGAGCAGTCCACTTGCTGTTGCCTTTGTCCCTGCCCCCCACCCCGGGGGACAGCGATGGGACGTGCCATTCTGCAGAGACGTGGTCCCACAGGGATACAGTCCTGAGGGATGTGGGGGAAGGTAGTGTGGAGACAGCCCCCCAGGGTTTGAGTCTCAGTTCTGCCACTTACCAGCTGTGGGACGCTGGGCACAAAAAGGACTTCACCTCTCTATGCCTCAGTTCCTCCAGCTGTAAACTGGGGACAAAAACCACGTCTGTCTCATTGGGTTGTCGTGGAACATCGTCCTACTCTAACCTAGCGGTTCTGAGAGTGTGCCCCCAGGAGCCCTGGACCCAAAACCGTTTTCTTGATGATACGGAGACAGGATCTGCCCTTCACCCTTATTTGCTTCAAGTTTGCAGTGTTCTCTGAGGGTGCATAACATACCCACAGTTCTCTAAAAAGGGCACGAAAATACCCCTCTCCTTTCTGTGTGCATATCCAGCAAGGCTGGACTTTTCTTGAAACGTCACCAAAACAACATATCTCACCAGGCTGCACGCAGGAGTAGACCTGAGAATCCAGCTGTCTTCTGCTAAACCGGACTCGAGAGAGACTGGCAAAAATGTAAAATAGTGCCGCTCTCCTCGCTGATCTTATTTTGTTTTGCTAAAATGCTTACCATTTACAAAAAAAAAGAACACATACTAACAAGTAGGTTTATTGTTACCATGTTTAGATAATGTGTTTGAGACTTGTCAGTTCCCTGACATGGTAGCGATCTCTAGGTAGCTAATGGGGGTCCTCAAGAATCGTTCGGAGTCACTAAGAGTCTAAAGGGACCTTGGTAACCGAACGACCGAGGACCGGGGCTGCTGACTGGCCCTGGCCTTGGGCTCTTCCGCAGTTTTGCAGGGCACCCCACAGTGAGTCCTGCCCCACGTGGATTACATGGATCCAGATTCAATCGAACAGATGCCACGAAATCAAACAGAAACACGATGATGTAAGAATTCTCCCTGCTTCTCCACTCAGAGATGATGCAGCCGCGTGATGGGCGACGGGAATCTGCTCTTACCACGGGGGGGGGGGTGTGGTCCCCCCCCCTCCTCCTATAACCTGGGTGTTTGGTGGGTCCATCATTTGCTCATTTGTGCCACAAACGTCTGTTGAGGTCTCACTGCTTCCCAAGCTCTGTTCTAGATGCGGGGACACGGGCGGGAACGAGGCACGCAGGAAGCCCTGACGTCAGGGAGCTGATGCTTCTCGTTGGGCAGGCAGGTGATAAAAACCAGAAGACAGTTGCATTTGTCAGGTGGGGAGAAATACCACAGAGAAACAAAGTGGGGAGAAGAGGGGGCACCGGGGTAGGGAGAGACCATTATAATAGGGTGGTTCGGGATGTAACCCAGGAAGGCGATAGTTGAGCGAGTGCCTGGAAAAGTTGAGGAAGCGATCCAGGCAGGCGTCTGAGGAAGGGGGCCCTTCAGAGGGAACAGCGAGGGCAAAGGCCCTGAGGCAGAAATGAACTCGGGCCTGGGAAGACAGGAGGAGGCCCCGACAGGGTCCAGGTGGGCGAAGGTGTGGCTGGGACCCCAAGCCGGTCACCGGGAGATGTGGGAAGGGCTCCGTCCTGGGTCCTTTCTGAAGGGAGAGCCTCCGTGAAAGGCCGTCAGTGGACGTGAGTGGGGACAGAGGAGCCAAAGACCCTGGCAGGTGTGTGGCCTGGAGAGTCTGGCACTCGCTGGAATGTCGGCAGAGAGGCAGGTGCAGGGCACCGAGCAAGAGTCCAGCCTGATCCGCCTGTTGGGCACCAAACGAGTTGACCTGAAGGTAGATAATGAAGTTTGTAATCATCCAAACGACACATAAAAATGGGGAAACGCCTGCAAGAGGCCCACAGACGTCTGGAACGTGGAAGGTGTCATGAGAAGCAGAGACCAAACCCCTGGCGTGTGAAATGGAGTGGTTTGTTCTGGGCAAGATGGACTTTCCAGAAGGTTCTACTTCATGTTTCACTGGCCTCTCTGAACTGCTCTGGCAAACGTCGCTTAGCGTCGTTGGCCCGGCTCTGCGCTCCGGCCCATCTTTGCCAATAGATGTGGGTCGTGCCCGGCCCGTTGCTCTGTGCGGCGTAAACATCCTCGCCCAGGCTCGTTCCAGAGTCTCGGAGGGGCCTGGTTATTTTTCCGAGATGGCGTCACCTCTGGTGTCTATTTTCATTTCTCCAGAGACCCGTGTTTTCATCCCCGGCTCGACCCCCAAAAAGGAAGCGGCTTTTGTTTTAGGAACTCTGGGCCAGACATCATCTCATGGGTTGCCGTTCCTGTTTTATAGATGGAATTACCGAGGCTGAGAGAGAGGCACTACTTGCCCCAGGAGACCCAGGCCCTCCGATTCCGAAACCAGGCCCTTGAGAGCCACACTGCACCACCCCCCCCGCCCCCGCATCACTGGAGACCCGCACCCAGCCCAGGGTTTCTCAGCCCGAGCTCCGGGTCCTTGTCTGTGGTGAGGGCCGCCCTGTGCCCGGTAGGGTGGTTAGCGCGTCTCTTGTCGGGCCAGCAGCACTCTATCCGACAGCGGGGACAACCCACAGTGTCTCCAGACATTGCCCGGTGTCCCCGGGGGAGCACTCGCCCCAGCTGGCCCAATCCTTGTTAAGAGTACTCCGACACAGGAGAGAGGGAGGCTTGAGACCCTGGTCAGTGGCAGCTTTGCGCTGTGTGGCCTGTGTCTCACGCCCAAAACCGTTGACCCGGTCACCTCGTCAGCAGCTGTGACTATGTGTCCGCTCCAGGCCAGGTACGGGAGGGTACCGCAGCACCCGGAAGGGGCCCGTGCCTGGGGACATGATGATAAACGAGGAAGCAAACATCCACGGGTGATTTCAGAGAGTACAGAGGGCCGCAGAGAAGGTAAACAGCCCGGCACAGGAGGACGGGGACCTTGAGGCGGGGCGATCCGGGCCAGCTGCTCGGACAAGGTGCCATCTGATCTGAGACATCCCAGTGAGCAGGAGCCAGTCCACGTGAGGGGGCTGCAGGCGCATGTCTGAGGTAGAGAGAAGAGCAGGTGCTAATGCCCTGGGGTGGCAGTGTGTTGGGAGCGCTTTAGGGAACGAGAGGCCGGGAGTGGCTAGAACAGAGGGAACAGAGGGGCGAGCGGTGGGAGACGGGGGCAGAGGTAGCGACACTCGCGGGCAGCCAGGCCCTGAAGGGGGAGGGCAAGAGCGGTCTCGGGTTCAGAAGGGTCTTCCTGGCTGTTTGGGGGTGACTGCGTTACGGGAAGGCAAAAAGGGACGCGGCAAGATGAGGGGAGGCCGTTTCCACTGTGAGCGAGGAAATGAGGATAAAGAAGCAAGACACGTTTCCATCACTTTTGAGACCTTCCCACCCTGAGGGCCTTTTGCCTCTTTTATTCGGAGTCCCAAACACGGGATCTGGGGAGTCAGGTGGCAGCTGTTGAGCAACTGTCCCCTCGGGGGGCCTTCCAAAACTCCAACCCTTTCTCTGCCTCTGAGTCTCCTAGCTCAAGATGCAAAGTCCCAGAGTAGAGTCTGATTGGCCAAGCTCAGCCATACACCCACCCCTTAGGTGGGAAGGAGCACCCTGATTGACAGCTGGGACCTTTGTATTTGGGAAGAACCAGGGATGCGGTGGCTGTGGCTTTTCAGGGGTTACCTGAAGGAAAGGCGTGTGCGTGTGTATTCATGCATGTGTGGGTATGTTTGCTCCAAAATACGGAGGAAACTCCCAAGTCAAAATGGATAAACATTCATTGAAATATTTAGATCTGAATGTAAATCACGAAATGTAGCATGATTCAACCAGTCAACTCTGGAATATTTCGACTCAGAGTTGTTCATCCATTATTGCTAATGTAGGCTGTGGGGAGAGATGGTGTGGGGACAAATGTGCATTGGGAGACGCCAGTGTCCTTAAAACAGCCCGGCTGACAGCTCCATCCAGATGGCCCACGAGGGGCGGGAGAAAGCTCCCCCCCCGGGCAGTGGGTACTCTGAGTCCCACCAGTCCCGCTTGCTGGTCACTTCTCCACGTTCCTTCCACCTGTTGGTTCCGTCCCCCCGCATGACGGTAGGCAGTGGCTTGCTGTCATTGCTGTGCACCAAGGCACAGAGGGGTGAGGTCACTTGCCTGGGGTTCCACAATCGGGAAGTGACAGACCAGGAGACTCTGGCTGCAGAGGCACGCTCTCGGCCGTTGTCCTGTGTCGCCTCCCGCGTCACCCAGACAGAGGACTAACTCGTGGCTGTCCTGGGGTTCAAGGGTCCCCCACCCCGGGCCCAGCCCTCTCTCCAGCACAGAGAGACGCCCCCAGGATGCCTGTTGCAGAAACCCTCCGTCGCCCCCGTATCCACAACGATGCCTTCATCTGCCCTCCTGAGCGAGGTTTACCGCCAGCTAATCTCAGCCTCCAGTCCCTGCAACACACGGCTTTTAGAGACCACAAATGCGATTATGACGAGGCAATTTCAGTTAGATTCAGGGCTGGGAGAGATAACAAAAGGGCCTGGTCCTCCCATCAGACTCTGAATGGCTCCCCAGCAGCACTTAAGTCAGACAAATGGAGGAAGCAGCCGGGAGGGGAACGGGCACAGCAGCTTTCCGCTGAAGGGCCGCCTGCCCCGGCCGGCAGGACCGGGAGGGGGGGTTTCAAAAGGACTTGGGGGTCAATCAATCCCCTTAAAGTTGGCGGCGAGGGAGGGTGGATTTTGACATCGGTCTCTGCAAGGGCTCTATTAAATAAGGTATTAATGGAGCAGGGAGGGGGACCCGTTGGCCATGACGAAACTAACGCTTAGCGGGCCTACGTCGTGTGCCGGGTCTGAGCAGTACAGGCATGTCTCAGAGATGTTGCGTGTTCAGTCCCAGACCACCACAACAAAGCCAACAGAGCACTAAAGCAAGCCAAAGGAATTTTCGGTTTCCCCGTGTGTATAAAAGTGATGTTTACATTAAGTGTGCAATAGTATCGTGAAAAAGCAGTGCCTGGGGGCGCCTGGGTGGCTCAGGCCGTTAGGCGTCCGGCTCTTGGTGTCGGCTCAGGTCGTGATCTCACGGTTTCCTGAGTTCGAGCCACGCATCGGGCTCTGTGCTGATGGCGGGGAGCCTGCTTGGGATGCGCTCTCTCTCCCTCTCTCTCTCTGCCCCTCCCCCACTCATGCTGTCTCTGCCTCTCGCAAAGAATAGAGTTTAAACAAATTTGTTTTAATAAAAAAAAAAGGCAGCGCACATACCTTAATTTAAAAATATTGCTAAAAGGGGCGCCTGGGTGGCTCAGTCGGTTAAACGTCCGACTTCGGCTCAGGTCGCGATCTCGCGGTCCGTGGGTTCGAGCCCCGCGTCGGGCTCTGGGCTGACCGCTCAGAGCCTGGAGCCTGCTTCCGATTCTGTGTCTCCCTCTCTCTCTGCCCCTCCCCCGTTCATGCTCTGTCTCTCTCTGTCTCAAAAATAAATAAAACGTTTAAAAAAAAATTTTTTTTAAATATTGCTAAAAAATGCTCGCCATCATCTGAGCCCTCAGTGAGTCGTAGTCACTGATCGCAGATCACCATGACAGATGTAACAGTGGTGAGAAGGTTTGGAATGTTCCAAGAATGGCCAAAACGCAACACAGAGACACAAAATGAGCAAAATGCTGTTGGGGAAAAAGGGTGACAGTAGGCGTGCTGGACTCGGGGTTCCTCACGCTTCCAATTTGTAAAACATGCAGTGTCTGTGAAGCACAATTAAACGAAGCGCGTGGGGCGCCTGGGTGGCCCAGGCGGTTAAGCCTCCGACTTCGGCTCAGGTCATGATCTCACGGTTCGTGGGTTCGAGCCCCGCGTCGGGCTCTGTGCTGACAGCTCAGAGCCTGGAACCTGCTCCTGCTTCTGTGTCTCCCTCTCTCTGCCCCTCCCCTGCTCGCACTCTGCCTCTCTCTTTCTCTCAAAAATAAACATTAAAAAAATTTTTTTGAATAATAAAAATAAAGCGAAGCACGAGACCACGTGGTGTGCCCAGATGTGTGTGTGTTAGTTCGGTCAGCAAACCCACGACATGGATATTGTCATCTTCCCCATTTTACAAATGGAGAAACTGAGGCATCAGAAGATTAAACTAGTTGCCCAAGGACACACAGCTTTCAGTGTTGCAACATATCTCCGAAAGCCCCCCTTTTTTTAATTTTTTTTAACGTTTATTCCTTTTTTTAATTTTTTTAATGTTTATTTATTTTTGAGATAGAGACAGAGCATGAGTGGGGGAGGGGCAGAGAGAGAGGGAGACGCAGAATCCAAAGCAGGCTCCAGGCTCTGAGCTGTCACCACAGAGCCCGATGCGGGGCTCGAACCCACAGACCACGAGATCATGACCTGAGCCGAAGTCAGAAGCTCAACCGACTGAGCCACCCAGGCACCCCTATTCATTTTTTGAGAGAGACAGAGCATGAGAAAGGGAGGGGCAGAGAGAGAGGGAGACACAGAATCCGAAGCAGGCTCCAGGCTCCAAGCTGTCAGCACAGAGCCCGACACGGGGCTCAGACTCACAGACAGTGAGATCATGACCTGGGCCAAAGTCGGACGCTTAACCGACTGAGCCACCAGGCGCCCCATCTGAGGGCCCCTTTAACGTGGAGTGTTGTTTTTCCTGGCGTCCTTCCTCTGGGACATCTGCACCCTTTCTGTCATGATCACATTGTATCGGTGACTGAGCTGTCTGGCTGCAAATGGAGAGCTTCCCGCCCTGTGCATGTCGACCATCCCCACGGTCAGCTTTGTTTCCTCTCGGGCTCCTTTTCCCTTCCCCTCATGTTTCCGCTTCAGCTAGCTTTTCGTTTCTCGGTTGCTCTCTCTCATCTCTGTTGGCCACTTCTCCCCTTCGACAATCCACTTTTGTAACGGGTCTTGTAGACGTATCGCCAGGGGACAGGGAGGCAACCCAGCCACACGCTCTGCTGTCTGTGCGTGAACCGAGTATCAGATGCACAGGGACCGGTCACCGACAAACTTTGCAAGAAATGACGTGACCGGGCCCTGGTCCTGATGTGCGTGTTCCTTACACAGTGATCGGTGGACGGGAGGGCCAGTAGCCACGTGTGTTACTTTGTGCAATTACAGTTAATGTGCCTCGGTGGCTAAGTCGGAACCGTGTTGTGGGAGACTGAACTGGGGAAAGTGACATTTGCGTGTATCGGGACCACGCAAGGCGAAGACCGCCTGTGACTGGCTGCTCTGTTCTTGTTGTCACTGCCGTTGGGTCGGTGGGTCGTCCCTTTGCGCCCTGGAGCCCCCTCGCTGCCTTGGCCCAGTTCAGAGTCTACTTCTGGCCCCTGTTTCTCCGGATTAAACACAGCCCTGTTTCCATCCCTGAGGGATCCCTCACCCCGCACAGGGAATTTTGCTCATAACACCAAGGGTTGAAAATCCCTTCCTACAAAGGGCCGGATAGTAAATGTTTTGGACTTGCAGCCACACGGTCTCTGTTGCAACAACTCAACTCTGCCATGGTGTGCACGCAGCCATAACGACTATATAAACACATGGGTGTGGCTCTGTTCCAGTAGAAGTATTGACAAAAACAGGTGGCAGCCGGATTTGCTTTGCCAAACCCTGCTCTCCGCTAAGCGTCTCATCTGCTTTTCCTCGGGTCTTTTGATTGCAAGTGCGAGAGCTCAACTGAAAAACTGAATTAAGCAAACAGAACAACCACCCCCTCTTGGTGGCAAGATGGCTGCCAGCAGCTTCAAGTTTATGTCCCCATCAGCTTTAAGCCATCTCGAAGAACGTCCCTTTTCCGGTAGCTCCCTCAAAGTCCCAGGGCTCACTCTCATTGGCCCAGCTTGGGTCACATGCCTGGCCCTGAACCAATGACAGGTAGCCAGGGGAAGGTAGTCCTCTGATTGGCCCGGCTGAGATTATGCCTGCCACCCTGGCGTCTGGAGTTAAGATCAGCCCATGTGACTTAAGTAAGGAAGTAATGGTACCCAAAGGACCACGGTCAGGATCAAGCAGGCAAAATAAAAGTCTCCACTTCCAGGGGTAAATTTCCACCCTGTGCCTGGTACGCAGGAGGCAGTGAGCGCTCCATCCTTTCAAATGATGCCAGCCTGCTCCCGAGGGGCGGCGTCAGCCAGCACGTTATCGGTGGCCTTTCCTGGCCTGGCATTTAATTCCTCTTAACCTGCCTGCCAAGTTATTCCACCCCCACACCAGCCCCCGGGTTGTTCTTTCTTTTGCGCCGTCCCGGCCTCGAAAGCTAAACGCTCGGGGCTCCAGCCAGGACATGGGCTGTATTTTTAATCTTGATTTTAATTCCAGCTCATTCTCCTGGCTGTATCTCCCAGCCCCGGAGCCCCAGGGCCCACGCTAATTTGCTTCTCCCACCTCAACTGGTACCAGAATAACCATTTTAAAAACCGCCTGGGGGAAATCTAATCAAATGAGAGCAAAATCTAATTTGGCACTAAAAGCCTTTGACTGAAGCCCTGTTTTCTAGGGTCTCGTGGAGCCTGAATAGTAAACTCTTTCTGGATTTTTTAAGAGTTGGGGGTTGGAGAGAGGAAAGAGATGTGAAAGAGGGCATTCCAGCGGAGGAAATGGCCTCGGCCACTTTGACACCCGTGGCATTGGGCGATAATGGACAGGGGTGGGCTTCCCGAGGCGGCCCCCCTCCAAGAAAGTTATCCCACTGGCCGGGCCAAGATTGAAGCTCCTTAGCATTCCAAGCTGCACCTTCATCAGAAAGACCTTGGTCCAGATCTTCAGGGACAAACCATAGGATCCCAAGCCAGGGTTTGGGGGACCTAGGAGAGAACCCAGTATTCCCAGCAGGGAGATTCAGGGTGCCTTTTTCCCGGGGCTTTTGTTCACCCTTCAGGGTGAACCTGAGGGAAGTTGTATGTTTCTGAAGCTACTTGAGGTCTTGGGTTGCTTTCAGAATGTGTCCCGATTCCAGGAAAATGCACACAACATGTAAAATCTGATGTATAGTATTTCAGGGGACGTGTGGGCCCTTTTCAGTTTCCCCATCATGCCTCCTGTGGCTTCTGCTCACGATCTGGTCCCTCTACCCTGTGACGTCATCTTCTCCCTTCCTCAGTGGCTTCCCTGTGTTCCTCAAATGCCTCCAAGCTTGTTCCTGCCACAGGACCTTTGCACTTGCCATTTCCTCTGTCTAGAGCAGTTTCCCTTGTATTCCTATTCCCCCTGATTCGTCCTCAGCAGCCTTCCTTGACTGCTCAAGCCCTTGGTACCTGCCGGGGTCCATCTCTAGCCACTTTGTTGGAACACCATCTTTATATTTTCTTCATCACTTTGTTTTTACCAACAGCATCACCTCTGTGATCACAGTTCCCCCGCTAGAATGTCCACCCCAAGAGGGCAGGGATGCTGGTGGCCTCATTCACTGCTGTGTTGCCATCGCCTGGGATGGCTCCTGGCATACCATGGGGGCCTAATAAACGGGTGTAGATATGTGAATCCACATGTGCTCAGGGCAGTGTCACCCCAAACCAAGCAGTTTCCATGGGCTTCCACCAGGCCTGGGTACAGTGATGTGCTATTTCCTGAAGATTTTCCTCTCAAATGTTTTACGCTTTTGACTTCAGTGTCTACGAAGGGAAACTCCCCCATCACCACCAGTGTTTGTCACGAATGGAAAGTGCCGGGGCTCCATAAGGGCGGGGGGGGGGGGAGCTCCTTAAATTTCACCCTCTTCCTGGGGTGCCTGGGTGGCGCAGTCGGTTAAGCGGCCGACTTCGGCTCAGGTCACGATCTCGCAGTCCGTGAGTTCGAGCCCCGTGTCGGGCTCTGGGCTGATGGCTCAGAGCCTGGAGCCTGTTTCCAATTCTGTGTCTCCCTCTCTGACCCTCCCCCATTCATGCTCTGTCTCTCTCTGTCTCAAAAATAAATAAACGTTAAAAAAAAAAAAAATTAAAAAAAATTTTCACCCTCTTCCTAAGGTCTGGGCCTTCGCAGGAAACGTTTGCTGACCCCTGCCGTGTGTCATTCTTCCCCAAGGAGGAGGAACAGGAGGAGAGGGGAGAGGGGCCGGCAGGGTTTATCAGAGTAGAGCTCCCCATATATGGAAAGACCTCACATCAAATGTGAGGAATAAGGTCACTGAGGTTTAGCAGACCTTGTTTCCTGGACGGTACTTGATCTCTAGGGGCCTTTTCAGCCCTCGCTACGTGGTTCTGTTGCTGAGGAGGGGGGGACAGGTGCGGGTGGCAGGTGGAATTGTTTAGCTCCGCGTTTCTCACCCGCAGACTGTAGGCATTTTACACAGGATGGTTGGTGCGGGGCCTCCCGAGCGCCGTGGGATGTTCAGCCGCATCCCTGGCCTCGGCCCCCTGGATGCCGGTTGCACGTCCCAGCCCCATCTGTAACAAAACCGAAAACGTCTGCGGACATTGCCGAGTGTCCCCTGAGGGGCAAACCGCCCCTGGCTGAGCGCCACTGCTTTCGGGGAGGGCCGCGAGTGTCTGAACGTGCCGTGTTCCCGAGGGAGAAATCCAGGCCTTCCGCTCGCCCGGGCCTTGGACGCTGAGGCCCCTTAGTCCGGCCGACATCTCAGTCCTTGTGCCCTGACACCCGCTGGGGACGCACAGTCGCTGTGTAAGTGGACACCCGCCACCTGACTGCTTTTTTTTTTCTTTAATGTTTATTTTTGAGGGACACAGAGACAGAATGAGAGTGGGTTGGGGCAGAGAGGGAGGGAGACGCAGAATCCAGGCTCTTCGCTGTCAGCACAGAGCCCAACGCGGGGCTCGAACTCTCGAGCTGTGAGATCGTGACCTGAGCCGAAGCCGGGCGCTCAGCCGACTGAGCCCCCCAGGCGCCCCTTCCTAACTGCTTTTACTCTCTGAATATCGGATGTTACCCGGGACTCTGAGCCCGGTGGCCAGTTTCCCTGCCCCTCCTCCCCGGAAAGCTCGGGTTCTTTCTATGTCCACTTTGCCCCCCAGCCACGCAAAGGGAGGCCCCACCCTGGGCTTACCCTGAAGCTGCTCGGACCCTCTCTTCCTGTTTTCACCTCCTCTGGTGCCCAGATCCTTCCAGGAGGTGCTTCCTCAGCCTCCTGGCCCAGCTGGTGCCAGGGGAGGATTGGATGGACGTGCGTCCCTTTGTCCTGTGCCACGGGGACTCGGGAATTGGCTGCTCGGGTCCTTAAGGGGGCTTCCCACCCCGAGGCGGTCCCAGCCACCTGCCAGGTCTCCAGGAAAATGTCCCCATGGAGGGCTCCAGCTTATCCCTGCTCTCCCGACCCAAGCCAGGTTGGGGGTAGGGGGGCAGGGGGTCATCTCATCCTCTGCTGTCAGCACAGCCCGGCCCCAGGCCACTCCTTCCCCTGTGGATGTTCGCCTCCCCGTCTGTCTCCTCTCATCTTCGGCTCTGAACAGGCACCTGCCCAACATTCACACTTTGTCAGGCACGAGGCACCCTGCAACCCGCTTCAGCAGCCCCAGCTCTCCCACTCTTGAGCCCTCAGTGCTGGTTCTCGGGTGTCTCCGAGGCCCCGGTGTCCTCATCTGAAGGAGAGAGCTGGCATAGGGCCTCTGTCCCTGGAGAAACGGTCACTTGGAACTGGCTTTATCGGTTCTAATTTTTAAAACTCCCAGTCGCTCGCTGAGAAGAAAAAAGAACAAGAAAGTACCACCGAGAGGATCTCGTCTGCTCCCTCCTCCCCCACCGAGGGTTTTTTGGGTGAATCACGGTCATTTTTCTTTAAGCTCTGTGGCTGGTGTCGAACGTGCACGCGGGGAAGCGCGTGGCTCCTGAACGTCTAGCTCAGTGGGGTTTCACCAACCGAAGCACCCGCGTTGCAGCGAGAGAGAGAACGAGGCTGTGCCCCGGGAGGCGTGCCGTGCCCGCTTGCTTTCCTCCACCGTACTCCATTTTCCCCGTTTTGGAGCATCTTCTGAATGAGACCGTGCGGTGTGCGTTGTTCCATATCTGGTTTATTTCTCTTAACGTGATTAGGTGGTTGAGACGCATCTGGGTTGTTGTTTCTTTTTGAGAGCGAGCGTGCGCACACGCAAGTCGGGGGTGGGGGGCAGAGGAAGAGAGGGGGAGAGAGAGAGGATCCTAAGCAGTCTCCATGCTCAGCACAGAGCCCGACGTGGGGCTCGATCTCACGACCACGAGATCTTGACCGGAGCCGAAATCGAGAGTCAGGCGCACGACCGACTGAGCCGCCCAGGCGCCCTGAGACGCGTCTGTGTTATTAAACGCGACATCCCGCGACGGGAACATCCAACAGTGGATTCAGCCACCCCTTTGGTTGACGGGCATCCGACTGGCTCCTAGCTAGCTATCTGCTGTCGTGAAGAGCGCTACCCTCAGCGCGTCCTGCTCACGCTCGTGAACCAACAAATGCTTTACCGTCGAGCAAACACCCAGGGTTCGAATCGCTGGGGCACAAGGTGCGAGCGCGCTCAGGTTCAGCAGACGTCGCCAGCCAGGGTCCCGCAGGAGGAGGACCCGCCCGTGTGGCCCTGGCCGTGTGTATAGGGCCCGCGTTCCACATCACCAGCAACAATCGGCACCGTTCGTTTTCTAACGTCAGCTCTTGTGTTCTGGTCCCGTGTCGTAGACAGGGTTCAAGGGGCCCATAAGCCTGCACGGGAAAGAATCGCACTCTTACTTTTATGGCCCTGCACCGTCGCTTAGCATCGCCTTCGGCGAGGAAGGTAGACCACGCACCGTAACCCGAGAGGATCCGTCGTTTGGTCGTCGTACGAGTCCCCGATCTCGTCGTGCCCCACGGCCCTGGTTGCAGATGCCAGAAAATATTCTCACTGATCACCCCTGTGAAATTATTATTCTTCCCAAGGCCCTTTACCAGCTGTTTTGAGAGGGCGGGTTACTAGGTGGCACGTTCTTCGAATGCTCGGATAATTACGTTTCAGGATAATTTACTCGCTCTCTAATCCTATATATTTTATTTTAGGCTTCGCCTGCTTTCGAAGGGCCCGGTGGCTCGGGGTAGCGCTGCTTTCACACCTCGGGGACACGGTGGTCGGGTGGCAGAGAAGGCTTTTGCTGACCGTGTTCTCACGTGGCCTCCTGACCCTTCTCCCCTCCAGCTTTCTTCGGGAAGTATCTTAACGAATACAATGGCTCCTACGTGCCACCAGGCTGGAAGGAGTGGGTCGGCCTGCTGAAAAACTCCCGTTTTTATAACTACACGCTCTGTCGGAACGGGGTGAAGGAGAAACACGGCTTCGATTACTCCAAGGTACGTCCTGCGTGGCCCCCTCGGCGGGGGTGGGGAAGGGGGGGGCAGCGCGGAGCGTGACCCGGGAGCTCCACTGCCTGGCTTTGGAGGGTGACCCTGTCCTAGACGAGGGATCTCGCGCAGCCAGCGCGTATCATCTCGGTGTTCTCATCTCTCGCGTAACAGTCTCTGAGAGCGTTGTCCGCAATCTGCCGGGGCAGAAAGCGCACGCACAGAGGGTACCGATCCGTGAATTTTCGCAAACCGAGCAGGCGCGTGCACCCAGCGCCCAGGCAGGTCAGCAAGCAGCGCGCCCCCGCCAGCCCCGAGAGCCCCCTCGTGTAACCCCTCCCACCAGCCGTCCCCCCACGGGGACAGCCACCCGCAGACGCACGCTGTGGCACGTTCATTCTGAATCCGGCTTCCTTGGCTCCGCACCACATTGACATCCAGCCCCGTTGTCGTGTGTGGGTGACCCCGCCCCCGAGGCGACCCTTCCATCACCATGGATTGGCTGTGCCTGTTCTAGAACCTCTCGTAAATGGAATCGTGTGCTGTGTGCTCTCCCGGGTTGAGGTTTTTCCACCTGGCGTCACGCCTGTGACGGTCACCCGTGTGGCCACACGTCATCAGCGGAAACTGCTACGAAGCGCCCCCTTGCGGGGATGGGGCGTAGGTGTCCGTTCACATTGTGGTCTCCAGTTTGCGTCTCTTAGGAGTCAGGTTGCTGGGAACGTCCTCTCACGGGGCTTTGGGGAGGCACACGGACTCTTCTCCCGGGGCCTAGAATTGCTACCTAGATACACGGTAGGTTAAGTGGCTGAACCAGGTGTAGGTTCCCGGTTTACGGCCAGAAATGTTACAAGAGCTCCCGTTGTTCCACGGTGCTTATCAGCACGGGTATTGTCTTTTTTTTACTGGGGTATTGTGGCATTTCATTATGGTTTTACCAGAAAGATTTCTGAGGATCACATAAGTGAAGGTGATCAGAAAAGCCCTTTCTCCATAGTGATACTCCGCGCGGAGCGGTTCAGGACAGCCAACTTCCTCTCTAGGGTGCCACAGACCCAATATTTTAGGCTTTACGAGCCACACGGGCGCTGTGGCAACGACCCAAGCCTGCCGTTGTAGTATGAAAGCCACCACAGGTAATGTGTAAACAAGTAAGCTTGGCTAGTTCCAGTAAAACTTTATTTATAAAAACAGGCAGCGGCTGGTCCACGGGCTAGAGTTTGCTGATTCTTGGCCTAAGTGAGGGGGATCTGACAGTGATGTCTCCTCCAAACTTTCCATTAAAAAAACAAAAATCTGGAGACGAGCAAATATTCCTGGCCCAACTAAATCTTCTAAGCCAGCTCGTGTGCCCCCCCCCCCCCACAGTTGACCCATTCTTTCCCCACACATTCTTCCCTTCCCTCTCTCTTCCCCACACTCACTGCCACTGACCCTGGGCCTGGCTGAGTGTCATAACCGGGGCTCTGTGGGGTAGTGTGATGACCGCCCTCCCTAGTTGGTCTCTCTCTGAATCGCTGCACAAGGCTCCCAGGCAGAAGTCGGCAGGGGACAGGAGCCACACACACAGGATGGGAAGCCAGGGGTAGGGGAGACAGCAGGTGGGTGTTGGGGACTAGGAAGAATGTATTCAAGAGGGGGCAGCCAACGGCCATCAGGCCTGTCAGTCTTGCATAGAAACGTGGGCCCAAGAGGGCCAGGTTTTCTGATTTTTCAGCAGAAGCTACAAACTGACGCATTTTTTTTTTCCTGTGAGATCTCCTGATTTTTAAACAATGGCAGCTAATTTCCTAGAATCCTGCGTGAATCAAGCGTGCCTGACCCGTGGATGTACAGCCTTGGCGGCCCCCTGCCTTGTTCTGCCCACCGCCCTCTGGGGACTGGGCAGTGACTTCCCATCTTAGAGTTGGAGGACTGGGGTGCAGAGCCCCGCCTTGACACATATCATGTGCCCTTGGACATGCTACCTACTCCTAAGAGCCTCAGTTCCCAAATCTGGGAAGTGGGCACACTGGTACGTACTTAATAACATGCACATCTTTTTATTGAGTGCCTATTAGGGTCCAAGCAACTGCGCTGGGTGGCTTTTGTTTGTTTTTTTTTAAACGTTTATTTATTTTTGAGACGACGCGAGAGACAGAGTGCAGGCAGCAGAGGGGCAGACGGAGGGAGACACAGCTTAGAGCCCGACGCGGGGCTCGAACTCACGAACCGTGAGATCGTGACCTGAGCCGAAGTCGGACGCTTCACTGACTGAGCCGCCCAGGTGCCCCCGTGCTGGGTGTTTTATGTGTAGTATTTCTAATCCCCAGCAATCAGAGGCATGAGTGGACTAGTCAAGTTTGGTCATGTCATTCGTTCATTCCCTCAACAAGTATTTGTTGAGAGCCTGCTATATGCCAGGCACTGTGTTAGGTGCTGGGTACCCAGGGATGAACAAAAACAGATCAGGCATTCACAGCCTGGGATGTGGAGGTGGGTTATTAACTGTGAAGTGATGGGCCCACGTGTGTGCACGCACTCACACATACACCGTCACATCGGCCCCGTTGCCCACTTCATCAGCTCCATACGAGCCAGTTCAACCGGACCAGCCTTGTCCGTTCTTACAAGCACCCCCAAATCTTTGCTAGTGCTCTCCTGCCCTGGATTTTTCCAAGTTTTACCCATCTTCTCTTCTGTGAATCCTTCCCCAGGGGCCCCAAACTACAGGATTTATCCTTTCTTGAATCACACCAGCCTCTCTCAGTTGCTTGTGAACAGAAACTCAACTCAAAATGGCTCAACTGAAGAGGAAACGTCAGCTTATTTAACTGGTCCAGCAGTAACGGCATCAGGCACGGCTGGATCCAGGGGCTCACACAAAATCTTTAGGCGGTGGTTTCTTTCTCCTCTAAGCTCTGTTTTCTTCTCTGCGGCACCATCTACGGTCTCTCTCCCTCCCGCCCCTCCCCCTTCTCCCTCTCCCACCCTCCCCCCTCGCTTTCCCTGCCCCTTGTAGCAATATGGCCGGCCTTCCACGTTTCACCTTCCTGCCCAGCTGCAAGTGAGGGAGTCTCCTTCCCAGGATTCCCAGCAAATCTCACTGCATCTCGTTGGCTCTTGGCTCAGTCACATGTCTGTCCCCGGACCAATCGGTGTGGCCAGGGGATGCAGTGTTTTGATGGGCTGTAAGTCACCCACCCCACTCCCTAGCCAGAGGCAGGGACAGCGGGAGCCCCACTCTGGAGCCAAACGCTGGAACATTGGCTGAGAATAGAGTCCAAATGAAAATGGGCAGGATGCTCAGTGGCCTAAAAGCGCCCTATCCCACTCCTCTTCTGGAAACACTGCACACTTGGGGATCCCTCCTGCCTTTGACCAAGGATCCCACTCGTGTGTCCCCCTTACTGAGTCTGATCGTTCAGGCCCTGGTGGCAGCAACCACGTGTGACATCGCCTGGACAGCGCCCTCTCCCCTCACCCTGGGTCTCAGGCCTCCATTACCTCTGAGTGAATTGATTACAAAGTCCTGATGGGGGGATTTGTACATTAGAAATACAGATTATAGTGTCTTGGGGCTGAACACGCTGCTTCTCTCCTCCCAGATGCAGCACAAGCACATCGTCCACTACCTAGAAAACTCCACTCCGTCCTTGTTAAAATTCCTCACCACGTCCATGCCTGGTCTCAGAGCAGCCCTGTAATCAAGTTATCCAGGGAGACTCAGAGTCCCTCTGGGGCTGAGGACGGAACATGCAGTGGCTGCTACTTACCCCGTTTCCTGCCACAGACACATCTCCCCTGTGAATGAGCCCCGTGGGAGGATTCCTGGGCTCCCTGTTCCCAGAGGCCTGGGAACAGAGGGATGGGGGCCCCTTTGGGGTCAGAGCTGGCTCAGGTCCAGGGTTCGGACCCGGGGCGGGCAGCAGGCAGTGGGAGCCGTTGCACTGGGAGGGAACGAGAGGGAGCTCGGAGTTGCCTGGGGCTCCCTGCTCCAGCACTCTGAGGAGTGAGATGCCTGTGTGTCGCTGCCCTCAGTGGCTTCAGCAGGAGGCCCAGCTCGGGAGGAAGTGACAGTCCTTCCGGAGGTCCCCTCAAAGGCCCTCTGAGGTCTCTGTTCTGAGTCACTAATCCCAAGGCTGGATGCCATGCAAAGGGTCCTGATGGCAGGTGGACAGAGAGGCAGCGATGATGACAAAAGAATGATGTGGCACACGCACTGATCACCAAAGAGGACCAGAGAAGGCGGGACCAGTGGGAGAGGGGAATGATGAGGGTCAGGTGGTGGAAAGGCCCTAAGGAACAGCAGTGTCTGTAAACTCGAATGAGACCACCCTTTGAGCCGCCCTTTGTCATTTGCGCTTTTCTGTCGTGGAGAAGCCTCCTTCTATGCAGGTCGGGACCGCTGAGTTGTTCGTTGCAGCTTTGTTATTGAAAGAAATCCACGAGGGCCACCAACGCAAGAAATGATTAAAAGACCACAAAGGAACCCTACCCTGGAGGATTTCTAGAAAAAGATGAGGGGATCTGTATGTAACGCCATCAGAAGGGCTTTGGACACAGGGCTGATGGAAAGAGCGGGTTGCAGAGAGAGCTCCTGTAAGCCCCTGTTCAGATGTCTCCTAGAGCACCCCGAGCCCAGGGCATCGCATCCCAACTCTCCTGCCCCCGCAGTGAGCACCACACCTGTGTGTATCCCTGGGTCACTTGTTAACATCTGTCTCCTCTCATTAGAGTACAAGGCCATGAAGGCAGGCGTGTGACTTTGCTTTGTTCCCTGCCATGTGGAATGGAAGGAAGGAAGGAAGGAAGGAAGGAAGGAAGGGAGGGAGGGAGGGAGGAAGGAAGGAAGGAAGGAAGGAAGGAAGGAAGGAAGGAAGGAAGGGACCAAGAAGGAAAGGAAAGGAAAGAAAGAAAATATACACAGTGTGATCCAACTGATGTAAAAAGATGCATAAAGCCATACTCTAACACGTGTAACAAGGCATCTGAAAAAAATACTTCCTGGTTAAGGCCCAAAGGGGCCAAGATTGGAAGCAGGGGGGTGTGAGGAGTAATCAAAGGGAACCAGATTTGTTTGTACCGTTTTCATTTTCACGTGGAAAACACAGCCACGTGATTCTTTTTTTTTTTTTTTTAATGTTAATTTTTGAGACAGGGAGAGACAGAGCATGAACTGGGGAGGATCAGAGAGAGAGGGAGACACAGAATCTGAAACAGGCTCCAGGCTCTGAGCGGTCAGCACACGGACCGTGAGATCGTGACCTGAGCCAAAGTCGGACGCCCAACCGACTGAGCCACCCAGGCGCCCCCACAGCCGCGTAATTCTCAAGGAATAATGACTCCCGCTCCCTTAGACCTAACGTGCACCAGATACTGCTGGAATCGTTCCACCTGAATTAGCCCATGTATGTCTCACCATAGTTACTGTTCACAACCAGCACACGAGGAAACTGAGGCACAGAGAGGCTAAGGAACTAGGCCACACAGCTAGTGAGTGGTAAAGCAGTATCATCCGAGCCTAGGCCATCTGGCCTCCAAATCCATTCTCTGAACTCCGGCCCATGGGACAAGTCCTGCCCGCCAAGTGTTTTTGTCCAGCCTCTGAGCTGAGAAGGGTTTTTTACATTCTTAACTAGCTGGGGAAAAAAATCACAAAGAGAGCAACATGTGACCAGCGCTCTTTTCCTGACATGTGAAACTGACATGAAATTTGCAGTTTGGCCGCACAAGGTTTTACTGGAGCCCAGACAGGCCCGTTCATTTACCCAGCGGCTGCTCTCTTGCTACAGTGGCAGTGAGTAATGCAAATGAGACCTCCGGCCTGCAAAGCCTCAAATGTTTCCTATCTGACCCTTTACAGAAAAGGTTTGTTGATGCTTGGTGTAAACCACCCCATGCGCGTTAGTAATTTTGTTTGGGGGCCGGGGAGGGGCGGGAACGATGCTCCGAGTGTATTGCCAAGTGCTTCATTCCCGTGTGAAATGCTCCCACCATCTGAAGAAGGGACTGTGATCGGGCCCATGTTTTAGAGGCGGAAAGGTGCTTTCTGAGGGGCAGAAAGGCGAGCCGCTGGCCCACAGATAGCAGGTGATAAAGCCGGGGTGTGAACCCAGTGTTGCTGACTCCAGAGCCCTCAGCTTCATGAAATATGATTGCTCCTTAAAGGGACGTGAACCTCTTTTGAACACAAGGGGCTGTAGAGGGTGCACTGTCCACATTATGATGTAGAATATAATTTAGACGGAGGAAGCCAGTGGCTCAGAAAAGGAGACCCTCCCGGAGTTACAGAAGGTTGACTTGCCAAGTGGAGAAAACATCGAGAGGTGGGCTCGAGAGCTGCCCCAGTGTGCGGGCAACCCCCCCCCAACCCCCGCCCTGCCCCTCAAACCAGGTCTCAGGGGCACAGTCATCTGTCTCAAGGCACAGCCCGAAAGCAGCCCACAAGTGGGCTTCCCAAGCAGAACAGTTAACTAGTTCTGGAAGCCAGGAGACTCCCATCTGGGGAGGGGCCCTGAGAGCTTTGCGGTGAGCTGGCTTATCTCACCCAAGTTCAAAAAGAGGTAGAACCACGGGCTTCCGTGGGCAGATCTCCCAGGAGGCACCCATGGGACACGTTTGTCCGGGCAGAGCTTCCCGTCACATCAGCCATGGTCCCCATCCCCAGCAGCCAGGGGTAATCCTAAGTGAGCGAAAACCTCCCTGTCCCTCCCAGGTCCCCTGCCGCCTTCTTACCGCTGATGAGAATGCTTTCCCACACCCCGCACAGGACTGTGGTCACCATGGGGACAGGGACCTGTGACCACAGCCCCAGCCCTTAACAGGAAGCCCGGAACCCTGGGAACAGGCACCCAACAAGTAGTTGCTGAGTGAGCACATAAACGAGAGCGGCAGAGGCCGCGCCTGAGGAACGAGGCCGGGAACGAGAGGGGCCGGGCTGTCACGGAGCCCGGGAGCACGCCCCACTCCCCACACCCCCATTGGCAATGGACGTTTTTGCCCAGAGTCCTGGCTAGCGATCCCCACCAAAGTACTGGGTTCCTCTTGGTTTACTGATCAAAGTCAGTGGGAGGTCAGGATGGGGAGGGGAGACAAGAGGACCCAGCTCTGGCTGCTAAGCTCTGGGTAGGAGCCAAGTCCCCAGAACCTGGCATCCCCAGCCCCCTGCACCTGGCCAGGAGTGCACCAGGGGAAAGTCTAGCACCTCCCCCTGGATAGCGGGAATGGGCCTGGCCCACGACTGAAGGGGGGCAGAGAGGGGAGTTCCTCATTGTCTGTCGGCTCGTCTCCAGGTTCTAGAAAATTCACCTTCCAGACTGCTTCGTCCTCGCACCTGTCTTACCCTTCCTGTTAACAGCCCACCTCCCTCACGTCTTCTTCACGACTGACCCAGACAGGCAGCTCAACTTGTCCAGAACTGGACATATAGCACTCCCGCCCGCACCCTGACACTCTCTTTCTCCTGGACCCCCATCTCTATTCCCTTCACCCCAGCCAGAAACCGTGGGGCAGGGGGCGGTGGGGGGGGGGGGGGAATGACAGCCAGCCCACCCCCCCCCCCCCCCAGCCAGCCAACGGACACATCCTGTCTGTTTGAATCTGCTCCTAGCCGGGACTGGACCATGCCACTGCCACCCTGGCCCAGGTCCCCTCGTCCCTCCGACACCTGGACTCGGCTCAAGTACCGTGGCCGGAGAGATGGCGTGTCCTCGTTGGCCAGCCTGGGGCTTCACCACCCGCCCCTGGAGTACGGGTGGCATCCCCTTCAGTCCACACGGATGGTTGGGAGGTGGGTGTGCAGCTTGTCATACGTCATCGTGGGTGCCCTGCTGCAGCCATCAGGGATCAGCAGGGGCTTAGCTAGAGCAGGAGTGGCTTTGAGGAGACCCAGGAAGGTGGGCGGCTGTCAGGCATGCGGAAAGGCTGCCGCACCGCTAAGACAGGCATAACGTTGGCCGGCTACATGCAAGGCACCGTGCCAAGAGCTTTGCGCCTCTTAGCGCTCGAGACCCTCATGCCAGCCTTGAGAGTCAGACATGGTAATGACACCACATACGCTTCTGAACGTGGAATATCACAGGCTACAGGGGCCCCGTATTACCCTCCCGAGCCCCTTTCCTGGCCTGCCCCCTCCCAGGAAGTTCACCCGTCCCCTGCTGATTGCTATGGATGCGCTTATTACATAGGCAAGCGTCTCAAACACTGTATAGCATCGTTTTCTGTGTTCTTAGCCTGTATATAAACGGTATCGTACCGTGCATGTCCTCCAGCCCTCTTTCTTCACCCAGGGTCAGGTCTGTCAGGTTTGTGCGTGTGGACCCAGGTAGCTCTAGTTTGTTTATTGGATGCCCTATCATGGCGCCGTATGTCTCTCCTGGGAATGGATGTCCACAGTAGCTTTTTAGTTTTTCATTATTTTTTTAACGTTTATTTATTTTTGAGAGAGAGACAGAGGGCGATCGGGGAGGGGCGGGGGGGGGGGGGGGAGACACAGAATCTGAAGCAGCCTCCATCCAGGCTCCGAGCTGCCAGCACAGAGCCCGACGCGGGGCTCGAACTCACGAACCGGTTGATCGTGACCTGAGCCGAAGTCGGACGCTCGACCGACTGAGCCACCCAGGCGCCCACAGTAGCTTGTTTAAAAACATGTTTCATCACAGCCAAGTAGGCGCACAGTTCCAAAATCAAGCAGTGAAGACGAGGTTACTATGGAGAGCAAGCAGCTGCGGCCCATGGTTCCCCACCAGCCGGAGGCAGGGGACCCACCTGCTGGTTCTGCAGTTACCTTTGTCATTTTAAGAACTTTCCCTGCACCTTCGGGTCATGCTCCATAACTGTAGCAGCAACTCTTGGATTTAGGTGATCTATAATGTTACTTTTATATAATAGGTTCTACAGATAACTCCCCAGGACTATCCATAAAAAGTATTTCGGGAAAAGTACACCAAGTAGCAAGTGGCTTTCTCCCCCTCTGTTTTATCCCAGACCCCAGTTAGCACTTTGATATCTGTCCTTCTAGATTCTTCCTTGGTGCTCATATGAAGTTAAGGGTTTGGCTTCTCCTCTCCACCCCTCCGCCCTCCCCACCCCGCCTCCCTCCCTTCCCACAAAAAGGTGGGATCTTCCTGGATTTGAAAGTAGCTTGTTCTTTCCCTTAACGGTGTATCTTGGACACGTTTCCACCTCAGTAGCTACGAGTTCGCTTCTGTGTAACATCTGCACAGCACAGCATTACATTGACTTCATTAATCGCCTTCCTGTTGCTGGTCACGGCGATACGTTTTTGCTTTATCAACGCCACTGCAGTGACTCTCCCTGTGCATTTAGTATAGAGTACAAGCGTCCCCGAAGTCCTGTCTTAGACGCACGGGCACGCCTGCTGTATGCCGTCCTGCTGAAGAGTTCAGGCAAATCTCAGCTTCTCGGCTGAGCCCTTAATAGCTGAGCTTTTAAAGCCCTCAGTTCCTGCTCGTTACATTTCCCCCTCTCCTCTCATCCCGCCCAGCGTCTAAGCAGGTCTGACTCTCGGGAGACCCCCTGCGCGCCTCTGCTTTTCTGCTCCTTCCTGCTGAGAGTCCTCGAACAGGTTCGGTTCCTGCATCGGAGTCCCTGCTGTTCCCTCCGCCTGGAGCTCTTCCTCTAGATGGGTGATTCTCAGTCCTGGCTGCACATTAGGATCCCTGGGAGCTTTTTGAAAGTCCAATGTGGGGGCACCTGGGTGGCTCAGTCGGTTGGGTGTCCGACTTCGGCTCAGGTCACGATCTTGCGGTCCGTGGGTTCGAGCCCCACGTCAGGCTCTGTGCTGACAGCTCAGAGCCTGGAGCCTGTTTCAGACTCTGTGTCTCCCTCTCTCTCTGACCCTTCCCCGTTCATGCTCTGTCTCTCTCTGTCTCAAAAATAAATAAACGTTAAAAATTTTTTTTGAAGTCTAATGTGTGTGGGGCACCTGGGTAGTTCAATTGGTTAAGCATCCGACTCTTGATCTCGGCACAGGTCATGATCCAACAGTTTTGTGAGTTCGAGCCCTGCATTGGGCTCCGTGCTGACAGCATGGAGCCTGCTTGGGATTCTCTTTCTCTCGCTGCCCCTCCCCTGAACTCTCTCTCTCTCTCTCTCTCTCTCTCTCTCTCTCTCTCTCCCCCCCCCTCTCCCTCCCTCCCTCCCTCCCTCTCTCTCAACAAATAAACTTTAAAAAATAAAACCAAAGAAAATTAAAAGTCCAGTGCCTGAAGAAAGCCACAGACCAATTAAACCAGCATCTCTGGGACACCCGGGTGGCTCAGTCGGTTGAGCGTCTGACTTCAGCTCAGGTCGTGATCTCACGGTTTGTGGGTTTGAGCCCCACAACAGGCTCTCTGCTTTCAGCACAGAGCCCGCTTCAGATCTGCTGTCTCCTCTCTCTGCCCTTCCCCCACGCATGCTCTCTCTCCCTCTGTCAAAAATAAACAAACGTTAAAAATATATATATTTAAAAAACCAGCGTCTCTGAGAGTAGGCCCAGCAAATCGCCCTCGAGAATCCCGGCAGACAACCGAGGGTGATAAAAATCTCCCCACATCCAGCTCCTCATCACTCGGGCCTCAGCTCCAGTGTCACCCCCTCCAAGAGACCCTCCGTGACTGCCCCTGCCAAAGGACGTCCCCACTCCGGCTCCTCGGTCACAGCTTATTTCCTTCATCCGTCACACTGTGTCACTATCTTGCTTCCGTGTTTACGTGTTCAGCTGCCCCTGCCCCCCGCACAGCGCACCAGGAACACAGGGATGTACCCACCCTGTGGGTCTTTCGTGGTCTTTCTGGAGCCTGGAAAAGAGTTCAGGCTTAGGAACCAAGACTCAGGAGGCGTGGCTGCAACACTTACCAGCCGTGTGACATCAGGCAATTCATTTAACTTCCCTGTTCTGGAAAACAGGAATTATCATCACACCTACTTTCTCACAGTTACACGGGGATTTCAACGAGCTAAGAGAAGCAAACACAGAACCGTACCTCGCATACCATAAGCACTCAAAAGTGCGAGCTGGTATTATTTCAGCATCTATTGTGAATGACTGACAGACTGCCATTTCTCCCCTATCCTCCCTGACCCCCTCTCTCCTCATTTGTCTCCATCAGCACCATCCGACGTTCCGTGCTCATTTATCATCTGTCTGCCCCTAGGATGGCCTCTAGGAACGCAGGGATTGTCTGTCTGGGTCCCCGCTGTGCCCCGAGCGCGTCCGCCGGGCACCTAACACCACGGGTGCTCAGGTCCTCACTGGCTCTCCTGTCTCTCCCTGCCCCCCAGGATTACCTGACAGACCTCATCACCAACGACAGCGTGAGCTTCTTCCGCACGTCCAAGAAGATGTACCCGCACAGGCCCGTCCTGATGGTCATCAGCCACGCGGCCCCCCACGGCCCCGAGGACTCCGCCCCCCAGTACTCAGGCCTCTTCCCCAACGCGTCCCAGCACATGTAAGCTTGGGAGTCCTGCCTGCCGAGCCGCCGGGTGACGTGAAGGTGGGAGGGTCGGGCTCTGGGACGGTGATGGCAGTGACAGAGGTCTGCCTTCGCTCTGATCCTCCTGGTTCAAAGAACCCGGGAACCCGCTGCTCTTCTGTGGGGAAACCGGGTGCAAAGCCAGCCAGCCTGGCTAACAGACCAAAGCAGGTAGCAGTGCTGTTCCCTTGGGGCCTCATCCTCCCCCGAGGGGTCTGTGTGCATAGAACCGCATTGCAGTATAATAGGCTTATAATAGGCTTATAATAGGCTTATAATAGGCTCATAACCCTGTGTACTTTATGCTATACGTTTTTTTTATATTTATTTGGGGGAAGGCGAGCGTAAGCAGGGGAGGGGCAGAGATAGGGGGACAGAGGATCGGAAGCAGGCTCCAGGCTGTGAGCTGTCAGCACAGAGCCTGACGTGGGGCTCGAACCCGCAGACCATGCGATCATGACCTGAACCGAAGTTGGACGCTTAACCGACTGAGCCACTCAGGCATCCCTACCCTGTGCATTTTAAACGTGTTTTTTGAGAAGGCCTCGTCAGGCTGTGAGCATATTCTCCAGCCTTTACTGAGCTGTGGGCTGTGTGGCAGGCTCCGTGCTCAGTCCTTTAGGTGACACCAAATCCCTGAATGTTCACAACGATCCTTGAAATGCTAGTGATCTCTTGCTGCAGAAGAAATTACCCTGAAACTGAGCAGCTAAAGTCACAAACGTGCACGACCTCACAGCGCCCGTGAGTTGGGAATCTGGGAGCGGCCTCCTCCTCCGGAAGGTTCTAGTGCAGGGTTTCCTGAGGTTCTAATCAAGGTGTCTGCGACACGGCAACTCTAGCTGGCTTCCCCCAGAGCAAATGATCAGAGACAGAGGAACGGACTGGGGGGCCTGGGGTAGACAGAGGCTGAGATGGAAGCCGGGGTCCTTTGGAACCTAATCTAAAAGGGACACACCATCGCTGTGTCGTATTCCATTGGTCACACGGGCTGCCTACCGCACCTGGCATTCCCATTTCACAGAGGGGGAAACTGAGGCACGGAGAGGCAAGGTGACTCGCAGCTGGTAAACGGCAGAGCCAGCTTGGAATCCCGCCCCCAGTCACACCTCCTCTCTCTCTGCCCTCCTGTCCAGTCCTCCTCCCTCCAGCTGCTTAGTAAATCGCTCTGGAAAGTTCTCTCCTTCTCTGCCTCAAACCACCTCCCGCTTAGCAGTGATACGCCGCAGCCCTGGCTGCGACATTGGGGCGACAAGGACAGGGCACTTTGGAATCGGCCTGACTATTCCGGGCGTTTAATTTTCATTACGATCAGTATGTGTTGCCCTTCGCATCTAATTACTTTCTGACAGCGCCCTGACGTGGCTCCGAGAGGATGAGGCGGTGTGTTCACCTCCTGATCCCCCTGGTCTTTGGGGAGGACAGTCGGACAGATGGCGAACCACGTTCCAGGGGCTCCGGCCGCAGCACCGCCTGTCTGCACACCTGAGTTGCCTGCCCTCCCCCCCCACCTCCACCCCCTCCAGCAGCTCCCCTTTGTGGGAGGGGGCGTGGCCGGCTCAGTCCCACCTTGGGGGGGTGGGCACACCCTGCTTCCGCAGCTTCTCCTTTAAGAGAGGTTCTGGCTTCCCTCCCCCCCAGCAGCCCTGGACGAGGTGGTTTGACATTGCCTGCTCGCTTATTTCCCCTTTGAAATGGAAATTACAGAAATTGAACATGAGTAACGCCTGCTATTACTTACCCAGAACCACCCCCCTCGCCTTATGAGGGGTCTGTTTGGGAAGGCTCTCTTATCTCCGGGGTATAATCACTTCCTCACTAGAACCAAAACCCAGAAAGTTCTGCAGCTGGGGTATTTAATTATGACAGTCTCGGGTAGTTGGGGGGGGGGGGGGGGAGACAGGGCCCTGCTGGTGGGTCAGAGCTGCAGATCTTCCGGTCGGGAGGCTCCTGTCAGACTGTCACCCACTCAAGTTTGGTGTCGTGTTCTTGCAGTGGTCCCCGTGGGCTCCCGCAAGTGCTGCCTGACGCGGCACGGCCCCTTCCACCTGCCCAGGGCCCCGTCCCGCCCCCTGCTGCACACACCTGTGCAAACACACAGAGATGCAAACAGATACACGCAGCAGGCACGAACGCATACGCACACACGTACACAGACACGAAGATACAAATAGGGGCACAGATACACGAAGATGCAAATAGATACGTATGCAGGTGCACACGCATATACACACACACACAAAGGTACATGAATGCGTGTGCAAACGCGGGCACCTATAGACACATACCCACACACACACAGATACAAAGATACAGATACGCAAACATGCGCAGAAGCACACAGACACAGATTTACAAACAGATACAGATACGCAAATACGTAAACACAGACACAGATACGTACACACAGATTACACAGACACGTATACACAGGCATATAAGCCCAGATCTACACCCAGACGCGTGCACACAAACGTGAAGACACACAGATGCACAAACACACACACACACACGCAAAGACACCCCAACCCCCACCAGCCCCCAGAGCTTCCTTTGAGGTGTGGCATCTGATGGTGGGTTCACAGGCCTTTTATAACCCGTGGGAGCGAGGCTCTTGTGGACAGGGCTCGAAGTCTTGAGCTGAGGCTTTCCCCTCTTTGTTCAACCAATGGCTGGGCCCTTCAGAAAGTGTGGCTCTCTCCCCGGAGGAGCCTGGCCTTATGCAGGGGACCCGCAAACGGGCATTGGCCGACAGGGGCCCCAGGCCCTGCCACCTCCTGGCTCTGACATCCTCCTCCAAAAGAGGTCTCCAGAGAGAGGCCTTCAGAAGTCATCCCCGCCCAGACTCCTGACAGACCCACTCCTCCCTGTCCTCCTATTCTCGAGGGCAGACACCCAGCCTAATAGAACCTAATAGATTCAGGGAGGATTGCTCAAAATTGCGTCCTGGAATCCGGCCCCTTGGGCCTTCCGGAACAGCTTTCCCACACGGCCAAACGGCTGTGAGGCTGTGTCCGCGCAGCCCTGGCCCCCAGCAGCCCCCTTCGTTCTGCGTGGGGGATGGGCAGGGCGGGGGGCTTGTTCCTGGGAATGTTCTACATGCGGGTCAGGCCCTAAGCCAGCCCACAGGACGGTGAGGCCTTGCTCTTAATCAAAGGAGGCTGGGGGGCTGGGCTGGATTTAGCGGCGGGAGACCAGCCAGGGACTCAAAGCAAAGTCCAGAAGGATCTCAAGACTTATGACTCACCCCCCGCCCCCCGCTCTACATAGCAACGGTCTCCATAACTCCTCTCCCCGAACGATATCTGATATTCGAGACGCTGGGAAGGTCCTGGTGGGGCAAGTGAGACGCTAGCGAGCTTTCTGCCGTCTCCGCAAACACAGCCTCTTCCCTGCGCAGCCCCTTGGCCCCTTAATAGCCGGTTTGAAAAGCCTTTTGTCTTCAGGCAGTGGAAACTCCAACTTTATTTTCAGCTTTGACTGGGGAGGGTGAGACCAGACCGGAGGGGACTTTTCTGCTACGTCCTCCAGCAGGAGTGTCTTGGCAAAAGTCATGCCCGAGCACTCGTGGATAGGAGGGTCTCTGGACGGGTCCACGTGTCACTGTGGCAGGAAGTGACCATATCCAGTCCTGGAGTTCAGGCCCCGCTTCTTCTGCCTTTGGCAAGTTAGGCCCTCGCTGGGCCTCAGTCTCCTCATTTCTCACGAGGACAATAAGCACAGCACGCGCCCCTAGGACCCTGAGTGTTAGACGGCAGGAGGCGGTGAACCCTTCGAGCCGGGCCCAGCGCGTGGCAAGCGTAAGTGACCCGTAGAAGTCAGAGAGTATGGTTCCTTGTCCGGTTATCGCTAGTCCCAGCGGACCCCACAGCAGAAATCACGGAGTCCCCTGGCTCCACCGCCTGCTCAGGGAGGCTGTGGGCAGGCCCCCGAACTCCTCTGACCCTCTGTTTCCTCTTCAGTAAATGAGAGAAGAGAGCGAACGGGAAGAATAACTGTGACACATGTACGTCCAGGGGCCCCGTACACGCATGACTATTCTCGACCTAACGTTGTAGCCAACTTCCTTTTTCTTTTCTTTTTTTTTTTTTTTTAACCCCAATCTATTGCAAGAGGAAATTCCCTAGTCGTGCCTTAATCGCCATAGCTCGGCAGTTGCCCGGGGTAACTGAAAAAGCAACGCAAGGCTGAGAAATTTGAGTGGGGGGCCTGGCCTGCTGGAGGCTCTGGGCGTGAGCTGCTCCCCTGCTGAAAAAAAAGAGCCGTGTGAATTCCGGGGAGCTGTGAGAGGACTCGCGCTCGCCTGTGACTTTGGCCCTGATGTAGCGGGAGGGCTGGCAGGGCCCGACCGGGAGACGCTGCCGTTCTCACCGTGTGGCCCTGGGCCACTTAACACTGGGTGACCCCCAGCCCGCCCACGGGCACAGCACCCGCTGGAGAAACACCGACGGAGGTTTAGCGGAGCCCGTGACGCGTCACGGCTTCCCCGGACGGGCGCACACGTGGCACAGAAGGCTGCTCACCCGAGGCAGGGGGTCTGGGTGCCCTGGGGGATGCGGGTGGGCCCCACGCCCGCCAGACCTGGCTGTACGTTTGACCCCCCTCCCCCCCCCCCCAGCACACCGAGCTACAACTACGCACCCAACCCAGACAAGCACTGGATCATGCGCTACACGGGGCCCATGAAGCCCATCCACATGGAGTTCACCAACATGCTGCAGCGAAAGCGCCTACAGACCCTCATGTCCGTGGACGACTCCATGGAGACGGTAGGCCCCCGCCCCCTCCAAGCCCGCGGCCACCGCGCAGGCCCCGGAGCCTCCCCATCCTCGCCCGGCTCCCGGCCTGGCTGGACAGGAGCGGAAACGGGGGCGGGAGGAGCGGGCAGGGCCGCAGGCCCGGGGAGATGGCCTGAGCCGCCCCGACGCACGCCCCTGCCTCCGTGAAACTCCGGTGTGGGATCTGTTCTGTTTGCTACGGCAGCCGCGTGACACGGCAGCTCACGTTCTTGAGCAGCTTAGTTGAGATACAACGCACGTCCCCTACAATTCACTCCAAGTATACAGCTCAGCCGTCCTGATACGTTGGCGGAGCCGTGTGCCCGCCACGGTCAATTCCAGAAGGTTTCCGTTACCCCGGCGAGAAGCCCGCGGCCCTTCGCCGTCATCCCCCGGGACCCCCTCACCCTTGGTGCGTAGGCCACCGCTAACTTACGGTGGATTTGTGTCTTCCGAATGTTTCCCGTGAGTCGAATCCCACGCTGCGTGGTCGTCGGTGGCTGGCTTGTTCCACGTCTTCGAGGTGGATCCGTGCGTGTGACAGCCCGTATGCGCACTGACTTTCTTTTCACGGCTGAGTAATATTCCGCTGCGTAGAGATTTTTTTTTTTTTTTTTTTTTTTTTTTTTTTTGTCCGTGGCTATTTAAATGTAATCGAACTCAGGACGGTTTAAAGTCCAGCTCCCTAGTCGCACCGGCCGCAGGGCAGGGGCTCAGTAGACACGCGTGACTGGTGGCCGCCATGTTGGACAGCACAGGTCCCGACGCTGCGGAAGGTTCCGTGGGACAGGCCTGCCGAGCATCACCGGCACCTGCCCCAGGCCACGGCCCAGCGTCACTCGTTCGTTCGTTCAGCAGCATTGGCCAAATGGCCAGTGCCGTGGGATACAGCAGAGAACAAGGTGACCATAGTCCCTGTCCTGATGGAGCTCACATTCTAATTCGGGGGACAGACGAGCCACAACCATGCAGACAAGATGGCAGAAGCACTGTGAAGAAGGGGTGGGGGGGGCAGCAAGTGACAGGAGGTGGGGAGGCTGCGGTTATGAACGTGTCCTTCCCGGGGACCCCCGCTGAGCAGCGGGTGCAGGGAGGGCCTGAAACGGGAGGGACGGCCCGAGAGCACAGGCACCTCTCCGCCCCCCGAGAGGGCCCGGGCGGCAGGGCGTCCGCACCCCTTCCCTGCGCCCCTCACCGGCCCGCCCGCGTTTCAGATTTACAACATGCTGGTTGAGACGGGCGAGCTGGACAACACGTACATCATGTATACCGCGGACCACGGCTACCACATCGGCCAGTTCGGCCTGGTGAAGGGCAAGTCCATGCCGTACGAGTTTGACATCAGGGTCCCGTTCTACGTGAGGGGCCCCAACGTGGAGGCCGGCTCGCTGTGAGTGCATCACACCCCAGGGCCCCCCTCCTCCAGGGAGACCTCCGGGGCCTCCATCGCCCCCCCCCCCCGGCCCCCCACCAGGTGGGCAAGCAGCAGGTGGCCCAACCGCTTAGCCCCAAGCCACTCCCTCGGGCGGCACTTTATTTGGGCAGGCGAGCCTCTCAGTGCCAAGAGAAACGGGGATTATGTCACCCGGGGTGGGTTCCAGCACATTTTATACCCCTCTGCTGGGGAAGGAGAGACCGGGGGCCGTTAGCACCTGTGAAAACAGATGGTCTGTGGCGGGCAGAGCGCCAGGGAATCGGGGCCGGGCTGCGTGTGCTGCGCCAGCGTGCGGGAAGGCCACCTTGACTTCTGTGGGGCCTGGTGACCCTTGGGGTGGCTCTCAGGGAGGGACCCTGCCGCCCCCGTCGGGGGGTGTTGGCCACAGCACAGAGGGAACCGGTCTCCCTCCCATCCTTCCTCCAGGACCCTGTGGGCCCTCAGCCGGCGCTCCCCTTGGGCTGACCTTGGAGGTGACACATTCTGGCAGGAAACTGCCGCATCTGGGGCAGGGAGCTCTAGAAAGGCAGGTAACGGCAGCAGCAGCTGTTGGAGACCAGCTCAGATGGTTTTTTTGAAATGCGGATAAATTGCCCTTCAGGCGCTTATCTGGCCTGACTTCCATCCCTTGGGAGGAAAGCTTGGTGACGGCTCTAGAAGGGGGGTGTGTGGGTTCAAGGCAAGGCTCCTGGCTCTTTGCCTGCCTGCCTCAACACATTCCTCTCCGCCTTTGGCTCCCAGGGTCCCCACCTGGAAGGAGAGTTAGGATAACAGGTGTGCTGTCCAGTCCTTATTCTGCAGCCCGGGTCTGAGCCGTGTAATTCATGGAAGCATCCCAACAGCCCCGTGGGGTGGATGATACTGTCACCCTGTCTACTGAGGCACAGGGAGGTGAGGTTGCCCGGGGTCACGTGACACATCAGAGAAGGAGCTGGGATTTCAAGCCCCGCAGCCTCTCTGTTCCTGCGTCTCTGAAACCTTGAGCCACCCCTGTAAATAGAAAGAATTTGACCCACTAAAGACTCTACAGGCATTGACATTATGGGTCTGGTCAGCTTCAGAGTCTCCGATCTGGTTGATAGGACCCAAAACCATACCCCATGTGGACGAGAGAAAGTGCTAATGTCAGGCTTGGGGCCAGAGGCTGGGACACCTTTGGCTGTACGCAGAAACCAGATAAGACCAAAAGGCAATAATAAGGTAAAGGAAATACAGGAACTGGGGGTGCCTGGGTGGCTCAGTTGAGCATCCAACGCTTGATTGTGGCTCAGGTCATGACCTCACAGTTCGTGGGTTTGAGCCCTGTGTCGGGCTCTGTGCTGACAGCGCGGAACCTGCTTGGGATTCTCTCTCTCTCTCTCTCTCTCTCTCTCTGCCCCTTCCCCATTCTCTCTCTCTCTCTCTCTCTCTCAAATACATAAATAAATAAACTTAAAAAAAAAAAGAATGCAGGAACTAAAGTAACTGTAAAGTCCAAGGCTCTATTGGCTTCAGGCATGGCTGGATCCAGCAGTCACACAATAATGTCAGGAAGCTTTCATTTTCCATACCTCAGCCAGCTTCCTTTGAATTGACTTCATTCTCAGGCAGGCTTTTCCCTCATGGTGGCAGACTCACCATGACTTTCAGCCATCCAGTGTAGGAAACCAAACAGTGATTTGAACAGAAGCCTTAAGGTGACTCTCACCAGCCTGACATGGGTCACGTGTCCATCCCTGAACCAATCACCGTAGCCAGGGTGATAGAAAACCTCGAGTGACCAGGCCAAAGACATCAGGTAGTGGAATCTGAATGGGGCGGGGCACTGTTACCACGAGGAGGGACGTAGGAAAAGCGATCGTCCCCGTCCCACCCCAGTCCTGGGGAGCAAGACTGCTGGACACGCCTCAGGCCAACTCAGCTGCTCGTTGCCAACATTCGACGTGGCGCCTGCTTGCCCAGCAGTCTTCCCCAGCTCCCCCTGCCTACAGGTTACGTCATCAGGCTTTACTCTGGCCTCCCAGCCCTCCCACCAGGCAGCCACACCCCGCACCTGGCTACCTGTCCGGGGTTCACAAGGTGCTGGGCTCCGGAGGAAGGGGTCAAAGGCAACTGAAACCCTAGGACCCCGACCCTGCCCCTCAGCCCCAGGGGATGGGGTCGGGACCCCCGGCCGCCTTGATGGAAAGTGCTCCCACATGGTCGTCATTCATGCGACAGGGGCCAACCCCTGTGTTGGGCACATCCCTAAAATCACTTACCACCACACCGGGCACACCACCAGGTAGAAACAGGAGACGGGAGAGGTGACAGATGTCTGGCAGAGATACATAACAAAAGTCACTAAGCGAACACTTATTGAGCACCTGCTGTGTATTCTAAGTGCAGAAGTGCTAGGGATACAGAAGGGAGCAAGACGGATAAAGGGTCTGTCTTCCAGTTAGGTTCTAATGGGGGACTAGACAGTCAGCCAGATGAATGACTAAAATATATAGTAAATGGGGGTGATACGGCCTCAGGGAAGGGACAGGAGCACCGGGAGGGGTCCTCAGGAAGGAGCTGGTATTAATCTACGACGCAATAACAAGTCGTTACAAACGCGGCGAGTGAAAAGAACAAACACGTTCCGTCTCGCCGTGTCTGCGGGTCACGAGTCTGGGCCCAGCCTGGTCGTCCACTGAGGCTGAAAGCAAGACAGGGCTGGAAGTTTGACTAGGGAAGGACCGGCTTCCCCACTTGACGAGGTTGTTCAGGTGCAAGCCGCGGACCTGACGTCACACAGCCCGCCTCCCAGAATGTTTGCCAGGCGTCCTCGCTGGGGGTGGGTGACCTTCAGAGACGGCCAGGGGAGACAAGTAGACAGCGGAGGGACAGCCGGCAGGATGAAGCTGTATGTCGGGTAACATAGCCACGCTGGGACGCGTCATCGCCCTTGCCGTTGGTTTGGCCCACCCTTCAGGGGAGGGGATCGCGCAGAGGTGTGAACACCGGAGGGCAAGGGATCACGGGGTCTGGCCCGGGCTGCCTTGGTAATTGCTGAACAAAGAACTCAGGGGTTGGGGGCAAGTGCTACCCTGGCATCTGGAGGAAGAACACTCTAGCAGAGGGAACAGCAAGAGCAAAGGTCCTGAGGCCAGACACCTGCCTGGCCAAGAATAGCAAAGGGCCAGTGTTTGCCTCAGAGAGGTTTCGGAGACAGGTCTGGGGGCAGGACCAGGGTCTAGAGCGGCTCCTCAAGGGCGGGTGTCCTTTGTTCAGGCGGTGGGAGGCAGGGAGGGCACTGCCAGCCGAAGTAGCCAAGTGGAGGCCCGTTAATCCGGGTACCCGGCGGCAAGCGTGGAGTGCGCAGAAGGTGGGGCTCGGCTGAATTGGGGCCGCAGAAGGGGGCCCGGAGGGCTGGGGTGCGAGCGAGTGAGGAGATCACCGCTTCCCCACCCTCGGGGCGTGAGCCACGGGCGACCTCCGTCCCTCCAGCCGTCCTTCCCCCAAGCGAGGCTGGGGCACCACTGCCGGGTGGCCGAGTCCTGTTCTCCCCGCCTCCCTCAGGAACCCCCACATCGTCCTCAACATCGACCTGGCCCCCACCATCCTGGACATTGCAGGTCTGGACATCCCCTCGGATATGGATGGGAAGTCCATTCTCAAGCTGCTGGACACGGAGCGGCCGGTGAATCGGTGAGGAGGGGGACTTGCCCTTTAGATCGTCACAAGAACCCAGTGAGGCAGGCGTTACTAACATCCCGTTCTGCCGGGTTGGAAACCGGACCCCAGAGAGAGCAAGCGACTGGCTAGAGGTCTCTCTGCAAATCTGGGCGTCGAGGTCTCCCGGTCAGAGGCTCTGACGCCTCCTCCCCGAGCTCGAAGGTTTCAGTGCCCGGTGGGACGATGGGAACACGTCCCCAGGTGTCCCGGAGGCAGAACGGGGAACAGTGATGTGAACAAGAACAAAAACCAGTCCGGTGGGAAGGTGAGCGGGGTCTGGTGGGGACGGGAAAGGAGGACGCGGCCACCGGCGTGGTCACGGCGACATCTGGTGGCCGGCACCGTGACTGCCCTCAGGGTTGACGGCCCCAGAGTGCTGACGGCGGCGGAACCCCCCTGCTTGTGCCCGAAGGCAGCTCAGCAGCTCCAGCCGTGCGGGGTGCCGTCCCCTGCTCTCTCAGGGGACTACCTCCACTGAGCCTCCTCCCTTTGTGAGGTGTTCTGAGCTGTACGGGTGTAAAATGGGCACATTTGGGGCAGCAGTTGGGGCACTGGCTTGGGAGCCGGGACCCCTGGGAGTCGGGGGCAGGATGGAACCTTCTTCCGGCAACCCGAGCCTCTCCCTGGGACGTGGCAATAGAGTGAGATTGCATGAAACCCACACTCAAATTCACCGCCCAACTATCAAAGAAGAAATCCCCCCCAAGACCTAACAAGCTTAGCCCCCCCCCCCCGGCCACTTCGGCCCCTGGGGGACCCTCAGACCCATATCTCCGCTCCGGGGGAGATGTAGCTCAGCTCAGTGTGGGGTGTGAGCACCCAGGCCCCTCCTGCGCCCAGCTGGGCCCACGCACCCCAACTATCCCTGCTTCTCGGAGATGGGGGGGACGTGGGAGGCCCCCACGTCGATGGGAAGGTGAAAGTGGGCTTTTTTTCCTCCAGGTTTCACTTGAAGAAGAAGGTGAGGGTCTGGCGGGACTCCTTCCTGGTGGAGAGAGGGTAAGTGCCAGGTCCCGGAGGCCCCCCCACCCCCCGCCCAGGGCATTTGAGGGCCCCCCACCTGCCCGTCCCGGGAAGCTCCTGGCAGCGTCCCTGCCCCCTGTACCCGTGGCATCGAAGATCTCACTGCCGGGGCAGGAGAGAGACCACAGCTCTTACTATCCCTGCTCAGATACGAGTCCACGGCCCCCTAGACACGGAGGAAGCCCATTCGCTGTCCCCGGGCCTCATACGGAATTTGAGTCTGGAGGCCACATGAACCCTTCAGACCTGTGCTCCTGTCCGTGCGATGCTCCGAACGTTTTCTCACGTGTTGCCAACTCTCCTGCAACTTGGGAGGCTTCTTGGCGAATTCCCATTTCTTAAGCCTCGTAACAGTCCCTGCACCCTCCGTGGTGACGTCACACGGGCTGCGTGGGGTCCGCCCCCCGGGCGGGCGCAGGCTCCTTCTGAGCGCGACGGCCAGCCGCGTGTCCCGCTCTCTGCCCCACAGCAAACTGCTTCACAAGAGGGACAACGACAAGGTGGATGCTCAGGAGGAGAACTTCCTGCCCAAATACCAGCGCGTGAAAGACCTGTGTCAGCGGGCGGAGTACCAGACCGCGTGCGAGCAGCTGGGACAGGTGAGGCCATGTGGCTGGTGCCCTGGGGGCTCCTGCCCTCCGTCGTCCCTCCCAGGGGCCGGCCCTCCACACTGCAGCCCAGGCCGGGGCCTCCTCCTCGGGCCCACAGAGCCAGTGAGGCCGGCTTTTCATTTATAGGAGCAATAAGAAATTGCCTTTTTAATAAATAAAGGTTTTTAAAAAGTGAGTTGATTGCAAGGGAAAGATTAAGAAAATTACAACCAAATAGTATTTAGAGATAGCAGGGGCTGTGAGTGATGTTGGAAGAGTCTGAACTTGGCTTTTCTGAGGCCTAGACGGCCGGGGAGCTGGGGAGGGGAGGGGAGGGGAGGGCCGAGGAACTGGGAAGCAGGCAGGGCGGACCGGCTCAAGGGGTGTGGGGCGTGTGTCCCTGCCTCAGTCTGCCGGCTGGTACTTTGAGCACCACCCCCCCCCCGCAGTAACTCAGGCCTGGAGATGTGCGCCCATAAGTACGAGTAAAACCAGGGTCTTTGGATCCCATTGCTCACCATAGGCTGTGGCCTTCCAAGGCTGAGGCCGGGCTGGGTGCATTTCTCACAAGCGGGGGCGGCTCCGTCTTATCGCCAGACTCAGAATGAGGCCCATCCCCGTGGCCGTGTCCCCACCCCGTTTGCTCCTAAGCCCCAGACCCCTCCCCATGCTGCGGAAGCCAGTCTGTGCCTCGGGACAAGAGCTCTGGGTTATGCCGGTCCCTTCATGGCCGAGCGCTGATCCAGGCCCTGGAGCCATGGCCCTGAATGCCCCCAGCGGAAACCCCTGGCCTCCCGGAGCTGCATACTGGGGACATCCCAGAAGGGCTCCAATTTCAGTTCCGAGCCACAAGGAGTGAGCTGCTGAGCCAAGGGCCCTTGTCCCCCCGGAGTGTTGGCACATTCCCCCCCTTTGCACATCTGTCCCCCACCCAGACGGGAGGTCGGGTGGTCCCAGGGCAGCGGCAGGCATGAGCATCTTCAGAACAGATTATCAGGGCACGCTGCTTTACCCCAAAGGAAGAGAGCGCTGGGGGTGGGGGCTGGGCCCTGGACCAGCTGGGGGAGGCATCAGTCTGGAGCCCCAGCTACCACTCCGGGGCCTCCCGGACCCCAGCCTCAGCAGCCACCCCCTCTCGCCAGCCCGGTGCCTCCCCTGGGGGGCTTCCCTGTGACTGGGGCTCGTGCCCAGCCACCAAGTGTCGTCCCTGGTGCCCCTTCTGTGCTCCCCCCACGACAGACGTGTGTCTGTGGGGCACTGAGCAGCCAGCGGCGGTCCCGGGGCCCCAGCGAGGGCGGCGGGGAGCGGAACGTCTCCGGGGCGGTCGCGGCCGCGGAGCCTGAGTCCCTCGCCGTGTCTCGCAGAAGTGGCAGTGCGTGGAGGACGCGTCGGGGAAACTGAAGCTGCACAGGTGCAAGGCCCCCGCGCGGCCGGGGGGCAGGGCCCTCTCCAACCTGGTGCCCAAGTACTACGGGCAGGGTGGCGACACCTGCCTCTGTGCCGGCAGCGACTACAAGCTCAGCCTGGCCGGGCGCAGGAAGAAGTTCTTCAAGAAGAGTAAGTGTGGCGGCCCCGGGGGCGGAGCGGGTCAGGGGGGCTGCGATCGTGCCCGGGGAGCCCCGTCCGTGCGTTCACCCGGCCCCACAGACACAGGTGCCAGTGCCCGGCGGTCCTCCGGGACGAGACTAAAGGGGGAAGGCCATTTGGTAGCGTGCCGAGAGCAGGAGCTGAAGCAGGGGAGAGGGCGGCGGGAGAGGGGCCCCACAGAGCCCTTCCTCTGAGACGAGAAGCCACGGGATGGTTTTGAGCGGAAGAGCCGGGATCAGATTTGTGTTTTCAAGGGTTCCTCCGGCAGCCGTTGGGATGGGGGCTCGGGCCACGTGAGGGGACGGGGGCTGGAGCAGGAGGCCCGTCAGGAGACCCCGAGCGGAGGCCTGGCGAGAGGCCGTGGTGCTGGGACCGGACAGCGGCGGGGAAGGAAGCAGAGGTCGGGCTCTGGACGGGACTTGGAGGGAGAGCGCCTGATACACTCAGTCCCCATTACTTGTGGATCCCATGTCTCAGATTCACTCGTAGCCCCCCAAATCAGTATGCAGGGTGCTTTCTCGGGCGCTCACGGCACGTGTGGGGCGGCAGAACTTTTTGAGTCCCCCCGGCATGCACGCTCCCAGCTGAGGAGGACTCGGGCTTCAGCTCTCGTGCTGCAGGCAAGTCCTTCGCCCGTGCATTTAGCGCCACGGTCCTTGCACTTGGTGCTTTTGCTTGGCGGCTTCACGAGTCGCCGCGGCCCCCAAGCCTGGTGCCGAAGTGCCACGTGGTTCGTAAGTACGGGAAGGCCAAGCAGCACCCCTAGGAGAAGACACGGGGGTTAGAGGAGCTTCCTACAGGCACGAGATTCCGTGCTGTTGGCCTTGAGTTCGGTGGTAAAGAAACCGCACGGTATATTAAACAGGAACACGCGTAAAACAAGGCTCTGGGCCGAGAGTGGACCAAAATGTCGTGACGGGAGGCTGGCGGGAACCTAACCCCGTGTTTCCCCTTGGGAGCAGTGCTGTGGTATCGGCCAATTCAGGGTTCAGGTGACCTCATAGAACAGCCTCCAATAATGAGAGTCGACTGTAGTGTGGACGAGTGGGGAAGAGCCCCCATCCCAACGGAAAGAGCCGTCCCAGACTTCATGGCTCGCTCCCAGCAGGGGCCGAGGAAGGACAACGAGCAGGGAAAGTGGATCCCCTTGGATCCTCCTGCAAAACTCCCGTCACTCTGGGGGCCAGTCACGGCCCCATTCCGAGGTTCAGCTCCCCCTTGAAAGAACGCCCCTGTGCCTTGAACGTGCTCAGAGGCCTGGGTCTCTGGCCAGAAGTGTCCCCTCCAGAGCTGGGCAGTTTCCCACGCCACCCACTCCTCTGGCCCCCCGACCCAAAGACAGCCAAGCTACCTAGGTTGCAGTTCTGAGGTGTTTTGTGTTGGTTTGTTTTCTGGGGCAAAACACACATAAAGTTTTTCATTCTGACCGTTTCTAAGTGCACAACGTGGGTGTGCGACCATCACCCCCATCCACCCCCCGGAGCTCTGCCTCACCTTGCCGGACCGAAACTCTGTCCCCATGAAACTGTAACTGTCCCTCCCCGCTCCCCTGCCCTGGCCACCTCGCTTGGCCTTCCCATCTGTGCGTCCAACTGCACTAGGGACCTCGTGTACGCGGAACATGCCGTGTCCTCCCGAGACTGTCTCTTTTCAGTCGGCACGACGTCCTCAGGGCTCATCCAGGGTATAGCCTGGGTCAGAACTCCCTTCCTTTTTCAAGGCTGAATGGTGCTCCCGTGTTGCCAGTTAGAGGCGGGGGTTCGGTGGTCCCCACAGCCCCCTCCCCCCCGCCGAGCCTCGGCAGAGGACGCCCTCGAAGCGAAGCAGGGGGCTGCCTCCGTGCTCCTGCCTCCAACAGCGCTTCCCCTGATGGCCCCGTCACGTTGCCCCACAGGCTGCTTCGTAGCTGCCGAGTTAATCTTTTGTAGCCGAACAAGAGGACTGGCTTCCAGATTGAATTACGCAGCCGACGTCTCCTCGCTTTGGCCCACGGCCCGGGGCACGATCTTTTTTTTTTTTTTAATTTTTCAGTTTATTTGTTTATGAGAGAGGGAGACAGCATGCGTGGGGGAGGGGCAGAGAGAGAGGGAGACAGTACAAAGCAGGCTCCAGGCTCCAAGCTGTCGGCACAGAGCCCAACCCGGGGGCTCGAACTCACAGACCGGGAGATCGTGACCTGAGCCGAAGTCGGTCGGCTAACCGACTGAGCCACCCAGGCGCCCCCATGATCTTTAAACAATATGAGAAGCTGGGACTCAGTTAAGCTTCCCCTGCACCGCCCCCCCCCCCCCCCGTTAATGCTCAGAGGAAAGAAAATGCACCCAGACAGCCAAGACTCAAGTCAGCCCAGGTTCCCACGCGAGTTCAGCGTCACGTCCAAGTCCTGTCTCAGGTGTACCTCGCGGCAACCCGGGGACCGAGGCGGGTGACCCTCCTTGGGATGGACAGGAAAGCCCGGGTCACGCGCCCTATTTGGGGGCCTGAGCCTCATCCCCTGGCCCCACATTCTTCCTCCTGCTGGTCCCTCCAGCAAAAGCATCTCCTGACCCCTTCTGAGCAGCCGGCCCGGAGCAGGCTTCTCAGCCTCCCGGCAGTTTGGCCCCCAATATGGAGACATTTCTGTGGCTGTCGCAGCTGTGTGATAATGGGGGGATGCCCCTGGCCCCTGGGGGTAGACCCCGGGGATGCTGCCAAGCCCCCTGCAACACACAGGACAGTCTCTCCCAACAGAGGAGTATCTGGCCTCAAAACGTCAGCAGTTGTGAGGCTGAGAAGCCCCAGTTTGGAGCAGCCCGGACCCCAGCGCGCCTTGGTCCACGGACACGCCAGCTGTGGTGGGAGGAAGCCAGGCGGAGCCAGCCGGCCCAGAACGGGGCGGAGGGCGGGCCGCTGGTGATGGGCCCAGGCAGCCAGCGGGCGTTCGCTTAGGCTCCCGGCGAATCTGCAGCCCTATCACGTACCAGCGGCCGGATGAGATGCTGATCGGGCCTCATGGAGGAGACGAGGTCCGGGAAGACCACTTCCGTCGGCGAAAGATTCGTGGAGGAAGTGAAAAGAGTGACGTGACCAGGAGGGAGAGGGTGGGCGGTTGGCGGGCGTGTAAGTAAGAGCTCAGCGGGGAGAAGAGGTACAGGCTCTAGGTCCGGGAAGAGGGAGCACGAAGGCTCTGTGGGTCCCAGCCCCGGAGAGCCCCAGGGAGGCGGATGGGCCCGGCTTGCGACCTTGGACGAGGATGGCACAGCTGCGGGGTCCCCGGGCCACAGAGCGGCCGCTCGATGCCAGCTTCCCGGTGCTGAGAAAGTTACCGGTTCCGTTCGTGTCACCCTGCGACACAGCCCTGTAGGGCAGGGACCGTCGTGGGAACACAGCTGCTCAGGAGTTAGCCACATTGTCCGCGGGCACGCATTTGCTCAGCACCGGCACCCGACGGTCAGATTCCAGAGCCGATGCCCTCGGCCACAGGGTTACCAGGCCCCTCCGTGCCCAGCACACGGGGTTGGGGGGAGGGGCCCCTGGGAGACCAGGAGAGCGAGCGGTGTGGCTTCAAGTCCAGGCAAAGGTTCACACAGGGGCCGGCAGCCTTGTCCGTAAAGAACCAGAGAGCAAATATTTGAGGCTTTGCAGGCTGAACAGTGTCCCCGTCGACCTCTCAGTCCTGCCTCTGGAGCCAGGAAAGAGCCTTGGGCTCGGTAGCTTATTTACAGACCCGGGCAGAGGGCCAGACTCGGCCCTTAGGCCACAGCGTGGGGATCTTTGGGTTTCTGGCTGGGGCTGGAGGTGGGAAGATACAAAGCACTTGATTCCTGCACAAGCAAGACAGAAGGGGCAGAAAGGACCCGGTGTGTGTCTGTCTCACGGCCGTCGTGGGCAGGTGTGACCTCCCACAGGGACACCGGTTCAGATTTTGTGCATCAGGGGCCGAGGTATCGTGGCCTCAGGGAGACTTAACCCAGGGAGGAAAAGGCCACGGAGGGGGCTGCCTGGGGCCAGAAAAGGCCCAAGGTTGTGCTGAGAGGTGCCTCTCCTGGATCTGGGCCCCCAGATCCCCTGGCCCAGGTGATTCGGATAGAAGGAGTCTGAGAACTGAAAGACAGAAACATCTGCCCCGAGAGTGGGGACAGCAGGAGCAGATCCTGGAGCCCAGGACCCCTGGGCCACCTGGAGAGGGAGTCCCATCCTGGGTTCTTGGAGGCCATCGCCGCCTGCCTCCAGCCCAGTTCTTGTGCCTTGGGCGCCACCTGGTGGCCATTTGGGGAACCCAGCAGAGACCCGGGCTGTGCAGAGCTCCAGGCCTTCTCCAAAAAGATGTGCGTGTAGACCAGTGGGGTCACAGTCGTGAGGCGTGACAGAGCCAGACCTGAGGGACGGAGAGGAGACCGCCCGTCTAAAGGGGCGGCCTCAGCTCCTGCCTGGGCCTACCGTGCAGGTCTGTGGGCGCCATGCAGGCAGGCACTTCTTTGTGGTTTTCTCTTCCGAAGCTGGAAATCTGCACTCCTTGCATGACCACCACCCCCGTTTTTCTCAAGTGTTAGCAACGTGATCGACTTTGTCTTTTAGGGGCACCTGGGTGGCTCCATCAGTTGAGTGTCTGACTCTTGGTTTTGGCTCAGGTCATGACCCCAAGGTCCTGGGATCAAGCCCCAATCGGACTCAGTACTGAGCATGGAGTCTGCTTAAGATTCTCTCTCTTCCTCTGCCCGTCTCCCCTACATGTGCGCGCGCTCTCTCTCAAAAAATAATTTTGTCTTTTAATATATAGAAGGTGCGAGAAATCCAGGCTCTGGCTTTAGCCCACACACCCTCAGTTTTCAGTCGTTGACTTAGAACATGGAAAGATGCCGCGGAACTTCATGTCGCTGCCTGGCTGGGGACAGCATCCAGCTCGCTGCTGGCCAAACAGAGAAGCTAAGAAAAGCTGAGAAACCTCCCTACGCTGCTCCCTCTTCTATCCAGGAGACCGCCACCTAGCTTTTTTCTTTTCCGATTCAAACTAATGGGGTTTCTTTAGTGTCTCTGTTTCTTCTTGACGTGTAGTTGATGTAGAACATCGTGTTAGTGTGGGGTATGAAGCATAACGATTCGATATTTGCCTCCGTTGCAAAATGATTGTAAGTAGCTAATAGCCATCGTTGTACAATTACAAAAACTTTTTTTCTTGTGATGAAAACTTTGAAGATCTGCTCTCTTAGCAACTTTCCCATAGGGTACATCCCCAGGACCTACTTGTTTTATAACGGGAAGTTTGTACCTTTTGACCCCCTTAACCCATTTTGCCCACTCCTGACCCCACACCCCCTCACAGCCGCCAGTCTGTTCTGTGTATCTCTGAGCTCGTGCTTTTCTTGTTTGGGGTTTATTTTTAGATTCCACGTAGAAGTGAGATCAGGTGGTATTTGTGTTTCTCTGACTTGTTTCACTTAGCATAATACCTCATGAGGTCCGTCCATGTTGTCGCAAATGGCAAATTTTGATCCTTTTTTTTTTTTTAATTTTTTTTTTCAACGTTTATTTATTTTGGGGACAGAGAGAGACAGAGCATGAACGGGGGAGGGGCAGAGAGAGAGGGAGACACAGAATCCGAAACAGGCTCCAGGCTCTGAGCCATCAGCCCAGAGCCTGATGCGGGGCTCAAACTCACGGACCGCGAGATCGTGACCTGGCTGAAGTCGGACGCTTAACCGACTGCGCCACCCAGGCGCCCCAATTTTGATCCTTTTTTATGGCTGAATAGTATTCCATCATACGCACATGCACACACACACACACACACTCCACGTTTTCTGTACCGTTCGTCCATCAACGGACCCAGGCTGTTTCCGTGTCTCGGCCGTTGTAAACAGTATGCAGCAAAGAGGAGGGCACTGATCTCCTGTGTTAGTGTTTTCGTTTTCTTCTGAGAAAGCTCTCAGAATTGCTGGATCGTATGGCAGTTCTGTTTTTAGTTTTTGAGGACTCCCCATACTGTGCTCCACAGCGACTGCACCGACTTACATTCCCCCGCAACAGTGCGTGAGAGTTCCCTTTTCTCCACATCCTCGCCATACTTGTTATTTCTGGTCTTTTTCATGATAGCCATTCAAACAGGTGTAGAGCGATATCTCCTTGTGGTTTTGATTTGCGTTTCCCTGATGGCGAGAACCTTTTTAGGCACCTGTTGGCCATCGGGATGTCTTCTTTGGAAAAACGTCAGTTGAGGTCCTCTGTCCGTTTTCTAATCAGATTGTTTTTGGTTTTTTGTTATGGAGTTGTATAAGTTTTTATACATTTTGGCTGGTAACCTCCTCCTTATCAGTTTTTTATCCTAAATGGCTGGTGAATTTTGTCAAATGCTTTTCCTGCACCCACTGAGATGATCACACGATTTTCCTCCCTCGTTCTGTTAAGTGCAGTGTATCACATGGCTTGATTGGCAGATGGTGAAACATTCTCGCATCCTGGGAGCAATAGGCCACTTTATCACGGTGTATGAGCCTCTCCGTGTAGTATTGAATTCGGCTTGCTAATATTTTTGCTGAGAGGTTCTGCATCTGTGTCCGTGAGGGAAACTGGCCTGTAATTCTCCTGTCTTGTGGAGTCCTTGCCCGTTTTTGGTGTCAGAGTCATGGTGGCCTGTGAAATGAGTTTGGACGTGTTCCCTCCTCCTCAGTTTCTTAGAAGAGTTTGAGAAAGGCTGGCATTAATTCTTCTTGAAATGTTCGGTGGAAGTCACCAGTGAAGCCGTCTGGCCCTGGACTTCTCTTCATTGGGAAGTTTCTGAGTAACCGATTCAGTCTCCTCATTGAATGATTTCATATCCACATCCTGTCTTTTCATTTCTTTTTCTTTTTTTTTTTAATTGAGGTAAAGTTCACACACCGGAAGATTTACCATTTTTACAAACTTAAAGACTACCGTTGTTTTAAAAGTTTGTAAAATTGGTAAAGTCTACAAAGTTAAAGTCTACGACTCAGAAGCGTTTACAGGGTGGCGTATCACTGCCTCGATCCAGTTCCAACACCTTCCATCACCCGGAAAGGGAACCCCATTACTGCCTTGCCCCCCATCCCACAGGCAGCCATTAACTTGCTCTGGGCGCCTATGTCTTCACCTACTCTGGACATTCCAAACAAATAGGCCCACACGACAGGGGACCCCGCACGTGTGGCCGTGTTCGCGGAGCATGACGCCCACCCACGCGGTAGCTTGCATCACGGCTGTGTTCCTCTGTCGCCAAACATCCCATCACACGGATAGGCCGTGTGTATCCACGCTCAGCTCTTTCTGGGGACTGTCCCAAGCCTCTTCCTCCTTAGCCCCGAGCCTCGTTTCCCCAACTGAACCCACGGGGGTCCTTTCCAAGCCTCCGGATCAATAGTCCGCGGCCCAGGGAGCCCAGCCAGGCTGCCCAGCCCCCCTCACCCAGCCACCCGCTGACGCCCACAGAGTACAAGACCGGCTACGCACGGAACCGCTCCGTCCGCTCAGTGGCCATCGAGGCGGATGGCGGGGTGCACCACAGAGGCCTGGACGACGCACCCCAGTCCCGCAACCTTACCAAGCGGCACTGGCCGGGGGCCCCTGAGGATCCGGACGACAAGGACCCCGGAGACTTCAGCGGCACGGGGGGCCTCCCGGACTACTCAGCCCCCAACCCCATTAAAGTCACACACCGGTGAGAGTCCAGGCGGAGGGCAGGGGGCGGAGGGGGCAGCGGGGGGGGGGGGGGGGGGGAGGGCTTGGCAGGGACGCCCCCGCCTCGGGCCCCTGGCTCGGCCCCCTCAGCGGCACACGTGACCCCTTCTCCCGGGCAGGTGCTACATCCTCGAGAATGACACGGTCCAGTGCGACCTGGGCCTGTACCAGTCCCTGCAGGCCTGGAAAGACCACAAGCTGCACATTGACCACGAGGTGAGGGGGGTCTGGGCAGGGGGCACCTTCTCACCACCACGAGCTCTGCAGGGCCACCAGCCACATCCGGGAGGCAGCGAGGCCGGGCCCCGGGAGCGACGCTTCCCCAGAACCTTCGGGGAGGGGGCAGCGTGCTCACCTCACCCCCCTTCTTGCTTTAAAGATGCTCACTCGACCCTCAGCCCTTCCGCCAGCCCGGGGCGGGGTGGGGGGGGTGGGGAGAGACAGGTCCTCCCGGCTCAGCCAGCTCTCGGGAGCCTGGTCACTTCAGCAGGTGGAAGGGACCAAGGACCCCTCAGCAGCCACAAGTGCAGGCGGTGGCCGGGGACCCCACCAGGCCGTCCCTGCTCACCCAGCCCCCCAGAGTTTCACAGCCCCCTTGCCTGCTCTCTGCCCCAGATCGAAACCCTGCAGAACAAAATTAAGAACCTGAGGGAAGTCCGAGGCCACCTGAAGAAAAAGCGGCCAGAAGAATGTGACTGTCACAAAATCAGGTGAGTAGCAGAGAGACCCCGGGAAGGCCCCTCGTGCTCCTGCAGGACCCCTCCTGGGGACACACAGCCTCCCCTCTGTGACTCCTCGCATTATCTTTAGATCCCTATCTCCTCCCTCAGAGCAAGGGGAAAAACCAGTAATAATTCAGGTGCCCGTCGTCCCCTGGGCCGAGACCACTGCCCTCAGGTGTCCAGCCAGGCGTAGGCGCTGTGGTCGGAGGAGCACACTCGCTGTGTGGGGCCGGCTTCCGGGAGGGGAAGGAGACTCCGCCCACTGCCCTTCCCAAACAGTCCCGTGGCCCGAGGTGCACAGTGCCAGATCGGGGAACCCTAGCCGGGGGGGGGGGGGGGGCGCCAGGGGGGGTCACCGTCCAGCAGAACTGCTATGGTGACGGGCTGGGCTGCATCTGTGCTGTCCGCTAGGGCAGCCACCAACCACATGTGGCTGTTGAGCTCTTGAAACGTGGCCAGTATAACCGAGGAGCTGAACTTGGGGTTTTAATTCAATTGAAATCGCCACAGGTAGCCAGTGGCGCCGGCGCCACACGGCGCATCCGCAGTCTCTGCCACCTTCCGGAAGAGGCTTGCAAAACACGGGTTCCCCTGGGGCTGGCCCTGAGCCAGCAAGAGGTGGGCGCGGGCCTGGGGGGGGGGGGGGGGCCCAACCTGGAGATGATAAGGCTGAAGCCATGGGGAGCCAGGCGCAGCTTCCAGTCCCCGATGACTGACACCCACCCTGACCTTCCAAGCCTGGCCTGAGGCTTTCAGCCAGGGCCCCAGCTGGCATCTGCGGAAAGGAGCCAGCCAGCCAGGGAGCTGCCGCGCTAGGGATGGTTCCCACCCCAGCACTGCCCCCAGAAAGTGGGACGGGGATCCCAGGGCACCGCGGTTTGCGCGCGCGCACGCACGCACACACACACACACACCCACCCACCCACCCACACACGAGTTGCCCTGGTCTGTTACAGTTACCACACCCAGCACAAAGGCTCCAGTCTGCATCCTTTCAGGTAAGGGCGGTTTAAGGCTCAGGGGAGCTAATAAAGCGAACAGAAGAGGTCCTGGCCCTCCCTGGGAGGTCAGCGCAGCCCTGGAAGAGGCGGGACTCCCAGAGTGGCTCTCCGGCGCCCCCTCGCGGCTGGAGGAGGTGCTGCAGCCCCGCCGAGCAGGCCGCAAGGGGGCCTCAGATCAGCAGTGGGTCGGTCTCGGGTCGTTCGCTTGAGGGCCCCTCCCCGGCTGGCTGTGCATCCGGCTCTGGGCAGGAAGAGCAGAGGCTCGGGGTCACGGCCCCCCAGGAGGCTGCAGGTGGGGGTCGAGGGAGGTGTGAGGGGTGTGGCCCTGTGTGCCCCTAGGAAGGGTCTGCAGGAGAAGGACAAGGTGTGGCTGCTGCGGGAGCAGAAGCGCAAGAAGAAACTTCGCAAGCTGCTCAAGCGACTGCAGAACAACGACACGTGCAGCATGCCGGGCCTCACGTGCTTCACGCACGACAACCAGCACTGGCAGACGGCACCGCTCTGGACACGTGAGCCGGCGGGCGGGCGGGGGCAGGATGGGGACCGCTGGCCCCCAGCCCGGAGCATCTCGGGGCGGGTTCCCTGACAGCAGCGGCTCCAGATCCAGACAGAAAGAGGCCCGGGGAGGGAGCCCGTCCCAGGCGGGAATTGCTCATTCTGGGCTCGCTGTCCCTTCCCTTGGCAGTGGGGCCCTTCTGTGCCTGCACCAGCGCCAACAACAACACCTACTGGTGCATGCGGACCATCAACGAGACCCACAATTTCCTCTTCTGCGAATTCGCAACCGGCTTCCTTGAGTACTTCGATCTCAACACAGACCCCTACCAGGTACAGACCTCACAGGCTGGAGACGTGGGGGGCGTGGGCCACACAGGTGCTGCAGGGCTGGGCCCCCTGAGGAAGTGACGGTGAATCTTCAAGTCCCACGGAGTCCCTGAGGCAGAAGTGAGTTCTGAAGGGACTGGATGCACACTGGGGCCCTCTCCCTCCATCTTGCTGCCCCTGTAATCTGGGTCCTATACAGCCTCCCCCTCTAACTTAGGCACCTGGGGGTGATGACACAGGCTTTATGTCGAAGACCCCTAGAACTGGAGGGCTTTGGGGGCCCCTAGGATCAGACCAAACCCTGCACACTTGGGCGCCTGCAGGGACCACACGGATAACGGGACACAGCCAGCGCTCACGGGCACCGTCTTAAGTGTTTCCATGTATTTAATCATCGGAACACGTCTGTGACCAAAGTGGCCCAGAACATGTAAGACAAAAGGAGCCACAAGCCTCTGGCGAGTGGACTGCACGTGTCCCTTCTGAACCACACGGTCCCCACGGGGCCCTTCACACTAGTGTGGCCTCGGTACCGTCCTATCTGTGTTTCAAGAAAAGCCTGCAGTCGCTTTATAGGGAACCTGATTTTTAAATGCCAGCAACTCCTCGCTCTTGTTCTTTGTTGTCACTACCATACAGGCTCCCAGTCTTTCTCCTTAGGTGGGTCGTGCCCATGTTTTACAAAGGGGGTGTCAAAGCACGGCAGGTCCCTCACCAGTAGCTCCCAGATGAGGCAAGGACCCAGCCGCCCCCCCCCCCATCACCAAGTGGCCACTCTGCAGTCAAGAGGAGAGGGGCGGGGCGGGGGGGGGGGGGGACAGTGAATGAAGGTCTAGAGCCACAGGGCAACCGTGAGCTCCTGGAGCCACTGGTCAGGAAAGTGAAGCACATGGCGGGTGGAGAGCGCCTGGAGGGGCTGCAGGCACAAGGCAGTCCGGACTGTGCCCAACTCCAGCCCTTGCAGGATAAAGGTCACCATCCCAGCACACCTCCACTCCCCGCGCCGCCCGAGGGAAGTCCCCCGGTTGGCGGAAGCCGAGGGGATCCCTGCACTCACCATGTTGATGACCTTTCTTCCGACCAGTTGATGAACGCGGTGAACACGCTGGACAGGGACGTCCTCAACCAGCTGCACGTGCAGCTCATGGAGCTGCGGAGCTGCAAGGGTTACAAGCAGTGTAACCCCCGGACTCGAAACATGGACCTGGGTGAGCAGGCGCTCCGCAGCGGGGCCCGTAGGGAGCGGGGCTGCCACTGGGTGGGGAGGTAGGAGGTCACGTCTAGTCTGATGGGTGAACCTGGCATCACCAGGACCTGGTGAATCCTCCCCAGCAGCTGACGTATCAGTAAGGTCCACCAACCAAGGGCCGCATTTATGAGAAGCCCGATCGCTCGTTTATCGCCATGTGCCAGTCACTGGGCTAGGTGTCTATGGTCGTTATCTCATCACCGTTAAAGTGACCAGGCCGACTGATTCCAAACCCACACACCTGGTCACGCTGCTCATTCTCCAGGAACCTCGCTGAGCGCCAAGACCCAGGCTCTCCCCACCATCCCCTCTCTCAGGCCCATGGCCTTCTGTCCCGTCACATAGGTGTCCCTGCCCATACCTGCCTCCCCCACCGTGACCCAGGTCATGAATAGATACATGAGGGTCCTAAAGCTGCTAGGACATTAGAGTACAGGCAATCGACAAGTTTCTGGGCAAGCTCACGTCAGGATTCAGCCACTCTGCCTGAGGGTCGCTACCCACATCAGAAAAAAAACTAGCCATCAAAAAGCCTAAAATGTTTTTAAAAAGAGGCAGTTACAAAGTTTGTCATTGCTTGTGCCACCTTTGCCCTAATGTTTCTGTTTCGCTCATTTCTGTCTCATTCAGGACTTAAAGATGGCGGAAGCTACGAACAATACAGGTATCGGTTTTTGTTGTTATCGCCTGGGACGGCTCCCCCATCCTGGCCCGTCTCTGGTCTAACCTCTGTGGCTCCTGTGCGGCTGAGGCCCTGCCCTTTCTCTGGTCTGCCAGGGGCCTGGTTTGCCCACCAGGGAGGGGGAACTGGCTCTTCCTAGGTGAGGCTAACACCCATTCTCCTTTTGACACCCAAAAACACAGGCAGTTTCAGCGTCGAAAGTGGCCAGAAATGAAGAGACCTTCTTCCAAATCGCTGTGAGTTGAGGAACCAGTTTAGCGGTGGAGAGCTGGTCTGCGGGGCCACGTTCTGGGTGCATGCCATTTCTTTCGTAACCCTCTGCTGCTGTCATGAGAAGGGAGCAGGAAGTCTTCCTGTGTTTCAGATTAGTACCGTGTTTCATACACTGTTGTTCTCCATAGAGTAACTTGTGCTTGGTAAACTCCAGGGAGTCCGTACAGGTCGAGAAGCATTTAAATGTCCGACCTGCCCGACGTCTTCAAGGCTGTGGCTGCAGAAGGGTCCCCTGGTCCATGTCAGCAGCAGGGCGGCCTCACTAGAGGGCACCTGAAATATCCAGACCACGACATCTCTCTCCAGCACGAGAGAGGCTGGTAGAAGGCCGAGACTGGCAGCCTAGAAAGGTCACCTCTAGTCTAAGGGGAGCAGCACCGATGGGAGGCGGCTTGAACCCTCTAATTCATCATGAAAATCCAAAAACGCAGTTATGGGTCAGGATTTTTTGTTAACATTGGCAATTCATTTGATGTTAAGTTGCCAGGCAGCAAACAGACCCCCTTGGTGCACTGCCATTTGCAACTTCTGGTCTGTTTTTTCCTTCTTCCTTTATATGCATATAACCCCCATTTTTCCTTCTTCCTTTATATGCATATAAACCCCCCTCCGTAGCTTTAATAGGACGACGGGCCAGCTAAGCATTTGCCAGGTCTACATCTGAACGTCCTCAGTGCCTTTACCAGCGTGTGAGCCCAGAGCCAAAAGTCTGGATGACCGGGTGGGAGCAAGCCCATTCTGAGGGGTCTCGAAGGGTCTGGAAGGGTCCTCCCCGCAGCCGCATCCTTGAAGCAGAGGGTTCTAGGCTTCAGGGCTGATCGCTGTGTCATGCCGCCTCTGGGCTTCTTAATCAGACGCTAAGAGGAGTTTGCTTTGTTCTACAGGGGACAGCTGTGGGAAGGCTGGGAAGGTTAAGACGCACACGAGGGCCTCCAAACCAGAGGCACCACCTGATCGTACAGACGATGAAAACCGCGGACAGTCTCAGGCGGGCCTGCGCCGTTGGCCGGGCCGCCTGCGCTCACAGGACTTGCTTTCAGTCAACACGGCACACTCTGGAAGAGAACGGTCGGGAGTAGCTAACTTCAGGAAGCCCATTTTTGCCCTGCTTTTGCTTTGGAGTATACCTCACCAGCTGCACAAAACGCATTTTCATATCAAACGGTCACCACTAACCCTCTCTGAGAGGCTGACGAGGGAAAGGGAGATTTTCTTGGAAACTTCCCCCAACGGTGAAAGTCACTGGAGTTTTTTTTTCTTGTTTTTGTTTCTTTAAATCATGGGGAAGAAAAACCCTGTTTTAAAACCTCCTCCTCTTTTAGTTTGTCACAAAGAAGGACGAAGACAAAGAAAGCAGGACAGGAGCAACCTGCAGACACTGGGAGTGGTGCAGAGCTGACGGCCGAGTCAACAGCACAAAAGAAGGGACTTTTATTTAGCACCACAACCCAGGTCGCCTCTGAAGAAACGGACTTCGCTGTACATAGGTGACTATTTACATGCCACCAGCGTGGGAACTCTTAGGGGAACCTAGTAAGAAAACGCAATTTTCCAGAGTTGTGCTGTCAGTAAACGCTCTGCGGCCAGTGAAGAAAACCCCTCGGCCGTTGTGGACGGCCAGATACCGTTTCTCCTAGTATTTCTTTGTTATCTGTCCCAGAACTGATGTTTTTCAAAGTACTGAAAAGAAGTGAAGTCGATGTATGCCCCCGGTTTTCACAAAATTGTGTTTGTAAAGACATTTTGTAGTCTAAGTATTGTCATACAATGTTCAAAATCCCAGCCAACGACCAGCAGTTGGTATGAGGTAACCTTTGACATTTTGTAAAAGGCCGTTCTTGGGAGTTTTTTGGTGTGTTTGGTTTTTTTAAAAAAAGCATTCAAGATACTCCCGGTCAACACCTTTTTCAAAGGAGACACCTTGGGTTTTTTAGAGGGGGAATAGATGGGCGTAAATTAATGACAATTGACCCTACTTCAGGGACCTCACAGGTAAGTGTCGCATTACACTGGCTTTAGGACCTCATTCTTTAAAAAATGTTAATCGACGGCAAAGCGATTCACCCTAACCCACCCCTCTCTGTGCACCAGCTACTGTAGCCTGGAGAAGGTAGCGGTCAGAGGCCAGGGGCGAGAAACAGGAGGACCCGCTTCAGCCACCACCCAATGTGACATACTTCTCACCAGACAGTGGAAATGACCCCGAAGTGCTCACCTTTGAGAAGGGCAGCTCCATGCTTCTCAAGAGTTCTGTTAACCTTAGACTGCTACGATTATTTGAAACAGGATTCTTTAACCTTCTCTTTTCCCCTTGAATCGAATAGAGACTTTAAAAAGAAACAAAGAGACAAGCCCTTGGGCTTCAATTTTAAATAGAAACCTTTATTTACAGTGACATCCGAAATGATCAGCAAAGCAGTCCATCTCATAAGTTATCCCATGTGGTCTGTATTCTTTGCAGTGTAAAGAATGATTTAGATTTTTAAAACCAACATTTAATGTAAACTTGATTGAAACTAAATTCATTCTCAATACTATATGTCAATTCCTGAGAATTTTAAATATTGCTCTCAGAAAGACCTTTCCATCATTGAAATTCCACACATTGGCAAGAGAGAGAGAGAAGAAAAAAAAAAAAACCACCTTGCTCGTTATTGTTAAAACAGTTGGCCTCCGAGCTGAACAGCAACTCCTGTTCCTCCTGAAGCAAGGGTTTTGTCCTACAGGCTTCATGCCTGTGATACCCCCACTTGTGAATCAAACTCCTGGAACCAGACAGGCATATGGACAACGGGCAGTCCATCCAGACGGCAAGCACGTATGTTCTGTACTACCCCCCACACACACCCCCAACTCACCTAGATATTAAATACCAATTAACTAAGCAGTCCTGGTGATTGATATTTACACCTTTCCATCAAGATGCACAATTTAGAAAAGTGGCATAATATGAACATTCACAATGAATTTCTATTTGTTTTCTTAAAGGAAGAAACGTGTCTCCTTTATATCATTTTGATCTTTATAAAATATATATATATATTTATATTTATATATCTTTGGATTCAGCAAAAAAGTAGGTACTGGAAATATCACACATTCTAAAAGCAGATGAAACGGATACCAAGGTTTAAAAAAGTGGGGGGTAGGGGTGAGGAGAGGTAGGCAGCCAGAGTACAAAGAGAATTATCCAAAAAAGATAAAAGGGCAATAAAGGTAAAAACAAATTATTTCAAAAGACAGCATCTATTAAAAGAAAGATCAAATTCTTAAGTTTGCACCAATAAAATGAACAAGTAGAAAATATAAAAACTTATAATAAACTTTCTTTTTTTCCCATATAAAAGGGGTGCTGCCTTCCAGTTAGCCTGGAGCTGGGACTGAGAAAAAGAATCAAAAAACTTTTTTTTTTTTTTTTTAACTTTTTAAAAGTCAAGAAAGGTAAGAGCACCATTCTGTTTCTCCCCACGCACCCAGGACTTAAAGGAGAAAAGTTCAGATACCTGACACGGCTGTAACTATTAAGACAGACTCTTACTCAGCTACGCCTCTGTCTCCAGACAGGAGAATGTGTTATCTAAAAAGTACAGGCCACTATGATGGAAGTGGATGGATTTACAATCTTAGATTTATTTTTAACCGGGTGGTGGGGGAGACGGTGTAAAACCCAAATCTATTCCACTGGTGGTTCTGGAAATACAGGTCTTACTTACACAGAAATCAAAGAAATGAAATGATCTTACCTTCAGAGACACCTAGAAAAATTGCCTAAACACGTATGAAATAAAATAAAAGTGAACTGGCTCTCAGTTATTGCTAGGAAATTAACACCAAAGCTAGCAGAGACCTTTGAAATTCACAAGACATTTTTAAAACCCAATTTCACTCAGCTATTTGAAGCTAATAAAGTGAACCAGATAGAAGGAATTAAATAGACTTTTTCTCTATCCCCAACGGACTAAAACAAGAGTCAAAGCCTGACAACAGCACAAAAGGGGCAGGAGCAGCGGGTGCAAAGGGACTCGCTCTGCTGGACTCCAGCTCTGGAGCTCGACGACCTGGCTGTCCTGGAGGCTGAGCTCCCTAAGGAACCACCGTGTCGCTCCTCTAGTTCTCAGGGACGAGAACACATCTCAGTGATGAGACAGCCAAGCAGACACCGGAAACCACACATCAAGGGTTCAACCCCTGAGATCTCAATGTGGGATTTGGGTCCTAGCAACCAAAACCTTACGGAAACTCCTACAACCGATGAAAAGCAACGTATTTCGATTAAAAAACAAAATACTATGAATTGCTATTAATTTATGGACCGCTTAAAATCCAAGATTCTTTTTTAAATCGCTTGCTCTTTTAAAATTCTTGATTTTTTTTTTTTTAAAGTTTATTTCCCCCTATCTATTCTTTCCCCTAAAATTAACAAAGTGCTTAGTTCTGGTAGAGGAATTTAAAAGACAAGTTGAAAATGCCTACATCTAAACAAATGATCTTTTTCAAAAGCATTTAAGATTAAGAGACTGACAGGGAACCATCTATCACTAGGGGGGCGGGGGGGGAGGGGGGGAGCTGCAGACCGCTGCCCCCCCTCCCCCAGGCCAAAAAATTCAGGGGCTGTCTCTTCTGTTTGCAGCCTCACCACACTGAGCTTACTGAAGTCAACAATGTTAAATATTTAGCTTCACAAACTCTGTAAAAATGAGTTGCCGTGACCTGCGAAAAAGGTATATACATATTTTACATAATACAATATCTTAAAGATCGTATTTACAAAAGAGAATCTATTCACAGAAACACTGCGAAATTCTGATTCAGAATGCAGTACCTGGCCTTGGGTTTCTGCAGTTTATTTTCAAAAAGCATTATTGCTCTACCATATAGGCAAAGGGTGACACGGGTACGCTCGACGACGACAAAACAATCATAGTTCTCGTCCAACTGATTCGTTCAGACAAAAACCAGGCGGGAATGTGGTTCGCCATTCCTCAAGACCTCCAGAATATTGCATGTACCCATTACTTTTTAAATAAAGTGCACTCAGCTGCACATTAGCATGTGAAAAAACTGCTACTGCTGCAATTAAATACTGTCATTTCCCCTTCTGCAAAACCACAGGACATCAAGGACAGTTCCTGGAGGTGAAGTATTCTAGGACGTTAGGGACAGAGGAAATTCCTATTTAGGAAAAAGTCCAGGACAACCAAGAACAGGGTTGGAGCAACTCAACACAATCATTATAGGACAAGCCAACTCCTCAGGACAGAGGGTGGGAACACGGAGTATCTGGTAGCGACAAGAACACGGGAGGGCTGGGGCTGTGCTCTTTACCTGCTACTGCCACTAGAGAGACCAGACATCCTAATCTCGCCGTACTTCTCCAGTGTTCTCTAGCCCACCCACATTTATCTGAAACACTGACAGGCAGAAAGAAGGGACACAGCAGACTTTTGTGATCAGTAACACTCCGTACCTCCAGAATCACATCCCTAAGAGGCAGAATGTCAAAAAAATATTTGTTTTGAATCCCATGATCCACAGAAGAAGGAAAAACACAGGTAGACATCGCACTTCAATTTCAAACCCAGTCCTGCTCCAATGACATCACTTGGAATACCCTTCGCAGAGATCAAAGCTGGCTCCCTCTTCAGAGCTGGCAGGTGCGTGGGACGATTCTTTACTTCCAACAGTTCTAGTGCAGTGTCATTTCTACAGTGACTTCCTTGGAGGTGTAGAAGTGTCAGCAATATTTCTGTTAGCAACCAGAAGACACGTGAGTAAAACATATGCTCTGCACAACAGAGAAGAATCCATAGGTCTATAATGATGGCCTGCAACCTGACTCTGGCTGACTCCAATTCCTTAGATCTCACATTACCGAAAACATATTTAATGGCCCAATGCCTTCAAACCACAAGTTTTTTCAACCACTGTAGTTCTGAGTTATACGCCCAAGTTAAAAATCTGCCGAGGACCTTTAGATTACAGTTGAAGTTTGGGTTCTCTCAAGAGAAAAGGAAAAATTTTTTGAGAAAAGTTCAGGCTAGAGCCCCATACCTGATCAGGACCCATGGGCATGCCAGACATGGGCATGGGGTTCACGTTCACCTGTCCCATGGGACCACTGCTGCCATTCATGTGCACCATACCGTATGCTGCGGGGTTCCCCTGGTGGGCAAACGGCTGCTGGGGAAAGGAGCTGTAAAAAGAAGTGTGAGATTACCTCCTGGCTCATTCTAGTAACACCAGACATGCACGCAGAGACCATCACAACTGTCAAATGTTGCTGTACTTAAGCAGAGAACAGGAGGGAGAGAAGATTCCCTGACTGCCTCCTGCCTTCTAGGTTTCACAGCTGTGTGCAATCAAAGCTTCCTAGGCATGCGTAGGGGAGGAAGAAAGAAGCCTCAAAATGGATGAGCCAAATACCACACTTTCTAAGATGAACCCAGGCCTTTTGATCTCTCCATCCACACAGGCTTTTGATCTCTCCATCCACACAGAAAAATGCAGAGGTTAATTTCCTGAATTTCTGGGCACTAGAATGTGAATGGCCTTTAAAGTCTCTGTTCTTCACCTGTTCCTGGCCAGGTTTCCTGATGGCCAGCCTTTTATTTCCGAGGACTGATACATGGGCGCGGTCTGAGGGTGCTGCATCATGGGATTCTGGGAGGGCCCCATTCTTGAGGGCATCATTGCATTGGGAGGACTAGACACTCGCCCAAAAGCCGGATCTGGCTGTTGTCCCATCCCTTGAAAAAAAAAAAGAAGAAAAAGCAGAAATTATAATGCTAAAATGGTATCTTCCTTAGAGTATCAACTGTCTATAGAAGCTTTATGTTCTTTTCTAAACGTGGGAGAACGTAAGACAGACAAGATGTAAAGTGCCACAGGATGCTGCCTGCCAGTTCCTCTTGCTTCCCACCAAGACTGGAGGAAGGGGCTCACTGCAGAAAGCATTTGGGTCACCTGAAGAGCTGTTCCTTCATGGACATTTCTGTGTGAAAGGGATGCTGCTTCCTGCTGTTCACATCACTGTCCCTCTGTCCCAAGCTGGCAGGAGTGCACTGAAAATATGATTTCCCCAAAAGATACCTCTATCCCCGTTCCTACCATGTTCCTAGTCTCTCTCAAAGACTGACCTGAAAAGGTAATGTGTATTATTGTAATTAATACACCCAAGTCACCAAGGAGAGGAACCCAGAAGCCCACCCATCACTCCTTTGTGGCCAAGGGCTCAGACTGTAGAGTTCTACCACAGTGGGACATATTGGCGGGGGGGGGGGGGGGGGGGGGTGTCTTTCTTCCAAATCAAGACGTGGGGAGCTGAAAAAAAAAAAAATAAAAATGCTTAACCCTGATAGAACATCTACCTCAATTACAATCACCTGTGCACCACCAGAAACATTTTGGTGTTTCTTTCAACGAATCAGGTTCTCTCCATTCGAACTACCCCCTCTGTGATGCTGCATGACCATCATCTCGTTTGGGGTGCTCTAACTGTCCTCCCTTCTTCCACTCTCTCTTCTCGCCTTCTAACGGACATGCCTCACAGGCCCGATGACCTTTCCCCAGTGCAAACATGTCTATTAACATTCAGTGACTCCCCACTGCCTTCAGAATATCACCAAAACTCTTCATCTGATCCGGCCTCTGCTTGTCCCTTGTCTGCCTCATCGGTCACCATATCCTTTGTTCTGTTGTTTTTAGTTAATTCTGTCTTCCTTGTGACTAACAGAGGGAGTAAATAGGATTTTGTGTTTAACATGCAACAGACCTATGAATCTTATGACCTTAGTAATGTCACTCCGGGGAAGACATTCTCGCTGTCAAATTTACCATAATTTGGCGGGTATGGAAACTGCTGGGGAGGGGCTTGTGGCATCACGGGCCCTGCCAAGACCCCATCCATGCTGGGGGAAGCGGTCACGTTGGGGGGTGGGCTGAAGGCCTGGGTTTGCTGCTGCTGCTGTTGCTGCTGCTGCTGCTGCTGCTGCTGCATCATCATGGCCACCCTCTGCTGTCGGAAGTGATGACTGAGCAGCTCTCTGCTGCGCTGGGCAACCATCTGGGCATTAAGAAAACCCTGCTGATACCCCAAAAGAGAATGTAATTACACAGAGCCAGAACCAGCCAATTCCATACATGTAGTACCACCACAATACATTAGGTGCGAAAAATCACCCGATGCCTCTCTTCACAAAAAAGGAAAAATGCACGGTTCTCATCACGGTAAAGGCGTTCCGGTGAGGCGACGAGGTGTAGAACAGGGACCTGGAAATTGTTCAGGCGAGTCGTCAAGCTTTAACACAGAAAACATTTCTCAAAGTGAGAGAACACTGAAGGGTAGAATGTGAGGACAAACTTTTCAGAAAATATGAAATAAAACTACAAGAAGGAAAAAGGCAGAGGAGGGGAGGCACAACAGAGCACTCCCCCAAAAGAATGGGGTTACCCTCCGGTAAGCAGGAATCTACCCCAGAAAGGGCCTGTATAGTCTCCTTAAAGCTTCTGAAGGGAGAGACGGAGGGTTAGGAGCAGCGGTCTGGAGGGTCCGGAGGTACATGGTCCAAGCCCAGAACCAAAGAGCTGATTTGGGCCCCATCAGCTGGAAGAGAACATCTCCAAAAAGCAAACTCATCTTTTCGGAGGGCACCCTAACTCAGCTTACTCAAACTGTGTTATCATCAAAGTACTTCCGAGTAGGCTTAAGACAGTAAATACTGGGCATTTCACAGTGGGTTCTCTACAGTAATTATGAACAGAATTTCTAACCACAGTAGAGGACTTCCAGGTGGTCATCTGCCTCGTGCACATTAATACTGTAGAACAGTCTCCACCTTGGGCTGGAGGTACAGAGAACTTGAACATCATCCTTCCCACTATGGGAAACAGGTCATCTCAGAGGTGATCCTTGAGAGTAGGATTATGTATTATTATGTATTTTCTTCTTATAACCTCAGATTTTACCCAGCGAGCACGTGGTTTCAAAACCCAGAAACAGAGAGAAGTTTCCAGATTTACTGAATTCCTAAAAAGTAAGTGATAGCTGTTTTCACAACACAGCAAATGATCACAAAGGGAATTAATTAGCAAACACAAATTAGCAGTTTTAATAAAAAAACCTCTCCTCCTGACTCTTCCTCATCACCAGCAAGACAGAAGAATGGAAGAGGGAGTGTGAGGAGATCGTGGAATGATTTCTTACACCAGAAACTTGCTGTAACACACGTTTACTGAGGGCCAATCGTGGAGCAGGCCCCACAGCAATACACTTGGAGAGGTCTGTTCTCACCTGGGGATTTACCTGGGGCTGCATCATGGGCCTCATCACCGCAGCACCCCCAGCAGTGGGGTTTTCCATTTTCATTTCCAGTGCCTGACGGCTCTGATTCAAAAACTGGGGAGAGACAGGCTGGTTAGGATGGAAGTGGACTATGTCGATGAGCCCCAAACAGCTTTCCAAATCCTCGGCACCACCCGGAGAGGTCACGATGCCACCTCCAACCCATTAACCTGGTCACGTCACATCTACATGGAACCCGCACGCTTCCACACTTCAAAACAAGTTCAGGCTGAGGGGGGCCTGGCTGTCTCAGTCAGTGGAGCATGCAACTCTTGACCTCAGGGTTCTAAATTCAAGCCCCACGTTGGGTGTAGAGATTACTTAAAGATGTAAAATCTTAAAAAAAAAAAGGGGGGGGGGCACCTGGGTGGCTCAGTTGGCTAAGCGTCTGACTCGATCTCAGCTCAGGTCTTGATCTCAGGGTCGTGAGTTCAAGCCCTGTGTTCAAAAAAGTTCAGGCTGAAAAGTCCTTGGCAAGCATTTGAAGCTTTATTTGGCATCAGGAGGAAAAGTAAAAGTGTAATTGTGCAGCTTAAAGACGATGTTTGGGGCACCTGGGTGGCTCAGTCAGTTAAGCCCCTGACTTTGGCTGAGGTCATGATCTCACAGTTCATGGGTTCGAGCCACAGATCAGAGCCTGAAGTCTGCTTCACATTCTGTGCTTCCTCTCTCTCTCTGCGCCTCCCTCGCTTCTGCGCAGGCGCTCACTTTCTCAAAAATAAACAAACATTAGAAAAAAAAAGACGATCTTCAAAAGAAACTCGAAGGATTCGTAAAGTGAGATTTTTTCCCTAGAATTATTTAGGTCATTAGGGAAATAGCTTTAACTTGCTCAAACTAATACTGAATGAACTTCCTCTTCTATTGGCTTTTCCCAGGTAACTTTTAGAGGAAAGAAGGGGTGAAAAGCCAAATGATACCATGCACGCATGAGCACAGCTTCTCAGGGTACCCACGCTGACTTTTAGGAGTGGGAAGGCACTAGCGCTGGACTCCACGCTCACTCACTCAGCTGCTTACATGGTTCCGTTCTGCCACATTCACTAACTCAGCACAAACAACGTAAGTAATTAAATTTTAAAAGATTTGTCGGGCATTAAGGAAACAATAAAAAAGGGAAATCTTATCTTAGAATGTTAAGAGAGCTCAAGTTTCACAAAACACCTAGAAAGCAGAGGTTCCATAAAAAGAATGCGCAAATCATGGGGCTTGTAGGTGGCTCAGCTGAGCGTCCAAGTCTTGATTTCGGCTCAGGTCATGATCCTGCAGTTCCTGAGATCAAGCCCCACGCTGGACTCCACACTGACAGCACGGCTGCTCGGGATTCTCTCTCTCCCTCTCTTTGCCCCTCCCTCACTGCGTGTGTGCATATGCACGTGTGTGTGGGAGCACATGTGCGTATGAACACTCTCAAAATAAGTAAATAAGTCAGTAAATAAATAAATAAGTAAATTAGTAAAATAGAAATCCTCTACCTCAAGGCACCTAGTCGGCTCAGTCAGTCAAGCGTCTGACTCCTGATTTCAGCTCAGGTCACGATCTCATGATTTGTGGGTCTGAGCCTTGCATCAGGCTCTCTGCACTGACAACACAGAGCCTGCTTGGGATTCCCTCTCTCTCTCTCTCTCTCTCTGCCCCCGCCCCCCCACCACCCCCCCCCCCCCCACTCACTCTCACTCTCTCAAAATGAATAAACTTTAAAAAAAAAATCATCTATCTCTAAAACTAATGAAGCCATCAAGAAATACTCTTCTCCCCCAAGGGCAATCCTGACATTTTTTACTTTTTAACCTGTACAACAGAACAATCTTATCCAACTCCCACAGGACCGCTCCCTAACAAGGAACATCTATACAAACAAAACATTACAGAGAAGTCGAAACAGAAGGACTTTTAGTTGACAAGGGACAGCTGGTTACCTGCTGGCCCTGCAGCCTCTGCTGAAGCTGCATTCGGAGTTGCTTGGGGGTGTTTGTCCGAGGTCTCATGATATTGGCCCGCGGGTGCATTCCTTGCAGAGGAAAACTGCCTTGTTGGCTCATCTGATTCATCATGGAGTTAAAAGATGGTGATTGTCCCTGAAGATTAAAGCCTCCTTGCATTGGAGGCCCCTGTGCTGCATACGTCTGCCCATATAATGCCGCCTTCTGATCCATCATTACTGCCGCTTCTTGGCCTTGGAAGGCATCCTGTTTGGACTCCAAAGCTTGTCCCTAAAACATTAAACACATAAATGAACAATGAAGTACATCTGAGAAAGCGACAGAAATCAAATGCTCCAAGGAAGGTAAAACATAAAGTCAATGCATACGAACAAGAATGTCACAGAATTCCAAAGGCAAAATCAAGTTTCTTGTCTGAAGTTCTGTAAGAATCCAGATCATGACCCATCTTTTCACAGATGTGTCCTAGTGCCTAGCTCAAAGTCTCACATGGACACTCAAGTATCTGGAGAAAGACTATTTGTTCCAGACCACATTTCTGTACCAACACAGACCAAGCCAAGTACAAAATAAACTAATTAAAACCACAGGGATCAATTAATTCCCACACAATTTCGTACAAAAATGGTTTTGACAGTGGTTAGAAGTGATTTTGGTAGAGACAGGGCAAATCAACAGAAGCTCATATCCCCCGAGGCTATTGCTAGCTGCACACACAAAACCTAAAGGTGGCCATTCGCTACTATTTGGCCTTAACAGGCCGGAGGGACTGTTAAGAAACCCATTCATTCAACCAGATTTGTAAGTGCCTGCTATGTGCCAGCCCCACCTCTCTGCATGCTAAAAATGTCTCCAAAATAAAGTCCAGCAGCTGACAGAAAAAGCAGTGACACAAACATTCCAGGGGCGCCTGGCTGGCTCAGTCAGTTAAGCATCCGACTTCGGCTCAGGTCATGATCTCGAGTCATGAACTTGAGCCCCGCGTCGGGCTCTGTGCTGACAGCTCAGGGCCTGGAGCCTGCTTCGGATTCTGTGTCTCACACTCTCTCTCTCAAAAATAAATAAAACATTAGAAAATTAAAAGAGAGAGAGAGAGAGAGAGAGAGAGAGAGAGAGAGAGAGAGAGAGAGAGAGAAAATAGGCACTAACGTGTCTGTGGAGAAAAACACACATAAGACACCGAGCCAATGACAGGCTCCACTGGGACGGCAGAGGCTCAGGCAAAGTGCTCAAACGGGACTGGTGAGGAATCTGGGCAGAGAGCAGGGGGCAGCCACCTCCCTGCCCTCCACCTGTCCCCCGACTCCGCACAGCTGCGTGGCCGTACTTTCCACCTACTCCCTCGGCAACCTCAGTTCTGGGACACCAGGCACAGCAGAGGGCAAGGGTAGGCAGAGCCTGAAAACAGGAAGTGTTATTTATGATTTCTAGTAAAATTTTTATTTTTATAATTTTATATCTTAATACTATGGTATCATCTACTCGCACCCCAGCCTAGTTCCCAAAATACAATCAGGTAATAAATTCCTAGGTGAGAAAAACTGTAAAGTGGGAGTAGGAGGGGAGATGCATCAATGGCTCTACATGTTGAATTCTGGGGAGTCCTGAAATAAAAGGGCCAGCCCCTGACCAACCACTTTCAGTGACGACTGATAATTTTTAATACATCATACTTAAATATAAAAAGATAGCCAAGGATCAACCAGATACCTGACGAAGACAGCTTTCAACAAGGAAGTGACTCAAATAAATAAAACATTACTCAGAGACAAGAAAAAGAGAGATTAAAAAACAGAGACTCAGTGTAATACCCAACATGTCAATCAACATCCAAGAAAAACAGAAGAGATAAAATTATTAAAGAAATGATACCAAACGACATGTCTGTAAGCTTTACTAATGTTCAGCCTCATTACTAATAAATGCAATTAAAACTCACGAGTCACCAAACAGAGAGGGAGGGAGGCAAACCACAAGAGACTCTTAAATACAGAGAACAAACTGAGGGTGGATGGCGGGAGGAGGGGCGGGCGGGAGAGGGGAAAATGGGTGATGAGCACTGAGGAGGGTGCTTGTTGGGATGAGCACTGGGTGTTGTATGTAACTGATGAACCATGGAAATCTACCCCCAAAACCAAGGGCACACTGTACGTTAGCCAATTTGACAAATTATATTAAAAAAAACGAAAACACTAGTGTATTAAGAACTGAAAACAAAACTCACTAGTTAAAAAAAAGACAGGACACAGAAAATGCCCCCAAACCAAAAAGATTATCTGTGCACTTGATATACAGCGGAATGAATGAAACAAGGCCCATACCAAGATAAGGCTTCCTGTAATTTGAGAGAAAAAGTTCCTGAATAATTCCAAACAGAAAAAACTAATCACACATAAAAACAGGAATCAGACTGACTATGAGTCAATGGCAACAATGGATGCCAGAAAGCTATCAAACAATTCTTTCAGAATGTGAAGAAAAAATTATTTTCAACCCAAAATTTAATGCAGGAGAGTGGAATAAAAGATATTTTCAGACTTTATCCCATGCAGTGGGGGTGGAGAAATTAACAGAAACTGTGTTTCAACAAAACAAAGGAATAAAGCAAGAGGGAAAACCACTTGGGACCAGAGCTGGGAGATCTGACACAGAAAAGCGTCTAGACCTGCCTCTCAGGACAGAGTAAAGCAGACCAACGGAGAATCACAAGAGGGAAACAAGGAACTGAAGAATTACCTAAAAATGTGTCTGAATATGTAAAGAAAAAATTAAGAGAAATTTTACAGTTCCGCTGCAGTATTTGGAAAGGATTAGAAATGTGTAAAAACAAAGCAAATCAAAAAGGAAGGCAGCTGGGGCGCCTGGCTGGCTCAGTCGGTTAAGCCTCTGACTCTTGGTTTTGGCTCAGGTCATGATCTCTCAGTTTCACAAACTTGAGCCTCGAATCAGTGCAGAGCCTGCTTGAGATTCTCTCTCTCTCCCTCTCTCCGCCCCTCCTCCACTCATGCTGTCTCTGTCTCTCTCTCTCAAAATAAATAAACAAAAACAAAAAACAAACAAACAAAAAAAGGGCAATTAACTCAAAATCAGACAAACCAAAACCAAAATCCTATACAAACTATACCTGGCTCAGCAAGGAGTCAAATTAATACAAATATTGACCACCTATTTAATAACAAAAGACATAATTATTCTGGGAGTACTATGTAATGCGTATGGATGTGGAGAAAGGGGAGCTAAATACAGATCCACAATTTATCTGAAATTCCAAAAAAAAATCCAAAAAAAAAAAAGTTCTAAAAAAAGCAACACAATTTTTCATCTGCACTAAATGTATTTAATAGCAAAACTTGATCTGAACTTAATGAAGCAATACATAATCTCTAGATGTCTCATTTGGTGTGACTATTTTGCTATAAAAATATTAGCATGTATGATGACCGGCTACTGCCTAAAACTACAATATTGCTCAAAACTCCACCAGGGGCATCACAGAGTATGTGGCACATACACAACCACTTGATCTTTCTAAATCCAAAAATTCCTGAGCCCCAAGTTCTCAGATAAGGGACTATGAATGCACAGTCAACTATCCTATCAGGAAATCAACAGATACAGATTGAAGTTGATGAAGGACAGTTGCACAAGCATATTACTTAGAATATTCCCAAAATAAAGAGCTGAGTTTCACTATCTCTGACTAGGGTAAATGTGCATGATTCTTCAAAGAGTATATTTCTGTATCATTTCAAAGTTACAAACACAGATTACTTGGCAAAAATAACAATTAGGGGCGCCTGGACCGCTTAGTCGGTTAAGTGTCCGACTTTGGCTCGGGTCATGTTCTCACGGTTTATGAGTTCGAGACCCCACATGGGGGTCTCTGCTGTCGACACAGAACCTGCTTCGGATCTTCTGTACCCATCCTCTCTCTGCCCCTCCCCCCCCAACTCTCTCTCTCCCCCTCAAAATAAATGAACTTAAAAAAAATTAAAATTAAAAGTAACAAAAAAGAAAAGCAAATCTCTTCACTACCCTGCTTAAAATCTTTTATGGCTTCCCAATATAGCAGAAAAATGGAAGAGTCCTTAAGATGGCTTTGTGGAACCTAACCTCCACTGACCTCTCCTCTCCAACATCATCCTACAGCAATCCCTCCCCTTCTCTCGTGGACTTTTACTCACTTTGTTGAACCCCCAAGCCCTTTTCTGCCTGAGGACCTTTGAGTTAGCCATACCCCTTATGGAACATTCTTCCCCTCGCTGTGTTCTGAGCTGGCTCCAACTCACCCTTCAAACATCAACTTACAAGCCATCTCCCCAGAAAAAGCTTTCCTGACCGTTCACTCGAGTCCCCAGTAATTCTTCGTCTCATCATCCTGGACTTGAAAACACAAACCCTTTTAAACTAAAGAACAAAACTACAAACAAGTCCCCACTGGAAAGAAACTGGGAAAACGATTTAAACGTAGGAGACAAGTTAACAGCCTTCAAATGGTAGCTCAGATAGAGGGCGTCTTTAGAGTAAACTCTGGACAGCCCGTCCACACCCCAAGAAAAGGTTCTTTTACGACAGTCTCCTAGTGTCCTAGGCCTTTCCTGCTAATCTCGACCCTACCGTGTCTGCTGCTATCCAGGTGGCTCCTTGCCCGATGCTTGCCTGTCCAATGGGATGGGAGCTTCGGGAGCAGGAATTCGTTTGTTCACCACTTCCCCTCAGCCTCTAACACTAACTGGCATATAGAAGGTAAATATTTGTTAAATGAAAGAATCAATAAATCAATAAGTAAACCTACATAAATAACGTACTGCTGCATATCAAGAAAAATTCCATCAGAAAACTATTTTTAAAACACATACCAAAAAAACCATAAAATACGTTCTATCTTGCAATCAACAAAATACAATTTAAGACAAACATCTTTGGGGCACCTGGCTGGCTTAGTTGGTTCAGTATGACACTCCTGATCTTAGGGTTTTGAGTTCAAAATTCACGGTGGGTGTACAGGTTACTCAAATCTTTAAAAAAATAAATAAAACAAGCACCTTTGTTGCCCAACAGACTGAAAAAGATTTAAAAGAATAATCATGCTCTGTATCTGTTTCACCACTTGCTTGTCCACACTATGTGTGTCTTCATCCACGTGGGCCACAGCACAGTGCTTGTGAGGGTTAGGAACTCCAATCATCACTCTCCGTGAACACAGTGAGGTAACACAAGTGATCGGAAAGATACACATACAGTCATTCTTGTGCATGGCTTCATGAATGTATGCACACACGTGTGCACATACACACTTCCATTTCCATGTTAATGCTACCTACTTGATTCACAAGTTCAGGGATGCCCAGAGCTCTGTCAATTTCTTCCAAGCCTGTGGCATCTGTGTTGCTCAAGAGAGTGTGTAGCTGGTCCAACAACGCTCGTTCATCACTCTGCCCTTCCAGGTTAGAAGGTGGCCCAAGAAGATCATCCAGGGAATTCCTAAGAAGTGGCCTAAACAGAGACTTGCAATCAATGCCAGTCGTGCTTTTCCTCTTACACACACACACACACACACACTCTCTCTCTCTCTCTCTCTCTCTCTCTCTCTCACCACACACGTTTTTAATATATAGTAATACCTTAATTATTACAAGTGGAAACAATAAACCAACTTGGTTGGTTAAGAGAGAAGAGCAAATGTCCCCAACTGAAATTGAAGGCCCACAATTTTAAGCTTCCACCAGGCCATCCACAGCTACCACATCTAGCTTACACATGCCTAGCACACACTCCCACCACCAAATGTAACTGCTAGATCCCTACACATTTAGGGGACAGCAGAGGTTGAGGGGGGTGGAACAGGGTGCTATTCTCAAGATCATACAAGAACAGAGGTGGTCACAGTTATGATATTTGTTAAGTTGAAGTAACTCACAAAGGACCAGAAAAAAATAAAAAAACCCAAATGTTCAACCATCAGCAAACTGAGCCTAGGACCTGCTGAAATAACTTTTTGTTCCCCGTGGCCACAGAGCTCACATGTTAACAAGTACAATACAAATTCCATTTACCCACAATAAGGTGCCATAGCACTCCAACACATCAGAAGGGCATGGACCTAGATACTCATTCTGCCTCAGGAAAAATTCTGTAGTGAGGCTATTTGTTCTCCACTGGGTAGAGAAGCACTGAAGCTAATAAACGCACAAAGCTACACCACTGTCTCCCCAAAGGATCAAGCCATTTTTTCTTTATTACAGAACTAAAGACAGAACTGACACTGACAGGTGGCTTCTTTCATGCAAATGAGTAACTGATCAAGCTAAACAAAAACAGAAGACACACAATCTTTCACAGAAACAGAGTGCTGTGGTGCACTTTCACCATCATCCCTGAAATGCCCAGGTGGCAACCAGGCACCTCGGTCACAGTGAGTTTTTCTCATTCTCTTTCAGGTTTGCTCCTGCGCTCTGAGCATTTTCTAGATAATCCAATGCTAACATCTTCTACAGAGTCACATAATAAAGCCTCACCTATTTTGAGTCCCATGAGAGCCTTGTTCCACGGACAACATGCCATCTGGCCAGGAACCCGGCTGGTTGGACGGTGCTGCCTGGCCATACGGACTGACCCCCATTCCCATGGGAATTTCACCAGGCCCTGGTGGAGGAAAAAGAGGGGATGCGTTTTCAAAGAAGGCAAGAGCAAACACCGCCCCGTGTCATCTCACTTTCTCTTTTGGCGAAGGGGACGCTTACGCATTTGAAGCATCTGCTGCTGTGGCAGCTGCTGTGGCGGCAACGCCGGCCTCGCACCTGGGATGCCAGCGGACCGAAGGGGCAACGTGGGCATCGAGCCGCTCACTGCAGGTCTGGGTAAAGAAGCGTTGTAATCCGCTCCTGGTCTTCCCATGGAGTTTGAACTCAAAGGCTCCATTCTGCTCGTCTTTGAGCTTGGCAAGCCCCAGTCTCCCGAGGAAGCAGTCTGATTCACAGTCACATTTCTGTTTGGTCCACCTAAAACAGGTAGAAATGATTACGTCTTTTCCAGATTATCATGAAATCCTTGCTGTGTAAGTACCGTCATTACACATGAACTTAACCAAAAATAAAAATAAAATAAAAGCTTTGTCATCCTAAAAATAGAACTGGCCAACTATGAAGACTATTTTTTTAAAGATATTTTTTGAGGGGCGCCTGGGTGGCTCAGTCAGTTAAGCATCCGACTTCAGCTGAGGTCACGATCTCACGGTCGGGCTCTGGGCTGATAGCTCAGAGCCTGGAGCCTGCTTGCGATTCTATGTCTCCCTGTCTCTGTCTGCCCCTCCCTCGTTCATGCTCTGTCTCTCTCTGTCTCAAAAATTAATAAACGTTAAAAAAAAAAATTAAAATTAAACTATAAATAAATAAATAAATAAGTAAATAAATAAGTAAATAAATAAAGAAAGACATATTTTGATAGGCAACTGTTGCCATTTATTCATTACAAGTTAGAAAAGGTCTCAGACCGAAAGCTTCCTTAAGAGTTTAAATAGCCAGGGGCGCCCGGGTGGCTCGTTTGGTTAAGCATTAGGCGAATTTCAGCTCAGGTCATGATCTCATAGTTCATGGGATCAAGCCCCACATCGGGATCTGTGCTCTCAGCACAGAGCCTGCTTGGGATCCTTTCTCTCCCTCTCTCTGCCCCTCCCCCACTCACTCGTGTCTCGCATGCACACATTCTCATAATCTCTCTGTCTCTCTCTCGCTTTCTCTCAAAATAAATAAATATTTTTTAAAGAGCTTAAATAACCAGGCCACAGAATAAATTAAGGAGACTTATGAAAGAACTACTGTGCTACTGTTACTCATAAACCTATTACTTAATCCCAATTATTTAAATGGCTTTAAGTATTCTAAATTTGCTTTTTCCAAAAGTTTAATCATAAATACTTATTAGAAATAACATACCCATAGTTGAGCCATAATTTTCCTGACTATCCATCATTCTTGGATTCCCACCCAACATGGGCTGCTTTGGTAACATGGGGAAAGCACTGATATTCTTTACTGGAGGACTCGAGCCAACAGAAACAGGGCTATCTAGAGACACCGCTCGGTTATACGGAGGACGAATGGACTGCACAGACTGTGGGCTCCTCAAACCTGCTGAAACACAGATACACAATACAAAATGTCCTCTGACAATTCAGTACATAAGTAATCAAGGACAACACATCAATACCAACACCACCCACACAAGACTGTCTCTTACTAAAATAAACACTAAACACACACACACACACACACACACACACACACACACACACGAAGAAGAAGAAGAAGAAGAAGAAGAAGAAGAAGAAGAAGACGACGACGACGACGACGACAACGACGATGACGACAAAAACCCCGTATTCCAAATCCAGTAGAAAACAAGAATCCCAGCACTGGCTGCTGTACTAGGGCATCATTCTGCAGCCTGATACGGTCATTTGTGTTCTGCTTTGCTTAATATTACAACTGCTAGCAACATTCAAACTGCCAGAGGTTCTTCCCTAAGGGAACTTCTTAAGTGGATTCTGTTTAAAATTTTATAATTAAATATAACCAGGTAAGTTGCCCTCTAGTCAAACAAGGAATGAAATACAAAATTTCCTAACTTTTTACTATTTCCAATCCATTTGATTGATCTATCCATTTTAGTTTAGGAAACAGTGCCATCGAAAATGAATAATCACCATTGCTGATAACTGTGAATTATTCTTTTTTGATCGATACCTGTAATATACCCTCGTTAAACTGATGAATGAGGAAACGACATAGCTGTGGAAGAGAGGCTGAGGGAGAATCAGCAAACACTAAAGAAGTCTCCCAGCTAGATAACCAGGTTCCATAAATGTCACAGGACAGGCTTCTATCTACAGTTTTAGTTGCTTTTTAATTTAAGTCTCTATGCCTCACAAAAATAGATGCTCAGGTACCTGGTACTCATCTGGAGCAACCAATGATGAACATTTTCCTAAAGTTCCAGGATTACTGGTATATTAATTAGAAACAGGAAATTTTAAAAAATAGAAAAATGTCCAGAAAGCTTTTTAAAACATATGCACTATGAATTAGTATTCAAAACTGAGAGGTAGAGTATGCATTTTGAAGTTTACAAATGCTAATTAGGGGCACCTGGGTGGCTCAGTTGGTTGAGTGTCTTGACATCAACTCGGGCCACGACCTCAGAGTCATGACATTGAGCCCTGCGTCACACTGAGCATAAAGCTGCTTAAGATTCTCTCTCCGCCCCTCCTCACTGCTCGCACACACACATGCTTGCCCTCTTTCTCTTAAAAAAAATGCTTAGATTCCAATCTTAGTGTAAGAGCACAGCTGACTCTTGAACAACACAGGGCTTAGGGGCACCAAGCCCCCAACACAGTAAAAAATCCATACAACTTCTGATTCCCCAAAAACTTACTACTAATTATCTACTTTGACCAAAAGACTTTGATAAGTCAATTAACACATATTTTGTATGTCATATGTATTATATACTGCCCTCTCATAATAAAATGGAGAAAACATTAAGAAAACCATGAAAAAATGTTTATAGTACTGTACTGTATTTATTTTTAAAAAACACACGTGTGTAAATAAACATGTGCTGTTCAAACCTGTGTTGTTCAAGGGTTAACTATACATACAAGTGTGAAGAAACGTTAAAAAGGCAGCAAGAATAAAACCTAGTTCTTTCTTACCCAGAGAATTAGTTCCCTGAAACATCTGCTGCTTGGTTCCAAGATTACTACCATTTGTGGATACGGAATTATTGTAGAAGTCAGAACTAGTCAGATCACCAAGAATAGCATCTAGATTATCCAAATCTCCAGAACCCTGGGGGGAAAAAAAGTTTTTTTTAATTAACCTGTGTGCATTACTAGATATATACGCATACACATTCATCAGAAGAACACAAACGAAACGGGAACAAGTAAAATACAAGTTACCGGAAATGATAACGCCCAACTTAAAGGCTAGCTTACTAAGACCCCCACCCTAAATCTTCTTCCTTGAAATGAAGAATAGTTTTAACTACTGAAATAAATCTCTGGGTTTGGAAGTGCTTTCAACAGGGGCATTTTTAAATCTGCACTAGAACTTTAATTCTCAAACCGTAGGTATTTTCGAGCGAGTGTTACTCAGGATCATCAGCTGACAGAGAGGCCTGCCTCTATACATACCTTCCAAAACCAGTATGATTAGTAACAAAGGCAACAAGCTGACATTCAACAAAAGATTCACAGGCATGCTTTAAAAAGGGCTCGGCGGGGGTGGGAGGGGGGCGCCTGGGTGGCGCAGTCGGTTGAGCGTCCGACTTCAGCCAGGTCACGATCTCACAGTCCATGAGTTCGAGCCCCGCGTCAGGCTCTGGGCTGATGGCTCAGAGCCTGGAGCCTGTTTCCGATTCTGTGTTTCCCTCTCTCTCTGCCCCTCCCCCGTTCATGCTCTGTCTCTCTCTGTCCCAAAAATAAATAAACGTTGGGGAAAAAAAAAAAAAAAAAAGGACTCGGGGGGTGGGGGGGGGGTGCCTGGGTGGCTCAGTCAGTTAAGCATCTGACTTCGGCTCAGGTCATGATCTCGAGGTTTATGGGTTCAAGCCCTGCGTCGGGCTCTATGCTGACAGTTCACAGCCTGAAGCCTGCTTCACATTGTCTCCTTCTCTCTCTATCCCTCCCCTGTTCACACTCTGTCTCTATCTCTCAAATATAAATAAACATTAAAAAAAAATTTTTAATAAGATAAAAATAAAAAGAGCTCTGGTCATAAATTTGGAGCACTAGGTTAAACAAAAATTAAATAGACATCCTAACAGCAAGACTTCCCCAAGACTTTAATTTTCTCAGGTGCATATTAACACCTCCCAGAGGAGTCAGAGTTTGACAAACGCTTATATGGAATGAGATCCTGTAGAGAGGGAAACATGATTTTAGGTAAAAATCAAAATTCTGTGACTTAACGCATTAAGTTTCTCCCCCCATTTCTTTCTACTATACCATTACATGACCCAACCTTCTCATTCCAACAACAAAACCTCCATGAAAATTTTCAAATTCTCTACTAACTGGTTCAAGTTATAGTCACATTTTAAAACACCCACATCTGGTTATTTCCAAATTGCGTCACATTACACCTCACGAGGCCCAAAAGAATGACAAAGAACCGACAGCTCAAGAGTAACTTCCATCACATAAACCTAAAATAGAAGATAAGGTTTTGCATGTGACATACTGTCTTTCTAACACAGAAATGCAAGGATTAACCACAATGACTGAGCTGGAAAATAGAACAAATTACCTCTTCATTTGCTTCTGTCTTAATTTTAGAGTCTTTCTCTTGACTCGAGCTAGGAACGGCGGAGCTGCTGCACTGACTCCCTTTATTGTCCACCCCTTCCACTTTGGGCTGCAGTTCTTTAGAGAGTGGATCACTGGGATCATCCCTGTCCAGCAGGTATCTAAGAAGTGCATTATTCTCCTTCTTCTTAGGACTCAGTTGCTCCTGCTTGACACTTCCTTCCACACCAGACGCTGCACTACCGGTGTCTTTCCCCGTGGCTTCTGCGGTAATCTTGGCTACTTCTGCGGGTGAATTCCCATTCTGCAGCAACTTGTGCAGGATCCGGTGTTTCTCCTGCAGCAGTGACCCGTGCATATTGGATGTGGAGGACACTCCTCCAGAGGTCGAAGAAGAGACCCCAGAGGGGCTGGTGACACTAATGGAAGAGTCTTTACAACTTGAATCCAGGGGGGAGTTGGTCAAAGAGGAATGACCCCGATCATCAGAAGAACAGGTAAGTAACTGCAGTAATTTCTTATGACCTTTGCTTTCCAGAGGACCCCTCTGATTCTCTGCCCCTTCAATACTGCTCTCCTTACTTTCTTTGTCACTGAGGTGATCCCTGCTATTTGACTGACACATTGAACTCTCCACTGGATTCTGATCACAATACAAGCCCAGGGGACTCTTGGAATCCTGACTGTTCACTTTACTAGGCTGGCTTATATTCATATTGGGAGAGTTATCCAGTTTGGGGCCTGGTGAAGACAGAGTGGATAAGAGAGAAGTCCCCACACCCTCACTGATAGCTTGAAGAGCACTCAGAGAGCTACTAGAAAAGCTGTGGCTCCCAGTATTTCCAGAAGATCCCATGGGCGAGTGCACACCTGGATGTGGAGAAAAATTAAGGCAAGAATTAAGACTATCCGATGCTGTAACAAAATGCCACTTAACTCTATTATAAAATGAACTGACTTTACAAGAATTGCAGCAGAATAAAGAGAAGGATTACTGAAGAGTAAAAAATAAAGAAACGGAAATGCCAACACAAATACCTGCAACAGGAGAAAACTGGTGTGAGGCCATCTTTGGACTCCCACGATTACGAGGAGAAATCATGATGTTCTGCTGGTTGGAGCCAAGGCCAGGGCTCCCGTGTGGGGGGCTACTCATGTTGAGACCATAGGTGCTATTCTGATAGGAAGATGGGGACTGCATGCCTGGCCCAGCGTTCATTGAAGCTATGGTGCTGGAAGCCCCGTACCTAGGCCCACTCATCTGCCCTGTAGAGCTGGGGTCGGCCAAGCCATAGGGCCTGCCGCTTAGCATCTGTAAGCCTTGGTTTGGCGACATGCTCATGCCGCCTACCGAACTGTTGCATCCAGCTGCTGGAGGTCTAATGCCCTGTCCGACAGGATTCGCGTTTGGTCTATACCCATTCTGTTCCCTGCAAAGAAAGAAGACAAACCTTCACTAAAATATTACAAGCATGCGGGGTGCCTGGGTGGCTCAGTTGGTTAAATGTCCAACTGCAGCTCAGGTCATGATCTCGGGGTCCGCGAGTTCGAGCCCCGCGTCGGGCTCTGTGCGGACAGCTGAGAGCCTGGAGCCTGCTTCAGATTCTGTGTCTCCCTCTCTCTCTGCCCCTCCCCCACTCGTGGTCGGTCTCTCTCTGTCTCAGAAATAAACATTAAAAAAAATTTTTTTTAAACATTACAAGCATGCATTAAAACACTCAAGATTTTTTTTTAAATGATGAAGTGCCACGAACTTCACTTCCTAGGCACCACTCCAACACTTAGTACCAATTCCAACCTAAATACGGATCAGTTATGAGCCCAGTGAAATACTTTTTAATATGCCACAAAATCTAGGAGTGACCACCACCACAGCACTGAGGACCAACAGTTACACTAACTGGAATCTCGGCGGGACTTTACTAGAGTCGCCACACATCTAGGGGCTAACCTGGAGGTACCTGCAAATTATGCAAGATCGTTAACGGGTAAATATCCTGCTTTTCCACGTGTTGCTCATTTACCACTAGCAACAACAAGAGTAACTCTCAGTTTTGCTTAGAGTCTACTTTCAAATTTTAAATGCAATCCCTGGAAGCAATGTAACACATCATCAGAAATGAAAGGGAACAGCGGTAGTCACATTAGATAGTTCTTTTATCCATTAGGCCTTCCCATTCCCCAGCTTTCCCAGGAAGTAACTAATGAGCAAATCCTCACTTTCACATAAAAATATAACCTTAAAAAATATATCATAAGCCAGGAATCTAAACTCACTTCAGCAAATCCAAAGGCTCTGCTTTTTCTATTAAATCTTGCTTTTCACATTAATAATAAGGCACCCTGAGAACACCGCTGCATTTAATGTGAGGAGATGCAGGAATCTATCATTACCTCTGAAGAAAGTGGGTCGAGACAAAGCCATGCCGATCATTTGTGACAGGGTTTCGGAAGAGTTTGCTTTTGGTCTGTGCAGTCACTATGGTTCCGTCGGCCAATGAGAATCTATACACCGGGGTTTCTGCATGGCCATGGATATAAGCTGTTGGGGAAAATACACCATTACTAGCGACTACAGTTGGCAAAACAGACACATGTAAGAGAGAAGAGAAAGGAAATCTACTTTAAGTGCCACATTTTCAAAATCCAGGGAAAACACTGGACCTGCGCCAAAATTACGAGCAGGCTACAAGAATTCCTGCCCCACATGCACAGAACAGCAACTACAGCCGTGTACATACTTTATGCTATATACAAACACAAAAACAAACAAGACCAAGAATCAACCTCAGAATTCTTTACCTTCTTGATAGTGACGTTTCTGGGACCACGACTGACCATCATTAAGACTAAAAAATCTCTGGATACACCTTCGGATAATATCTTCAAAGCCAGGCCTCATGGAAGATCTCAGTGAATTTGTATCTATATTGACAACTTTTCCTATCAAACAGAAAACAAAGAGTTAAATGCAACCCACAAGTATTTACTGGTTGCACGCTGACCGCTGACCGCATGGCTTAGCTCTGAAGATTCAGATACAGACACCAAATCTTTGTTCTGCTTACTCTGCTAGATCCAGGGCTTTTATTTTTAAGGACACAGTCCTACAGGACATTCTTACATTAAATGTCCTCCTGTACAGAGTATCACAGAACTCCTTTCACTTTCTGAATGTACAGAATAGAACACGGCCAGATAACCTCAGGTTCATTTTCACTTAAAGGAAAAAAACACCACCTACCAGTAAAATTGTTCTTCTGAAGATAGCCTGTCCCTGCAGCTATGAAAATACCTACCTACACAGCTAGCAGGGACAATTCTTTTCATCTGAGAGGTGACTGCATCTTTGGACACTTAAAATCTAAACCAGGAAGGTTAACCAAATACTCATTTCTACCAGTCTGGAAGTTTCTGACAACTTTTGTTTAACATCAAATACACTAGAGAGACAAAATTTATACAACTCAAAAACACTACAAAATTAAAGGTTTTATGAAGATGGCCCTTTAAAAAAATGGCTAGGCCTTTCAACACCTTCTGAGCAGTATTAGGACAAGAATACACATTGGCAAGAACAAACACCTAACAAAATGTGGCAAAAGGAGCCAAGAAGAAAATAGTCGATCCACTGTCGAAGAAAGAGCAATATGAGGAGAAAGCACCCGCTACGTTCAATGAAAGGAATGTTCAGCAAACATCAGTCACAAGAACTCTGTCGACGGACCACAATGGTCTCTGATGGCCTCAAGAACTGTGCTTCTGAAGTGAGCCTTACTGGTCCCCAGAATGTTGAAGTCACATTTTAAAAGTTCAAAATAATTACTGAGGATGCCCTGGGCAAAAACCGTGAGATCAACATTCGGGACATGGATGCCCAAGACAAAATATGCTCCACAGCAAAAAGTGCCAGACTATGACTGAAAGCTCATGTTGATATCAAGAAACCAATGGTTGTTTCTGCCTGTTCCACATATGCCTTACTGAAAAGGCAATACGCAGACCCAGACAACCTCTTATGCTTGGCACTAACAGGCCCACCAAATTGGGAAGGTGATGGAAATCCTGACCCAAGAGGGGCAGACAAATGACTTAAAAGGAGTGGTTAATGACTTGATCTCTGACAGACTGGGAAAGATACAGAAAAGGCTTTCCAATCTATTTACCCTGTCCATGATGTGTTCGTCGGAAAAGTAAAAATGCTGAAGAAAATCAGGTTTGGATTGGGAAAACACACGGCGTAAGATGGTTCTGAAAAAGCTGCTGGGGATGAGAAAGGTACTAATGGTGGATGAGCTCATGGACAGAGTCCCCAGTTAAGAATCTGTGTAAAATCCAAACCCTTCATGACATATTAAAAAAATCTTAATAACGGGGGGGGGGGGGAGTCCCACCTAGGGAGAAGTGACAAATGCAGTGCAGGGAAGGGTAAACGTTTGCGTGCTGTGCCCAGAATAAAGAAGGCCTGTCCTCAACCCCTCCTCTGAGCTCAGCTCTGACACCCAGATGACAAACACAAAATAGATGCTCAGAAAAAGTTCACATCTGGGACAGAGAATAAAATCTCTCCAGAGTCCAAAATAAGTATTCTGTGGAGGGCAAGAAACCTCCTATGAAAGGAGAGACAGCAACTAGAAAATGCCGGCTATGGTGAGATGGCTCTCAAATGTGAACCAGACAAAAGGATTTCACTTTGCCTGCCTGGTAACTTCTACCTTGTATAATAAGAGGAGACATTAATGAGATAATTTTAAAGGTTCTATTCACTAAATTGCTTGAGTAAAGATGTTCTATTTAGTATTTTCAGCTATAAAATGTGAAATATTGTTATTCAGGGAGAAAATTTAGCCTGCCAAAACATAATAGGTACAGAGTAAGAACCACTCTAGAAGGTAAAAATTCACATAAAAATTTCTGTCACCAGGTTTGATTATCTCAAAGTAAGTTAATAAAGAAGAAATTTTTCCTATGTAAGATAATATTTATCAGTGTAAACAGACTGTCAATTAAGTATACAAAAAACTTTTTTTGCTACTTTTTTCATCTATGGAAATTAATCTCAAGCAGCTTCAAGACAGGTAACTGAGCCTGGCATAAAATGACTGAAAACTACAAAAATAGCTTTTTTTTTTTTAAGAGTAGAATACTGTTATGTATGTATGTGTACATAACATATACATATATATGCACATGTAATAGCTATAGGTATGTTACGTATATTTAAATTTTTTTCAAGTTTATTTTTGAGAGGGATAGAGAGAGTGTATGCACAGGGCAGAGGTAGAGAGGGGGGTGGGGAGAGAGGGAGGGAGGGAGGGAGGGAGGGAGGGAGGGAGAGAGAGAGAGAGAGAGAGAGAGAGAGAGAGAGAGAGAGAGAGACGGAGGGAGGGAGGGAGAATCCCAAGCAGGCTCCACTGACAGAACCTGATGTGGGGCTCGAACTCACGAACCATGAGATCGTGACTTGAGCCAAAGTTGGATGCTGAACTGACTGGGCCACCACCCAGGCACCCCATGTATATTTAAACCTATTCCATTTTATCAAATTACTTATTGCAGGTCCACAAGGTGCATACAAAGCAAACAGTACAGGCTTTGACATCAGGCAGACCCAACTGCAAATTCTTTACCACCCAGGATCTAATGTTGGGCAAGGAACTCAATCTCTGCCGCCCGACCTGCTTCCTCATCTCTGGGATGGCACCTACAAGACAAGCCTTGACATCACCATTTAGGGTTAGATGATCGCATGAGCAATCCTGAAGGTGAATACAGATAATAATGCAACTACATTTAATTTCATTATGTGCTTGATCACTTACACTGGCTTTAAGTCTTTATTCCCATAGTCAAAAAAGTGCAGACCAAGTCTGAAGCTCATGTTGATATCAAAAATTACTCCCAGTAATTCTTAAATTATCGTATTTTTGAAAACTTGTTTATGAAAAATGGGTTTGAAGTTAGAGAAAAGAAATATACTGATTTCAAATGCTATTGGGAGAGAAAGCTAGGTGTCTCTACATTTATTTTTTATTTGTTTATTTGAGGGAGTTTAACTGTCAAATATACCCAACTCAAATGCCAAGGGTTTTACTGAATCTTAAGAGTTGCATAAGAAACATAAGAAATGGGGGTGCTGGGCGGCTCATTCGGTTGAGCATCTGACTCCTGGTCTCGGCTCACGGTTTGAGTTTGTGCCCCACTTGGGCTCTGCACTGACTGTGGAGAGGCTGCTTGGGATTCTGTCTCTCCCTCTCTCTGACCTTCGCCCGCGCCCGCATGCTCTCTTTCTCTCTCTCAAAATAAATAAATTTCAAAAAAAAAAAAAAGAAACGTAAGAAATAATCTATGCAAAGCATTCACTACAGTGGGTATAGGTACTTTTACATGAGCGTGCAGGCTGCAAAAATAGTTAACTCTCAATAACTCTCAAATGAACAAAATGTATATACACACATACACAAAGTCTTTACCTGAAAGATCATGTCTAGTAATAAAGCTCTCGGGGTTTGAGGGAAACGCTCTTTCGCCTGTAGTAATGCGACGTGCTACACAGATCATACAGGATTGCAAATCTACAATACAAATTCAACCAAGTAAGGATTACATTTAACTTTTGGACAGATCTCTCAAATAGACAAGTAAGGACATGGAATTCAGTCAATGAATACAACAATGGAAATCATAGAACTACAAATTTGGCTGCTGTCTGAAAAACATTTCAAACATGTGGTCAATCTTACCTTCCCCTTCCTCCATCATAGCTCGAGGCTGAGACAGGGCAAAGCACTGCATTGTTTCGTATCTCTGGCGCATTTCAGGATTAGCGTTGATGTCTTCCAGAATATCATGTGGTGTTTTCATCAGCATACGGCAATTAAAAGTATGGCTTTTTTGTCTCTGGGTCTCATTTGTCCAGGCAACTCCATTGACTTTGGAAAACAAATTGAAAAAAGTTTTTTTAAAAAGCTGGCAATTCAGGGGTGCCTAGGTGACTCAGTCAGTTAAGCATCCAACTTCGGCTCAAGGTCATGATCTCACAGTTCATGAGTTCGAGCCCCACATGGAGCTCTGTGCTCTGCTTCGGATCCTCTGTCTCCTTCTCTCTCTGCCCCTCCCCAACTTGCCCCCTTCCTTCAAAAATAAACCTTATTTTTTAGTGTTTACAAAATTAAGAAAGGAAATACACATTAAAAGACTACCTGTAGATTTCGGTAAGTTTTTAAGGAAATCCTTTCTGTCTTCTTCATGCAAGATACTGTAGACACTTGTGTTAACCAGGTCTTCTTGCTTATATTGCAGGTATTGTGTGACATTTTCTGACACAAATACAATGTTTCCATCACGATTCACCACAAACAGGAAACCATCCAATGCCTAAAGTGGGATAGGTTAATATGGGCTATTATGGACTGAACTGTATCCCCCACCCAAATTCACACGTTGAAGCCCTAACTCTCAATGTGGCTATATGCGGATATTCGGACACAGGGCCCTGGTTATGGGGTTAAGGTTAAATGAAGTCATAAGACTAGGGCTCCAATCCAATAGGACTGATGTTCCTATGGAAGAAGACAGATACGAGGGGTGCACAGACACAGAGAAAAGGTCATGTGAATACACAAGGAAAAGGCAACCATCCACAAGCTAAGCAAAGAGGGTTCAGGAGAAACCAAGCATGCCAATACCTTGACCTTGGACTTCTAGCCTCCAGAACTTTAAAAATAAAGTCCTGTTGTTTAAGCCACCTAATCTGTGATATTTTTTCATGGCAGTCTTGGCCAATTAAAGGCACCAGCCTTAGCACTAAACAGAATTTTTTACAACTACTAGTGATTTAACAACCACTGCAAACAACTATTAGCCGCCACTTAGCCATTTCTATTCACACAGCACAATTACTATAGGATTGTATTTAAAGAATTAAAAATAAAAAGAATTTGAGGGAAAAAAGATAGATACAGCCAACATAAAATCTGAATGAATGTCTAATCTAATGTTTGAAGAATTACATCTTGAAAAGAGTTTTTAAAAATGAAATATCCTTAGCACTTCCTGGTTTTCCATTTGATACGAAATCAAGCTACAGGAGCCACCCCACTCCCTAGTGAGAACTTACAAAGAAGAACTGAACCGAGCAACTGAGAAGTACCTGAAGTGAACTGGTTGAAACAAAAACAAGTTAACAGTTGCACTTTATGAAAAGCCTCCTCTCTGTTCCCGTCTCCTGCTTTACAGCGAGAGAAACATGCTATAGGCGAATCATACCTATTGAGGACAACTACTTACAAAACAATGTTTAAGCACATCACAAAAAGCATATTCTTAAGTCTTAAAAATTCCTCACAAGTATAATATACTTGCCTGAAGTAAAAGTGGCCCTAAGGAATCTTTATCAATTACTCCCTGCCCCGTAGAAGATACATCAGCTTTCTGAACATCATCATCATTGGAAATGGCTTTTCCTGAAAAGACAGAAGACAATACTACAAACATCACAAATATCAGTTACAGATCAAATTCACCTCCAAACAGTCCCCAGAACACGAACACACACACACACACACACACACACGCACGCACGCACGCACACGCATACATATGCACATATACAACATTTCCTGATAAGAAACCAATTCTGCAATTTTTAAATCTTAAAACTTGAGTTACCCAGGAGGGCAGAAGATACCCTTAATTTTCTTTCACTACTACATGTACTATCCCATGGCTTCCTGAAAGGCAACTAACATGGGACAGGGTGAGAACACTGGCCTCTTTCTAATGCTCTATTAACTATTTCTCAAGGAGTACTAAGTTGGCCAACTCATTTGTCCAATCCCACACAGGACAGGTCCCACCAGTTCACACGTGAGCAACAAGGTAGCAAAAAGGCAAATGTAAACATAGTTAACAAGTTCCTTCTGAAAAGATTTGAGTGTTTTTCTTACTTTGTATTACCTTGCTCTTTTATTTGACGGATCTGTCTTACTGTTTCCTTTAAAATTGCACATTTATCTGGCTTGACATTGAAATTGTCAATATCACTAAGATTAGCAGATATAAGTTCAGCCAGTTCTTCAATATATTTACTCTCCTGCTCCCGTCTCCACTTTTCACCACTGCAGGTAAGACTGAGAGAGAAGATTGGGGGAGGGGAGAGAAGGCCATGAATGTACCTATCACAAAAAAACGCCGGGAGCAGAATCACCAGCACCTTCATACATAAGCAAATAAAATTTAGCCAATAGAAACCATCAAAAACTCATCTTGGAGAAGAAGTACAATACAGCAGAAATTCAGGCAAACCTAAATTCAAGTCCACCTTTTGGTTAGCCTGGTGGCCTTGGGGACACTTAGCCTCTGACCATGCAGAAAATAAGGATACACAGTCTTTACATCAAAGAGACAGTAAAACAACAAATAATAACAAAAAGAGTGTTAGCTACTTATTAATGACAAGGTTTTACATAAGGCTTATAAGCCATTTTTTACTTTGTAGGAATCACATTAAAACTCAAGTCATAGTGACCTTGGCAAATACTAAAAAGGCTAGCGTAACATTGCATGAAATATTAGATTTCTATTTTTTAAACTGCAAACTTTATTCAGGAAAAGGACGATGAAACCTCGCAAAGGCCAAAATACCAACTTACAGCATCTTCTTACAGGAATTTAAAGAGTCATCTGATTTGCAACCATCTTGATGCTCTATTCCTGACTCCTACCTACCTCTTTCACTAAGAAATGCTTCACACTACCTCAAAAGTGTCAGTTATTGGACTAACTCACTTTTATCTGAATCACCAATAAGATTTCTATTATATCATAAGGATGTCTATCTGATCACTGTGCCATTCTACTTAATTCAAAGCAAAATCATATTATTTAAGCGAAGACAAAAATCTACCTGAGAATTTAAACAACAGAAAGCTAAAATGTTCGTTTTAAGTCAAAAAAATAATGGTAGCGGGAGGAGACCTTGGTGAAGGATCAGGAAATAAACAACCTACCCCTGTCCTGGAGTATCACATGGCAATTTGCGTTTTCGTGAATCAGGGGCCAGTGGATCCAAGGAGTTTTCTCCTAATCCGCTCATTGTGACTATACATCAGCAACTAAGAAAGAATGATGGTAAGATGAAAACATTGTAAAATACCCATGTTGTATGCTTGAATGGTTGAATCTTATAATTCAGAACTACTTTCCCTAAATGGTTAGGTAAGTCTTAATATTCTTAATTATAAATGAGTACCCTGAAGACAACGTCAAAAGTTCATATTCTAGTTTAATTCTGCAGAATGTCAAACCCCAAGACTAAAATGTTTCTCAAGTCCCACTAAAAATGTGTATGTTGAATACTCTGAATACTTCAAAGGATGAGGAAGGCATCTTCTTCATATTTAATAACAAGAAAAAGAGACCATCAACTTTTTCCAAGTGATAAAATCCTGGGGTGCCTGGCTGGCTCAGTCAGTAGAGCATGCAACTCTTGATCTTGGGGTCCCAAGTTCAAGCTCCACCTTAGGTGTGAAGATTACTTAAAAATAAAATCTCAAAAAAAAAAAAAATCCTAGGGGTGCCTGGGTGGCTTACTCGGTTGAGAATCAGACTCCTGATTTTGGCTCAGGTCATGATCCCAGGGTCGTGGGATGGAGCCCCATCCATTTTGTGCTCTGCTCTGAGCGTGGAGCCTGCTCAAGATTCATTCATTCATTTATTCATTCATTCATTCTCTCTCAAATAAAAAAAAATGGAAAATAAGAAAAAAATCCTGAGTTTTATTTATACCCAACTAAGGACAAATTAGAGATTATCCTGTCACTTGGTAAGGAGTCTTCAAATGATACATGTCTACCTTTTTTTTTCAGGCTATTTTCAAAGTAGCACATTGCTTTCCTTTAAACTATTTCATTAATGTTTATTACCCACTGTGTTTTTCTTCTATGACTTCAAAACTAATCTTAGAGCATGTAAATAATCTGTAAGCCCCACTACATGAGGCCTGGAGAGTAGATGCACAATGAAAAGCGGTGGGGGGGATTTTCATGGTATCTAAATAGCAACAATCACTTTAGTAACGACTGATGGAAATATAATGTTTTGGTTAAGGTTTCAATGATGAAAATAACGAAGGGTGTTTCTTTATTTTCTTTTTTTTTTAATGTTTATTTTTGAGAGAGAGAGAGAACGCACATGCGCAAGTGGCGGGGGGGGGGGGGGGCACAGAATCTGAAGCAGGTTTCAGTCTCTGAGCTGTCAGCACAGAGCCCGATGTGGGGCTCGAACCCATGAACCGCAAGATCATGACCTGAGCCGAAGTCAGACGCTTACCCGACTGAGCCACCCAGGCACCCCACCCCACGTAGGGTGTTTCTTGTTGAAACAGTAACAGTGTTTTAACAGTCAGCAGCTCATAATTTTAAGACCTCTACTAAACCTTCACGTACAAAGAATTTTATTTGTCCTAAATTCTTATTTAGGAAGACAATCCTTGTTCTAAAGAATTCCAAGTCAATCAAGAAGTTCGAATTTTCCAAACTTTTTCTCAGAATGTTAAAACGCATCTTGCATTCCATCTAGATTTTTAGACATATACTGAAGGACATAAATTTCCACTAGGTGGCACAATACTACAGAGAGAGAGGAGACAAAAATGCAAAATTTCATACAGGATGCTAATGAAACTTAAAAAGCATAGCTTTTAAAAAATCAAAACCACATAATCACTAACCAAGAGTTCTAGATTATGACATCACCTGTACAGATACTGTAGGTATGAATTAAATACCAATAAAATTCATTCTACCTACAAGTTTGGTAGTAAAATGCAAAATCAAAGCTGAAAGGCAGAGAGAGGTTTCCAAGAGTCTTTTTCTCCTCACAACATTAAGCTAAAGCAAAGGAGAGTAAAGTGCTTAAAATGCCTTTTTTTTTTTTAACAATTTTTTAATGTTTACTTATTTTGGGGCAAGACAGAGAAACAGAGCGTGAGCAGGGGAGGGACAGAGAGAGGGGGAGACACAGAATCCGAAGCAGCCTCCAGGCTCTGAGCTGTCAGCACCGAGCCTGACGTGGGGCTCAAATTCACGAACTGCAAGATCATGACCTGACCCGAAGTCGGACGCTTAATCAACTGAGCCACCCAGGTGCCCCAGAACTTAAAATATCTTTGATTAATAGTGGCTTAATATTATGGTTTTAAAGCATACCCAGATCTCACAATGCCAGAAAAAATGTATTCTTCAAAAATGACAATGTAATAAGAGTCTATAAATATTCCAGATTAAAGAAAACTAAAGAGAAATGACAAATATGATGTATGATCCCATACTGGATTCTGTCCTATAGAGGGGAGATGCTATAAAGCACATTATGGGATCGACTGACAAATCTAAAATATGGAGGACAGGATTATTTTATCAATGTTAAATTTACTGAAGTTGAGTTCTGTACATATTTAAGAAGCTATCCTTATTCTTTTTTTTTTTTATAACGTTTATTTAATTCTGAGAGAGACAGACAGACAGACACACACACACAGAATGCGGGGGATGGTGGTGGGCGTTAGAGAGGGAAAGGCACAGAATGTGAAGCAGGCTCCAGGCTCTGAGCTGTCAGCAGAGAGCTCCATGCGGGGCTTGAACCCACCAGCGGTGAGATCGTGACCTGAGTCAAAGTCGACCGCTTAACTGATTGAGCCACCCAGATGCCCTAGAAGCTATCCTTATTCTTAACATTTACAGCAAATGGGTCATTATGTATGTAAATGGCCCTCCAATGGTAGAGGCCATTTTAGGTGAGTGAGAAAAGGAACAGGAGAAGCAAAGGAGAGGGAGAAAGGAGGGTAGCAAAATACTGGCACTGGATAAAACCTGGTAGAAGAGAAACTTTTAAATTCTCTAAATTCTATTCTTTTTCCTGCAACTTTGATTTTAGTTTAAAATTATTCCCAAATAAAAATATTTTTAAAGCATGTTCAGTTTTTATTTCCAATTTTCCTAAAACAGTCCTTAAGTACAGAAAAATAGTTTTAGCTATGTCTCAATACACAAATTTTGTATTTGTTTCACTCACAAAGTTATTTTTAAATTGAGTGGCCAACTATTCAATGAATAATATTTTTATTTTTTTAATGTTTGTTTACTTTTGAGAGAGAGAGAGCACGAGCGCACACAAGTGGGGGAGAGGCAGACACAGAATCAGAAGCAGGTTCCAGGCTCTAAGCTGACAGCACAGAGACCAACGCGGGGCTCGAACCCATGAACCATGAGATCATGACCTGAGCCAAAGTCAGATGCTCATCCAACTGAGCAACCCAGGCGCGTAAGTAATAACATTATGTTAAAAATATACTCTAACAATAGCCAAAGTAAGGAAAGAGCCCAAATGTCCCATCGATGGATGAAAAGATAAAGATGTGGTCTGTATATACGATGGAGTATTACTCGGCAATCAAAAAGAATGAAATCTTGCCATTTGCAACTACATGGAAGGAACTAGAGGGTATTATGCTAAGCAAAATTAATCAGAGAAAGACAAATATTGTATGACTTCACTCGTATGAGGAATTTAAGATACAAAACAGATGATCATAAGGGAAGGGAAGCAAAAATAATATAAAAATGGAGGGGGACAAAACATAAAAGACTCAAATACAGAGAACAAACAGGGATTGTGGGAGGGGGATTGGGCTAAATGGGCATTAAAGAATCTACTCCTGAAATCATTGTTGCACTATATGCTAACTTGGATGTAAATTAAAAATAAATTTAAGATAAATAAAATAGGAAAAAATATGTATATATAAAATCTATTTCCAGAGCACCAGGGTGGCTCAGTCAGTTGAGCATATGACTCTTGATTTTGGCTCAGGTCATGATCCTAGAGCTGCGATCAAGCCCTGGGTTAGGATCTATGATAAATGTGGAGCCTGCTTAAGATTTCTTTCTCTCTCTCTCTCTCTCTCTGTCCCTCAGCCCCCTCTCTCCTCAGCTCACTTGCTTGCTCTCAAATAAAATTTAAAAAATTAAAATACTTGTATAAATATATGTATGTTATATATACATATGCATTATATAATATACATAAAATCTATTCCACATTCTGGATATTATTTCCTTACTTTGATGTTAAACATAAACTGAATACCCAAAATTCAATGGCAAACTATTTAGTGAATAAATAGTATTTTTTCATTTGAAAGACATAATTTATTCTATATTTTCAGTATTATTTCACCCTTCTTTGCTGTTAAGCGGAATCTCCAGTAGAGTGTAAGGTGCCTAGCATGTAATAGGTGGTGAGTTAATATTGCATGAACAGAACACTCAACTTAACAAGTCATACTTTAGAATTCCCTTCATTCTAATCTATATAAAAGTTAAAACTTTTTTAAAGTTTATTTATTTATTTTGAGAGATAGAGTGTGCATGCGGGGGGGGGGGGAAGGGGGCGGTGGATGTGGTGGAAAGGGAGAGCAGGGGAGGGGCAGAAAGAGGGAGAGACAGAGTATCCCAAGCAAGCTCCATGCTATCAGCGTGGAGCCCACAAACCTTGAGACCATGACCTGAGCCAAATCAAGAGTCAGCTGCTTAACCGAATGAATCAACCAGGTGCCCCAAAGTTAAAACTTTTTAAAATTTTCACTTCTACACTTGATATAGGATGTCACCAAAATGAGTTTTAAAGGCATAGATTGTATCAATAGAGAATCAAAACCATGACAATCTCTTAGTATGGAAGAAATCAATAATAATTATATTCAGTCTAAACAGGAAATGCACCCAAGTCATTCACATTAAGCCAATTTTTATGTGCACTGGGAGAAACATATCTACATGTGTCCATGTATACAGACGTGGCTCTTTCTCTTCATGTGGCATAACAACAAGCTATAATGTGCATGACTGTCTAGTCTATGTGTCACCAAATTTACTCTTTCACAGAATCCACTGACCTCTAAATAACAAAGGCAATTGTCCAGCAATGTACTAACGCTAAATTCTAATGTAAAAACCATGAAGGTTTCGTTATTTAAGATATAAAATATTTCTCTTTTTTTTTTTTAAAGAAAAGATTTGCCAATTTCTACTGCATGATACCTAGGGGCGTCTGGGTAGCTCAGTCAGTTAAGCGACTGACTCTTGATTTGGGCCCAGGTCATGATCTCCCAGTTTGTGAGTCTGAGCCCCGAGCTGGGCTCTAGGCTGACAGTGTGGAGCCTGCTTGGGATTCTCTCCCCCCACCCCACCCCATGCATGCATGGGCTGTGCACTTGTTCTGTCTCTCAAAATAAATAAATAAACTTAAAAAAAAAAAAAGGCTTTGAAGTGTCTGGGTGGCTCTGTCAGTTAAGCATTGGACTCTTGATCTTGGCTCAGGTCACGATCTCACAGTTTATGAGTTTGAGCCCCACAGTGGGCTCCACACTGACAGCACAGAACCTGCTTGGGATTCTCTCCCTCCCTCCCTCCCTCCCTCTCTCTCTCTCTCTATCCCTCCACCGCTTGTGCATGCTCGTGCTTTCTCAAAATAAATAAAAACTTTAAAGGGGGGGGGGGGATTGGAAACCAATTTCACAATAAACTTAATATATTGAAAAAAGGGGGGGGAGATTTTTATTGCACAATACGTTAAAAAAAAAAAAAAGACCACATGATTTCCAAGAGTGAATGATATGTTAAAATAACAAAAAAATATATCTCCTAAATTTCATTATGACCAAGAAAATGCTCAATATGAAAAATTATAACTATTTCTGCTTAAAAAATAATACTTTTCAGCATATACAACAGCTAATACAATTATTCCTGAGCACAAATGACTGTGACAAATACTTTATGTGTAGTTTTATTTGGTATTAATCTTCGTTACAAACATAAAAATTGTCAATAGCATTGTTTTGCTTGCCAAGTCTGCTGCCCGCTTCTCGCTGGCAAAGATGGACTCAAAACTATCTGTCTGGGGGGATATATTATCTATTTTGGTAAATTACTCTTTCTAAGGTACGAGAGGTCAATGTTTAGTGTACACATCCTAAATTTAGATCATTTTCAGTCAGTAGTCAAGAACCAAGGTGGGAGGAGAGAAGACATTACATACTAGGCCCATGAATAATTTTTCCCCCCAAAAAACTAAAAGTTAAGAAACATAAATCAGTAACTATATAGCTTACATTTTTACATCTTAAATTATTACCCATCTAGGTTAGAGGATATGCGGAGTTGGTAAAATCAACATTCAAAGGGGAAATAATACAGCACAAGAGCCCCAAAGTATCTTTGATAAGAACAGTCTATGAATACTGAGCCCCTTCTAAATTCTGACTCCCTACAATTAAAGATCATCTACACAGCTGAGTAGAAAATTAAGACACAATATATACCTGCCCAAGTAACTCTTGAAATCCCCTCATAAATCCAATAATGACTTGCACAGATATACTTTGAAGTTGCTAATGAAGAGATGTCCTCCGACTGATTACTAAGCTGGAGGTCCACCTCAACCACACTTCCAGGCAGAATGCAATCCAATCACAGAAGCTTTTCTAAGCCCCTGACACCATAGTATCTAAAAGGACTACAGTGGAGAACTTTTCATTGAATCAGAATTCAAAGGCCCAAAACGTATTCAGTCTTTCAATGTGAACACAGCCATCTGGATCCTTGAGCCATTTTTACAATATTTTTTTAAATTAAAAAAAAAAAAAAAAAAAAAGAATTTTACTTGTCACTCAAAAGTCACAATAATGTTGGGTGTATGACTGAGCAGCATCAACTAGCTTTCCTTTTGATTATTTGACAGTTAAGACGAGAGAAAAATCTTGATTGTGTACAACTAGCCAGATGCACAAGGATACAGGAAGTATTCCTGTCCAAAAGGAAAAGATACCAATCAACAGTGCTAACGCCCATTAGGTAAGCCACAAGTTGGGGGGGGGGGGGGGGGGGGAGAGGGTCTAAGAAAAACCACGCCAAAATGGGATGACATGTTACCCAGTAAATCTCAAATGGCACAGAAACCAACGAAAATATTTCAGTTTTCCTAAGTTAATAAGGGAAAAGGAAGGGGATAACTTCTGCGGCAGTACAGTGCTGAGCATATCGCATATTCTGCATAATCTCTCACCATGACTCTCGAAGATATGTATTATTATTCCCATTTTATAGATAAGTACACAACTAAATAACTTTCCAAAGATCACACACACATACTGGATGGCATAACTAGGACTCAGACCAACAAATCTGTATCATATGTTCCTTGGGCATTTTATCCCTCACTGAAATAAACTTTTTTTTTGAATCACACCATCTCCAACCGGTTACCCAGAAAACTTCTTAGCTCATCAGTAAGAACACTGAGACGTTGTATACTCAGGGTCTGTGGGTATGCTGGATCAGGGGCAGAGGCAAGGAGCCACTCCAACTCAACAGGTACTAATGCTGTTACTCCTCTCAAGTCCCCAGAACTAACCACTGGTCTACAAGTCACCAGATAAATGGCCCTCTGGGGATGGTCTAATATTAACCATAACCCTACTTCCACTTGAAATCAACTGTCTCGGCTTAAACAGAAAGAAGAAAACTTGAGATCAGAAAAGCATGAACTATACCCTAAAATAGCCTGTCAAATATTTTTATTCTTGGGTTTTCTAAGGTTAAATGCTGGGGCCAAAAACTTTTGACTATCCCACCAGTAATTCAGTTTATTCATCAGGCCTCTTTGGCTGACTTATACAAGGTATGATTAAATACACTTGGTAATTAGGGAGTGTTTCTGGGTGTCTCCTGAGAATCACAGTAACTTGAGGAAAATTTTCCAACAACAACTATAGATTTGGAATGATTTACTGAAAACCACTTGAAGCTGTATGTAAAAGCAGAGACTGCTCAATCCAATTAGGGGGAAAAAATTGCTCTTGGGAAAAATTATGAGACATTCTAAACATATAAATATATATAAATATATATATAAATCACTACCCAAAACTAAAAGCTCCAAATTGACACTCTTACTTGAGACAATTTAGTACATAGTCACCACTAGTTAAAGCTTTAATCCTACAAAATTGTATTTTCTAAAATATCAAGTTAAAGGTTTTATTTCCATCTATGGTGTGGCTCCAAAAGAACCAGCACCACAGAGGAAAGGACTGAAGGAAAGAGAACCTGTGTGTGTTTAAGAGACCATGGGGGAGGGGGTGGGAATGTCATAAACATGGAACCACTATGAAAGCTTCCTCATCAACTGGATGCCTCTTCAGTGAGTATCTCCTACTTTTATATTTTAATTCAACCCTGGCAAAGAGGACAAGAGCTGAAAGGAGATAAGGAGAGAAAAGAGAGGGAAAGTTTCAATTAAACTTAACTGGCAATGTCCTTTTGTTTTGTTGCTGATAACCTGTTATGTTTATTTAGTGGGATCAAGAAAAAACTGCCTAATGCAATCCATTTTTCAATCTAATTCCGTTTCAGCTCAAACACTTACATGCCCAGAACCACTTCAGGTCCAGGAAATAGAGACGAATGACAGCATACGTTGCGGCAACTCTCAGGCTAGCACAAGAGGAAAGCATAAATGATTGTAACAACACAGTTTGGTAAGTATTAAAATGAAGGCACTGCATAGTGTCATGGGAACAGAGCTGATAGGAAACCTCAGCCTACAGTTGTTTTTTTAAAAAGAAAAGGCATATAAACAGTGTCCACAGTAAACTACCTTGGTGAGGACATATGACAGAAAGGGTGCGCTCTCGGGTTCTGGTCATTCTTCTCCTGTCTTTAGTTCATCCTGCCAGCTAACTTGAAAGGGGGCTGGCAGAGAACCATAGAGTAAAACATCTTACTTTTAATATACAAATTAAGCTGAAAAGCATCCAAGTGTAAGTCGACAGCTATTTTATCCACAGGTTTCACTCTCTCTTCTCCCTTTGTACGTCCTGCCTTTTCATTCTCAATCCACAGGCTGAGCCCAAAGCCCCTTCACATTTATGTTCCAGTTTAAACCTGATGAAGTTGAATTCAAACACAAACTCTCCAGAGGCTCTGCTACCAGAGCTGGGCATACCAATTAGCCAAAGCAGGTGTTAGTTGCAACTGGAAGCTTGTTGCCAAGAGACTTCTCAACCTCCACAGAAGCAAAGGAGTCGAAGTTCACCAATATACACTGTGCAGAGGGAGTTAAGCACGCCAATTCCATCTAAATCAAATTACTCTCTCCTGACAGCGTACTAAGTACCTGGATAATTCTTTAGTTATTTTAAAGGTAACAGTGACCCTACAATTTAATGCACTGAATCTCTCAGATCTAACCTGAGCGGCATAAACCTGATTTCAGCTTCACTCTAAAAAACATGCTGCCATACTTCTTCAGCACACCCCCACCCCCACCCCCAGCAGCAGCTCCCAAATGACCTATGCTGAGAGAGGTTCTGACAAAGGATGATCGCTGAAATAGTTCCTGTTTTGCTTTTAAGTCATTCATTTCTTTTTAAATCTTCCCTTTCATCTCTTTTCTATCTAGAATACTCCTACTCATCCATCCTTCAAGATCAAGTTCAACTGTCGCCTCTAGGGAAACCATTCAATTTCTCCCAATTAGACGAACTTTTCCCTTCCTTATCCTGATGCACTTTTCATACTTTTACTACACTGTTTTACACACTGCATTCTATTCCTGTTCACCTTTTTGTCTCCACTTTCTACACGGCAAGCTCGAAACCATTACAAAAACTTATAGGAGGGGCGCCTGGCTGGTTCAGTCTGTAGAGCATGTGACTCCTGATCTCAGGGTCATGAGTCTGAGCCCCACATTGACTGTAGAGATTACTTAAAACTTTTTTTTATAGATAAACTTAAAAAAAGAGAGAGAGAAAAAAAACCTTGTACAAGACTCTTATTACAAACTCCTTCCTCTTTCTTTTTTTACTGCTCCTACCCACCATTCCCCTGGTTCTTCATCCAACTCCTGCTCTTTTCTTTGCCATCCCCTCAGTGGCACTTTTGACCAACTCTACAGTCTTCCTTAAAATACAGAGAATATGTAAGGGGGGCTAGAGGGATAGTAAAAACTCTGTGGAACATTTTTGCTTCTTTTTGACATGTCATTTTTCACTTGGGTATTCCCACTCCAACAAATATAGTGGCTCCAAGCTGCCTATTGAAATAAAACTCAAGGGTATGAATCCTTCAGCTGATTTACTATGACACAATGAAAAGACAACGGAGCTTTGTTGAAATCAAACTTGAGAGCTGAATCTCAATTTTACTAAAAGATAAACTTTCGTCTCCTTTAAAGAGTCTATCACCTGTTAACTCTGAGGAGAATCACACCTCACATATTCATATGTTTGATGTGAGCATGAAAAACAATACAAAGCAAGCAAGGGACAAAGGGAATAAGGCGATCCTTCAATACCAAAAACAAAGATGTATGTTCAGCGACAGGAATTCTGTTCTCCAGTGAAAAACAAATAGTTACAAATAGCCCATATGACAACAAATTAAAAGGTTTCAGACAAATAACAAATTAGCCAGAACTATTCAGGTTATCCTCAACTTACAGATTCACAACATTCTCCCACTAGTGTGAGTGGGAAGAAACAGGAAAACAGAGCTACTGTCAGAGATATCTCTGTGTTCCTAAGATTCAAAAGCATAAGAATACACAGACATCTTTTAGAAGATTCTGCAGAGGATATCCACCTGCAAAGGTATTGGGTAAAACACAAAGTGGTGGTTCTTTATGATCCTGTTTTACTTCTGGATCTGTGGTTTAATTTTTCCTTGACACACGTAAATATCTCTACATCAAAACTATTTAGGGGCACACCTGGGTGGCTGAGTTGGTTAAGCGTCCGACTTCGGTTCGGGTCATGGTATCGCGGTTTGTGAGTTCGAGCCCCGCGTCGGGCTCTGTGCTGACAGCTTGGAGCCTGGAGCCTGCTTCGAATTCTGGTGTCTCCCTCTCTCTCTGCCCCTCCCCTGCTCATACTCTGTCTCTGTCACTCAAAATAAATAAATGTTTAAAAAAAAAAAAACTATTTATACCTAAGGTTCTCTCTTGGCATATAATGAAATATAAGCTGCAAAGAAAGAGAGGACAAGAGAGAAACTAAGTTTTTAGCCCCCTTGAGGTAAATGTTAGTAAAAAGCACCTGGATTAAGATAAGCAGTGATGAGTTAGAAGGGCATCTGGAGAAAGCAGAAATAAAATCTGATATAAATTCAATTAATAAGCAATAAAGATGTAAAAAGGATCATGTGCCCGTTTTCTCCTAACCCATTATATCTGCTTCAGAGAAGAAAAAAAAGATATAGGAGAAATTTTAAAACTTAAGAGCAGACATTAGCCACCGAGTAACCAAAGCTGCTGCAGGAAACGGCAGTAAGCAAGCAATGAAAGCAAGCAACAGGGAATGCTAACTGTAGGTCAGTGGGCAATCCGGATACTCCCAAACTGCAGTACCTGCGGAATGAAAAACTGAAAGTAACAAGACCCTCCCCCTACAGTACTGAAGTCAGCCCTGGACACCAATATCAAAAACATAAAATAGCTACAGAGGGTTTACCTGTGACACTGGCATAATAAAAATTAACAATATGGAACTTGGATTAATTTTTCAAAGAAAAATACTGATGGTGGAAAAGAGAGAGATGTATCAAGACTAAAACCCATCTTAACTAGATTTCCTTCTTTAAAAGCAAAGACACTGGAGGGGTGCCTGGCTGGCTCAGTCTGTGGAGCATACAACTCTTGATCTCAGGGTTGTTAAGTCTGAGCCCCACACTGGGTACAGAGATCACTTAAAAATAAAAAATACATCTTTAATAAAGCCAAGATATTGGAGCAGATGTTCTCGAATGCTAGTGACACAACATGGCAAGTCTGACTCATGAGACTTCCTGAATGGGGCATCATCTTTACTGCAGATTAGTCTGTGACTCAGTCCTTGTTTGCTGCTTCTGTTGTCTTTTTTCTTTTTCTGACCTCACAGCGTACTACCTTTCAGCAATTATAATTCTACTCCTAGCCTAAATAACTTTAAATTCAAAAAAGTCCTTTTTAAAGGACTATACCTGTTCAAGGTGGGGTAACACTGGTACAATTGTTTAAAAGGTATCAAAGTCTAAATTGAACAATACCCTCAAACTGCCTCCTTAAATAAACCCCCTTCAAAATACAGCTAATATATATAGTAACGCTGTGTGAAGCTAAAATCTGTGCCTCTAGGTCATGATTGTTCCAGAAAAGAAATTTGCAGCAAGAAAGAATATAAAATACTGAGGAACAGAAAAAAAAGAGCTTCATTCAAATAATTTAAATAAAACATAGCTTGCTTTTTATTCACTGCTGTTCAAAGGTCAGTTTTATGACTCATGACTTTAAAGAGCTTCTTTCTGTATTTCACAAAACCAGCCTACACGTGTCTATTAAATGAAGACTGGGGGCGCCTCATTACTGCTGAAGAACACTGGAGGCAAAAATTTAATTATGAACTCTTGTAAAACCATGCATACCTCTATACTGGCTAAAACCAACCACCCAGCAAGCATCTTAACTGGTCACTAAGCACTAGGGATGTAACAGACACCAAGAGGACTGGGGCTAACACTGCCCTAGGAAAGTTAAGAAGACTAGCTCCTAAGAATTCTCACCACAAGGAGAATTTTTCCTTCTTTTCTTTTTACTGTTTCTATAGAACATGGCTATTAGCTGAACCTATCGTAACGATTTCACAGTACACGTAAATCAAACCATCAAGCTGTATACCATAAATTTACACAGTAATGTATGTCAATTATTTCTCAATAAAACTAGAGGACAAAAATTTTAAGTGATCACTCTCCAACATATTGGATGTTGTCCACTTACACAAAGGAGTTTGCGTTCCCTATGCCATGTGCTTGGGATAAACTGTTGATCAAAACAGACAAGGTTTGGGGCACCTAGGTGGCTCAGCTGGCTGAGCATCCGACTGTTGACTTTGGCTCAGGTCATGACCCCAGGGCCGTGGGATGGAGCCCTGCATCAGGCTCCACGTTGAGTGTGGAGCATTCTAAAAATTCTCTCTTTCCCTCTGCCCCTCTCCCTTACTCACATGCTCCATTTCTCTCTAAAATAAAACAATAAGGGGCGCTTGGGTGGTGCAGTCGGTTAAGCGTCCGACTTCAGCCAGGTCACGATCTCGCGGTCCGGGAGTTCGAGCCCCGCGTCAGGCTCTGGGCTGATGGCTCAGAGCCTGGAGCCTGTTTCCGATTCTGTGTCTCCCTCTCTCTCTGCCCCTCCCCCATTCATGTTCTGTCTCTCTCTGTCCCAAAAATAAATAAACATTGAAAAAAAATTTTTAAAAAAATAAAAATAAAATAAAACAATAAAATAAAATAAAGACAAGTTTTTTGCCTTTAACACGCTAATGACCCAGTGTCCAAAACTAACAAAATAGTAAGTAGACTATCCCAAAATGTATTATGTGCTATGAAAGGTCTCTGCTGGAAAATTAAGGCTGACCTGTTAATTCAAAAGCAGGAACACTGTGTATCAGACATAGCACTCAATGTTATACAACTGTTCAAAGTCCTAACCTTTGCAGTCAATCTGGTTCTTACTACTAAAAGTAAGATTCAGGGTAATGACCTGTGTGTGTCCTTGAAAATGGCCAAATTTTACCATTAGCTCAGGACCCCTTCCTTTTTAAGTAGGTCATCAAAACAGAGACAACCACAGCAGGAATTGGACGTGCTTCAAAGCAACAAATATATACAGCAGAGTGAAAGGTTTAAGTCAAATGCCTCTAGAGCTCCAACCAAATACTACATCAGTGATTCTCAACTTTTGTGATATTAGGATTCCTTTACACCTTAAAAACTGGGAATGCCAAAGCTTTTTTGTTATGTTGGTTATATCTATTAATATCTACCATATTCAAAATTAAAACTTACAAACATTTGAAATATTAATTCATTTCGAAACAAACCCATTACGTGTTAACAATTTCATAAACATGGGGCGCCTGGTGACTGAGTCAGTTGAGCATCCGGCTCTTGATTTTGGCTCAGGTCATGATCTCTCAGTCTGTGAGTTCGAGTCCCGCGTCAGGCTCTGTGCTGGCAGTGTGCAGCCTGCTTGGACTTCTCTCTAGAGAGAGAACCCTTCCCCCATTCTCCCTCTCCCTCCCTCCCTCCCCCCGCCCTCATTTAAAACAAATAAGTAAACTTTAAAAAACAAAAATTCAGGGGCACCTGAGTGGGCTCAGTTGGTTAAGCATCTGACTTTGGCTCAGGTCATGATCTCCCATTTCGTGAGTTTGAACCCCACATCGGGCCCTGTGCTGACAGCTCAAAGCCTGAAGTCCGATTCAGATTCTTTGTCTCCCTCTCTCACTGCACTTCCCCCCACTTGCTCACTCGCTCTCTCTCAAAAATAAATAAACATTAAAAAAAATTTATAAATAATTTTTATGAAAAATAAATTTTCTGAAACAAAACCATCAGTGAGAGAGGTGGTACTGTTTCTACATGTTTAGAACTCTTATGTCTGACTCAAAGAAGATAACTGGATTCACTTATCTACTTCTCCATTCAACATGCTGCAATGTTCATCTGACTAAAACATATGAAGGAAATCCAGCCTCAGAGACATGTACTCATGTTAAAAAAAGGACTATCTCAATAGCCTTTTGCAAATTATTGTAGATAATAATTGGTATTATGCTAAAACTCGACAAGTACTTTCTTAAAGGCTAGTTGCAGAGTGAAATCTGAAACCATTCTGACCACCTTTCATGCTGTTACATTAAAATATACTCCCCTAGCTTGCACTCTGAACAAATCTTTTACCCAGGCATGATTTTGTAACATCAAACATCGTCATTTTAACAATATCAGTTCACTGATCAAGGATATTTTCAAATAGTGGTATTTCATGATACAATATCAAAATCTCCATCATATTAATACCACCACCAGTCTCATCTTGAAAGTCTTTAGTACTGAGAAGCTGTTACACTCATGGTGGCATGTTCAAATTTACCACCATTACAATTTTCACAAATTTTATCACTGTCAACAAATACCATTAGTATTTGTTACCAAATACCATGCTTTCCTTGAAGTAATGGGTTCATCTTGCTCAGTTTCTGAGCAAATACCCAGGCAAATACCACTGCCAAATACCCAGGTTTCAATAACCATAGCTTGTTGACCATTCTTTCATGTAAAAATGGTATTCCATGGAAAAAAAGTGGCCAGTTCGGTTAACAAACCTACCACACAAGGGTTATTCCTCAAGATAACCATTATACTTCGGTGGGCAAAGTGCTTTCCACATGTTTTCCATTCTCACTAAACAGAATTTTAAAAATACGGTACCCAAGAGTCAAGATTTAATGAAATGAGCAAATTTTGCTGCATCACGCAGGGCAATCCTAAGTGAGAAATGTTTTTTCCCTTTAAGTCAAGTGCATGGCAGTAAAGAATGTAAAGACTGCTAGTACAGTCTGGTAGTGCCACTCCCTTGGTTCAAACTAAGATGTCAGCAGTTTTCTGCACCACTGATTTTGCACCATCGGTGCAAACACCAACAGAATGAAAATGGCAAATAATGGGTTATAATGAAAAGAGTTTTAACTGTGTGGACCCTGTAAAAGTTCTCAGGTGCTCCCCAAAGGAACACGAACCACACTCTGAGAACCACTGTACTAAATTAAGATTGGGATTGAAGGTTTGAAACTGGTACAGCTTCTCAAGATCCTCCATACATTCATTTAATAAACATTTCAGTACCTACTATCTGCAAGTCTGTATAAATAGGCCATGCTGTGAAATCAAAAAGAACTTCCTGACTTCATCAAAATAAAAAGCTTCTGCACTTCAAAGAACAACACAATCAACAAAACTAAAGACAGCCTACTGAATGGGAGAAGATATCTGCAAATGACATATCCAATAAAAGGTGAGTATCCAAATTATATAAAGAACTTACACACAACTCAAAATGAAACATAATACTAATCAATTAAAAATGGGCAGAAGACATGAACAGACATATGACTAAAGAAGACATACACATGGCCCACAGATACATGAATAGATGCTCAACATCACTCATCATCAGGGAAATGCACCTCAAACAACGAGATATCACCTCACACCTGTCAGAATGGCTAAAATAAAAAACACAAGAAACAACAAGTGTTGGTGAGGATGTGGAGAAAAATTAACCCTGTGCACTACTGATGAGAAGGCAAACTGGTACAGCCACTGTGGAAGACAGTATGGACGTTCCTCAAAAAGTTAAAAATAGAACTACCATATGATCCAGTAACTGTACTACTGAATATTTACCCAAAAAATACAAGAACACTAAATTCAAAGAATTACAAGCACCCCATGTTTACTGCAGCACTATTTACAACAGCCAAATTATGGAAGCAACCCAAATGTCCATCAATAGAAGAACAGATAAAGAAGGTAAAGAAGGTATTATGCTAAGTGAAATAAGTCAGTCAGAGAAAGACAAATACCGTATGTTTTCACTCATATGTAGATCTTGAGAAACTTAACAGAAGACGATGGGGGAGGGGAATGGGAAAAAAAAGCTACAGAGAGGGAGGGAGGCAAATGATAAGAGACTCTTGGATACTAAGAACAAAATGAGGGTTGATGGGGGTGGGGAGAGGGGAAAGTTGGTGATGGGCAGGGAGGGAAGAGGGCACTTGTTGGGATGAGCACTGGGTGTTGTATGGAAACCAATTTGACAAATTATATATAAAAAAAAAGATGTGCTGTGTATGTATATACGCACATGTACACACACACACACACACACACACACACACACACACACACACACACACAAAGGAATACTATTCAGCCATAAAAAAGAATGAAATCTTGCCATTTGCAACAAAAATGCTAAACGAAGTAAGTCAATCAGAAAGACAAATATACCATATGATTTCACTCATATGTGGAATTTAAGAAACAAAACAATGAACAAAGGAAAGAGAGAGAGAGAGAGAGAGAGAGAGAGAGAAACCAAGAAACAGACTCTTAACTACAGAGAACAAACTGATGGTTACCAGAGGGGAGAAGGGGGGGGGGGGTGCAGTAGGTGAAATAGGTGATGGGAATTAAAGAATATACCTATCATGATCAGCACTGACTAACATACAGAACTACTGAATCACTATACTGTACACCTAAAACCAATATAACACTGTATGTTAACTATACTGGAGTTAAAATAAAAAACTTAAGGGGCACCTGGGTGGCTCAGCTGTTAAGCCTCCAACTTCAGCCCAGGTCATGATCTCGCAGTTCACAAGTTCAAGCCCCACAGTAGCTTCTGTGCTGACAGCTCAGAGCCTGAGGCCTGCTTCAGAATCTGTGTCTCCCTCTCTTTTCGCCCCTCCCCCACTCATACTCTGTCTCTCTCTCTCTCAAAAATCAATTAGAATTTAAAAATTAATTAAATTAAAAACTTAATTAAAATAAATATTTTAAAGAACAGGACTCCAAATATAATAATGACAAAGGATATTATTTATTAATTTTGGAGGACACAAACATGCTGAAACATAAAAAATATGCCTGTGGACCAAGACAAAGAGCAAATGTACCATAATGAATTGATGACTCCTTAAACCTACTGAATTCAGGACCTGACAGTAGCAAAAGCAGTCGGGAAATCCAATCATGCACAAGGTAACAGGACCAAACGCAAGGCTCATAGATAAAATCCAAACCAAAAAATTCCTAAAAGGAAGGTGAAGAAAAGCTATGACTGTCAGTAACAATACTGATTATATCAAACTATAACCTGCAGCAGAAGAAAGAGTCACACATCTCTCCGATACCACAGTAATACTTCAGAATGGAAACCCGGACCTAGACTGAAGGCAGGGTGGAAATGGGAGGTGACAAAAAAAGAGCTAGGGTGCCAGGCCAGGGAGAAGGGGACACATGGAGGGCACCAAAAGAAAAGGAAAAGCTAAATTTCCTATTTAAGATGCAAATTGTAAAGAAAAATTCCCAAATGTATTTGAAAACTGATCTGAGAAAGATGACCAAGGGGGCACAGGGGTGGCTCATTCGGCTAAGCATATGACTCTTGCTTTCGGCTCAGGTCATGATTTCATGGTTCATGGGATCGAGCCCCACGTCAGGCTCTGCCCTGGCAGCGTGGAACCTGCTTAGAATTCTCCTACCCCCCACCCTGGTCCCTCCCCTGCTTGTGCACACTCTCTCTCAAAATAAATAAATAAAGTTAAAAACATTTCACTTTAGAGGGCACCTGCGTGGCTCAGTCGGTTAAGCGTCCGACTTTGGCTCAGGTCTTGATCTCACAGGTCACGAGTTCGAGACCCACGTCGGGCTCTGGGCTGACAGCTCAGAGCCTGGAGCCTGCTTCCCATTCTGTCTTCCTCTCTCTGCCCCTCCCCTGCTTGTGCTTTGTGTCTCTGGCTCTCAAAAATAAATGTTTAAAAAAAGTCACTTAGCAACTTAACTAGCTTAAATTTGAAATTCTTTTCACTATTTATCACTCTTAATAGAATGGCTTCCTTTTTAACTGCCAAAAGGGAAATGGGGGGAAAAACTGAAACTCAACCTTCTTATATTTCAAATTCAGAGAGAGCTATTTAAGTAAAAATACATCCACAATTTACGTGCTACCTTCACACCACAAGACAGGCTTATCAGAAGTCCGAGTGAAAACTTACATACACAAAAAATCAAATTTCAACTTACTACCCAGGACCCAGGTATCAAAGGCCTTACACTATTCAACCACATCTAGAAAGGAAAAGACAGTGGGATCACAGCTGTGCACAGCCAATTTATCTTCAGAAGTCAAGGCATGTCTCCTGTTACCTTGCAGCCAGTCAGTGCAATCTGCATATCAATATATCGAAGGGTAGCAGTGTCTGAAACCCATATCAACCACTAAGAGGTGTTATTTTAATTAACAAGTTTGCCAACGCAGGAATTTCACAGTTTTATTCTAGAATTCTTTTTAAAATATTATCGCAATCTATTTTTAAGGAAAATTTTAAAAGGGTAAGAACCAAGAATAAAAATCATGCAATTCCAATTCTATTTATGTCACCCTCCTGTAAAATAACTACGTCTATAAAAATCTTTTCAAAGAGCAGAGCAATATACCAGTAGTTGATTAGAAAAAGATAATTTCTACAACCCAGTCTTCTACATTAGGCCCAAATTTTATAGGAGAATGAAAGAAATGCCAAATAACACATTATGTAATAAGAGTGCTACCTAGAATACAGTAGGTACATTTTTACTTGTAATAATTTTAAAGTATGAGAGATAAAATTCTATGGGAGTGGATTAAATTCCCTACACTATTCGTCTTTAGATGTTTGTGTACTCACATAGAAGTTTAATGTTGAGGCTCATTAAAGACTGAAATTTGGTTTCATTAATACATAACGGAAAATAGATTTAAATCTTAGGAACATATGCTGAGCATGTGTGCACATGCAAAGCTTTCAAAGTTACTTTAAAATGTGAAAATGAGTAAGGCTCCTGTTATCCTTGATAAATGTCAGCTGCCATGCATTCATGTCCAAAACACACTATTTTTCACAAAGCAGAGTCCCAGAACAGGCAATTTTGAATCCACCAGCTGCACGTAATGGTTATACATAGCAAATTCTATTCAAGGTCAGAAGTTTAGAGGTTTTCAATATCAACTTCAAAATAACGCAGGCTTTATACATTAAATATTACACAGATTCAAAAACATATTCTTATTAAACAAAGACAGAATCATAAGAAAGTAATTACTCTAAGAGTCTGGCATCTGATAGGGCCATTTATAACAGTGGTATAAACTGGACTATTTGTACAGCAGTTCACTTTTTAGATCACTGAGCTGATAAGTGGGCCAATTATAGTTCTTTTTTTTTTAATGTTTGTTTATTTTTGAGATAGAGATAGAGAGCAAGCAGGAGAGGGGCAGAGAAAGGGAGACAGAGAATCCCAAGCAGGCTGGGTGCTGTCGGCACAGAGCCCGATGCGGGGCTCACACTCTCAAACTGGGACATCACAATCTGGGCGGAAATCAAGAGTCGGACACTTAACTGACTGAGCCATCCAGGTGCCCAGGCCAATTATATTTCTTAATCTAGTTACACAATTAAGTACTATAAGAGCTATGTTATTAGCAATGTGACAAATGTTTTCTGTCTGTATTTTCCAAATCCAATAAAACTGCCCTCTTTATGAACCTTGACTGTAAACAATTACTAAAAAGTTATCTCCATCCATTTTCACCAAGAGCTTTACAGTGACGGAATTAGTGCAGTTTAGTTTGTTGCTCATGTCAAAGATGATCTTACAACTTTAACAGTTCTCTCTACATATTTTGAAAGATTCATCTAAAGCAAACCAGCTTAACTTTCAGTTTTTGACTTTAATAATAAAAACACAATCATCAATAGTAATTTTCTTTTTTTTTTTAATGTTTATTTATTTTGAGAGACAGAGAGAGAGAGAGAGAGAGAGAGCTACAGAGAGCAGGGGAGGGGAGAAAGAGAATCACAAGCAGGCTCCTTGCTATCGGCACGGAGCCACATGGAGCTCGGGGCGATCTCACGAACCATGAGATCATGACCTGAGCCAATATAAAGAGTGGGATGTTTAACCAACTGAGCCACACAGACACCCCACTAGGAATTTTCTTTTAAAAGCATTCCTGTATCATGGCACCTGGGTGGCTCAGTCAGGTAGGCATCCAACTTCAGCTCAGGTCATGATCTCATGGTTCATGGGTTTGAGCCCCACGTTGGGCTCTGTGGTGACTACTTGGAGCCTGGAGCCTGCTTCAGATTCTGTGTCTCCCTCACTCTCTCTGCCCCTCCCTGACTCACGCACGCTCTCTCTCTCTCTCTCTCAAAAATAAACATTTAAAAAAAAAAAATGTAAGAGCATTCTTATGTAGTATAGGACCTATACTCAAAAAAGTTACTTTTTAAGGGCACCTCGGTGGGTCAGTTGGTTAAGTGTCTGACCTTCAATTTCAGTTCAGATCATGATCCCACATTTCATGAATTCAAGCCCCACATCAGGCTCTATGCTGACAGTGCAGAGCCTGCTTGGGATTCTCTCTCTCCCTCTCTCTCTCTCTGCCCCTCCCCTGCTTGCGCGCGTTCTCTCTCTCTCTCTCTCTCTCTCACTCTCTCTCTCTCTCCATCTCTCAAAAATAAAGAAACATTTTTTAAAAAGTTACATTTAAAAAAAAATTTTTTTTAATGTTTATTTTTGAGAGAGACAGAGACAGAATGCGAGTGGGTTAGGGGCAGAGAGAGAGGGAGGCACAGAATCCGAAGCAGGCTCCAGGCCCTGAGCTGTCAGCACAGAGCCTGATGTGGGACTCAAACTCACAAGCTGTGAGACCATAACCTGAGCCGAAGTCGGACGCTCAACCAACTGAGCCACCTAGGTGCCCCAAAAAAAGTTATTTTTAAAGTAAATTGCTGTTTGATCGACATTAAAATATTTAAGCTTTTAAATTATAAATGTATTAATATTCTCTTACATATCATCATATAATTATCTCTACACTTTAACTATAATACCACTAGTAAAAATCTTCCTTTCATAGGAGACTCTTTAAAGTATTAAGACCTTAAAATACACACACACACACACACACACACACACACACACACACACACACTAAAAAGGGGCTGAGGGACTAAGTTTGGTCAGATTATCTAAAATAAAATAACAGGTTTGCCATTTGTAACCACAGCACTTTATTAGCCCTAAAACAGCAGATCCACCAAAATTATGGCTTTCATGGTAATTTTTTTTATTTGATGTTATAAGCTTAAGCGCAAAATTTCTGGATGTACTGCTATAATGTACTCAAGCATCTCACAAACATATTTAATGGACAAATAGAAAAGTGCAGATGGGTTTGTGTATGAACTTGGAATTAATTTTTAAGAAAATCTTTAACACAAATCTTCCTGACATGAAAATGATATGGTGCTGGAATTAACATTAGCCCTAGAATTAGCAGTTGACTCCTATAACAAAGGCAGAATAAGGTTTTAGAAAACCTGGAGGTAACTTCAATTAACATGTTATTTTTGAAACCCAGGAATGTTTGGCATGGAGAACAAACCTTCTGAGGTCAGTGCCATGAGAAAAGTAATATTATTTTTCCATAAAATTCTTTCATGGCAGCATAGAGATCTTACCCTCAGTACAACAGGTATATTCTTTCACAGCTTCATAGAGATATAATTCACATACCATAGACTCAGTGTCCATTTCAATGCCTTTTTTAAATATATTCAGAGTTGTACAACCATCATTACAATCTATTTTAGAACATTTTCATTATCCCAAAAAAGAAGCCCAGTACCCCTCAGCTGTTACCCCCCTCCCGTTTTTTCCCCGTTTAACCTCATAGCACCTCTGCCCCACCCCCCACCCTAGGAAACCACTAATCTTTCTGCTCTAAAAAATTCATCTATTTTGGACAATTCATACAAATGGAATCATAAAATATCTACTCCTTTATGACTGGCTTCTTTCACTTAGCATAATCCTTTCAAATTTATCCATGTTAGAGCATACATCAGTAGTTCATTTTGTGTGTGTGTGAACACTTACTTGTATAGAAATACAATTTTATTTATCCACTCATCAGCTGATGGGCATTTAAATTCTTTCCACTTTTTGGCTATTATGAATAATGTTACTTTGAACATTTATATACAAGTTTTTATGTGGTCACCTATATTCTTAAATGAGAAACCATGAGTGCTGGTAAGTGAAAACAGATTTTTGATGCTATATGCAATGAAGCCTCCAAAATTTGCTAGTAAACAGGAAAGAAGCCAGGTTCTTTAAAAACACTAAAAATGGGGCAGTTCAGTCAGTTGAGCATCTGACTCTTAATTTCAGCTCAGGTCAGGATTCCAGGGTTGTGAGATCAAGCCCTGTATCAGGCTCCGCAGGGCATGGATTCTGATTAAGATCCTCTCTCTCCCTCTGCCCCTCTCCCCCATTCTCTCTCTCTCTCTCTCTCTCAAATAAAAATAAGATAAAATAACTGGAGACCAACTGTGGGATTTTTATTATGATTAATATGGTAAGCACCCTAATGGAAAAAGTAGACAGTAAGCAAGAAGAGATGGGTAATGTAAGGAAAGAGATGGAAACTCTGAGAAAGAAGTAAATGGGAATATTAGAAATCAAAAAAAACCTAACAGAAATGGACGCCTTTGATGGGCTCATCAGCTGACTGGACGTAACTAAAAAAGAAAAAAATAAAATCCACGAATCTGAAGATTAATACAAGCTTCCAAAACTGAAATGCCAAGAGAAAAAAAGAAAAAGAAAAGAATATCCAAGGATGGTGGAACAATTCTGGAAGGTACGTTATGTACAGAAGGGGAATGCCATTTACATGAAATGCAAGAAAAGGCACGATTAGTGACCTACAGTAGACCAGTGGCTGCCAGCCATCAGTGGAGTGGACTGATTGCACAAAGTGACAAAAGACCTTTTAGGGGGTGGTGGGAGTGTTTTATATGATGACTGTGGTAATGGGTTATATTTATCAAAACTCAGCAAATTGTAACTTTAAGGTTGGTGAAATTTACTGTATGTAAACTATACTTTAATAAAGTTGTCCTTTAAGATCAAATACTTAAACTCATGTAAGGAAAACAGCAGTGCATATTGCTAATTGTGTGGTAAGTAATAAATGACTGGCATAAGATAAAATAAATTAGCTAATTAGAGAGGGCTATTTCAGTAAGAAAACTTACCTTTTCTAAAGGAGTTCTACACAAAAAGCAAATTTATTACATCAGCAGTTAAAATCAAGTTTATGTTTAAAAACTTTAGTGCAATAAAAATGTTCTTGCAACAAAATACACAAAAATGTTCACTGAAATTTCATTCATACATCAAAAACCAGGACATTCTAATGACCATGAATCCCAATTTTAAAAAATAAAGTCATACCAAAAAAAAAAAAAAAAAAAAAAAAAAAAATATATATATATATATATATATATATATATATATATATAATATAGTAGTGGCACAAATAAATTATGCACAATATGGTTGAATCTCAACTTCGGAATCGAAAGTTTTTTAAAAGCAAGTACATTAATTTTTTTGTAAAGCTAAAAACAAAAACTAAACATGGCTCATGAACACACACATGTGGTTTTAAAGTTTTTAAAAAGCAAGTGAATTATGACAGCTGTTACTTCTGGGACAGAAGCAGAAAGATGAGTAAAACAGAGAAACCCACACACAGGGAGCAGGTACACCTAACAACCTTCAGCCAGTTCTTAAGTTCAAGTAGTGGGTTCATAGATGTTTTTCAAAGTACACTTCATAACACATACAATATATACTGCTATTTATATAAAACATTGTATAATTTTAATGTTAAATTTAAAAACACTAATATATTAAGAATGTTAAGTTAAGGGCACCTGGGTGGCTCAGTTGGTTGAGCATCCGACTTTTTTTTTTTTAATGTTTATTTATTTTTGAGAGAGAGTGCAAGTGGGCAAGGGGCAGAGAGAAGTGGACACAGAACTTGAAGCAGGCTCCATTCACGCTCTGAGCTGTCAGCACAGAGCCCGATGTAGGGCTCGAACTCATGAACCCTGAGATCATGACCTGAGGCAAAGTCAGACGCTTAACCAACTGAGCGTCCTATGTCCGACTCTTGATATCGGCTCAGGTCATGATCTCATGAGATTGAGCCCCACATGGGTTCTAAACTGAGTATGGAGCCTTCTTAAAATTCCTTCTCTTTTTCTCAAAATGAATAAACATTTAAAACTAAACTAGACTAAAATAAAATAAAAATTGTTAAGTTAATGTTAAGTGAATATACACTTCATCTAATATTTGAGCTAGATATTGTGTGGAAAGCATCCCATTTATTAGTCTCATTTCATCCCTACCACAGCCCTCTGATATGCAAAGCAGATAAGAGTAGAGTTCAAATTTATCGTCTTTTACATGAGAAAACAGATTATAGGAAACAAAATAACTCTCTCAAGGTCATACATCTAGTAAGTGATGGAACTAGAACTAAATCCAGGTCTTTCTAATATCAGAGTCCAAGCTCTTAACCATTTCAACTAAAAACTAAACAGTTTACTCCTTTTTCCTGAGTGTAACTTTTTTCTGAGTGAAATCTGAGTGTAACTGCACTGTCTACAGCTGTTCGAACAACTGCCTTTCAATAGAACTGGCCCAGCGTTAAGTTTCAGTAAAAAGTTACTGTTTTCTGGTCACATTAATTAAAAATTCCTACCAGTCTCGGGGCACCTGGGTGGCTCAGTCGGTTGAGCGTCTGACTTCAGCTCAGGTCATGATCTTGCAGTTCGTGGGTTTGAGCCCCGCATTGGGCTCTGTGCTGACAGCTCAGAGCCTGTCCGCCCCTCCCATGCTCATGCTCTGTTTCTCTCTCAATAATAAATAAACGTTAAAAAAAATTTTTTTTAATTCCTACCAGTCTTTAAAAAAAAGAAACCAGTTAAGACTGATGGATGGCTCTTACCAGGTGATCACCAATAACTATAGATTCTTGACTCATCCCTGTACATGTCTTTGAAAATAGTTTTAACTATCTTCACCTTATCAACGTTTTTATTTAAGTATAATCAGCATGCGGTGGGGGAAACACAGGAGGCTCTGTAATGAGGAACGAGATCCATCAATCATAGAAACTTAAACTGGAAACAACCTATGATGTTCTATAAAACAAGCAAATTGATCCTTATATAAGGAAACTGATGATGTCAAGTTGAGACTCCTAGCTTCCATGCAAAAAAAAAAAAAAAAAAAAAAAAGGAAACACCAACTCTGACAGACTGGGTTTTCAAGCTTTAAATTTAAAGGTTGTTATATCTCAGCAGGCAATTGACGAAATTAACAAATATCAATTTTTCTACATATATAAAATAGAAGCCTAAAAGCAATTTTCTTAATTTTTTTTAATTTTTATTTTAAGTAGGCCCCATGCCCCATGTGGGGCTTGAACTCACACCCCTGAGATCAAGAGTCACATGCTCTACCAACTGAGCCATCATGCACCCCCTGAATTGTTGGTTTTTAAATACTAGCTGCTTTACAAGATATCCATGAGCTGGATTCATTTTAATTATAAGGCATAATAAAAGCAGAATTTATCATTAAAAGTTATCTTTAAACTTTAGTAATTCAATTTTGAACTAAACTGAAGGACAGAGATACAGTCCTTACAATTTAGAATGCCATTCATATGCTACTAATATTTTTAACATCAAAATTCTTTAGAAGGTTATTACAGAACTTTAGAAACTAGAATGTTAGTAAAATGAGACATAAAGGCACTTAACTATCCTGACCTTGGCAATGTCTTCATTCCTTTATCCAACTACACAGTGCTCTCATTTTAATTAAGATAACACAAAAATTGGTTTGAGAAATTTTCATGAAATAAAAGACACTGGTAACAGACTATACTTCAAAGAGTTAATTTCCAAGACCATGAGATATCATAGCCTGAGAGTCCAAAAACTCATGGTTTTAAAACTTCTGTCGTTAAAGATGAAATACTTTTGAATAACCCTACACATTTTTTCACTGCTGGGGAATGTCATCTCAAAGATTAGCTTTTTTTTTTTTTAATTTTTATTTATTTATCCTGAAAGAGAGAGAGAGAGAGAGAGAGAGAGAGAGAGAGAGAGAATGCATGCACATGAGCAAAGGAGGGACAAGAGAGAGGGAGAGAATCTCAAGCAGGCTCCACGCTGTCAGGGCACATGCTGCTGTTAGCGCAGAGCCAACAGGAGACTCAAACTCATGAACAGCGAGATCATGACCTAAGCCAAAATCAAGAGCTGGATGCTTAACCCACTGACCTACCAGGTGCTCCTCCGTTAGCTTTTCTTAAGGCCCTTTCTACAGTGGGTCATAAGAACAAGATGAGATGTAAAAGCATTTTATTTTTGAATGTTACTCAGATTGGAAATGACAGAAAAAGTAACTGACCAGGAAAGAAAAAAAATTTTTTGAAGAAAAATGGACACAGCCTTAAGTATATGTAATATATCAAGGGGCACCTGGGTGGCTCAGTTGGTTAAGCAGCCGACTTCAGCTCAGGTCATGATCTTGCCATTCGTGAGTTTGAGCCCCGCATCGGGCTCTATGCTGACAGCCCAGAGCCTGGAGCCTGCTTTGGATTCTGTGTCTTCCTCTCTCTGCCCCTCTCCGGCTCATCCTTTCTCCCTTCCCCTCTCTCTCTCTCTCTCTCTCTCTCTCTCACTCTCTCTGTCACTCACTCTCAAAAATTAATAAACATTAAAAATATATATATATATCAAATGGTCTAACAAACATGTAATCGGAGTCACAGATGTCAGAATGAAGGAGAAGAAAAAAATACTTGAAGTAATAATAATGGCCCAAACTTCCTCACCCAACTTTTTCAAAACACCAATCTAAACACTGAAGGAGATCAAAGAATCCCAAAGAAAACAAATACAAAGAAACCTAGACCAGAGTCTAACCATTTAAAAACAGAAAATCTTAAAGGTAGCCACAGGGGAAAAAAGACCATACATACAGAGGAACAAGGATAAAAGTTACCTTTTCAGACACAACAACAAAACAATGGAACAACATCTTTAAAGCGCTGCACTACCTTCCGCTGGGGACTACCTCCCACAAGAACACGCCCCTTACAAAAGACTTGCTCTGTTCCTCCAGGGAAGAAAAGAGGCAGCACCACAAGAAGTAGCACCTGGTGCAGGGCCCCAACTCCTGCTTCATGGAAGTGAAGTGCCCAGGATGCTATAAAACCACCGCCGTCCTCGGCCATGCATAAACAATAGTCTTGTGTGCTGGCTACACCACTGTCTTTTGCCAGCCTTACAGAAGGAGGCGTGTTCAGACGGAAGCAGCACGTAGCACCCTGAATCAAGATGCATGGGAAATCATTCAATAAACATTTCAGACAGATAGACAGATAAAGTGCTGAAATAAGAAACTGTCAAGCCACAATTTTACAACCAGTGAACAGTCTTTCAAAGTTAATGTGAAATAAAAACATTTCCAGATAAAAGTTGAGACAATTATCCACAAACACTTCAGTAAATAAAAGGATATCTATCCTTCGGACTAAGGGGAAAGGACAGCAGGTGAAAACTCATATATAAGAATGAATGAAGAGCATCAAAAGTGTCTTTTGCCAAACAGGTGGTTCTCTTTCCTTCTGAGATTTGCTCTCAAGTCTAAGATCCTCATGGACAAGACAGTACAAAGTAGTTTTAAATCTTGATATTTCGGGAAACAGACTCTGGCTAATGCACTACTGAGCTAAGGGAACTTCCACAACTTTACAAATGTACTAGAGGACATTTTAAAATGTGTAGATCTCTTTATACACCTAAAGGAGATGACTTCTTTAGAGCGGACTACAGAAAAAGACAAATAAGCAAAACAGAATTACATAGGACTGAATGAACTAGTGAAGAAATTTAACTGCTGTTTGATTTGGATTATTATTTAATGTTTTCTGATGGGTAAATGAGAAAGCCCCTTTTTCTTTTTCATCTACCTCTAGCCCTCAACTTAACAAATTACACTTACCCAAACTAAAAACACTTTTGCTTTTAATTTTTTTAATATTTATTTTTGAGAGAGAGACAGAGAGACAGAGAGAGACAGAGACAGAGCACATGTGGGGGAGGGGCAGAGAAAGAGGGAGACACAGAATCCGAAACAGGCTCCAGGCTCTGAGCTATCAGCACAGAGCCCCACACAGGGCTTGAACCCATGAACCGAGAGATTATGACCTGAGCCGAAATCAGAAGCTTAACCGACTGAGCCACCCAGGCGTCCCCAAACTGAAAACACTTTAAAGTGGCACCTGATTCTAACTCTTCAAATGTCAGCAGTGTATGCGTGCACGTGCAGGCATGCTCCTGAATAAAAAAGTAAAGACTCTCCTCTCTACTTTCCATGCCAATAATGTTAATTGCAAAGGTTTAGTAAAAATTTGTCAATCGATTTACCAGGGTAATTAATTGGACAACTGAGACCATTATCTTGAATGGTCATAACTGAGAGAATCATTCTCATTTAATCAGGCATGAAAAGCCCACCATTAACAAACAAAGACTGCGCTTCACATAAGTCAATGCATAGGAGCCTGGTACCTACTCTTAGTTTTTAGGAACCAAGGTGGAAGGAAGGTTACATTCAGATAGGCCCAAGACTTAGTAACTTTAGGGAACCTGGAAAAGAGATGATTTCGCTCAAGTTTATACGTGAAATCTGGTACCGAGAGTTTGTTTGGATTGGTTTCCTAGTCTCAAGATACAAGAACAAATAAAAGAGACTTTGAAACATCAATCCTATATTCCTCAGGAAAACTTTCAGACAGAAATTAATCCTGTAGCCTCAAAAGTTGCTCCATAAAATATGCACAGGGGCACCCGGCTGGTTCAGTTGGTAGAACATGTAACTCTTGCTCTCAGGGTCATGAGTTCAAGCCCCACATTGGGCACAGAGCTTACTTTAAAAAAAAAAAAAAAAAAAAGGCTCAAAGACACTTTTAACAAATACATATTTTTGCACCGATGTTAAAAAATAAAAAATAAAAAACACTGTAACTCAGCCAAAGCATGAGAAGAGCCTTTTTTTAATGAACTCAAGAATCAGCTATGGGACTTCTGCTTTAATTCGAGAGAGTAACAAACTCTCATCCTACCGTGAACAAGACAAATTATAAGAACGAACTATATTCAGATATCAGAGAACAGGCAGTGAAAAACTGTTGTCCCGGAGATTAGGGAAACATTCGAGGAGAGGGGGACAACTGCTAGTACCCAGTCTTTTCTGCCAGAAAGCAATTTCCACATCACAGCACAGAAAGAGGGACCCAAAAAGAGCCCAGCAATCTTGAATTGACAAGACAATGACCAGAATTCAGGATGTCCCAGCAAGCCAAATTCTGCAGGGCAGTTTCTCAGAGTGACTGAAAAATTGTAGGGATTCACAAACTGATTATGAAATTAGTATCAAAATGCAAAAGCCGTGGATTAGCCAAAGCAATCACCACCAAAAAAGAAGTTGAAAATTTCACATTACTTACTTTCAGACCTTACTATAAAAGCTATAATAATCAGGACAATGTACGTGGGCATAAGGATTGATCAGTGGAAGGGAAAAAAGACCAGAACAAGATCCTCATGTATACGGGCTGTTGATTAAGTTACCAAAACAATACAATGGAAAAGGGTTAATCTTTCCAATAAACAGCTCTGGAACAGAATATCCACATTTTAAAAATTGACCTTCAATCCTTTCTTCAGACCATACACAAAAATTAAATCAAAATGAAGCACAGACCTATATATAAAAGCTAAAAGTATAAAAAGTTCTACAAGAAAACAGAAGAGAAGATCTTCATAACCTATGGGTAGGCAAAGATCTCTTAATACATCAAAAAGCACTAATCACAAAAGAAAAATCTGATAAATTGTACTTGAAAATTCAAAATGCCTGTACTTCCAAAAAATTAAGAAAATAAAAAGGAAGGACAAAAAACAGATGAAATTACCCTTAAAAGGTATCTGGTAAAACTTTGTAGCCAGAATATATATTCTTTTTAAACTTCTACAATAAGAAAACAAACTGCCCAATTTTAAAAAATGGGCAAAACATTTAAATAGACACCTTATAAAAGAAGAGATAAATGTGGTTAATGAGAAACTATTCTATAATTACACATCATGGAAATGCAAATTAAAGCCACAATGCAATAACACTACCAATCCCATTAAAATGGTTGAAATTTAATAAATGAAAATACCCAATAGGAACGATACAAACTTAACTTTTACCTTGCAAGTGCAATAAAAGGGGTATAGTCACTTCAGAAGAGTTTCACAATTTCTTATAAAGGTAAGCATACACTTAACTAGAATTTAAATTAAAAATTGGAACAAAAAAACAAATAAATAAAAGCTATGTCTTCTGACTAATTAGAATTGAAATGAAAAATTGAGGGGTGCCTGGGTGGCTCAGAGGGTTGAGCGTCTGACTCTTGATTTCAGCTCAGGTCATAATTTCAGGGTGATGGCAGTCGAGCCCCTCATTTGGTTCAGGGCTGGGCATGGAGTCTGCCTGAGATTCTCTCTCCCTCTGCCCCTCCTCCCCTGCTTATACTTGTCCTCTCAAAAAAACTTAAACAAAAACAAATAGATAGGATAAGCATACACTTGACATTAAGACCCTGCAATTCTATTTACTCAAGGGGGAGGGGGGGAATGTATGCAGAGACCTGTACTTGAATGTTCACAGCAACTTTATTCATCATAATAGCCAAAAACCAGAAACTAAAAGTTGTGGTATATTCCCACAACAGAATACTACTCAGAAATTTAAAAAAACTACTGATACATGCATTGATGTGGATGCATCTAAAAAATATACTCTGTGAAGTGAAAGGACTTTTACAGTGTGACTATGGAGAAACACAACAGGCTCTCCCACCCTGCTGGTTGGAATTTAAAATGGTGTCATCCTTATGGACTGTGATTTAATGATATCTAACAAAAACAACATACACATTTACCCTTTAACCCAGTAGTCTCACCTCTAAGAACTCATCAATCATGAAGGTACATTCCCAAAACACAAAAACGTACATTCACAAAGTTACCCACTACAGCATTATTTTCATCACAAAATACTGGAAACAACCTATATACCTATACATAGGATGCTGCTAAATAAACTATGCAATATGCATGTAATGAAAACTATGTAAAAAATAGATGAGACGGGGCTGGGGGAGGGGAGAAGGAATTGTCACTCTAAAGAGTATAGAGTTTCATTCTAGAAAGATGAAAAATGTTCTGGAAGTGAATGGCGTGATGGTCACAAAAGAATGTGAATGTATTTAATGCATTAAATGGCTATTTTAAGTTTTATATACATTTTACCACTTTTTTAATTAAGCTCTAGGCCTAACATGGGGCTTGAACTCACAACGCTAAGATCAAGAGGTGCACTGGGGCACGTGGGTGACTCAGTTGGTTAAGCAGCCAACTTTTGATTTCAGCTCAGGTCACGATCTCACGGTGTGAAATTGAGCCCCATATCAATCTGTCAAGGGCTCTGACAGTGGGGAGTCTGCTTGGCATTCTCTCTCACCCCCTCTCTCTCTGCCCCTCCCCTGCATGTGCGTATATGCTCTCTTGCTCAAAATAAATGAACTTCAAAAAAAAAAAAAAAAAGAGTTGCACACTCCACCAACTGAGCCAGCCAGGCATCCCTAAATTTTACCACGATTTTTACAAATGAATGGGAAAGATCCCTTTGATGTGATATGGCCTATTTCCAGGAGATATTAATAAATGAAAACAGCAAAATACACAGAATTCTACATCTGTGTGGATTCCCAGTATGTATGCCTATTAAATTTTATTTTCTCCTGTTTAAATTTAAAAAAAAAATACAGCAAAGCACAAAACAGTATATGCAACATGCTACAATTTTTGTGTAAACAAAAAGTAAAAAGAAAATAACATGTATCTGCTGGCGATTACCAAAAGAAATGCAGGGAAGGCTGAACTCAAAACACTGAGGTTGGTTACCTATGAGAAATGAGGGAAATGGGATGGAAAAAATACAGAAGGGAAGTGTATCTTCTGTATAATTTTAACTTTTGAAACCATGTTCGTTTTCTACAAATTCAAAAAATAAATCCCATCAGGAGTGCCTGGGTGGCTCCATCAACTAAGCATCGGACTCTTGATCTCAGCTCAGGTCTTGATCTCAGGGTTGTGAGTTAAGTCCACATTGGGCTCCGCACTGTGTGTGAGGCCTAATTAGAGAGAGAGAGACAGACAGACAGACAGACAGACAGAAGTATAAATATACTTCTGCTAGTATATTATAACTAGTCCTCACAAGGTGAAATATTAAAAAGCATAAGTAAAAGTAAAGGAAAAATAAAAATAATAGACAATCAGAATGAGAGTGAGCATTAACAAAACCCTGAAATTCAAACAAATAAATGAACCTGATTTTATTTCGAACGAATACCGAATACCGTAACTACCTTATGCAGAAAGAAAGAGCAGGAAGTACAAGTGGGGAGGGGAGGGGAGGGGAGGGGAGGGGAGGGGAGGAGAGGGGAGGGGAGGGAGAAAGGAGGGCTGATTCAAGCAATTTAAGCATACAGTATTTATTTATTTATTCTCAGTCTTGGACAAGATGGTTATGAGCAAGTGAAGAACTACATATAAATTGCCCGCTCACATGAAGTAAGTTTGTTTATTGTGGTGAAATGGGCAAAGTAATTCTGAAAGTATTTTAGATGTAGTATGTAGGACAGAGTGAATGAATAAATGCACTGACAATGTTGGGAGCCAAGGTTCTCATGGCATAAAAAAGGGACATAAAAATGTGAAAAGATAAGTGCAAAGAAAGAGCCCTGTAGATAGGTAGTGAAGCTGGACATACTGATATAAAGTCACGATTTCTAACCCATGTATATGCATGTTACAATGAATGTGTTTATGTGCAAATATGTTTATGTATACAGGTATGTGTGTATAAACATGCGTAGTTTACTAGCTCTCTAATACTATTCCCCACAAGGACACAGAGATCGATTAAAACAGTTCCACTTTCCAAACCTAGGACAACTGGAGAACCAAAATAATTAGGTAATGAATTTACCAATTCAAAACCTAGGAATCCATGAGTCCAAACTGATATACAGGGCTTGTGATTACACATTAATGTCAAGGGCTGACTGGTGGTAGGAAGGGAATACTGGAATCAGAAAATAACCATTTTGGAACCATCACAGTGAAAAATTCGATCAGATAAGAATCATCAATGAATGGTAAATCTAGGGCAAACTGTGATGAGAAACATACTTGCACTGTCTCCCCATAAAATGCTTATTGCTTGCAAAAGAAGGAAAATAAACTATACAGTGGAGAAATCTGGCAACATCTTGGCCAAGTAATCAATATTAACATCAGAATAAGGGGCAAAAGACACCATGTGCCTCCAAAAGTTGTGCATCTTTCTCAGGATATCACATCACCTATACAGTATTCCAGCTAAGAATGCATAGCCTCAATCTAATCACAAGGCAACTGCAGACAAACATAAAATGAAGACTATTCTATTAAAAGGGGGAAGGGTTGTGTTCTTCAAAAATGTCAATGTCATAAAAGACAAAGAAAGGCTATGGAAAGATTCCAGGAAAAAGGAGGCTAAAGAGAAATAATAACTAAGTACAGCACCTGACCCCAGATTGGATTCTGTACAGGAAGCAAGGGAAATGCTGTTAACAGACTTTATTAAGGTCAACTGATCAGACTGGAAGACAGACCATACATTTGTGTCAGCGTCCATTTACAAAGTTGATAAGTGTACAATAGTTATATAAGAGAATGACCCTATTCTTAGGAAATACCAAAGTGTTAGCAGAAAGAAGCTCAATATATGTAACTTCCCCTCAAATAATTCAGAAAAGAACTCTACATGAGTAGAGAGAGTGGGAAGGAGTGACAGCACATACAGATGCAAATAATAAACAAGTGAGCAAATATGGCTAGAGGATATTTAGATGTCCTTTTATACTCAATTTCCAACTTACAGAAGTTACTAAAATAACTTCCAAATAAAAGGGGTTTTTTTTAACATAAATACTACGGAGATAGTTATCTACTATATTCAGAATATAATGTATATATATCATAATTGATGAAAGGATTTTGTGGGGAAATAGCAAGAGCAGAGACTGGATGGAGGCTTAGATAGATTCCCAGATAAAGAACTGTTTCAAATGTCAGCGAAGGGAGTTTGTACTTTTCTTTCCGTAAGCCAGGGAATGGCAGCACAAAGCTTAGAGCATAGCAGAGACTTAATTAAAAGGGACGTACGTAAGGAAATTGTGTAAGCAAAATTTCAAGTGCTAGAAACAGTAGATAAGAGGGAATAAAGAGACATGTGAACAAATACAAGCATGAAATTATGGGGTCTTGGCCTGGGAAGTTAAGATACTAGCAGAAAGTGGTACAAGTACGGAAGACATGAAAATAGAAGACCGGACATCGCCCGTTTACTAAATTACTAAATGTATCAGGTTGGGGGCAGGGAGGAGCCAAAGATGACTCAGATTTCAAGCGGAGCTAACCATAAGAATGATGGTATTACTAACAAAAAGAAATTTAACGAGCTAAGCAAAGCATAACTGCTTTCTTGGCTATCAGACAACTTTTTCTATTCTCATTTCTCCTATTCTAGTGCAACAGGAGTTAGGAAAAGAGTTATTATATGTCAGCACACACAAACTGGGGAAACTAGTCCTCACAAGGTGAAATATTAAAAATAAGTGGAATTTATTCAGATTTTGAACACACACCATTAAAATATACACACAGAAGGGAAAGTGGGCATGTTGAACCATAACACATAGTTCCCTGCCTCCCTAAAAAAGTTACGTTTGTATATACACACATATATATATGAATATACACATATACTCGCTCATTTTAAGACCAGTCAACTCATACTATCGTTAAAGATAAAAACATGTAACACGAGTTTAAGATTAAGTAATAAATGAAAGGAAATGGGTATCTTCGGAGGATAAAGACAATATGACAAAGGATTGAGTCAAAGTAAAACTGAATTACCTGGCTAACCAGTCAAATGACGTTCAAGTAGGAGCTTATTTTTATTGGTCTCTGACTCCACTGTTCAGCAAGTATTTTGATCCTGAGAACAAAAAAAAGGGGAGGGGATGTTGAATTTTATTGCCCTTTCTTAATGTAAGTAGTATTATTAGTCACACACAAATTAACCTTTCCCATCATTCCCTTCTCTGGACATACATGAAATAAACAAAAACAAAACATGCTATCAAGTACAAGTCCTCCTAGGAATCTGAGGTGATGCCTTATTTTGCCACACAATACTACTTCTGCTTACAAAGTCCGGTGTAGCATATACAATATACCGTGCCACGGTTTGTAAACATGAATAATGCAAAACAGGAGATGAGGAAACCAACTCCTGTCCAAAAGAAATACTCAACAATTAACAATTAAAAACAATACTGATATCTTGGCAGAAGCGAATGCTTAAATACCCGAGTCCAAAGACAGAAATACCTACCAGATAGGTGGGTGGATGGATGAATAAAGCAAGCAAGCAATGAAGAAAAAAAGGAGAGAAAAACCATGGATGTTTTTCCCCCTCTTCTAGTAAAGACTGCATTTGGGCCACCAACAAGACATATTTTTAAATGGGAAAGGAAAATGAGGAGTTCTTCAAAATAATCTGCAATAGAATACGTGAACATATAAACACTTCTCTATACTTGAGGAAATACAGAGCAGGCTATGATGCAACAAAAAAGTAAGCCAATAAAAAAAACATTCACCTTCACTTTACAAACTTCCAAATGTAACAATACAGCAACAATCTGATTACCACTAACTCTAGAGGTGTATATATCAAGACGATAGCCCTAATTATGCCCCAAAGTTCATTGCATTCATGCTGGAATTTGCAGGTCTGTTGGAAAGGGGTAAAGAAAAAATTATGTATATACAAGTTCCATATCACAGCCTTGGCCAATCCACGTGGAGTAGAGAGGGACAATCAACCATAACCTATCTGCATCATGCGAAGGGTCTGTTGCACTTCTGAAACCCAATTTAAAGGTGAGAAAATTGAGGAGTGAGAAGGAAGCACATCATATGTTCACAAACGAAAAGGAGGAAAATACAGGTAAGCGTATCAATACCACGCAATTAAAGTCTAAAAAAGAGCTATTGTATCTACTAACATACCTATTTCTCATTACAGTATAGCCTCTGGCTTATAACGGAGGTGTCAAAAGAGAGCTGGTTCTTGGAAAACATCTTCAATCCACGATAATATAACTACTTGTTAGCATAATGGTCCGAAGAGTGGAAGGTTTGGAGTACACCAGATCTAGACTTAATGCCCAGCTTTCACTTACGACCTAGATATTCAACTTGAAGGCTTTTTTTAAAGATTTTTAAAAAAAATTTTTTAAGTTTATTTATTTTTGAAAGAGACAGAGATAGCAGGAGTAGGGGAGGGGCAGCCAGAGAGGGACAGAGAGAGAGTCCCAAGCAGGTTCCACGCTGCTAGCACAGAGCCCAATGTGGGGGCTCAGACTCACGAAACCGCGTGATCATGACCCAAGCCAAAACCAAGAATTAGACACTTAACCGATGGAGCTACCCAGGCACCCCTCAACCTGAAGACTTCTTTGAGCCTTAGATTTCTCATTATAAAACGGGGATCACACCTAGTAAGGCACTTATGAAGATTAAGTGAAATGCTTAAATTACTTATCAGTACCTGATGCATAAATGCTCAATAAATAAAAACTATTATTAGCCAACAAAAGACTATCTGACATCTGATTTAAGACTATCAAAGCACAGGGGCACCTGGGTGGTTCGGTTGGTTAAGCGTCCCCCTCCCTTTCCCTGCTCTCCTCTCTCTCTCAAAAAAGAGAAGACAAAAAAATCCAAGCACATTCAAATAAAAAAATGGGAGAAAATACAATCATTAGTTTTAGTGTCTAAATGAATTCAATGTTTTAGTACCTGAATTTTTATGATATCTAATTTAATTAGAAGAAGGTGAAGGGTGAAAGGAAGGCAGAGCTTCTATTAAGAAAGCCCAAGGTTTTCTGGCCTGGTTTTAAATCAAGTTTCATTTCAGCAATGGTTCTTTTGTTTTTGCTCCTTTTTACAGGGGAAGGAGGAAGGTCGTGGGGTAGGGTTAGCATCTACAGAGCAGGATGAGTGGGGAGGAAAAGGAATTTGAGTCAGAACGTACGTGGTACCATAATGACTGGCCCAGGAAACGAGTACTGCTCCCTAGTACGGACAGTTGGCAAGAGAGCCTACATGAACACAAGTGTTCCACTGCCGGTGGGGACACCCAAAGGAGTGCGGACCCACGCTACTCTAACCCATAACCCCCGGGATCCAAAGAAACACTATCCACAAAATTTCCCCTCCCAAGAAGTGTGCAGTTGGGCTAGAGTGGTCCCCAGAAACTCACAGACAAATGACTGGCTTGCCTACCAGGACCCTGCAGGGGTAGATAGGCTAAAAAGTACTATACAACAGGGGTGCCGGGCTGGCTCAGTCAGAAGCTCATGTGGCTCGATCTCATGGCTCTGAGTTCGAGCCCCACGTAGAGTATAAAGATTACTAAAAAAGTAAATAAATAAAACTTTAAAAAATAAGTAAATAAAAAGTGCTATACACTAGATCCTATAAAGTATAGAACCTGGGAACGCTGCAGTTAACCTGTCTACAACCAAGGTTCTGCAAAGGCAACAGTCCCAGCAGATTTCCTGGGACTGTATTTTTTACCTTCAACAAAAATAAGCATAATTTTTTTGTAATTTGGACTTCAGTCTATCACAAACACAAGTCAAATCACACTGACAAAAACTAAATGACGTGTCCCCAAAATACTAAATATGGGGAGATGCAGGTTAATTTTTCTACTACAATTAACGAAAAATGTGATTGATGGGATCCACATTATCAAAACCTGCATCACTTGAAATCTAATGGGGAAGAAAAAAAAATTAAACTGAGCTTTGTTAATAGCTTGTCTGAGAAGACGTGCCTCCAGGCCAGAACAAAGAATCAAACTGGGGGAGGGGTGTTGACAGAAGACAACCCAAACTATATAATGCTGATGCTTGGAAACATCACTAGTACAAAAAGAGGCCACTGAATACCATGAACATGACTCTCCTTTTGCTGTTGAAAATGGAAGGGGGCAAGGATTCTGCTATTCATCATATTAAACTCACTGTTCCTGCCATGCTACTGTGGGTAGTGCTCTGAGGGATTCTCTCATTTCCCTAAAAATCCTAGAGATGGGGAATCACCATCTTTGGTCAAGTCAGCTGTTGCCCACTCCTCTCCAAAGCACTACGGAATAAATTTACCCATCAATTTCAGGTTAAAGTTTACATGATATTGGTATAAATAAAACATTCTCTTGAAGTTGAGATTATTTATAATAGTCTCAAAAAAATAATATATCATTTTTCAAAACTGTAACAACAGATTTTACTTGCAGCAGTCAATTGCAACAAATTTGTAGCTATACTGAAAAGAAAAAACCAAATGTAAGTTAAAAATCAAATGGAAATTTAAAATTATTTATAAAAGTGCCACTTTTTTTGCAGCTGTATAAACTTAACTCAGTTTAAAAATTTTTTTCCTTACCATTACTTATCCATTATTATGTGTTCTAGTAAATAATAAGTAAAATGTATTTGCTACCCAAGTGCACACTAGTAATATATTGATGACAAACTTTTTTAAATACCAAAGTCTTTTTGACACGGAGAGGGGGGGATTATTTCTAATTACACATCTAGTAAAGTAAGGCAGGGTTAACATGTATTACTAATCTCATGCTATAAACTAGAAAGGACTAAGCTGATTTATAATAATTTATTCTACATCGTCATTTAGTAAGTTGCAATAAATGTTTAGTTCTATATGGAGTCAATATGAAAATTTAAATGATGCAGTGAAAACAGAAGCCTTGCTTTCAGAAAACCTATGTTTTGGAAGTCCAGCTTCTTGAGGTGACCTTCTGTGAGACATTTAAATCAACCGAATGTTTCCTGTGTACCTAGGAGAGGCCAGGCGTTACACTGGCCTGCAGAAGCATGAGCAAAATATGGTACCTGCAACTAATCAGAAAAGGAGAAGCAGGTGTAGAATGCCAATAGTGGTATGTTTAATTTTTGGGGGGGTGGGGGGGGACAAGCAGGGGAGGGGAGGGGAAGAGAGGGAGGCACAGAATCTGAAACAGGCTCCAGGCTCTGAACTGTCGGCACAGAGCCCGATATGGGGCTCAAACTCACGAACCGTGAGATCATGACCTGAGCCGAGGTCAAGAGTTGGTCACAAATGACTGAGCCACCGAGAGGCCCCTCCAATGAGAATATGAGAATGAACTACCTTGCCTTTTTCAGAGGACTGCTATGGTAACTATAAAGCACTATTTTAATGCAAAACAAGACAAACCCAAAACCATTTACTTCAGCAGAGAGAGAATTAATGAAATTCAAATGTACAGATAACTTCTATAATTATTTTCCACAGTTATCATAACCAAAATGCCTTTTCTTTATAATAGAAGACAAAGGCAAAGAAGAAAAAAAATTGTAAAATGTTAGCCGTTTGTGTAAAAAGTACAGGACACATAGGAAATTTTAATGGGGTGTACATACAGGTTGCTAAAAATGAAAGGTATTTTTAACTCAACATATCTAGGAAATTCTGCTTACACAATGGTGCTATCCACAGATAAGCATTGGCAGTAAATACAACCCTTCTGCATTTTTAAAATTACCTTGAGGTGAAGGGGAAAACTAAAAAATCCAGTTGGCAGCCCAGTTTATTAACAAGCCCCGGTATCTCTGGCCGAGCTGCAGTTAGTACTAACGTGGTTACTAACACAGTCATGCAAGCAAGTCGCCTGCCGGTGCTTGTTCTGCCTCCCTCTCCCCTCTCTTGGAAAAACTGCATGCAGTACTGCACGATCACACAAAATAAATACAGGAAAGGGGGTGGGAGGGTTGGGTGGAGAGCTGAGCGAAGCTCGGGGCTCCACCAGTGGAAGGCGTTCCACAAGAATTGCTACAGGGTCAAAAGTTTACAGTGGTTTCAATTTCACCTCTTAGCAGCCAATCAGAAAACAGACACTGTACGCTGACCCCTCAGGCTGCAAATGAACATTAACTCATTGGCTACCGGAATTGCATATATTCCTTTTCTGGTAGGCTTTTCTTTTTCATTTTTTCTTCTTCTTTTTCGAGGGGGGAAGGAGTGGGAGAAGGCAAAGAACATTTTTTAAGTTCAAGATGACAATTTTACTTAAGACCATGTATTTTAAGCAGGTATGTGAGGGAAGAAATGATCAAGCAATTATCTTTCTCCTCGAAACTAGTTTCTGTATCCTGTAATATCTAACAAACTAATCATTAATGCTAGTATCAAATCAAGGCAAAGAGTGAACTTAGGCAGGTTAAGGAGAAAGATTTATCTCCAAGAGGCTGCAATTCTAAGAACAATTTATAATATGATGAAAGACATTGGTTGTGTTTCCAATAATGCCTTAAAAATAACTCAGATAATTAAGACACTTAAGTATTTATCTACATCCCAATTTTTAATCTACATAAATTCCCCACCTCTTCTCCAAGTCATTCCTATACACATGCAACACGCCTGTCCTTTTCATACTCTGCATCCAGCAAAATGCAGGTATAGCTCCTAAGGTTTAAAGCTTTCTTTTCCCATATTTCACCTCTCCTAACACTTTAGTACCAAGGAGTGATCTTTCATACAATAAACTCAAGGGTGATCTCTTTGGCAATACACACAACTGCTCCCTCATTCATTCATTCATTCATTCATTCATTTTATGTAAATCTACAAATGCAGTAAACATCACTAAACTAATCCATTAAATACTATTTTCAACATTCTATATTTAACATTAAGCAAGGGTAAAATGAAGATCTGTACCCATAAACACCTTAATTATCCTACATTTAAGAATGAGATTTCTTTGAAGCATTACATGATAAAAGTGAAACAGCTATGTTAACTACTCTATCAGAATGATCAGTTAAATCCTAAATAAGCAGATGTGTGAATCGGTAGTTAGCAATATTTTTCATTAATACATGGCGGTCAGATTTTAGCAGTCTTACTGGCTTTAAAATTTTAAACTTCTATTTAGAAGCCCCTGTAGCCACTACCACTGCCTAAGAAAATGATTTCACGTAACATACTCATTTTCTTACCCAAGCTAGCAAAATTAAGAAACTAGTCATTTCTGAACATCCGAAGGTAACTAATATACAAAAGTGCCTTACTTTATATATAACTGTTGCTAAAGAACTTCAAAATAAATCCATAGTGTATAAAGTTTCCACAGCAATTTAATGTCAGTTGTTAAATCAGTAAATAAAGAAACTTGATACAGATAGTTTTTTAATTTAGCATTAAAACAAGTAATTTCCTAGTAACAACTCCTAAGCCTTCATGATGTTTATGCATATTTGCCAATAAAAAAATCTACACATTTAAAATCTAGTAGTTTTTTTTTTTTTTTAACATGGCCTGCAGAAGCGTCTTTTATACATTAAATTAGAGGAGTCTTCTGTATATCTTCTTTGTACAAGATGGCCTCATTTTGAAAGAAAATGGATGCGATAAAATTTTACATCAAGTCAGCATGTTAGCAAGAAGCTTTTCTGTGTGTTCTGAATTTGATTAATACAAGCCAAGGTCACTTCCTGAAAGATGCCTACCATTGCAGCTGCAGGCAAACTAGGCTCCCGAGTAAGGATTGGGGGAAGGGAATGGGTGATGGCATTTATTAACACTGAGATAAACTTCCATCTACACTAGCAGCTGTGTAAGAAGGGGGCAACATGAAGATCCCAGAATTCCTGGCATATAAAGATTAAAATATTTCCAGTCATTAATATATAAAAGCAGAAATTTAATCATTATATAATGTTCACGTCAAAATTATATCAAAAATATGCTCTGGGTGCCTGGCTGGTGCTGTCAGTGGATCATGGAACTCTTGCTCTCAGGATTGTAAGTTCGAGCCTCAAGTTGGGTGTAGAGATTACTTAAAAATAAAATCTTCAAAAAACAAATACATAAATAAAAATTCAAAATAAAAATATATCCTCACTGCAACAATATATTAAAACATTTCACTCCTAATACTATACAAATCATCTACTACCAAATACTGAAGTAAATTTAGTATTAATACAATAAGACCTCTATGCAAAATAACCTACAAAGGAAGAGACAGGCCCCTGAAGAAGATAGATTCAGAGATTCAATTTCTCCCATCTAAAAACCAAGGGTAGCCGGGGCGCCTGGGTGGCTCATTTGGTTGGGCGACCGACTTTGGCTCAGGTCATGATCTCAGTTTGTGAGTTTGAGCCCCGTGTCGGGCTCTGTGCTGACCCTCGGAGCCTGGAGCGTGCTTCGGATTCTGTGTCTCCCCCTCTCTCTCTGCTCATGCTCTGTATCTCTCTCTCAATAATAAAAATAAAACGTTAAAAAAAATTTTTTTTGTTAAAACCCAGGGTAGCCTAAAGTCAAGAAAGTATAAATCCAAAACAAAAGTCTATACTGCAAAATACCTGCTAAAGTTTTGTGCTGAAATTCAATTAATTTTCCTCTCACCAACATTAATACAAGTATCACAGTTTCTATGCTCAAAAAACAAGTATCATCAAAATAAACATTACCAGTAACTAGAACAAATCCTCTCCCTGAATAATTATATGCCAAGATTTAATTGAGCAGTTACTATGCACTGTTAGGAAACCATACTAAGTACTTTGTCAGTCCTCTTTGAGGTTCTATATACATCTCAACTAACTGGATAAAATATTAGGTAGAGTAAGAAAATCTATAGGATTCTTCTAATTTTCTAACTTTCTATTTAACGTTGGATAAATTAAATTGCTTTTGTGTGCCTTTTTCCTACCTGCCAAATGGAGTTACCATGACATTCCACAGAGACATGTAATCAGCAAAATCACCTCTGTATTAGTGGTTGTATAATAAACAACACCTGGGATGCCTGGGTGGCTCAGTCGGTTTCATGTCTCTTGATTTTGGCTCAGGTCATGACCTCACAGTTCATGAGTTCAAGCCCAGCCCGGAGCTGCTGACAGTGTGGCGCCTGCTTGGAATTCTCTCTCTGCCCCTCCCCCTTTTCTCCCTTTCTTTCCATCTCTCTCTCTCTCTCTCTCTCTCTCTCTCTCTCTCAAAATATATAAATGAATTTTTGTAAATAAATAAATTTTTTTAAAAACACACACAATACCGGTCTCTTTTTTAATCATCAGCATGTTAAAACGCATGATGTTTCCATTTTGTACATAAATTGTACATATTGTACATTAAAACGCATGACGTTTCCATTTTGTACATATAATTTTGTCCCTCCCTTATGCTCCCCATCATTGTATCTTGATTGAAATAACTTCAACAAAAAAATTAATAGATGTTAGATGCTCAAGTTCAAACAAATTTATACAGTTTGATTTTTTTTTAAGTCTTTTACCTTTCAATGACTGGCAGAAAAGGACTATTAACAGGCACAGAGCCTTCCATATATGTAAAGGGCTTTTTAAATCATTTTAGGAAAAGGAAGGCAACCAGGTTTAAAAAAAAAAAAAAACAATGTGAGAAGTCCCTGAATTCAGAGAATCTAGTTGCTGGTTGCAGCAGAGGAAAGCATTCAGAAGTGTTCAACAAGACTTAATCGCGTGCCTTTGAGATGGGACAAATTCTAAAAATGGACAAAGGGCAAATAAAATTCATCATTCATACACCTTCTCACCAGCACACCTTGTGAGGCACTCAGGAGGGGATAAACTTTCCTCAAATTCTTTTCTCGACCACATGAATTATTCCAAAAATAACTCAAAACAAAGCAAAGAGTTAAGCAGTAGTTAGCTTCTTGCCACGTACATCAGCGTGAAGGAGGTGCACTCATTCCTTCACATCTCCAGCCACATCATTCCTCTCCCCTGGTTTTATCCAAGTACCCAACGTGTTCCTTCCTCGGCAAGTGAGACCAACTCAATCAGGGTCAGGGCAGCTAGCTGCCTGGTCTTCCTGTACCAACCCAGCTTCTATGTCAAAAATAGAACCTGAAAGGAAACATCAGCTATAAAATAAAAACAAACAAAATGTTGGCCTGAGTGTCTTTTGCTCTGCCAGAGTGGTTCACAGACACAAGTTTGAGGATTGCTAAGAGTCACAGATTGTTTAAAAACTTTGTTTCAGTTATTTTCTACAGCATCAAACCAGATAGACTGGCCATCCCACAACTGAAAACTTCCATTACAAAAAATTCAAAGTACTACACCATATAGAATGGTATCATTACTCAGTAATAATGTAACTATGCCATATGTTCTTTAAAAACCATATTGGACTGGGGTGCTTGGGGGGCTCAGTCAGTTAAGCAACCAACACTTGATTTCGGCTCATGTCATGATCTCACAGTTAGTGAGTTCAAGCCCCACATCAGACTCTGTGCTGACAGTGCAGAGCCTGCTTGGGATCCTCTCTCTCTCTCTCTCCCAAAATAAATAAGCAAACAAAAAACACATTGGACTATGAGCCTCAACGGTAACTCTCAAGTGAAAAACCAACAGGTTGTCCTTCCAGTGTTTACCACAGTCACAATAAATGTAAATCATCCATCATTTCACAAATGTTTGCTGAAATGATGCCATATTGTACACTACTGCTATTCCAGCTTCTGTGGATACAAAGCTAAACACTACATGTGGCCCTCATAGAAGTCCTTAAATTCATACAGCCTAGTCCCCTGGGCATGGCAAAGGAAGGCGCTCTGAGTCTAAACAGCATCAACATGTGCCTTTGAGACGGGATAAACTCTAAAGATGGACAAAGGCCAAAAATCAAAAAGTTTGTACATTTTACTGAGTATTAACGAACAACAAATAAGCAAACATTTCCAGAAAACCTAAGTGCCATCCATAAAGAAAATAAGTAAGGTGGTATGATATAAAAAGGGGGGGGGGGGGGGGGCGGTGCGCCTGGGTGGCTCAGCGCGTTAAGCATCCCACTTCAGCTCAGGTCATGATCTCATTGTTCGTGGGTTCGAGCCCCGCATTGGGCTCTGTGCTGATAGCTCAGAGCCTGGGGCCTGCTCTGGATTCTGTGTCTCCCCCTCTCTCTGCCCCTCCCCTGCTCATGCTCTGTGTGTGTGTGTGTGTCTCTCTCTCTCAATAATAAATAAACGTTAAAAAAAAAATTAAAAAACAAAAAAAAAGAATATACATTTCCAAGGGTTAAATTTCCACAAGCAAAATGTCCATGCCTTAATGGTTGTGTTTTGGGCTAGGCACAGTAAACATTACACTGTTCCTTGTTCTTCTCTGCAACTTTTTCCCTCTATTCCCAGCCACTCCCCAAGTGTGGTGCTTAGAAGCAATGGAATGATCAGAAGGCAAGCCATAAAGGTTAGAAAATCATGGGGCTGAGATGATCAAAAGTAGGGAGGCAGAGTTAAGGCAAAAGAGAGTTTCCCCTAAATACATTATAAAATCCAGAAGCCTAAAGAGATCAACACATTAAAAATTAGCATATTTTTGTGTTGGGTTTTTTTTTTTCGTATATGTAATCAAAGCTAATCATCAACTGGACAAATCTCATACAATTTGAGCACCAAGATATAATGGCAAATAAAGGATTATAATCTCTTGAATAAGCTAAAAATTCATGAATTCATAATATGAAAATATACACCCAAAGGAAAAGCTCTCCCTTACAACAAAGCCAACTAATATAGAAGATAATGATGGAACTAGAAAATCACCATTTGCTAAATCATATTAATAATTCATTCAAGGGGCACCTGGCTGGCTCAATTCTTCAGCTCAGGTCATGATCTCACAATATGTGAGTTAAAGCCCCGTGTCAAGTTCTGTACTGACAGCTCAGAGCCTGGAACCTGCTTCAGTTCGGTGTCTCCCTCTCTCTCTGCCCCTACCCCACTCGTGCTCTGTCTCTCTCCCAAAAAATCAACATTAAAACAATTTTTTAATTTTTTGAAAATAATTCATTCAAGAGGCAAGAATCTCCAACGGATGCTAAAACTAGTGGGCATTAAGTTTAAGGAATAGTAGGCTATTTCCATAATCACAGACTCAAAACCTCTAAACTCCACAGGAAACTTACCAGGTATCTCCCACAAGTAACCTCACAGTGGAGAAAGCAGACACCATCTCAACCAAACGGTTAAGGTTAAGCATCGTCAATAATGGGGCTCTTGATTACAAGAGACTGAAAAAAAAGAAATCACTTCTATGGCTCTCCTCCCCCCAAAAGTGCAGTACCTGAATCTAAACATGAGGAAACACCGCACAAGCACAAAATGTGGGAACTTCCACAAAGTAACTCCTCTCTCGCCTTCAAAGTATCAATACCATGAAACACAAAGAAAGATAAGAAACTGTCCCAGGCTAAAAAGGACTGAAGAGACATGACAACTGAATGCAATGTGCAAAATCCTGGATTTTCCTTCCCTTTAGAGGACATTACAGGGACAACTGGTGAGATGTGAGTAAGACTTATAGGATACTGTATCAACATTAATTCCATGATTTTTTTTAAATGTTTTATTTTTGAGAGAGACAGAGACAGTGTGAACAGGGGAGGGGCAGAGAGAGGGAGACACAGAATCCGAAACAGGCTCCAGGCTCTGAGCTGTCAGCCCAGAGCCCGACGCGGGGCTCAAACTCACAAGCCATGAGACCGTGACCTGAGCCAAAGTTGGACGCTCAACCGACTGAGCCACCCAGGTGCCCTTAATTCCATGATTTTTTAACTGCAGTGTGCTAATGTGAAAAAAATTGTTTTGAGGAAATATATACTATTTAGGTGTAAAGGAGCATCATATCTATTACAACTTACTCTCAAACTGCTCAGAAAAAATATGTACGTTTTTAAATGATAAAAGGAGAAAAGCAAATATAGTAAAATCGTAACATTTGAAGAATATGACTGAAGGTCACATAGTACTTCTTTATATAAATGCTACAACTTTTCTATAAATTCCAAATTAAAGAGAAATGAAAAATAAAAGGTAAATAACAGACTGGGAGAAAACATGTGCAGTGTCTAACTGGGACAAAGAATAAAAACCCAGAACACACAGGATCCCTTATAAATTAGTAAGAAAAGACAACATAACAAGGCAAATGGTCAAAGAATCAGAAGAGGCAGTTCAGAGTAGTACAAATGGCCAATATATACTGAAAACATGCACAATTCTAAGCGCTTGGAAAATGCAAAATAAAAACAATGAAAGAAAACAGCATCAGTTGGCAGAAACTAGTCATTTTAAGCATGTACCCTTTATTCCATGGCTAGGAATATACCAGAAGTACACAGATATAAAGATATGTATAAGGATATCCAATATAATATCCTATAGAAGAACAAATAAGGGAGGAAAGTACAAATAGTGAGCATAAATAGGCAAATATAAACTCTAACTTCATGTAAGCTCCTTGAGGTTAGATTCCAATAGGTTTTTAAGTTTATTTATTTACTTTGAGAGAAAGTGTGCACAAGTGGGGGAGGAGAAAGAGAAGGAGAGAGAAGGAGAGCGGGAGGGAGGGGGAGAGAGGAGGGGGAGAGAGGGGGGAGAGAGAAGGGGGAGAGAGAGGGAAAGAGAGGAAGAAAGAGGGAGAGAGAGGGAAAGAGAGGGAGAGAGAGGGAGGGAAAGAGGAGAGAGAAGGAGAGCGGGAGGGAGGGGGAGAGGGGGGAGAGAGAGGGAAAGAGAGGAAGAGAGAGGGAGAGAGAGGGAGGGAGAGGAAGGGAAAGAGAAGGAAAGAGAAGGAGAGCGGGAGGGAAGGGGAGGGGGGGAGAGAGAGAGAGAGGGAGAGAGAGAGAGAATGAATATATCCCAAGCAGGCTCTGAGCTATCAGCAAAGAGTCTAATTTATGCGGGGCTCAAATTCACAAACTGGGAGATCATGACCTGAGCAGAAGTCAGACACTTAACCAATGCAGGTGCCCCAGATTCCAGTGTGTTCTATTTGTTAATATTTATCTCTAATAACTAGTACATGACAGGTACTCAGCATATATTCGCTCAACTAATGGACAAATTGTTAAAGAAAGGATATTCCAAATGGTATATTATACAGCAACTGAAAGGAACGCAGCATAAATTTATCAATACTAAAATTTAAAAAAAAAGAATGCAGTAGGTGTACATATATAACCACCTAAAAAGATGTCCATGAAATAAATGGAAAAGACAACTTGTAGGTAACATATAACACGACTGTTTCAGAGTGAGACATGTCTGCATAGCTATGTCTGTTTATATTTGGGGAAAAGTAAAGAAAGCTTCAACAATTTTGATAAACGATTAAAGTATAGGAATGCCTTTTCAGGAGCTGGGATTACAAATAAGTTTCTTATCAATATTTTAAAATAAAAATTAAATTTAAAGAAGATGCCACAAAAAAAATTGTTAAGCTGCACACATCATTAAACTCCTTAATGTAACATACAAATTAACAAACTAGAAAAAAACAGGTAACATGCACCCAGAGTCTTAAATCTTTGATCCAGGCGCCTGGGGCGGCTCAGTCAGTTAAGCAACCAACACTTGATTTCGGCTCAGGTCACGGTTCATGGGATCAACTCCCATGTCAGGCTCTGCACTCTCTCACTCTCTCTCAAAATAAATAAATATACATTTTAAAAATATCTTTGATCCAGATTCTACTTCCAGGAGTCTATGAAAAGGAAGTACAGTAGTCTCCCACCTTAACTGCAAGGAAAACATTCCAAGAATTCCAGTGGATGCCTAAAACCAGGGACCATGCTAAACCATATACACTATGGTTTTTCCTATATATATTTACCTATGATGAAGTTTATCAATTAGGCACAATAAAAGATTAATAACAATAAGACAGAAAAGTATACTGTAACAAAAGTTATGTGAATATAGTTACTAAGTATTGTACTTATCTTTCTTCTTGTAATGATGTGATGTGAAATGATAAAAAAAATGAAGTGAGGTGAATGACCTATGTTTTGTGACAAAGCATTAGACATAAAAGCAAGATGAAGAAATACATATAACTGTAACACAGGATAAAGAAGAAAAATTAAGGAAATGCACTGAAATGTTAATCCCCAAGATAACTAGTACCCTTTTTCTACTTTGAAATTGCCCCAATATTTCCAAAATTAGCTGGATTTGCTCTTATGATCACAAAATAAAAGGTAGGTGACAAGGATGTGATTTATTTATAAACATTCTTAAACTTATTTTATATTTGAAATACAAAATTCTAACCCCTTACCTAAACTAGATCGTAAGCCCAATTCCTGACCATCATTTGCCAATTTAAACAAAACAAAAAATCAAGACAAGTCACAGACTGGGAGAAATTATTTGCAAAACACTGATCTGATATCGGATTTGTATCCAAAATATACAAAGAACTCTTAAATTAACAGTAACAATTATCAACGTAAGAACACAACTCAATTTAAAAATGGCAAAAAATCTAGACACCACCCTAAAGATATACAGATGGCAAGCACATGGAAAAGATGCTCAATATCATATGTCTTTAAGGAATGACAAATTAAAGCTAAAATGAAACACCACCACACATCTAGTAGAATGGCTAAAATCTGAAAAACAACAATAACAAATGCTTATGAGCACACAGAGCAACAGGAACTCTCATTCGCTGCTGGGGAAAATGCAAATGGTACAACCACTTTAAGAAGACAGACAGTGGCAGTTTCTTACAAAGTTGAACATACTTTTATCATAGGATCCAACAGTCACACTCCTAGGTATTTACCCAAGTAAGTTGAAAACATGTCCATACAAAATCTACACACAAACGTTTAACAGCAGCTTTATTTATTATTTCCCAAACCTGAAAGAAACCAAGATGTCCTCTAATGGGTTAAAGTGGATTAACTGTTGTATACCCACACAGTGGAACATTATTCAGCAACAACAACAAAAAAAATGCATGGTCAAGCCAAAAAAAGACATGGAGGAAACTTAAATGCACATTGCTAAGAGAAAAAGCCAATCTGAAAAAGCTACATAGGATATGATTCCAACCATATGACATTCTGCAAAAGCCAACACTGTGGAAACAATAAAAAGGTCAGTGGTTGCCAGGGGTTCAGATGGAGGGGAGGAGGATGAATAGGTGAAGCACAGGTAACTTGTAAAGAGCTGAGACTATTCTACAGGATACTGTAAGGACAGACCACATTACAAGTCTGTCGAAACCTACGGAACTATAAACACAAAAAACTGAATGTAAACTGTGGACTTTAGTTAATCATCTTGCATTCATATTAGTTAATTAAGTATAACAAGCGTGCCTTGTACCACTCTAATGCAAAACGTTAAGAGGGCAAAGGGGGCAGAATATGGGAACACTCTATTAACTCCTCAATTTTTCTGTAAATCTAAAACATTCTATAAAGTCTATTAATTTTTTAATGTTAAGAATTACAAAGAAGAGCGCGCGCCTGGGTGGCTCGGTGGCTCAGAGGGTTGAGCGCCCAACTCTTGATTTCGGCTCATGTCCTACTTTCATGGTTTGTGGGGTCAGGCCCCACCCCACTCTCTTTCTCTCTCTCTGCCCTCCCCCTGCTCCCACAGGCTCTCTCAAACATTTTTTTAAAAAAAAGAATTACAAAGAAATATGCTGCTTTTTCAAGTGGACATCTAACACAAATTAAGTAACTAAGTTTTGGTTGTTGTTTTTTTTTTTTTTAAGTAATTGAGTTGTATAAAACTTTCAAAAAAAGGCTGCCGAATTTTTATACCACATAGCTTACTTATGCCACCCAACACTTCCAAAAAGAAAAGTAACATGACAATTCTTCACCACAAACAATGCACTCTCTGGGTCATTAATCCAGCCATGTTGGTCCTCAAAGATAAACCTGCTTCAATGATAAATTTAAATTTAATTCAACACTGAAGTTTTGTTCTTTAAAATTCTCACACAATTGTCGTTAAGTCTTTGCAATATTGTCTGCATTAAAAAGGAAAAAAATTTAAGATTTTTTCCTACCAATTTAAAAACATATAGCAAATGTCTACTATGTACCAAGCTAAATATACTGTAATAACAGTTTCTGACTTATCGAGGAAATTAATCTAATATTCCAGTGAAAATCTCTTCCAATAAACTTGTTCTCAGGACTGTTAAGTAGCGAGAAAATACAAACTTTCAGATGTTACCAACACAGAAGTACAGACTGTAGCGATTCACACAAAAACCTCAGAGCTATCTTACCAAGAAGAAATTTAACCTGCAAAATTACAAAGTATTTTGGTATTTTTGGATCAAATACAAAAAAGCACAAACATGTGACTAAATAAATCAGGGAAAGGAAATATTTTAAATCAGTTTCACAGGCAGCTCCTTACCTCAATCAATAACCCAGAGTGGCTGGGTAGATTCACACAGAAGGCAAGCAATGCAACCTTGACAATTCCTAATAATGACAAAGCCTTCAAGTACCAAGTGAGCACTTAAGGGACTGCTGTTTATTACACGGACACCCTTTCAGGCATATGCATAAACAGCAAACACCACTTCTGGCACAGGTCTTGAAGAATATAAAAGTCTGCACATAGGCAGTTCTTTCAAGCACTACAGGGAGAAAATACGTTCAGGCTTTTAAAAGAAAGACACTAGTAAATCTATTAGAACTTAAAATTTCCATCACCAAGAGACTTGTATAGCACAAGTAAAGCAATAACCGTATTTTTACAGTACTATAAAAGTGTTAATTACAGTAATGCTATACATTAAATTATCAGAAAAGTATCCCATTTTACAGACAAGGAAGGACTCCAGAGTTGTAATTTGTCCTCTCTGATGAAGCACACATTCAAATATGCTAAGATTCCATCTGTGGTAAATGGGAAATCCTAACATAATAAAAATATTCTAAACAGATTTAAACCACTCTGTGTAAACCAATCTGCTTACATTCAGAAGCATTAGGGCCATTAATTAAATTCATTCAGGTAAAAGGCCAGCAAAAAATTCTGTAAGTCCTATACCAACATTTTAAATAGAAAAAAAAAAATGGCCATTACAAGCCACTTTTATAAACAACTTTCTAATCACAACCTTCTTATAAAATATAACCAATCAGGGGAGCCTGGGTGGCTCAGTCAGTTAAGCAACCAACTCTTGATTTGGTCAGGTCATGATCTCAGGGTCGTGGGACCAAGTCACTGCGTCAGGCTCTATGGTGAGCTGAGCCTGCTTGGGATCCTTTCTCCCTCTCTCTCTCTGCCCCTCCCCTGCTCATTCACTCTCTCTCTCAAAATAAATAAATAAACGTTAAAAAAAATTGGAATATACATTAAGAAAATCTAGTGAGCACCACTCATTAACTGATCAAATTATACTATGAAAGATTGTGTTTTGCATACAATTAATCCCAAATAATTTTTACCCCTTTGTCAATCCAATTATTTTCATTCACCATTTTGAACCTGGGGAAATAAATTGTTTAAATTATTTTAAACTACATCCTTCCATAAACAGAAGGAAAGAAACAAACATTTACTAGAATCCTAGGGTGCACAGCATTTCATTGTCCATGTACAAGACATCAAAAGTTTAGGTAGGTTAGAATATCTTGCTCGGGGTGCCTGGCTGCCTCAGTCAGTACAGCATGTGACTCTTGATCTCGGTCAGGGTTGTGCGTTCAAGCCCCACACTGGGTGTAGAGCTCACTAAAAATTAATAATAAAATAGTACTAATAATAACTTGCTCAATGTCTCACAACTGATGGAACAGAGATTAATCAGAACTCAGAACAGCCTGGAGGCACGTGGGTGGCTCAATCAGAACTCAGAACAGCCTGGAGGCACCTGAGTGGCTCAGGAGGTTAACGGCCGGACCTTGGCTCAGGTCATGATCTCACAGTTCATGGGTTTGAGCTCCACATGGGGCTCTGTGATAACAGCTGAAAACCTGGAGCCTGCTTCAGATTCTGTGTCTCTTTCTCTCTGCCCCTCCTTTGCTCGCTCTCTCTCTCTCTCTCTCCCTCTCTCTCAAAAATAAACATTGGGGCGCCTGGGTGGCTCAGCTGGTTAAACATCCGACTCCGGCTCAGGTGATGATCTCACAGTTTGTGAGTTCGAACCCCGCATCAGGCTCTGTGCTTTCAGCTCAGAGCGTGGAGCCTGCTTCAGAGTCTATGTCTTCCCTTCTCTCTGCCCCTTCCCGTGCTCGTGCACATGTGTCTCTCTCTGTCTCTCAATAATAAATATTTTAAAAAATTGTTTTTAAATAAATAAACATAAAAAAAAGGACTCAGAATAGCCTGAATTCCAAGCTCATGCATTTTGTACTATCATTCTCCCCCAAATTTTAGTTGTATTAATAATTGTGATTGTAGGGAAACTGGGTGGCTCAGTCAGTTAAGCATCTGACTTCGGCTCAGGTCATGATCTCGCAGTTTGTGAGTTCGAGCCCCACGTCGGGCTCTGTGCTGACGGCTCAGAGCCTGGAGCCTGCTTCAGATTCTGTGTCTCCCCCTTTCTCTGCCCCTTCCCTGCTCATGCTCTGTGTCTCTCTGTCTCTCAATAATAAATAAACGTTTAAAAAAATTTTTAATAATTGTGATTGTATAAATTTTGATTCTAAAATTACCCAATAGCAACAATTTTGCAATTTTGGGAGGAGGAGGGGCACACAGGTAGAAAACAGGTACCCAATAACTACCTAACACTAACCTTTTCCAATATGTAATCAAGAAATATTAGAAGTATAGTCTCATTCCCTACTTCCTTCCCATAATACAGAATCTTGGGTCTAGAAAACCATCAGCTGGTGACAAGATCCTGCCAGAATCAGAACCCCCATCTTCCCATTCCATGCTCGATGTACCTTCCTTACCACTACACTTGTCAAAGCAGTGGCTATCCAACTGTGGTTCCCAAAGCAGCAGAGAAATTAGAAATACAAATTCTTGAACCCTATGCCAGTACAGTAAACTGCGAAGGTGGGCCCAGCAATCCCTAATTTAAGCATTCAGGTGATTCTGGAGTGTTCTAAAGTTTGAAAACAACCAGCTTCAGAAGAAACCTGATTTTTAGGATTGTCCAAGGCATATACTCCTAAACACAGGAGTTAATCATACTCCTAAAAAGAGAAAACAGATTGACTTAATCCTCCCTTCCTATTTGTCTAGTCTAGTGCAGTTCTTCTCAAACTTTTAGGGAGGAGAATCACCTGGGTGGGAGGGGCTAAATTCCCAGGCCCTACCCCCAGTGATTACAATTCATCAGGCCCTGGAGTAGAGGGCTTGAATTTGCACTTCTAATGTTGACCAGATGATAGAAATACTGCAGGAAAGCAGACTAAATTTTTGAGTCGCAGGGGACTAAAGCAATCTCTCATATAGATCTCACATAACCCAACTTGAAGAACACTTCCATCCTTCCTCTCTCATCCTTCCTGCTTGCCCACGGAGATTCTCAATCTTCCCCATGATGATTTTTGAAAGTCACAAGCAATTTTGTCAATTCAATTTGTAGAGGAGCAAAATTTGCCACTCCAAAATGTGTCCCTTTAGCATGTGGATCATAGGCTGTTTTCAAGAAAAAAAAAGCTCAAGAAGAACGTTTGGCCTTCCCCCTAACTGCCTAGAATTTAGATGGAAGACCTGCTTGGAAGGGAGCTAGCACCAGAGAGACAGCTACAGGAGAATATGAACTAGATGTGGTAGACAAGGATGAACTCAGAAAAGTCTTATTAAATTCCACTGCTCTGTGTTCTATTCCTTCTGTATGGGCCAGCAAACATTTACTTTCTCATTTTCCTGCAAACTGTCTTCCTTCCCTTTGACGTCCTTGATCCCACCACCCCCCTTCTCCTTAGCTCTGAATGGCATATAAGCCTCAATTGCCTGACTACCTATGGGCCTCATATTCTTATGGAGCCCCCTTATACACATAATTATGTTGATTTTCTCCTATTAATCTGTCTCACATCAATTTAATTGTTGGACCAACCTAAAAGAACCTTTAGAGGTAAATTTTCCTCCCCAACAAATTCCATTTCTCAAAATATACCGATGAGGTCATGTTAAAGTTAAGATTCCATTTATTATAGGGGCACCTGGGTGGTTGAGTCAGTTTCAAGCTCAGGTCATGATCTCACAGTCATGAAATCGAGCCCCAAGTCGGGCTTATACGCTGGGCACGGAGCCTGCTTAAGATTCTCTCTCCTCCCTGGAGTGCCTGGGTGGCTTAATCAGGCATCCAACTTTTGATTTCAGTTCAGGTTAACAATCTCAGATCTCAAAGTTCATGGGTTTGAGCCCCATGTAGGGCTCCACACTATCAGTTTGGGATTCTCTCTCTCCCTCTCCCTCTGCCCCTTCCCTGCTTGCGTGCAAGTGTGTGCTCTCTCAAAATAAATAAACTTAAAAAAAAATTATCTCTCCCTCTGTCACTCCCTCGCATGCATGCACACACTCTCTCGCGCACGCGCGCTCTCTCTCTCAAAAAAGATTCAGTTTACTATCTTCAGAACAAAAGACCAAATAAAATCTTCAAAAGGGCTTGTATGAAGTTTTAATATGGTTCAATATGTTATGTGACTACAAGAAAAAAGTATCCTATGAGATACCACAAAGAGCACCTGAATTAAGAATTGAGAAGACTTAAATTCTCTCAGGAGGTCTGCACATATATGACCTCAGGGGAAATTTAAGAAAACAGTTTGACAGTCTGTCCAGAAACTTTTTAAATAGACTTATGTGAAAATTCCACCACTACATGCTCATAATAACAATACTCAGATATCTAAAAACATGCAGTAGTAAGAAAAGAAGTATGTTAGTTTATAAACTCTGATCATCACCAAAATTACCCATTTCATTCATTTATTCAAAAAACATTTACTGAATGCAAACCTGGAACTCAGAGACACAAGATGCTCTTATCCATGTCCTGCACTACCAACAGCCCACGGTATCATTAGTTTTTCATATTTCTCAAATTTATCCATTTCATCTGAACCCCATTACTACTACCCTTTAGTGGTAGTAGGTAGTACATTTTCCCTGGATCACTCCAAAAGTCTACCTTTATACTTTACTTAATCCTCAGCTGAATCAGGACAATCTTTCCATGACTATATAGCTCAAGTTCCTTTTTCATTTCATTTCTAAAGACCTCTCCTTATACCTAATGGTCCAGCCACACTAAATAACTTAACATTTCCCAAAATACACCCAACTGTGCCAAGTCTTTGTGCAGAAGTCACTGCTGGTCAGAATGCCACCCTACCGACCCATCCATCTCCAATTTATACCTTATAACACTCTTCCTCCTGAAAGCATCCTCCAGATGCTTCCACTAGGTCTCTTCCAGCCCACTCTCCTAATCTCAAATTAGGTTATACACTCCCCCAATGAGCCCAATGACACCTCTGAATATCTCTACTGTGCTTTCAACCTGTTAAGTGCCTCTCTCCTTGCTCTTTCCCCTCTTAAAGACAGAGTCTGAGTCTCTGCATATGCCTAATACATAGCAGGCACACAACATTTTGATTAAATAAATGAGGGGAGGAAAGATACATACAGGTGCATACGTACAGGATGCTCAGAGATCTTGCAGAATTATTCCCTATAAAGAAGTCAAAATACCTGGAAGTTGCTTACCAATATACAAGAAGGTTTTACAGAAAACCTCATAACATTTGAAAAATTCTCTGAAGAAAATATTCTACTATAAGTAAAACTATCTTCTTGGTTGCAAGCACAAATGAAAATAAAGTGAAATAGTACTGAAAAACAAGAATAAATCTGAGATCAATGTCTGTGACACTGATATAAATCTCTCAGACTCAAGAAGTTAAACTATAATTAAAAGACGCCAACACAGCTACTACAGTTGTCTGGAATTTAAAACACATACACACACACACACACACACACACACACACACACACACACACACACTTATGACTTAATGTTATGCTGTAAAACACCAAATGCCTTCAGTTTTCTGTTCCAGGAATGATTTTTGGAATTCTGCCAAAGAAGGAAACCTCTGGCCCCTGTATGTTTTGCAGTATGTGAGTAAACCAGCCTGCCCAGGAAAGATGAAATCATATACAATATAGCAGAGAAACAGGTCATAAAAGACAAATTTCAAATAAGTAGAAAATGAGAAGGCAGTAAAGACTACAAACTTTGGATATTGACAGACAAGTCTATCCCTCGGAGGGCCTCATCCTAAAACGGACATAAAAAAAAATACCTTATGAGGTTGTTGTGAGAACTATCAGAGAATTACATAAAGCATTTAAAATACTCAAATCCTAATACACGTATGAAGTGCTCAATAAATGGTAACTTGATATTACTGCTTCAGGATAGAAGGAATCTTAGGAAAGCAAGAGCCATATAACAAAAGTTACATTCCTGCTACTGTTCCTCACTTCCTTAGCTTTTCTAATGATGAATATTTTTTCTAAACTGTGCCCCCTCCCAAAAAAAATTGTTTTCTTTTTTCATTTTAGAGAGAGAGCATGAGCAGAGGGGAGGGCAGAGGGAGAGAGGGGGAGAGGGAGAGAGGGAGAGAGGGAGAGAGGGAGAGAGAGAGAGAGAGAGAGAGAGAGAGAGAGAGTCCCTAAACAGGCCCCACTCTCAGCGAGAGCCCCACATGAGACTCAATCCCATGACCCCAGGATCATGACCTGAGCCAAAATAGGCTCAAATGACTAAGCCACCCAGGCAACCCCTCCAAAAAAAATTCTTATGAAAATGAGTTATCATAATTACTAACTAAATATGTTTACATTTTGTATAGGAAAAAAATTTGTTAACGAGTACTTAGTATTTTCATAATGCTAAATCAAAATCATTTCAAATCTATAAAGGGCACCTAAAACTCACATTTCAACATTACAAGCATAAAAATTCCAAAATCTCTAAAATGTAAGACAAAATAAAATATGACCTATGTTATGGAATGAATTGCAACCTCCAAAATTCATCTGTTGAAGCTCTAGTCATCAGTATCTCAGAACGTGGCTGTATTTGAAAACGGCACTTTTTGTTTGTTTTTAAGTAAGCTCTATGCCCAATGTGGGGACTGAATTCATGACCCCCAAAAATCAAGAGTTGCATGCTGCACTGACTGAGCCAGCCAGGCACCCCTGGAAATAGGGTCTTTAAAGAGGCAATTAAGTTACAATGAGGTCATTAGTGTCTTAGATGACTAATGTCCTTGTAAGAGGTGGGAACTGGACACAGACAAGTACATGTACACAAGGAGATGATGACTATCTACAAGCCAAGGAGAAACACTTCAGATGAAACCAATCCTGCAGATACCTTGATCTAGACTTCTAGCCTCCAGAACTGTAAGAAAGTTTCTCCTTTACAGCACCTGGCCTGTGGTACTTTGTTAGGGCAGCCCTAGCAAACTCATACAGCCTAATCTTCCTAAAACTACACTGGGTTTATAGACTGGCAGTGTTATTTCTAGTTGTAGTCACTGGTTCCTCAAGCTAATTACTCAACACCACTTAGAATTGGACACATTTCCAGGGGGCCTGGTTGGCTCAGTCGGTACAGCATGTGACTCTTGATCTCAGGGTTGTAAGCTCAAGTCCCACGTTGCATGTAAAGATTACTTTAAAAAAAAATTAAAAACTTAAAAAAAAAAAAAAAGACAAATGGACCCATTTCCAAAATCATAAAATCAAATACCTAAAGCCAGAATCATGAATTAGGTATCACGCATACTTTTTTTAATAAAGTATATAATCTACACTATTTGGGCTATGGCATTATTAATATAGAATTATATTAATAGATCACTTTTTTTGCAGAAAAATATGCATATTCTGAACTTTTATTTGCACCTATTAAAGACAGTCCTCTTGACCTGAGGAATATTAGAGACACTGTTTTTGGACAGAAGAAACAAACTTTGGATTGAAAGAAATGGCAATTTAAACCCCATTTTGGGGTGCAGAGGTGGCTTAGCAACTTTTTTTTAATTTGTTTTAATGTTCATTCATTTTTTTAAATTTTTTTTTAACTTTTTTTATTTTATTTTTGAGAGAGACAGAGACAGAGTGAGAACTGGGGAGGGGCAGAGAGAGAGGGAGGCACAGAATCCAAAGCAGGCTCCAGGCTCCAAGCTGCCAGCACAGAGCCCGACGCGGGGCTCGAACCCATGAACCGTGAGATCATGACCTGAGCCAAAGTCAGACACTTAACCGACTGAGCCACCCAGGTGCCCCATAGCTTTCACTTTTTGCTCACGTGTTCTATGTATTTATAAACTTCTTTAGAACTCATAATATTAATTTTTTTCCTACTAAAAAAGAAACAGGAATATGTACCATCTTTTCAGACTAATGCTTTCCTGTACTATTGAATGGGATATGTTAAGGAAAACTTCAGGTAAAAATATATTACACATTCATCCTTCCTCATTATTGAAAAAGCCCAGATTCTATATTGAGCCCATGTTCAAGACAGTCAAAAATCAATTTCTACTTGATATTTTTCAATTTCTATATTCTAACTTTATGTAGTCACAAAACATTTTAAAACTGCTAATTATTTGCCATATAACTAAGTCACACTCTCAAAGTCTTCCTCCCCCCCTTTCAAAATAATCTAGTTAAATATGCACCTGGAACACAAAATCACTTTAATGGTACCTAAGAAAAAATAAATCTGCACCCAAAATCAGACAAATTAGTTGAAAAGATAGGGCACTTTAGATTAGTATGAACTGCAATACCCATGTTTCTGAAGGTAAACCGATGTGAATACAGAGAACAATACCACAGAAGGTCACAATGAAAATGGAACCACTTTGTTTTACAGATAAGGGAAAATGAAACACAAAAAGTGACTTGACCAAGTTGACACAGTAAGAAAGAGGATCAGTGCAGGGCCCTGACTTCCCAGTCTAATATTCTTTTTTCTAGATCATACTGCCTCACATCTTAGCTTATGGTTTTAAATAAATTCCTTTTTCCAAATAAATTAGCAAAAATAGCATCAGATAACATACTTGGTTTCATAAATATGCATAAATGAAACAAACGTTTGCTGGCATTTACTACCTGGCATATTTGCAATACTATCTATAGAGCTGTGCATTCATTGAAATTTCAAGCATGTAAAATATCTTGATCAGACATCACAAAGGTGTCTGCTCTGCAAAAGCAGAGATGAGATGCTTTATGAGAACCAATTCATCCAATTCCCCTGGAGGTAGGACAACTAGTTAGATACTAATTAGCTGAAAGACAAAATTTTCTAGCCATATATGTTGGAACAGTAATTTCTGTTTGTTTCAATGACACTTTCCTTTTCAAACTAATGTTTCTCATCTCTGATTTCAAAGTCACCTTGCAGCCTAATGGAGGCACATAGCTCTGACTCCTCTCCCTCAAAACAAGATTCATAAGAAAATAAATAATGCAAGGAGGCATTTCTTTTAATATTTTCCTTTACTGAAACCCAGTTTGATAACAATATATGAAAATCTTTGACGGCAGAACATGTACGTTAAACTAAAAGATAAAAATCCAGAAGGAAAGGACAAGGAAAACTAACAGCCGTATGAGACAAAAAATACATGAAATAGAAGCCAGGTAGACAATAGATCTCTGAAATGTAGTTTGGGGAAAATAAGATGAACATCCTAAATGAACAAAGGCTGATGCAACTAGCAACTAAATATACCAAGCGCAGTTTACCAAAAAGAAAAAGAATGTTAAAGGAATATGTGCTTGTCTCATATCAAAACCACAACAAATACTGAGGCAGGTATGTTTAGACATACTCAAGCATAAATCCAATAAAATAAAGTTGCTGTGCTAAAACAAAATCACAGATGGAATAAAATCAAGTTATCACAATATATGGCTATGGATTATTTCTTAGATATACTATTAGCCTTCGGAAGATTAAAATTCAATACTCAAAGAAATTATAATCTACCGACACTGTCAACACAAAATACTGCTTATAAGTGTAACTGCAATAGATCTGATTGAATCGCGCAATGTGATAATTAACTTCATTTTATCCACTGAATGTTGATATTCTTAACAAAATCCAAGTATTCAGGGCTATGAGTGATGAGTGACCTTGAGGCAGCTCTTGGAAGGCAGTCACCATGGCAACACTACCACAAAAGTGCCTCATCCTCAGCAAAAGGACCAACCTGGTGCATGAGGATTTAAAAACCTAAGGAAACAGAGCTTCCTTCAAGCCAAAAAAATTAATTTTAAAAAACGTTTTATTAACCTATTTTAACCTTCCTATTTATTCTTTCTGAAGGAGGGACACATGCATTAACTTATCTGAATGATGAAATATGAAGCCAGGCATAAATTATTTTCTTTTTACTTTTGTTTCCTATGTGGGCAAAATCAATTAAGATATGCATAGTAATTTTTCATTTTTGAAAAATGCACGTTTAAAATTGTTAACAATCACCACTATTCTAATCTTTTAATCATTTTCCAAAGAATTCATTCTAGTAAGACTGTTTTATTCCAGCCTATGCTTTGATAAAGAAAACACGAGAAAAAGGTTGACTTACAGTTCCAAATATAAAATATGGATTTGTAATTTTACTTATTTACCCTAAAGAGTCAGCTGGTTGTTTGCCAAGAGGGGGTGGGAGAAGTACACAAGCTTCTTTATATTTGGTGTTTTTTATAAAGTTACGTCTTTGGCTTCAGACACAGATGATGTATTTTTTCCTAGGGGATCTATTCCTTGAAAGCCAGGAATGTAACTCTTTAGTCATTTTATCACCAATACAGTCAACACAGGGCCTAACATCAAGTAAGTGCCAAAGGATTTCAAGTTTTTGCACACCTACCAAGAGAATCTTGAAAAACTATATACCCCGGAACATTTGTAAGCTGACATTTAAACTTTTCACCAACTTAATTACTTACACAGCAGTCATTTGCAAGATATTTTTAGTATTAACATATTTTTTAAAGTGTTTTAATGTTTATTTTTGAGAGAAAGAGTGCGAACGGGCACAGACAGAGGGAGACACAAAATCCGAAGCAGGCTCCAGGCTCTGAGCTGTCAGCACAGACCCTAACGTGGGGCTCGAACACCGTGATATCATGCCCTGAGCCAAAGTCAGTCAAACGCTTAAACTACTGAGCCACTCAGGTGCCCCTGTGTCTTTAAATGTTTATTTTTGGGAGAGAGCAAGCGTGAGTGGGGGAAGGGCACCGAGAGAGGGAGACAGAGAATCCCAAGTGGGCTCAGCACTGTCAGCGCAAATTTCGAGCTCGAACTGTGAGATCATGACCTGAGCTGAAGTTGGATGCTCATTGACTAAGCCACCCAGGAACTCCAGTATTGATATTTTTAGTGAACTGCTACATCACTCACGTATACAAAGCAAACTGGATTATTATCATCCCTTACTAACAGCCAGAAATTTTATAACTGTTCCTTTCTCCTGGAATATGAATTTCCATTCCTCGTCGTCCACAGTACTTGATCATAATGGAGTATTATTTTATGCTTGAAAGTATTTTACTGATCATCCCATCTCTACAACTAAGATGTATGTAAGCTGAAATAATAATTAAAGTCCAACTCATCACAGGCTCTAAGCATTGAAAACACATTTATTCTGAATTATTCCTACAATCATTATTAGGATATAATTGTTCAAAATATAAATGTATTACAAGTTTGGTAAAATACATGTTAAAAGTACATTTTGCATTATAAGTGAATCTGTTAAGATACACAGGCAGGGCTTCCTCTCCCCGATCCCAAACTCCACGCCTACAGGTATCCACAATGAGTAATACTGCTAAAATGCCACAGTGTTCAATAATTTATACTTTTTGTTTGGTTTTTTTTTTTTCAGAGAGAGAGCACAAGCAAGGAAGAAGAGCAGAGAGAGAGAGAGAGAGAGAGAGAGAGAGAGAGAGAGAGAGAGAGAATCTTAAGCAGGCTCCACACTCAACACAGATCCCGAAGCAGGGCTCAGTCCCACAACCCTGGGATCATGACCTGAGCTGAAATGGAGAGTCAGACGCAAGACTAACTAAGCCATCCAGGCCCCCCATTTATTTATACAGTTTTATTTGTAAAACTATAAATAAAACTTTGCTTATATAAATAGGTAATTAAGTGTAAGGAGCTATGTGAAAGCAAAGGCTCTCAAGTCTTCAAATGCAATCTTTTTTTTTTTTTTTTTTTTTTTTAAATATTTTTGAGACAGAGAGAGAGAAGAGTACAAGAGGGGAAGGGGCAGGGAGAGGGACACACAGAATCCGAAGCAGGCTCCAGGTTCTGAGCTGTCAGCACAGAACCCAACGCAGGTCTCAAACTCAGAAACCAGGAGATTATGACCTCAGCTGAAGTTGGATGCTTAACCAAATAAATCACCCAGGCTCCCCTCTTTCAATGCAATCTTAGTCTCATGACAAAAATCTCAGTGAACTGTGATCAAAAATTATTTGGGGGGAAGCGCCTGCGTAGCTCAGTTGGTGAGACGTCCAACTCTTGATTTCAGCACAGGTCATGGTGTCACAGTTCCATGAGATCAAGCCCCACGTCAGGCTCTGCACTGACAGCAAAGAGCCTGCCTGGGATTCTCTCTCCCATCTGTCTGCCCCTTCCCCACTTGCATATGCACACTCTCTCTCTCTCTCAAAATAAATAAATAAAAACTCTTTAAAATTATTTTTGGGGCACCTGGGTGGCTCAGTCAGTTGATCATCCAACTCTTGATTTTGGCTCAGGTCATGATCTCACAGTTTGTAGGATCAAGCTCTGCATCAGGCCCTGTGCTAACAGCATGGAGCCTGCTTAGGATTCTCTCTCTCTCTCTCTCTCTCTCTCTCTCTCTCTCTCCCTCTCTGTCTCTGTCTCTCTCTTTCTCCCTTTCTCTCTGCCCCTCCCTTGCTCATGCTCTCCTACTCTCTCAAAATAAACTTTTAAAAAATTATTTTTTCATTATCTCTTAGCAGTTTGGTCAACTATCCCTTCAATTTTGATGAAAACACAACCAGAAGTACCTGACCAACAAACCATTTATTACTGAATCATTCACTTTTTTTTAATGTTTATTTTGAGAGAGAGAGAGAGAAAGAAAACGCATGAGTGGGGGAGGGGCAGAGAGCAAGAGGGAGAGATAATCCCAATGCAGATCTTGAACTCAACAAACCCTAAGATCATGACCTGAGCCGAAATCAAGAGTCGGACACGTAACTGACTGAGCCACCCAAGTGCCGAGTCATTCACTTTTCAAACCCTGAGACCAGTATTTGTAATTCTCCATGTGTTGTTACAAACACCAGTTTTTTTTAAACATCCCAGTACCAAGGCAACATAGTAAAAACAATTCTTCCTTTCTTTTTGCAGTTAAAAGAGCAACTGTGAAAGCAGACATCTAAAAAAGAAGACTCTGCAAAGCAGACCAGCTTAAGGATTTAAAAGAACAAAAGGCAGCAGCACTTCAGTGGCTCAGTCAGTTCAGTGTCCAATTTCAGCTCAGGTCACAACCTCACGGTTTCTGGATTCGAGCGAGCCCCACATCGGGGTCTCTGCTGTCAGCACAGTGCCCGCTTCAGATCTTCTGTCTTCTGTCCCCCACCTCTCTGCATCTCTGTGCTCACATGCATGCTCTCTAAAATAAATAAACATTAAAAAGAAGAAAAGAACAAAAGTTGGGGTACCTAGACAGCTCAGTCAGTGAAGCTTGCAACTCTTGATCTCGGGGTTGTAAATTCAAGCCCCACGTTGGGTATAGAGATTACTTTAAACATAACATAACATAACATAACATAACATAACATAACATAACATAACATAGGGGCTCCTGGTGGCTCAGTTGGTAAAGCCACTGACTGTTGTTTTTGGCTCAGGTCATGATCTCACAGTTCCTGAGATTGAGCCCCACACTGGGCTCTGCAATGACAGCATGGAGCCTGCTTGGGATTCTCTCTAAATAAATAAGCAAATAAAGCATTGTTTTTTTTAATTTTTAAAAACAAGATGGTAAAAAAAATATTTTTTAAGTTTACAGGGGCAACTGACTGAGTGGCTCAGTCAGTTAAGCGTCTGACTTCAGCTCAGGTCACAATCTCACGGTTCATAGGTTCTAAGCCTCACATCAGACTCCACACTCTTAGCACAGAGCCTGCTTTGGATCCTCTGTCTCCTCTCTCCACCCCTCCCTCACTTGCATGCTCTCTCTCTCTTCCTCAAAAATAAATATTAATAAAATAAAATCTTTTTTAAAAAGTTTACAAATCTGAAGACTAATTCTCTTTAAATGATTTGTGTTAAAGCTTCCAAATCCAACCGCCAATTTACAGAAAATGCAGAGGACAGAAGAATGTGCTAAATGACATCACTCAGATGCAAAATCCACAATACAGAAAATTTTGCAGAACACAAATCCAATTTTTCAAACAAATAAACTGCAAGGTAAAAAAACGAGAAGCAGGAAGAAGCTAAATTAAGAGACCCAGAAGATATAACAAACTGCAATATGGGCATCTGATTCAAACAAACTATAAAACATAGTTACATATCAAGCAACTGGAAATTCAAAGGTGCCTGGATATGACATGAAGGAATTTAAGGTAAATGATGAGGGTTTTGTTTTGTTTTGAATAGTCCTTATAGTTTATAGATACTAAAACTCTTACAATTAGAACAGTTATGTTATCTGGAACTTGCTTTAAATAATATGGAAAAAGGGGAAATCTGAATAAAAGTAAGATTGGCCATGAATTAGTAATTTCTGAAGCTCAAAGACACTTTCATGAGAATTCATTATAGTATTCTTTCTAGTTTGGGCTGAAATTTTTCATAATGAAAAGATTTTTAAAACTATCTCATAAGCCCTTACCAAGCCTTCACAGACCCAAAGTGAGATCGTTTCAAGACACTAGGTGCAAGTGCACTTTAACAGCTCTGACTTCAAGTACAAGTTGGAGAATCAATGTGTAGAAAGCATCTATAAATGGCAGGCACCAGAAAGCCACTACCTGCTTATTTCTATTTTAACATGGTAACACATTCATCAACTCACAGGTATTTAAGTGTTCTAAAATTTATAAACACCTTTATTTATATAAACACATATATGTAAGTTATATACATAAGTATTTTATAGCATACCCTCCCAACATAAGGCAAATAACAGGACAAAAGAATTAAAGACATCATAAAAATGTATCTATGAGGGTGTGACTTTGACTTTTATTTATTCCAATTGTCTTTATTCCTCACCAAATAAACTTCTGCCTCACGGTTATATCTGGCTAACACAACATCAATACACTATAAACCTCTGACTATCCATTCAAAAGCCTACTTCCTACTACATCTTTAAGAAGTAAAAGGGAGAGAGAGAACTAAGTATCATACACATTTGTGCTTTGTTAGTTCACATCAAAGCAATCTTAAAGTCAAATTTCAAGAACAGAAAAATACATTTTATTTATAATCAGCCAGATTTATTAAAATTAAAATGCAGTATTTGAAAGTCCCAAAAACTGCAACACTTACACAATATTTCCAACTACTACCACCGTAGCATGGAGAAAGACCATCCGCTCCCTTTAAGTGATCTAATTTGATAACATTTTCAAAAAGGAAAAAGGTAGGAGCGCACCTGTGTGCCTCAGTTAGTTAAGTGTCTGACTTCGGCTGAGGTCATGATCTCGCAGTTCATGAGTTCTAGCCCCGCATCGGGCTCTGTGCCAACAGCTCAGAGCCTGGAGCCTGCTTTGGATTCTATGTCTCCCTCTCTCTCTGCCCCTCCTCTGCTCTCTCTCTCTCTCTCTCTCTCAAAAAAAAATAAATAAAAAGTTGTTTCTGGCTTAAAAAAGAAAAAGGTATGTGTTTCTCCTATACGCAAGCAAAGAATTTACAGACAAGATGAAGAGTAACTCAGAAAAGCTATCCTGGGGCGCCTACGAGGCTCAGGAGGTTGAGCATCTGACCTCAGCTTCAGGTCATGATCTCAAGGCTTGTGTCAGGCTCTCTGCTGTCAGTGGAGAGTCTGCTTCAGACCCTCTATCCCCCCCTCTACTCCTCCCCTCCCCCACTAGTGCTCCCATCCCAAGTGCATGCACTTTCTCTCTCAAAAACAAATACTAAAAAAAAAAAAAGAAAAAGAAAGGCTATCTTATGCTACATGACTAGGAAACTACTACCTGCTTATCTGCATTTTAACATGAAAACACATTTATCAACTTGTAGGTTAAGTGGTTTAAAATTTATATACAACCTCATTTTAAAAACACGTTTGGGGGGACACCTGGCTCAGTCCATTAAGTATCTGACTCTCGGTTTCGGCTCAAGTCATGCTTTCACAGTTTCCTGAGTTCTAGCACTGAGTGTGGAGCCTGCTTGGAATATTCTGTCTCTCCCTCTCTATCTCTACCCTTCCCCCGCTCACGCGCTCTCTCTCTCTCTCTTTCTCAAAATAAATAAACTTTAAAAATTGGTAAGAAAAAAAAAAAACCACCACATTTGGGGGCACCTGAGCGGCTCAGTCAGTTAAGAGTCAGGTTCAGATAGGGGCGCCTGGGTGGCGCAGTCGGTTAAGCGTCCGACTTCAGCCAGGTCACGATCTCACGGTCCATGAGTTCGAGCCCCGCGTCGGGCTCTGGGCTGATGGCTCAGAGCCTGGAGCCTGTTTCCGATTCTGTGTCTCCCTCTCTCTCTGCCCCTCCCCCGTTCATGCTCTGTCTCTCTCTGTCCCAAAAAATAAATAAACGTTGAAAAAAAAAATTAAAAAAAAAAAAAAGAGTCAGATTCAGGTCATGTTCTCACAGTTTGTGAGTTTGAGCCCCACACTGGGCTTTGTGCTGACAGCGTAGAGCCTGCTTGGGATTCTCTCCCCCCCCCCACCCCCGCCACTACCCTGCTCATGCTCTCTCTCTAAATAAACTTTTTTTAACAATTAAAAGAAATAATCATTCAAAAAAACACATTTGACGTTTTAAGGGAAACAAATTAAAAAAAGGATCTAGTGGACATGCTCTTCAATCAGCATTAAATACACTGTTGAATATTGTTACTAAAATTACAGAAGTAGGGGCACCTGGGTGGCTCAGGCAGTTGAGCGTCTAACTTTGGCTCACGTCATAATCTCGAAATTCGTGAGTTCAAGCCCCACATCAGGTTTTCTGCTGTCAACACGGAGCCCCCTTCAGATTCTCTGTCTCCCTCTCTCTGCTCCTCTCCCACTTATACCCTCTCTCTCAAAAATAAAAAATAAACATTAAAAAAATAAAACTACAAAAATATTTCAATCATTCATAGCCAAAGACAATTTATTTTTCACTGAAGTACACACTTTTATAAAATAAGAGGACTTTCTCTCCTGGATATTTTTACTACAAATAAACTCTCTAAGCTTTTTCCAATTAAAAAAAGGGGGGGGGGTGGAGATGGGAATCCTTAAAGCACAAAGCCAATTATGAAAGTCTTGGTCTTATTTATTAAGAAATTAGTGAGAAATCTATGGTTTGTGTACCTAACTGAGAACAATCTAACATATCCCATCAACAGAGGATAGAATTAAATTTTTTTTTTTCAACATTTATTTTTGGGACAGAGAGAGACAGAGCATGAACGGGGGAGGGGCAGAGAGAGAGGGAGACACAGAATCGGAAACAGGCTCCAGGCTCTGAGCCATCAGCCCAGAGCCTGACGCGGGGCTCGAACTCACGGACTGCGAGATCGTGACCTGGCTGAAGTTGGACGCTTAACTGACTGCGCCACCCAGGCGCCCCAACAGAGGATAGAATTAAAGGGTGGCAGATACTGGGGCACCTGGGTGGTGCAGTCGGTTAATCATCGGACTCTGAGTTCAAGCCCCTCACTGGCCTATGCACAGATGGTGCCAAACCCGCTTCAGATTTTCTCTCTCCTTCTCTCTACCCCTCCTCCACTTGTGTGCGTTCATGCATGTTCTCTCTCATAAAATAAACAAACTTTAAAAAAATAATAAAAAAATAAAGGACAGTGGATATTAGAAAAGAGAAAGATGTTGCATGTGTAGTAGCAACTATAAAAATTGTATTGATTTCAACTTACTAACCTGGAAAAACTGTCCACATAAAATGGAAAAATAAAAGATTACAGAACAGCATGCAAAAATCCCTTCTTTCTGACATACCCAAAAGTCCATATAGAGAAACACAGAAAGATACATAAGTATTAGCAGTTGCTTTCTCGGTACTTTTCTGTATACATTTTTTAAATGTGCATCATTTTAATAAACATGATACTTTTTATAAAATCAGAAAACATATTTTTTCTTAATTGTATTTAATAAACAATACATATAAAATACACATGTAAATGAAACTGGATAAAAAGTACTTGACCTTCTTTCAAAAAATAAACTCCTCAACTGTTCAAGAAGTAACTCAGCAAGTTTTGTGAGAAGTCACATTCTGCTTTAAAAGGTTGTAACATACAAATTTGTTAAATAAATAAAATATATTATTAAAACTATTTTTAAAACAAAAATAATAAGCTCTTTATGGCACCACACTAAAACTTTAAAATATGTATGAATGGGGCGCCTGGGTGGCTCAGTCAGTTAAGCGGCCGACTTCGGCTCAGGTAATGATCTCACGGTTCGTGGGTTCGAGCCCCGTGTCGGGCTCTGTGCTGACAGCTCAGAGCCTGGAGCCTGCTTCCAATTCTGTGTCTCCCTCTCTCTCTGACCCTCCCCATTCATGCTCTCTCTGTCTCAAAAATAAATAAACATTTAAAAAAATTAAAAAATAAATAAATAATAAAATATGTATGAACAGGAGGCAAGGACACACAGTACTAATTCTTGCCTAAATTAACAATGCATTTGGGGGAAGTTATGATAGGCTTCTTTTATTACACTTAATAAAAGGAGCTATTTGGGGCGCCTGGGTGGCTCCATCTGTTAAGCATCTGACATCAGCTCAGGTCATGATCTCACTGCTCATGAGCTTGAGCCTCACATTAGGCTCTGTGCTGACAGCTCAGAGCCTGGAGCCTGCTTTGGATTCTGTGTCTCCCTCTCTCTGTGCCCCTCCCTTGCTCACACTCCGTCTGTCTCTCAAAAATAAATAAACAGTTAAAAAAACGATTAAAATTTTTAATTTTATGTATAATTTTAAACTAATCTGAAAAAGAAATATAAATTTTTCTCTTAGTTTTTTTTTTTAATGCTTATTTATTTTTGAGAGAGACAGAGACAGAATGCGAGTGGGTTAGGGGCAGAGAGAGAGGGAGGCACAGAATCCGAAGCAGGCTCCAGACCCTGAGCTGTCAGCACAGAGACCGATGCGGGACTCAAACTCACAAGCTGTGAGATCATGACCTGAGCCAAAGTCAGTCGCTCAACCAACTGAGCCACCCAGGCGCCCCAAGAAATATAAATTTCTTAAAGCTGGTTTCTTTTTTAAAGATTTTATCTTTAAGTAATCTGTATACCCAACGTGGGGCTTGAACTCACAACCCAGAGATCAAGAGTCCCATACTCCTCCAACTGAACCAGACAGGCACCCCCAGGCTAATTACTTAAACATTCACAAAAAAAGGTTTCACGGGGCGCCTGGGTGGCTCGGTCGGTTAAGCGTCCGACTTCAGCTCAGGTCATGATCTCACAGTCCGTGAGTTCGAGCCCCACGTCAGGCTCTGTGCTGACAGCTCAGAGCCTGGAGCCTGCTTCAAATTCTGTGTCTCCCTCTCTCTCTGCCCCTCCCCTGCTCATGCTCTGTCTCTCTCTGTCTCAAAAATAAATAAATATTAAAAAAAAAAAAAAAGGTTTCACTTCAATAACACATCAAGTAAGGACAAACTTTCACTATATTTTATTCTGGCAAAGAAAAAAAAAGATAACCTAAATGTACATCAGAAAACTGCATTATTATATATTCATAATAAAATACTATACAGCCTCTAAAAATGTTCACATACTAGGGCACCTGGGTGGCTCAGTCGGTTAAGCGTCCAACTTCGGCTCAGGTCATGATCTCACGGTTCATGGGTTCGAGCCCTCCATCGGGCTCTGTGCTACCAGCTCGGAGCCTGGAGCCTGGAGCCTGCTTCGGATTCTGTGTCTCCCTCTCTCTCTGCCCCTCCCCTGCTCATACTCTCTCTCTCTCTCAAAAATAAATAGTAAAGATTAAAATTTTTAAATTTTTTTAAATGTTCACATACTGTAATACAGAATATGATCCCATTTCCATTTCTTATGCACTGTGTATGTGGACTTATGCATAAATAGAAACTGAAAAGGTATGCACTAAAATGATCTTTCTTGGATTGTTTTTTTTTTAATATATAAAATCAGTAAGGCTTTTTTTAATGTTTATTTACTTTGAGAGAGAGAGAGAACTAGGAGGGGAGGGGAGGGGAGGGGAGGGAAGGGAAGGGAAGGGAAGGGAAGGGAAGGGAGAGAGAGACAGACAGACAGACAGACAGACACACAGACACACAGAATCCCAAGCCGGCTCCACACTGTCAGCACACAGCCTGATGGGGGCCTGAACTCACAAACTGTGAGATCATGACCTGAGCCAAAATCAAGTTGGACGCTTAACTGACTGAACCACCCAGGTACCCCCATTTTTTAAAGTAATCTCTACAGCCAGCATGGGGTTCAAACCCACAAACCCGAGATCAAGAGTTGTACACTCCACCAACTGAGCCAGCCAAGCACCCCTTTCTTGGGTTTATTTTAACATTTTAATTTTCTATCACCTTTAGAGAACATGTATTAACTTTGTAATAAGATTTTACAACACCTTTGAAGTTTTTTTTATAGATTACATTGAATCCAAACAGAAAAATAATACTTATATAACAAATGCTCTCTCGATAGTAATTTTCTTAAGCCTCACTAAATGGTTTCCTTTGACACCCTTTATAACAATATTTGATTTTAACATGTTCTCCAACTGGAAACCCCACTACTATATCTCACATCTTATAGCTGAAAGCCGTGTGCAGAATGTAGTAGCCTTTCTTGGGGAGACTACTCAATAAACTACCATGATAGAATCTTTTCTGGACTACTATAACTCATTTAATTTGCTCAAACAGAATTACAGAAACACTGGGGGGGAAGACATAATATACACATATACTTATCTTTAAAGCACTTTTCAATTGCATGTTAATTAATTCCTACACCTACTATCTTCTCTCCTCAAACTGCCACTGAAAATTCAGTAAAAGAAACCTTTTATTATCTGACTGGTAGAATAAGAAAATTAAAAATGAACACCCTTGCATATATGATGAATGGTTAACTACTATTCAGAGTTTCTTCCCAGGCCACCCCACCTTTAATCAGTTTCAGAGTCCATATCCATCTTGAGTGGACTTCTACATGCAATTGCAGCCTAAACAGACCAGAACTAAAATAAAACCAACAGAGACCAGGGACTTCCCTAATGTAGTCCCATGGCGTTTAAAGATAAAACACATGCTCTGCCCCGGAAAAACATCTTAATGCCACAGACAGGGGTGGGAGAACAGTTTGAGAAGGACAGCCTCCTTTCAAGGAAATACAGGGCATATTTACTCACTCAACAAATGAGTAATGAACATCTACCATATGCCAAGCACTTAGATAAGTGTTTGAGATATGTCGGTGAGCAAGAGAGACTAAAATCCCTGTCCTTGTGGAACTTTTATTTTATCAAGGAAAAACATACAACTATTAAACACAATAAATAAATAAAGTATATAGTAGCTTACAAAGAACAGAGCTATGAAGGGAGAGGTTTTGGTGTTAAATGGGGTGGTGAGAATGAGCCTCACTAAGAGGGTAAGACTTGAAGTATTAAAAGAGATGAGGGAAAAAAAGAGAGAGAGAGAGATAAGAGAAAAAAAAAAAAGAGAGGAGAAAGTCAGCTGAACAGATATATGATGAAAAAAGCGTTCCACATAGAGGGCACACCCAAAGGCAGAAGTGTGCCCATAATAGACGAGAACAGCACTGGATTACAAGTGAGGAAGGAAGAGAAATGAAAAGTGAAATCGGAGATACATAAGGGGAAGTCACACAGCCTCATACACCAAGGTAAGGGCTTCTGTTTTTACTCTAAGTGAAATGAGGAAACCTCTGCAGATTCTTGAGAGGAATGACAAACTGGCATAGGATTTTAAAAGATCCCTCCAAATCTTACATTATTAACAAACTGTAAGGAGGCAAGGGTAAACGCAAGGAGACATGTTAGAATGTTATTACAGTAACTCAAGCAACAAAAGATGCTGTCTCAGAGGAAGTATGAAAATGTGGCCAGATTCCAGATTCAACTTAAACATAGAAATATGGAAGAAAGAGTAAGAAGAGTCCAGGTATGTGGCCTGCACAGCTGGAAAAACCAACAAGACATGGAAGCCTTCTTGAAGATTCAGCAAGCAAGATCACGAGTTCAGTTTTAGACGTGATGACTTTGAGAGGTCTATTACAAATCCAAATGGATCAGAGCTTCTGGCTGGCTCAGCCCATGGAACATGCGACTTCTGATCTCAGGGTTCTAGGTTCAAGCCCCGTGTTGGTGTAGAAATTACTTTAAAAAATAAAATATTTTTTAAAAAATCCAAATGGATAGGTTGAGAAAACAGGTGGATATACAAGTATGGAAATGGCAGAGAGGTTTATCTCTCATGAATAATATACAAGGATCCAACATATATACAGAGTGTGTATATGTGTGTGTGTATATATATATATATATGTGTGTGTGTATATATATATATGTATATATATATATATATATATATGTGTGTATATATATATATATATATATATGCCCCAAAGAAGAAAATGTGCAATCCTATGTATAGTTCCAAAGAAAAAAAAACCAAAGCAATGGAACAACAAAAACAAAAAGGAAAAAACAAACCCCCCCAAAAAACCTACAAATCAGGGCACCTGGGTGGCTCAGTGAGTTGAGCTTTCGACTCACCTCAGGTCATGATCTCACAGTTCATGGGTTCAAGCCCCACATTGGGCTCACTGATGTTGGCACAGAGCCCCTTCAGATCCCTCATCCCCCTCTCCCTCTGCACCTCCCCAGCTCACCCTCTCCCTCTCAAAATAAACATTAAAAAAAAAAAAGAAAGAAACTTACAAGTCAAGAAAACCTTCTTATGTTGAAAGGCAGAGAGACAGAGGCAGGTGATGAAACTGCATAATGAAAGGACTTACTGCATATGCCTAAGGAAAAATGACTCAGAATGATCAACACCAATACATAAAAACACTATGAAAAAAAACCTTTTGGACATTCAGGCAAAGACAAAAAAAGCTAAGCCCATTTATTAAAAAAAAACAAAAAACAAAAAACAGGGGCGCCTGGGTGGCTCAGTCGGTTAAGCGTCTGACTTCGGCTCAGGTCATGATCTTGCAGTACGTTGAGTTCGAGCCCCGCATCGGCTCTGCGCTGACAGCTCAGAGCCCGGAGCCTGCTTTGGATTCTGTGTCTCCCTCTCTCTCTGCCCCTCCCCCACTTGCACTTTGTGTGTGTGTGTGTGTGTGTGTGTGTGTGTGTGTGTGTGTGTCTCAAAAATAAACATTTTAAAAAAACTTTTTTAAAAATCAGATTGACATCACTGTAACAGCAATGCACTATGCCAGAAAACAATGGAATGACAGACACTCTACAAAAGAATTTTATAATCAGCCAAACCAGCTTTCAACTATTAAAGCTGTAGACAAACTTTTAAATATAGAACTCAAAGAATAAGCTCTTCCTGAGAAATTTATTAGAGAATGAATTTCAGACAACCAAAATAACTGGAAAGTCCACATCAACATTTGCTACCCCTAATAAATTACCAGCTAAAGCACACTAATAATCAGTAGCTGCTAATATCACAAAGAGAACGAAAAATAGCATCATGTGTCTCCTGGTAAGCCACACCACATGGAAAGGAGTCTGTGATAGCCCCCCTCCAAAATGGCTACTAGGGATCCCATCCCCTAGAATTCACACCCTTGAAGAGTCGTCTTCCACACAGTATCAGGGTCGATGTAGACGACCAGAAGAATAGAGCAGAAATCACGGTATGTCACCTCTCTAGTTACAAAAGGCATGACACCCTTCTTCCTCCCTATCTCCGTCCCTCTCTGATCACTTGGTCTCACAGCCTGCCTTGAGGATACTCAGGCAAGAAACTGAGACCTCCTGCCACAGGTCTCATGTGAGTGAGCCACAAGGAAAGCAGATCTTCCAGGCCCGGTCAAACCTCCAGATGACTGCAACCCTGGGAGAAAGCTTCGCTGCAAGAGACCTTGAGTCTCAACTACCCAGATAAGCCTGACCTTCGGAAACTATGGAAGGTAATAAGTGCTATTTTAAGCTGCTACGTTTGGGGACAATTTGTTACACAGTTAATAGATAACTAATGTGTTTACCAAAAGTAATAACTGAACCTTATTAATCTGATCAAGCCTTACAGTAAACTACCAATTTATTTTTCAAAAATAAAAAATACAGAGGTGCCTGGGTGGCTCAGCCTATTATCTGACCCTTGATTTCAGCTTAGGTCATGATCCCAGGGTCATGGGATCCAGCCCCACATCAGGCTCCACACTGAGTGTGGAGTCTGCTTAAGACGCTCTCTCCCTCCGCCCCACTCCCCCACACGCACTTGCTTATTACTCTCCCTAAAATAAATTGGGGTACCTAGGTGGCTCAGTTGGTTAAGGGTCCAATTTCAGCTCAGGTCATGATTGCAGAGTTCATGGGTTCAAGCCCCTTGCCGGGCTCTGTGCTGACAGCTCAGAGCCTGGAGCCTGCTTCATACTGCATCTCCCTCTCTCTCTGTTCCTCCCCCACTCATACTGTGTGTCTCTGTCTCTCAAAAATAAATAAACAATAAAAAAAATTTTTAATTAAATAATCTTGTTAAAAAATACAGAGGACCAATTTAAACAATGTCATAAGAATACACTCAAAATGTGGACAATAGGAAGCTACAGGGAAAAAGTGTAATAAACTCAAAGGAAAAAAGAGATGGAGAGGTAACCTGTATTTAAAGCAACTTAAGTAACAACCAAACTGCAGTGTGTGAGTCTCATTTGGATTCGATTCAAACAAATAAAGAAGGGAAAGAACTAGAAAATTACATAGTGACTGTATATTTAGAGCTACTAAGAAATATTATAATTTTTCTGGATGTAATAATGGTATTGTGGTGGGGCACCTGGGTGGTTCAGTGGTTAAGCGTCCGACTTCGGCTCAGGTCACGATCTCAGTTTGTGAGTTTGAGCCCTGCATCAGGCTCTGTACTGACAGCTCAGAGCCTGGAGCCTGTTTTGGATTCTGTGTCTCCCTCTCTCTCTGCCCCTCCCCTACTCGCATTCTGCCTCTCAAAAATAAACATTAAAAAAAAAGTTTTTAATAATGGTATTGTGGTTATGTTTTTGTTTTTTCTGAAAGTCCTTATCTTTTAGAGATACCTAGGGAAATTGTATGACGTCCGATATTTGCTTCAAAATATGGGGGAGGGGCACCTGGTTGGCTCAGTTGGTTAAGCCTCCAAATTTGGCTCAGGTGGTAATCTCATAGTTCCTGGGTTTGAGCCCCACATCAGGCTCTGTGCTGACAGCTCAGAGCCTGGAGCCTGCTTTGGATTCTGTGTCTCCCTCTCTCTCTGCACCTCCTTAGCTCACACTCTTTCTCACTCTCTCTCTCAAAAATAAATAAATGTTAAAAAAAATTTTTTTTTAAATACCAAAGTAATATGGGCAAAGGGAGTAAATGAAGATATAGATGAAACAACATTGGTAATAACTGGTAATTAGTGAACCTGAGTGATGAGTAATGGGGACCAATATACTACTCTACTCTTTAGGTTTGAAATTTGCCCAAAATAGAAGAAAAAAGTAGTACTGCTGCAAAAGGATCAAGAAAACAATAACCTAGGGGAGCCCGGGAGGCTCAGTCGATTGAGCACCCTACTCCTGATTTCAGCTTGGGTCATGATCCCAGGCTCAGTGTGGAGCCTGCTTGAGATTCTCTCTCCTTCTGACCCTCTCCCCCATTCACATGTGCTAAAATTAAAAAAAAATTTTTTTAATTAAAAAAAAAAACAGTAACTTAAATTGGAGGTAAGCATCAGTAGAAAAATTATAAGAGACTTTTACCCAATTATATCTGTATCTCTCTCAAAACCTCTCCCTCAAACAAAGATAATAGATTTCTGGGTCTTTGGGTTGAAAAGAACTCATATGTATTCTTTTAAATTTGAACGTAGTTATTATTAAAAGTTTTAAGTTGAAACTGTTACCTAAAACCACCAGGTCTGTTTGGAATCATGAAAAAGTTCTGGAAATGCCGATGACAATGGTTGTACACATAACCAATATACTTAATACCACTGAATTGTACATTAAAAATGGTAAATTTTATATATATTTTACCACAATAAAGATATGTCTAGGGGCATCTGGGTGGCTCAGTGGTTAAGCATCTGACTTCAGATCAGGTCATGATCTCACAGTTCCTGAGTTCAAGCCCCGCATCGGGCTTTGTGCTGACAGCTCAGAGCCTGGAACCTGCTTCGGATTGTGTCTCCCTCTCTCTCTCTGTTCCTCCCCCAATCGCTCTTTCTCTCTCTCTCTCTCTCTCTCTCTCAAAAGTAAAGATTAAAAAAAATTTTTTAAATAAAGATATGTCTAAACATATTAGGTATATTACATACACAATGTATATTAAAAAGTGTAGGGGCACCTGAGTGGCTCAGTTGGTTAAGCCTCCAACTTCGGCTCGGGTCGCAATCTCATAGTTCATGGGTTCAAGCCCCACATCGAGCTCTGTGCTGACAGCTCGGAGCCTGGAGCCTGCTTTGGATTCTGTGTCTCCCTCTCTCTCTGCCCCTCCCCAGCTCACACTCTGTGTGTGTGTGTGTGTCTCTCTCTCTCTCTCAAAAATAAATATAAATTTTTTTTTAACGTTTATTTATTTTTGAGACAGAGAGACAGAGAGCATGAACAGGGGAGGGTCAGAGAAAGAGGGAGACACAGAATCTGAAACAGGATCCAGGCTCCAAGCTGTCAGCACAGAACCCGACACAGGGCTCGAACCCACGGACCGCGAGATCATGACCTGAGCCAAAGTAGGACACTTAACCGACTGAGCCACCCAGGCGCCCCTCTCAAAAATAAATAAACATTAAAAAAAAAAAAAAAAGCGTAACTTCATCTTGTACAAAAATATACAAGATGAGCTACAAAGAACGTAATGAAGAATACTGGAGGGGCGCCTAGGTGGCTCAGTCAGAGGAGTATGCGACGCTTGATCTCAGGGTCATGAGTTCGAGCCCCACGTTGGGTGTAGAGATTACTTAAATAGTTATATAAAGAAGCTTAAAAAAAAAAAAGAATACTGGAGGGGCGCCTAGGTGGCTCTTTCGGTTACATCCGACTTAGGCTCAGGTCAGGATCTTGTGGTTCATGAGTTCGAGCCCCACTCAGACTCTGTGCTAACAGCTTGGAACCTGGTGCCTGCTTCAGATTCTGTGTCTCCTTCTCTCTCTGTCCCTCTCCCACATGCTCTCTCTCTCTCTCTCAAAAAATAAACATTAAAAAAAATTTTTTAAATATATGAAATTTATTTTATTAAACTTATTTTATTTTATGGAAATAATCTGTAAAAAACCAATAACCTCCCCCTAAAAAATATATTTTATTAAATAAGGAAACACAAATGCCCTTCAAACATTTGGTGGGGAGAAGAATATTTAAAATCTTTCCTAATATTGGAGACGCAAATTGAAATTATAATAAAATGTACACAAGAAAATTCACTACAGTACTCTCTGCTGATACACAGCAACATAATGGAAACAAACTGCGTCCATCAAAAATAAACTGGTTAAATAAATTAATAAAATGAAAATATGCTAAAAAAAAAGGAGTCAAATCTGTATGTACTGATACAAAACCATTTTCAAAATACATAAATGTAACAAGGCACAAAGCCCAATGTTTTTCATATGCTACAATTTGTTGCGTAGATAAATAGATCATGAAGATGATTACAAAGACATATATATGTTTGTAAATATACACAAAAACAAATGGTAACAAGTGATTGCCTGAAGAAACTAGGAAACAAAAGAAAATGGGAGGGAAACCCCACCTCATTACAGTCTTAAAGAGTGTGAATTTTTGTTAGCCATGTACACGTATTACCAATTTTTTTTAACAATAAGAAAAAATGTTTTTAAATATAGGGAAAGGGATGCCTGAGTGGCTTAATCGGGTAAGTGTCCGACTTGATTTCAGCTCAGGTCACGATCTCATGGTTCCTGAGATCAAGCCCCCCACCCCCAAGCACGGAGGCTACTTGGGATTCTCTCCCTCTCTCTCTGTCCCTCCCCTACATGGGCCCGCGCTCTACCTCAAAAATAAACACAAACTTTTAAGAAATAAAAAAATAAAAATAAAAAATAGGGAAAGGGCAGGGCATTAACTATGCTCAGATGTTTCCAGAAGGTTAAATCAATGCCCAAGATTACCCAACAAGTTCCTAAAGGCAATTCCCTTGCTTTCTAGTAAGACTTTACTGTTTTGATTTTGACTGGTCTGTAAAACAAGTAACACACTTTTCAACCCTATGTTGAGCTCTGAGTATCTGATTCAGGAATGAAGTCTTGAAAGACTGCCAGTCTGTCGTATCAACCTGACACGGTTTGCTGTGCATCTTCAACTAAAAGGCCGTTATTTCAGAACACATAGCAACATAAAGGGGTTAATGCTTGCTTCCAACCTTCAGAAGTCCGTCACAGACTCCAAGAGCCACCCAAAATAGACTGAGCAATGGTTCAAGTATACAAGTGACTGTAAATGAGGCAAGAACAGCACTCGGCACACGGGGCAGGAGAACTCCTCTTCCCCTTTCACCCTCCTGAAATGAGTGTTTTCCCCATCTAGTTGATTTCTTCTACTTTTCTACCGGAGGTGATTCCACCGCTCTCACGCAGAGAGGAAAACGCGTACATACCAAAGTTCTTCATGTTCAACAGTCTGCAGTTCCATTTGTAACAAACATTAATACAATTTTAAAGTAAGTAAATAATCTCACTAACTGAACCGATCTCCCAGGAATTCATTTAAATCCTGCCCTGGATTACTCCAGCCTCAAGCAATCTCTCCTTCTTCCTCTGAACTCCAAAAGCAATTATTTGTACAATTTATTTGGCAATTAATCCTGCATTGCCTTGTTAAACCTCTTTCATTATTCTCTGAAATGTTATTTAAATCTTCTCTAGTTATCTAACTTTCATGTTTATTTCTCATATCCCCAAACAGACTAAAAATTTGAGAGGAAGAGATAAGACCTTATGTTGTTTTGTATACACAAAGAACACGGAGTAGCTGGTGCACAGTAAATACAGAGATATTTGTTGATTTAAAAAAATGAAGAGTTACATTAAGAAAACGTTTAAAGCCACGCCAACTAAGAAGCTTCAAGCCAGAGTTGATAGGCCAACGTACTATTTTGTTTTACCGATTCCTGAAGCAATATGGAGTGGTAAAAAGGGCACGGTCTCTGAAATCAAGGAGACCTCTTTTTTTGGATCCTCTACAGCTTGAGAACCTGTGAACTTAACCTATTTAACCTATAAATTTCAATTCCTTCACCTCTAAAATAAGGACAATAACAGCCACCTATAGAAAGCTTTATGATCATTAAAAGAGAGTTTATACAAGGCTACAGGATTCCTTACTTCAGAGATTCTTGAATTTTTTTTCATCTGTGAAATCAGAACATGTCATGCTATTTTCAGTATCCCATAGCTTAATTGGCAGTTTTACATTTCCTTACCTAGTACTATATAAAATTATGCATTGTACAACCTGAACTTGATTAAATTTGGTGACAGCTGGCAGCATCCTCAACAAAGGCTAGCTTTACCTCCTTCCTCCCTCACACCCATTCACACCTATCGTATGAATAGTAGACAACTCATTCGGCAGTAAAAATGGATATACCAACAAATCTACTCAAAGTGCTCAGCTCTTAGGCACATAGTATATGCTCAATAAATAGGAACCACTGCTATTGCTTCTCTGAATTCATTCCACAAAGATCTGAGTGCCTACTATGTACCTGCCACCATTCTGGGTGCTAAGAATATAAGAGTAAACAAAATAATTCCCAGTCCTCACAGTGTTTATGTTCTATCAGTACATATACTTTCTATGGCACACAAAAATAAAGGTAAAAAATCAAAACTAAGTCAACAGATTGTCCCAAATATTGAAAAAGCTAAGCAATCCAAGAAAGATACTAAAATGCAACCAAACTCAAAGTCTTGGAAGCAAAACAGGGCATCCAAGCATTTCTGCTCTAAATAAAGGTTTGGGGAAAAGAAGAACCAGGAACAAATACTGAATTAAAAACAAAAAAGAAAAAAGAAAAATTAGAGAAGAGGAAAAAGGACAAGAAAGGGAGACATAACATCATCTCTAGTTTCCAAAAATAAAACATACATTAGATTTGAAAGTGGAATAATAATTTGGGTTATTTGTGAAATACAGTCCAGGAGACAGCAAATCAGGTCTATAAAAATCATCTTATAAATAAATGTGTCAACAAATCATTCTTCCCAAGCTTGTAGTTAAAGATGTGCAGTTAGTTGTAGTTAAAGGTCTGAACATGAGACTCTTTTAAATAAAAACAGAAAGAATATTGATATAAAATAAGGCTCCCAGGAAATCTCACACAAATAAAAGTAAAGGGAAAGGGGATGGATATGCACAATTGACATTAGCAAGTAGCAACAGTTAAAACTAAGTCTGAAAAACTATTTTAAAAAATAAGAACTCAAAGCACAGATGTCTATTGCCATTTAATAAAGAGGCAAAGAATCCCTACAATCTTTAGAATGAAAAGGCACTATAATAACACTTTGCATTAAATTACAATACAATGTTATATTCATAAAGGACACATACTTGTATGTATGTTATGTTGTCTCCCCCAAAGCATAAAAACTCCTTTCTGGGCCGGGGCCTTTCTTTCTCATATTTTTAACTCCAAAAATACTTTACACAGCTCAAGTAAGAAATTAATATTAAAAGTCTGGGGGCACCTGGGTGGCTCAATTGGTTGAGCATCAGGGACTCCTGATTTCGGCTCAAGTCATGATCTCATAATTTGTGAGATGGAGTCCCACGTGGGGCTCTGTGCTGCCAGTGCAGAGTCTACTTGAGATTCTCTCTCTCCCTCTCTCCCTTCTCCCTCTTCCCCCTCCAGGCACATGTGTGCGCTCATGCTCTCTCTCAAAATAAATAAACTTCAAAAAAAAAAGTCTCAGGGCATCTGGCTGGCTCAGTCAACAGAGCATGGAACTCTTCATCTAGAGGTCATGAGTTCAAGCCCCACATAGGGCATGAAGCTTACTTAAAAAGAAAAAAGAGAAAAAAAAAAAGTCTTTGGGGCACCTGGGTGGCTCAGTCAGTTAAGTGTCTGACTTTAGCTCGGGTCATGACCTCGTGGTTCGTGGGTCCAAGCCCCACATCAGGCTCTGTGCTGACAGCTTAGAGCCTGAAGCCTGCTTTCAATTCTGTACCTCCCTCTCTCTGCTCCTCCCCCACTCATGCTCGCTCTCTCTCTCGCTCTCTCTCTCAAAAATAAACATTAAATTTAATAATTTTAAGAATAAAAAATAATAATAAAAATTTTTAAAGTCTTCATATGGCTGTAAAATTCAAGACAATAGATAGCATCCTATGGAAACAAAAAGTATTTAATGTTTTTTTTAGACTTAAAATAACTGAGGGAAATTAAAACAATTCATCCTCAAAAGATGCCACCACATCAAAGTAAGCTAAATTAGGCATTTACTTTAAGGCTGTCTCATACCTTGTTCTCAGGCTTGAGAAGTGTACCATTAATCAACATTAACTGAATGCCCACAATGTTACTAGTCCCTGAGCAAATGCGTAAGTTCAGCATCATCCTCTAAAAGGATGTTCAGTAATGTGACTCTCAATTTTGGGAGGTTGTGAGTTTAAGCCCTACATGGGGTACAGAGATTATTTAAATAAAACATTTTAAAAATTTTAATAATAAATAGATTTTAACAATAAACAGATGCTCACATTATCTAGTTAGGGAGACTAATACCAGTGAAACAATTTGTTATATATGGCTTGTGGTGGGTACCAAGGGCCAAGCTGGGCAAAAGAGACTAGAAGCTTGGTAAAACAAAAAATAATAATCACAGGTTCAAATGAACAGGAAAAACACATAATAAAAGAGCCAGAAATGAACCTTGGATAGTTTGACAAGAAAAATGAAACCGAAGGTTTCTTGTTGTTCAAGCCAAAAGCTTCTGAGTCACCCTCCTTCTCTCTCGCCCCGCCCCACCCCACCTTACTCGACATCCCCCTCCATTGAATCCATCACAAAATTCTGTTGGCTCTACCTTCAAAATACATACAAAATCCAACCACTTCTTATCACCTCCACTGCCACCACATAGGTCTAAACCAACATTATCTCCTTCCTGGATTACAGTAATAGCGTTCTAATAAGTCTCCCTGATTCCTGCCCTCTTAAGGCTACTTTTCATAAAGCAGCTGGAGGGATCTCTTTAAAGCCTGATTCAGTTTATTTGCTCTCTGCTAAAACCCTCCAGTGGAGAAGGGGTATGTGTGTACATATACAAGCGCAAAGAAAAATGAGTGGAAAGACAGACACACAAAATCTTCAATAGTGCAAAATGAAGTTTACTAGTAATTGCGCTTTGATTTATTTTCTCCTTTGTACTCCTGTTTGCCACATGAACATGAATTACTTTTTAACAAAAAAAATGAAATGCTTTAATTAGAAGGGGAAAAAATGGTCAGAAGATATTTCTGAAACAACGAAAAAAAAAAAAAACCTGCAGTGGTTCCCTAGCATGCTCAAAGTAAAAGGTGAAAATATTATAGCCACCACTGTCACCTCACAGATTCCTTCTCTTAACTACTTACTGCTCTAGTCACGTGCTCAGGCAGGCTGGTCCCCTTACTGTTCCTCAAACACACTAAAAATGCTCCTACCAAAGGGCCTTTGCACTGGCTGTTCCCTTGGCACAGAACCCTCCCCACTCCCCAATATTCACAAAGCTTATTTCCTGGACACTTTGTTCAAATGCTACTTTCTCAGGAAGGTTACCATGACTACCCACCTAAAGCGTTAATCTCCCAACACACATACATACCACTTTCCAGTCTCCTTATGAGGCTTTTTTTTCCATAGTCCTTCTGGTCACTGGTAAATCCCTAATATCTAGAGAAGAGCCAGACACATGGCAAGCACTCAGTAAATCTCCGTAAAATAAATTAAAACATGGAGACAGATGAGAGTTAAAGGACCCGGGACAGTGGGAGGATACATGTTTCAGGGGTCAAAGACAAAAGTAAATCCATCTGATAGGAGCAGAGAACACCTGGAGCGAAGAAGCCTTCCACAGGTAAAAAAGAAATTTGGTGAACAGTGATCAACTAGAAGTGAGAGACCTGAAGGACAGGAGGTTGACAAAGACAAAAAAGGCTATGAGTCAGAAGAAAATTTAGGCCAAGAGGAAAGGAATAAAATAGTTGGAGACAAAAAGGGCTAAGAAGAGCAAAGGCATAAAGGGGACGGGAGAAGAGTTACAGGTACAGAAGTCAAGAAGAAGGAAGAGACTGTACCAGGGAGAAGCAAGAGACCACAGGGAAGGGGTGGAGGCTGTTGTTATGTCACAACGGTGTTGTTCAAACTGAAGACAGTCCTGAAAAAGATACACGTTATATGCCTTTATTTCCAAAATGACTTATGGGTGTTAAAACGCACAAAGATACGTATGTATTATCTGCGGTATCACTTTTGAACATTCAAATTCCTCACTGCAGAAATGCATAAGGCTTCAAAAGGTTGGGGGCATCTGAAATCAGAATTTTTTTAATTTCATTCCTTAAAACCACTGGTAGACAACTGCCACAAAAGAGATGAAGCAAGGGAGAAGTGGGTGATCCAACCTTTTTAAGTTTATTTATTTTGCGAGAGAGAGAGAGAGAGAGAGAGAGAGAGAGAGAGCGCGCGTGCGAGCAAGAGAGAGGGAGGGAGGGAGGGACAGGTAGAGAGGGAGAAAGAGAATCCCAAGCAGGCTCCGAGCTATCAGCACACAACCCAACACAGGGCTCGATCTCACAAACCCTGAGATCATGACCTGAGCGGAAATCAAGAGTCGATGGTTAACCGACTGGGCCACCTAGGCGCCCCGAACCTTTTTGTAATCTACTCCTCATGGTTCTGCTCTGCCAGTTTAGTTTCCTCACTAGGAAAACAGTATAATAGGGTGCCTTCGAATTTGAAATCGCCAAACTGCAACACAATTATCAGCTTTAATATAAAAATCTACTGACCCTTTGAAACATTAACAGGAATCTGAAATAGAGGTTAAAATAGGTCTTGAATCCACACCAAATTAATATTGAGCTTATGCAAATCTTTTAATTGTTTTTTTTTTTATTTCATTTACTTATTTTAAGTAGGCTCCATGCCCAACGTGGGGATTAAACTCATAACCTTGAGATCAAGAGTCGCACGCTCTACTGAGTCAGCCAGGCACTCCCGAGCTTCCGCAAATCTTTATTTTAATGTTCTGAGCACTCTTCAGTACAGTAAAAATGCTACTAAATAAATATTTAGACAGCATTGTAACTCAAATAATGACTTCATAGGTCTATATTCTCAGGGGAATAATGAATCTACTGGAATTTAAAAAATCAAAATTCATTTTTTTAAAGTTTTTATTTTTCTATTCTGAGAGGGGGGTGAAGGGCAGGGAGAGAGGAAAAGAGAGAATCCCAAGCAGGCTCCGCACTGTTGGCCCAGAGCACAACTGGGACCGGATCTCACGGATCTGTGAGCTCACGACCTGAGCCGAAATCAAGAGCTGGATGCTCAACTGACTAAGCCACCCAGGCACCCCCAAAATTCATTTAAAACAGGAATTTTGGAATCAAAAGGAATCTAAAGATTTTTAAATAACTCTGCAAGTTCAGCGTTATGACCACAGATGAAACAAACACACAGTACCGCAGATGTGTGAATTTATGCACTCGTCACTAAAACCTGGCCAGGTACCATTTTATCACTGATAGAGGAGCTGCAAATCCCACTCAGAGCACAAGTGCTGTTGCACTGAATCCAGCAGTATAAGCATGCCTGCGTGTTATTATGAAGAATCGTGGAAAATTTCACAGGCTGACATCCAGAACGTCTGCGGTTCTTTTTCATATTTCTTCCTGCAAAGCAGTTATTAGAGCAGTGGCTGTTTTATATTTTTAAGCTGGAAATTTCCACTGTTTTTTTAAACTAGGCTTCTTAAATGTAAATTGCAAAATATTCCAAAATTCTAGCGTGACAGAAAGAATAATTCAGACAGAAAAGAATTAAAATACAGATCTTCAAATTTGGGTGAGGGGACTGGTAAGCAAACTGAGAGGTCATTTTTTTTTTCAAGAAAGGGAAAAGAAAGTGTCCAGGGAGATACTAAGGCAATTTAAAGTTCCAATAATTTAATATAAATAACTAAATGTGATCAATAGCACACTGTAAGCTGGTATTTTTTCATTAGCTTGTAGTAGAGGCATTCAAAAGCTAATCTAATCAGTGGAACAGTTAAACATAAAAACCATAGAAAGAGAAAACAGTATAATACAGCTTGATAAGAACGGAATACACTCTACACTAATACACGTAACACTGGGTCTTTCAATAAGGGTTAAGGAGGGAAGAAGAATGACAAACCCACACAGCTAAGATTCAGTTTTTACACAGGTCTTCAGAACTTCTTCATTAGGATTATACCAGACCAATATTCGGTGTTTTTAATCTTCATCTACAATAATAAATCAGGAAATAGGCAAAGCCTTATTGTTTCAGTTTTATTAAAGAGGTAAAACAACACATCAGGCTCCAGGCTATTTAAAATGAAAAATAACTTTTAATAGTTAAATGTTATAGAAAATTTACTATGTTTAAGAACGGATATGTTTTAGGTTAACAGTCTTATTTCCTTCCATTTACATGAGTTAAGAAATGGGGTTATAATACATTTTTGCATAACTATCATTCAAGCGTTAAAGCACCTGTTATTCCTCCAAAATACACATGTGACCAAGAACTTGAGCATTAGTACAAAGACACTGCTGATCACCAATAAAGATCTGTACTAGCAAAGACTGAGAGAAAATACTTGTAAAATGTATCTAATAAAGATATATATCCAGAATATACGTTTTAAAAAAAGAAACCTTTGGGGCATCAGGTTGGCTCAGTCGTTAAGCATCCAACTTAGGCTGAGGTCATGATCTCACAGTTGACAAGTTTGAGTACCACATCAGGTAAACTTGAGCCCTGCTTCAGGTGAGCTCCAGCCCCACTTCAGGTAAAACACAAGCCCTGCTTCCCTCCCTCTCCCTCTCTCCCTCTCTCCCTCTCTCTCTCTCTCTCTCTCTGCCCCTTGCTCACTTGCACCTGGTCTCTCAAAAAAAAAAAAAAAGATAAACTCTTAAAACTGAGTAACAAAAAGAGGGGGAATAGAAAGTGCAGATACACTGACACAAAGCAGATCAGCAGAACTTGAAGTAATACCTTATTTAGCGGTGAAACACTGAATGCTTACCCCTAAGACAAAGATACCTATTCCCCCAAATTGATCAAATTGGTAACAATCAAAATCCCAAGATTGTCCTGGAAGCATTAGTTTTAGTTATTACAGTAAAGTGGGAGGGGAGAGGAGGGGAGGGGAGGGGAGGGGAGGGGAGGGAGGGAGGGGAGGGGAGAGCAGAGGAGAGCAGAGGAGAGCAGAGGAGAGAAGAGGAGAGAAGAGGAGAGAAGAGGAGAGAAGAGGAGATGGGGTACCTGGGTGGCTCAGCTGAGTTGAGCTTCTGACTCCATTTTGGCTCAGGTCATGCACGGTCTCAGGGTTTGTAAGTTTGAGCCCAGAGTCAGGCTCTATGTTAAGAGCACAGAGCCTGCTTAGGATTCTCTCTCCCTGTCCCTTACACCCTCGTGTACAGACACTCTCTCTCTCTCTCAATATAAATTGATAAACATTAAAAAAAGAGAAGAGGGGTACCTGGTTGGCTCAGTCAGTTAAGCATCCAACTCTTGATCTCAGCTCACTCAGATCATGATCTCACAGTTCGTGAGATAGAGCCCCACCTTGGGATCTGCGCTGACAGCACAGAGCCTGCTTGGGATTCTCTGTCTCCCTCTTTGTCTCTACCCCTCCCCACTCACTATCTCTCTCTCTCTCTCTCTCTAAATAAACAAACATTAAAAAAATTTTTAATTATTCACAAACAGCATGATTAACTATGTATACAATCCTAAGCAAACTACATAAAAACAACTAAAATATAAGTCTAGCACAGTTACAAAAAATACAAAATACAAAAGTTAGTCATATTTCTATATGCTAACAAATCACTGGAAAATTGAAATTTTTTAAATACTGTATGTACAATCACATTTTAAAATACGGGACTCAGTGATAAATTTGACAAGATCTATATGCTGCTAACTACAAAATACTAAGAGAAATTAAAGACCTAAATAAATGGAGAGATCTAGAACATGTTCATGGAACAGAAGACACAACATTTTTCAGAAATCAATTCTTCCCAAATTGATCAACTGATTCAGTGCAATCACAATCAAAACACAACAGAAATTTTGCAGATGATTCTAACAACCATATGGAAATGCAAAGGGCCTAGAATAACCAAAACAAAGGGAAAGGGGAAGACAAAGTTGGAAGATTTATCCTATCTCATTTCAAGACAAGGGTTAAGACAGACAGATAAACTGACCTGCATATATTTGATTGATTTTCAACAAAGGTGCCAAGTTAATGCAATAGCAAACGTATAATCTTTTCAACAAATGGTGCTGGGAAAGTTCAACAGCCATATGTTGGGGCACCTGGGCAGCTCAGTCAGTTGAGCATCCAACTTTGACTCGGGTCATGATCTCACAGTTCATGGGTTGAACCCCCGCAGCTGACAGCTCAGAGCCTAGAGCCCGATTCAGATTCTGTGTCTCCCTCTCTCTCTGCCCCTCCCCTGCTTGTGTTCGGTCTCTCTCTCTCTCTTAAAAATAAACATTAAAAAAAAACTTAAAAAAAAATGAACCTCAACTCTTATCTCACCATATACAAAAATTAACTCAAATGGTCATAGACCCAAATTCAAGGGCTAAAACCATAAAACTTCTAGGGAGCACCTAGGTGGCTCAGTGGGTTAAGCATCCACATCCAAGTCTTGGTTTTGGTTCAGGCCATGATCTCACAACTTGCAGGTTGGAACCCGAGTCAGGAGCCTGCTTGGGATTCTGTCTCCCTTTCTCTCTGCCTCTACCCCACTCACACTCTCTATGTCTCTCTTTCAAAAATAAACAAACAATTAGGGAAGCCTGGGTGGCTCAGTTGGGTGAGCTTCCAACTTCAGCTCAGGTCATGATCTCACAGTTCATGGGTTCGAGCCCCACGTTGGACTGTGTGCTGACAGCTCACAGCCTGAAGCCTGCTTCGGATTCTGTCTCTCTGCCCCTCCCCCACTGTGTATTTGTCTCTCAAAAATAAATAAATATTTTAAAAAATAAAATAAACAAACATTTTAAAAAATCTTTAAGGGGTGCCTGAGTAGCTCAGTCGGTTAAGCATCCAACTTCAGCTCAGGTCATGATCTCACGGTTTGTCGTTTCGAGCCCTGGACTCTATGCTGACAGCTGAAACCCTGGAGCCTGCTTCAGATTCTGTGTCTCCCTCTCTCTCTCTGCCCCTCCCCCACTCGCACTCTGTGTCTCTCATCTCTCTTTCTCTCTCTCTCAAAAATAAACATTTTAAACAAAATTTTTAATCTTTAAAACTTCTAGAAAGCGTATGAAAAAAATATGAATGACCTTCGGCTGGGCTAGGATTTCTTAAATGCAACAGAGAGGTATCGACTATAAAAGCAAACACATTAAAAAAAAAATCAGTAAGTTGAATTCCAATAACATTAAAAACTTTTGCTCTTCCAAAAACAGTTACGAAAATGAAACAGCAGACCAATCTCAAGTTAAACATTTCTAAAACATATATCCAAAAAAGATCTGTATCTAAAGAACTCTTATACCTCCGTATGATAACTCAACTTAAAAATGGGCAAAAAATATGAACAGATACTTCACCTAAATAAGTACATGAAAAAATGCTCAACATCATGAGTCATTAAGGAAACTCACATTGAAGCCACAATGATACCACTAATATACCCACTAGAATGGCTAACATTAAAAAGACTGACCATATTGGGGTACCTGGCTGGCTCGGTAGGTACAGCAGGAGACTCCTGATCTCGGGGTTGTGACTTGGAGTCCCATGTTGGGTGTAGAGATTACTTAAAAATAAAAATTAAAAAATCAGGGGCGCTTGGGTGGTTCAGTTAGTTGAGCGCCCGGCTCTTGATTTTGGCTTGGGTCATGATCCCAGGGTTGTGAGGTCGGGCTCAGTGCTGAGTGTGGAGCCTGCCTGGGATTCTCTCTCTCTCCCTTTGCCCCTCTTCCCCACTCATGTGTGCTCTCTGTCTCTCTAAAATAAATACAACGAGGGGCGCCTGGGTGGCTCAGTCGGTTAAGCGTCCGACTTCGGCTCAGGTCATGATCTCAGTTCGTGAGTTAGAGCCCCACGTCAGGATCTGTGCTGACAGCTCAGAGCCTGGAGCTTGTTTCAGATTCTGTGTCTCCCTCTCTCTCTGCCCCTTCCCTGCTCATGCTGTGTCTCTCTGTGTCTCAAAAACAAATAAACATTAAAAAAAAATTTTTTAATAAAATAAATACAACGAAAAAAATTTTAATAAATAAAATTTAAATTTTTTTTAAAGCTTAAAAAATAAAAAGGCTGACCATACCAAGTGTTGATGAGACTGTAGAATAACCAAAACTATCATACACTGCTAGAAGAAATGTAAGATGGTACAACTGCTTTGAGAAACAAGTGGCAGTTTCTTAAAATTTTGAAGCATTGGGATGCATGGGTGGCTCAGTCAGTTAAGTGTCCGACTTCAGTTCAGGTCATGATCTCATGGTTCGTGAGTTTGACCCCCAAATCAGGCTCTCTGATGTTAGCACAGAGCCTGCTTCAGATCCTATCACCCCTCTCTCTTTGACTCGGTCAAAAATAAATTTCACAAAAACATTTTTTAAAAAAGTTTAAAGGTTAAAAATACACTTAGTATATAACTCAGCCATTCCATTCCTACATATTTACAAGAGAAATAAAAGCCTATGTATGTCCTCACAAATCCTTGCAAACAAAATGTCATAGAAGCTCTACTTTTAATAACCAAAAACTGAACATAACCGAAATGTTCATCAACAGATGAATAAATAAACTGAGATACACCTAATGCAAGGCAATAGTACTAAGCAATAAAAAATAGAACGACTGATAATATGAGGGCTAGCTGGCTGACTCAGTCGGTAGAGCATAAAACTCTTGATCTCAGGGCTCTAAATTTGAGCCCCACGTTGGGTGTAGAGACAACTTAAAAATAAAACCTTTAAAAAATATACTGATATATGTAACAACATGCACGAATCTCAAAATAACTATACACTACTAAGTGAAAGAAACCAGTTCCCCTTGAAAAAAAGTACATGGTACTTTTGATTTTCCGCTCAGATGCGGCAAAGGTGCAACTGTTTTCTGTCATCCCAAACCCAGGTTCATCAGCCACCTCCATCATGTCGCCTAAGTTCAACCCTAATGAGATCAAATTCATATACCTGAGGTGTACCAGTGAGGAAGTCAGTGCCTCGTCTGAACGGAGATCAAGATCAGTCCTCTGGACCCATCTCCCAAAAAAGGTTGGTAATGACACCACAAAAACAAATGGTGACTGGAAAGGTATGAGGATTAGGTGAAACTGACCATTCAGGCCCAGAATGAAATGGTACCTTCCGCCTCTTCCCTGACTATCAAACCCCTCAAGGAATTGCCAAGAGACAGAAAAAAGTAGAAAAACAGTGAGTGGCCTATTCCCTGTTAAGCACAGCAGGAATCACTTTTGATGAGACTATCAACACTGCCTGACAGATGAGGCACAGATCTTTAGCCACAGAAACTCCCTAGAACCATTAAAGAGATCCTGGGGACTAACCCAGTCTATGGGCTGCAATGTTAATGGCCACCACCCTCATGGCATCATAGATGACATCAATAGTGGAGCAGTGGAATGCCCAGCTAGTTAAGAACTACAAAGGAAGGGGCGTCCAGGTGGCTCAGTCAGTTGGGCGTCTGACTCTTGATTTCAGCTCAGGTCACAATCTCATAGTTCCTGGGATGGAGCCCCGAGTGCCGTCAGCACAGAGCCTGCTTGGAATTCTCTCCCTCTGTCCCTCTCTGCACCTCACCCACTTACAGGCATGCACTCTTTCTCTCTCTCTCAAAATAAATAAATAAACTTAAAAAAAAAAAACTACAAAGGGAAATATTTCAGTAAAGGATCATCTGACAACGAAAGGGGGAAAAAAAGTACACAGCAAAGAATTCCATTTATATAAATTCCCAAAAAGGTAAACTAATCTTCAGTGACTTAAGGCTGATCAGCAATCACCTGAAGATGGGAAGGGATAGATTATAAAGAGATACAGGGATATGTCCACTAGAGCTAACAGATATTTCCATTACTGTAACTGTGGTGACAGATTCACAGGTTGACCTCTAGGTCAAAACTCAAATTATACACTTTAAACATATGTAATTATCTGAATGTCAATTATACCTCAATAAAGGTAAAAAAAGAAAAAAGTAACCTATAGTGACAGAAGGCCAAACAATGGTTCACTGAATACTCCAAAACCTAGAAAAGGACTAAATACAAATGGACAAGATACTACTTTCTAGGGTGATGGAAATGTTCTGTACCTTGATTGTGGTTGGTAGTAACACAACAGTTTACATGTGTCAAAACAAACAACACGCTTAAAATGGTTCAATTTTAGTGTAAGTAAATTATACCTCAAAATAGATTTCTACAAATTAAAAAAAAAAAAAAAAAAAAGCATACCCAGAGGCGCCTGGGTAGCTCAGTCGGTTAAATGTCAGATTTAGGCTCAGGTCATGAATTCATAATCTGTGAATTCGAGCCCCATGTCAGGCTCTGTGCTGACAGCTCAGAGCCTGGAGCCTGCTTCGGATTCTGTGTGTGTGTGTGTGTGTCTCTCTCTGCTCCTTCCCTGCTCCCGCTCACACTCTGTCTCTCTCTCTCTCTGTCTCTTTCTCAACAATAAACACTAAAAAATTTTAACAAAAAAACAGAGTTACCTGAGTGGCTCAGTCAGTTAAGCGTCTGACTTCGGCTCAGGTCACAATCTCACAGTTCACAAGTTTGAGCCCCGCGTCAGGCTCTGTGCTGACAGCTCAGAGCCTAGAGCCTGCTTCGCATTCTGGGTCTCCCTCTCTCTCTGCTTCTCCCCTGCTCACACTCTCTGTCTCTTTCTCTCTCTCAAAAAATAAATCAACATTAAAAAAAAATTTTTTTAATTTATAAAAACTTGTAACACACACCCACAAATGTTAAATAGGTACATTTACATTTCAAACATCTTTAAACACATTAAACAGAATATATAGTTACAACATATTGTAGTTTACCACCTCATTAAACTATGCTAACAGTTTGATATCCTGACATTTTTCTATTTTACATTTTTTTAATTTTTACATTTGATTTTTGTTATAAAAGAAAAGGAAAGCATAAAAGCATTAAAAGAAACACACGAGATAGGGAAAACAAGCACTTCCATACAGCACTTGCTACAACCTCTACAACAGGAAGCCACTTGCAATACCTGTAAAACTTAAAGTCATACCCTTTAATACTCTAGCATTCTACTGCCAGAAATTTTTATATGCTTTACAACAAAACATGGACAAAGAAATACGTATGAGGATATTCACTTACAGCTATTTGTAGTAATATAAAACTGGATAAATTATGATATATCCATTACACAGCGGAATGCTGTGTAACCATTAGAAACAACTTAGTAGTTATAAATACAGACCTGAAACCTCTCCCCAAGATCATTTAAAAAATATACACAATCCAGAAGAGGGCTCCTGAGTGCCAATTACAGAAGTGTGTTTGTTTTATGAAAATTTATAGGCCTGTACTTATGCATTTTCCTGAATGTATGCTACACTTTATTATACTTTACCCAAAAATGTAGGAGAAATTCACTGAACTTAAAAGCTTTTAAGCATATGCATTTATGTATGTATCTAGAGTTAACAATGACTACAGTTAACAAGAACTCTGAGCAGGGGATAGGGAGGTGGCTGGGAAACGCCTAAGGAAGGATGCCTTACTTTGCACTGTATACATACCCTCTGGTCCCTTTTGAATTTGTCCCATGTGCACCTGTTACATATATCAAAAATATTTGTGAACTGACACCATTTACAACTATATCTCTGTATGAGTTGGGATTTTCATAATACAGAAATAAACTAGAAGCAGAGGTGGATTTAGATCCATAATAGTTGTTAAGAACCCAATTTCAAATTTTATATTCATCACAGCAATTTCATTTTCACTGCCTTTACAACCAGCAAACAGTTTAAATTTCAACTTAGAAAATAAGTTTTAATAAAATCGCATTTTCTATTTCGAATAGGGTTTTGAATAAGACTTCAGTGGAAGGGAAAAAAAGAGCTCTGCAGTACAAAAGGCAGTTAAATGAGATAATGGACATTAAACACCCAAAACTGTCCAGGCATATTAGCTTGGATAAATACTAGCTTTTAGCTTTTATACCTAAGAATATGAATCAGAACACAGGAAAGATAATTTTTAGTAGGGTAAGATCAGGGAAGGCAGAACAAGAGAAACTGAATAGCAGCTAAAGTATAAGACACACAAAAATAAGATGATACTGGAAATGTAGATTAGAATCAGATTATGAAAGGCTTTGGGAACTCCATGGGAAGGAGTTTAGTTTCATAATCTTAGACAATGAACAATAGATTTCATGCCTTCAAGCAGTCAAGCGACTTGGGATGGGATAAGTTTTTAAAAGATAAATAAGAGGGGAAACCTGGCTGGTTCAGTTGGTTGAGCATGCGACTCGATCTCAGGCTCATGAGTTCAAGCCCCATGTTGTATGCGGAGCCTACTTTTAATTAAATACATACATACATACATACACACACAGACAGACAGATAAATACCAAAAAGAAAGATAAATAAGAAGTGCACCTGGCTGACTCAGTCAGTGCAGCATGTGACTCTAGATCTCAGGGTCATGAGTTAGAACCCCACATTGGGAGTAGAGATTACTTTAAAAAAAAAAAAAAAAGATAGGGGGGTCTCAGTTCCTGGGTTTGAGCCCCACATCAGGCTCTGTGCTGACAGCTCAGAGCCTGGGGCCTGCTTCAGATTCTGTATCTTTCTCTCTCTGCCCCTCCCCTGCTCACACTGTTCCTCTCTCTCTCTCTCTCTCTCTCTCTCTCTCTCTCTCTCTCAAAAATAAGTAAATACACAGACACACACACACACACACACACACACACACACACACACAAAATGGAGAGACATCCATAACTATCTGCACAGAATATCCTCTAATAGTTGCCTTTGGGAAGGAGAGTAGCTACAAAAACCAAAGACCTGGGGGACCATGATCCTTACTTTTTCAAGATATGTGTATACACACACACACACACACACACACACACACACACACACCTTTTTGTAATGTTTAAACTCTACCATGTTTATGCCCTTTTAGTTTAAAATAATATATATATATATATACACACACAATTTTTGTACTGTACCAAGCACTACATATTAAAAGATGTGGGAAAGAGAGATCAGAAACAGCAATTAATTCCGTTTAGATCTACTCCATCTCCTCCAAGAAGTTTTCCCTAACAATTCTAGTTGAAAATGACCTTTTCTTCCTCTGAACTTCTGAACCACTTATTTATGTTGTTGCAACTATGTTTTTTCAGTTATACTTATTTCTCAACTAGATTATAAGCTCCTAGATCACAAAGGGATTTTAATGCCTACAATGCTTAGCATAATTCTTTGAAGAACCATGGTACTGAATAAAAACATTTGAACAACTCACAGAAGGACGGTCCAGTCTTAGGACATCTGGGAAGTATGAATCCTAAGGCCCGGACAGGATTAATCTGGGACAACTCTGTAAGGAAGACATAGGTCCTTAGGACTAAGACTCTAATTTTATCTCAATTTCCAGATAGAAAAGCTGACCTGAGAGTTAGAACTTTAGAAACTTTCATATCCAAATGCCAAGCATTGGGGGAGGGGACACCTAAAATGAATATAATCGAAAAAATAATAGATGACTTTAGAAGCTTATTAAAAAAAAAAATGATGCCCACTTCAAAAATAGACCATCTGATTGAATCTGCCCTACCAATCAATAAATGCAGACTCCTATGCATGTGAAGAGATAATTAAGATTCATATCAGAAAATAAGAACTGTATTTTCAGTTGTGGTGGTCTGGGAAATTTACTTAAATGAGACAGGATCTGAACTAGACCTTAATGACTAGGTTAGACAGCAAGGGAGAAGAGTCAGAAAGCAGCAGCGGCAGCGTGACTCAAGAGGCAACAAAAATGGGAAAGATTGATTTTAAAAAGACGATGATTAAAAACTGAATATTAGGTTAAGGAATTTGGATTGTACTTTGTAAATTTTTAAGCAAAAAATGTAATCAAAATGATGTTTAAGAAGTACAGAGAGGACTTAGGGAAAGAATAGGGACTACTTTGAAAACTATTACAAATATCTAGAAATAAAGGGCCTGAACTAGAGTTTTAGAAATTGTAATGAAAATATATTTAAGAGAAATGTATCAACAGGATTCTGCAAAAACAAAACCAGTTTACTCAAATCCACTAACATTTGAGTATTTAAATGACCAAGTCTTAAAATGCCTTACCTCTGAGCTCTTGCTAATGATTTCTCACCAACAGAAACTGTTGTCTCCATATTAAAATCTCACTCATTCTTCAAAGTCTTGCATTCTCATCACCTGGTCAGAAGTAGTCCTTTCCTCCTCTGAACTTCTTCTTGATCTTCATAAGCAAAATAAATTGCCTCATACTGAAGTGATGTGAATACCTGATTGATTGTGTGCACTTGGAGGTCAAAACCTTATTAACTCTCACAGCGCCTTCAACACTACAAGCTTAATAAACACTGGTTAAGTATGTGTGTATGGGGGAGTGGGCAACCGCCAAACAGTAGCAAATTAAAGATGATTAAAGCTTGGGGCCTCATAGCTAAGAGAATGCTGAATGCTGGTATGAAAAGTCAGTTTAAAAAGTAACATGTGGGAGGCGTGCCTGGGTGGCTCAGTCAGTTAAGCATCTCTTGATTTTGGCTCAGGGCTCAGGTCATGATCTCCCCCTCCCCCCACCCCAATCTCTGAGGATTCTCTCTTCCTCTCTCTGCCCCTCCCCCACTCGTGCACGCACTCACACTCTCCCTCAAAATTAATAAAACTTAAAAAAAGAATTAACATGTGGGAGGTATTTCATACTTTAAACAAAGAAACAGAAAAGTGGAGTTTATTGGACAAGTTCACAATTCCAGGTTCACCTAACTTGGTTTCCCTACACCTAAGGCTTCTACCATATTCTAGAGCTGTATTTTCAGTTGTGGTGGTCTGGGAAATTTACTTAAATGAGACTAGATGTGGCTGTGCGCTTTGAAAGTAGCTTCCTGAACTCACTGTATTGATGCCTGGTGAGATTATTCTTAAATCTTAATACAGTGATAGTCCTGTCTTATTATACGAAGAATATACAACTGGCACTCCAATGGATGCAACGTATGTGTGGAGTTATTTTTCTCACTGGCGAAGTTAGATTTTCCTGGATGCAGCCAAGGACTTGCTCTGACAGCAATGGGGCCAACCGTGTTCACTGGGATGAAAGTCTTATAAAAACACAACCACCACCAGACAGGTAAAAGAGGAAAAGAGATGAGCTTGGATGGAGCAGAGGGTGTTTAGACTAAAGACACAATTTGGTGAAAAGAATACTGGGTAATCCTTAAAACATTTTCAAATAAAGTTGCCAAATTTCAATCTGGAAACAAAATCAAGCTGATATAGCTACTCTACAGAGTGACTTAAATTCAATAATCCATTCCACTGATGACAGCTTTACTGAGAGTAAAGAAAAATATGACTTCATTTTCTTACAAGAGAAGGAGGGGGTTGAAAATTCTCTCCCCCTCCCCCTTCCCCAGACACGTATGTGCCAGCACACACTTTGCAGCTTGTAGCACCTACTATGAAGTCAGGAGCTCAAAAATCATCCTATCTCCCAACTCACGAGTCAGCACTGAAAGGTTACCATTATCTGATATAAAGAGCTTAACCCATTTAATGTTTGACCAACAAAATTTAAATATAAGACCATTCTACATATCTATACAATGCTTTAAGTTTATAGAATTCTCCAATATAATGAACTTTGGAGATCACATATTCTACCCCCTTTGTTTTATAAATTTTAAGGAATGTCTTGAGATTGATTTGCATGAAGCTTACAATACTAGCTTGCAAATTATTCTCAACTCTTCTTCACAAGTATCATTTTCAAAGTAACAAGCCAACAAATGATACTGATTAGGTAACAAAAGGGGGGAATTAATATCCAAAAGTTTTCGTGTGTAGATTTTTCTCAGGTTTATTTATTTTTTAGTCATCTCCACACCCAACGTGGGCCTCGAACTCATGAACTGGAGATCAAGCATGCTCTTCCCACTGAATCCGCCAGATTCCCCGAGATTTTTTTTTTTTTATTAAAGTTGTTTTAAAACTGAGTGTATGATCATGCTGCTCTTTCCACCAGTAACAATTAACTCTCGTGTATAAAAATGTCAGTTTAGGCCATTTAGATTATGATAAACAAACATTTCCTCTCAAAGTAAAAATAATTTGGTTTTAGATTTCACTTAAACAGAAAAGCAAAGAGTATTTACTCTCAAAGTCTCCCCCACCCCCCTCTTTTTGTTGTTAAAACTCTTTCTTCCCCTCCCCACGCTTTCTCCTCTTTTGTACTCAAGTTCTCAAATGCGTAAGCTGGAGGCACAATACCACAATACAACTGCAGGCTTCCTGCCTACTGGCCAGTCATTATTCTTGACTCGAGAACTTTCAAAACACTGCTTGGGTTGCTTTGAAATTCCCTCTTTCAGATTTTCCCTCTTTCATGGAACATCTATTTAAAAGAATGACTTCAAAAATGTCTTGCTGCACCCAATCAACACTCTCTAAGCAAACTAAAAACGCTAGCCTTAGATATGAAGGTGGGATATAAACACCTGAAGTTCCTCAAACACCAATCTGAAAATACAAGACAGGAAAAAAAAAAAAGTGTATTTCTGGCCAAGCATAATACTAATTTTTCTCATATGTATACTAATCCTGTTTCTGAAAAATTCCACATTTATAACTACAATACTACCATCACTTTTTTTTTTAAACCATATAGATCTCTGTCACCAACTACACTGGGATCAGTGGAAAAGGGCTACCTTAATTATTACCAAAAAAGTAAAGTTCACAAGAGTGAAGTATATTCATTTATTTTAAAAAGTTATCAAGGGAAGAAAAAATTACCAGCAGCAGTCACCTGGAAACATGGGGAATTTCCCATTTCCTCTGACCACACTTTAATGGTGGCAGCAGTACCTATAAATGTATTTGGTTGTTGAAATAAACCAATGGAGCTACTCTAGACACAGACCTAGATGTGGGAGCATGGGGGGGGCGGGGGAGATAAAGTATATGCCCCGTTCAACATGAGTTATTTCCTTTTTAAAGGCAAAAGCATTAAAATTAAACCTTGGACACATTGGTTCATGAGTAACAACTTCTCAAATTGTTACAATACATAAAAATTTTTCTAACACCTCTAACAAAAACAAAAAGACTAATTTATTTCAAACAATATTCAAAAAAGTTCAATCCCAGTACAACAAAATAATTTAGCTAGTCCCCTGGAGTTTGTTATAATGGGATTTAACCTGTGCACTCAACATTCAATTAACCATGAGGCTTATCCTAATTGAGGATTATGCTGAGTTCTGCAGTCTTTTCCCATCTATCCATCTACTACTCCCACTCAGCTGCTATAGCTACCAAAAAAGCAAAGCCCCAGGGAGCAGTAGATTATCCATTACTATGTGGTACCCATGCCAATATTCCCTTTTCATCCTTACATGGATGATAAAGAGTTAAATTTAGTAATCTAATCAGCCTAGTTTCCAAAAACTGAAACTTCAGAACCCTCTTAACCTCTAATCAAAGAAATTAAACATTTCAGAAGAATACCTTCATAGGTGGACAGCATACAAAAAAAATTTTTTTACACTCCAAAAAAAAAAAAAAAAAAAAGTCATTCTTTCCCCAAACATATCGGTAAAAAATATCAATGGAAAAGAAAAAATAGGACACAGACGTTCATAATGAAAAACAGGAAAAAATACTAACAGAAAAGACTAGTACATTTGCTCTTAAAATATTCTTTGAAATAGGTAAAGCCCATTTGCCAGATAGGTCAGACTTCTTTCCTTTGCCTCTAGGCCACAAAATTTATTACAGTTAAATAAACCTTTATTACTGCCCCCCCCCCGTAAATTGACCTAGGCCAGCAGAACCTACCAAACTGAGTTAATGCTGACAAAGTTGGGAACTGGCAGTATGTAGTCTAAGAAGATTATCCAGTTTGTGGATAAATCAGCCTCCTAGACAGTGCAGGTCTTCCTTTCAACTCCTGCTGTGTATCTTCTGGCCATTTTCCTGTTCATTTAACTCCCCACCAGAAGGTAGGAAAGAGAACGGCGATTAAATTCAAGTCAATTCCGTCATTTGTTAGGAGTGGAAATAAGGTTAGACTCTGGATAAACTGCACCCTTAACCCAAAATAATCTCCCAGAAACTCTATCAGAAAACCAATGGGCTAAATGAATTTACGCAGCAAACACTAACAAAAAGAAGGAATAAGCCTCATTACAATACAGCCCCTCCTCCACTTTTACTGAGAAATGTTCATTTTGTGATCCCCTCCCCCACCCCCAAAAAGCACTCAATAAAATGGAAGAAAATGCCTACATTTTACTGCAGCATTCAATCTCCATACTATCCCTGTGGATCTAAACTAACATGCAGTTACCTATTTCTTTAATCTGTTGAACTATGAGAAAGAAGAAAAGTTAAGATACATTTCCAATACTAATTTTCTGCTCCCAGAGCTTTAAACACTCGATAATGAAAAAACAAAAAATATTTTACACTACAGGGTATATAATAAGTTCAAACCAAACTGGTTTAACCTATGAGAAACTACATGAGAAACTCTTCAACATGATCAACAACTCCTTCTAGTCCTAGGTAACATTAAAGTAACAACTGCATTAAATTGTGGTCCCTTTCCATTGTAGACAAACAGCCACTGGAGGCTATACTCATTCTAAACCTACAAAAATCAAGTTTTTGAAAGTAGTCTACATCCTCAGGCCATGGCTTGAAATTATATATTCTAAAAAACTGAAAAAGAAACCCTAAAGCCATTTATTTTAACACCAATTTGGGTTTATATCTTACCTTATTGTCTGAATTATTTTTAAATTATTTATTTAAAGACTTCTCAAAAAACATACTCGTCTTTAAAAGATTCTAGAATCAGTTAATACACAAAAGAATTAAAAAAAAAGAAAACCCTCATCTTTAATATGTCCCTGAAGTTTATTTCAAAACACCAGTCAAGAAGGCTTTAGTAAGTAACCGTTTCAAAAACTATTCATTTCGCATCTCCCAGAAAAAGGATCCAGGGTCCTGCGGTACACTCCTTACTGAATGAATTCTAATTTGTTTGTCTAGGGAGTGAGGGGCAATTTAGAGAAATAATTCTTATACAGGGATTAAGAATATATCCCTGATATAAAAAATAACTCTTATGGGGGGGAGGGGGGAGGGGATGCACAGTTTACTCAATGTCAAAATATAGTGAAATTATTTAATGCAATCCCTAACTGTCTAAACTCTAGTATTACTGAATTTCTTTAATGAACTGTAGTGTTGGTAAATTTAAAACCAGCATTCTAGAACTTACAAAAATAGAAATCCTGTTAATTATGCTGGGGTTGTGTTTGCATTCTCGAAGTCTCTGTAGGTAAGGAATATTTTATGGTAGAAATATTTCCTGCAACCGCTCTAGAAACATCATAGCAACCCACTTATTCTACAGTCATGTTCAAAATGTAGTTCTATAAACTAGAAGCTGGCATATGCCTCTTTTTTAATGCTGATTGGACAATTAAGTCACTTCTGTCGATATATAAAATACCACTGTAATTTAGGATCACAGGCAACCTAGATTACTGCTCATTTAAATGCAGAACCTGAAGCAACCTCCAGTGACAGGAGCTATAGTGTTCAATATCATTTTACATGTTACAAACAGAGGCTTCATCTTACATACAAACAATGCACCCTGGCAGCCGTTCTTCATCCTCAAGCCCCACAGATTGTTACTTCTTTAAGGGTGTCAGTGCATAAGGCAACATCAGAGGTAAGTTCAGAAGCTTTTTCTAACAGCTATCAACATTTATTGAAGACAGTGAAAAGAAAACAATATTCCCACCACATTCTCCCTTTCTTCTGTTCATCGTATCTTCCTGCCTTTGGTACCCAGCAAGGGTTATGTTTCAAATAAAAATCTTAAAATAATTATTCCAAAGACCAAGGATACTCCAGAAACCGGCAACAGCCACTGCCTCCGAGGAGCCGGAATTGGAGGGTTCACAGGAGAGACTCATTTTTCAACGCTTGTGTACCTTTTTCCAGTTGGGTATCGTATCTGGTATAACCTATTCTAAACAGAGCAGTAATTCAAATTTTTCTCAAGAACAAATATTTCACGAACTTCCAGATTTCCATTTCACATTTCAGTGTATGCGGCATTCACAAGACCCACGTTTGGGGTTTGGTTTGGTTTGTTTTGTTTTTTCCATCATCCTCTCTGCAACCTGCTGCAACAAATATACTGAAGCTTTCTTGCAGCCAGGGACCAGTTAGGTGGGTCCGAGGCTGGGCATTTAAATCAGGAGATCCAGCAATCTCACTCAACACCGCTCCCACTCGCTCATCGCATTCAACTCCATTTAAAAAACCACTGCAGCAAGACAGCTGGTACTCGCCTTCCGGTTTCTTTACGGTACAGGCTTAATAACAAAAACAGGTTGGCTTTGAAGCGCTGCTCAAAAACTGCAAAAAAGGAAGTCTTCGCATTCGAGACGGGGCGGGGGGCTGGGGGGGGGGGGTGAGTTTCGACTTCGGGACAATTTCATGCCTTTCGTGTCATTCCATTTTGGAATCCCAAACTCCTCCTGTTTTATGAGATTTTGAGACGATGCTTTCTCGCTCTCACCACTGCTCTTTTGGTTAACTTTTCCACCCCGAGTGCCCTCAAACTGGGAGCAACTAAGCCTCCCAACGACTCATGGATCATCCTTTTTTTTTTTTTTTTTTTTTTTTTTTAAAGGCATGTGCAAGACAATTTAAATCATTACAAACTCCATCAACGTACGTAAGATTCGAGATGGGGACCGGGGGGGGGGGGGGGCGGGGGGGGAGAAAAAACAGTCCTGACGAAGACAGCCAAACCCCAAATTTGATCTACCAACTTCCCACTTGCCATTTCCCAACCTTCACACCGGAGGTAGCAAAATGCCTTTTTACCGAGAAAACTGCGGAGAACCTCCCCGTGCCCAAAATGAAATTCCGCGGATCATTCGAGTTCAAATATTAAAAATGCCCCGGTGCGGGAGGAAACACAGCAACAAAACGCAACCCGATTCTGGGTGCGACTTGGAGGCTGGGGTGGGGGTCGTGGGGTCTGCGCCGCTGCCCCCGCCCCCTAATTCTTCCGAATAACTGCGAAGGAGCCGAGGCAGCGGGAGGCGGACGCGGGGAGCTTTCTAAAGCAGCCCCAAGGGCTGGGGAAAGACAAAACTTCAGGGACAGGAGGGGAAAAGTGGGCCCCCGCGGTCCCCCCCCCCGAAACTCCTCGGGGTGACCCCTCCGCGCGGGGACCCCCTCCGACTCCCAAGCCGGCTGCCGCCCCACCTCCGCTCCCCTCCTCCGGCCGCGGGGCCGCCCCGGGCTGCGGGGAAGCGGCGCGGCCCCGACACCCCAAAACTATCTCAGCGCGCCCCCCGCTCGGCGCGCCCCTCAGCGCCGCCGCGGAGCCGCAAAGCCGCCGGCTCGCGGCAACCCGGGGACTGGTCCTCTTCACCCCCGCCTCGCACTCCACCCCCTCGCCCGCCGCCGCTCCTCCTTTATCTCCACTCACCGCCCGCCGCCATTTTCCTCGCAGCTCAGCTTCAAATCGGAAACTCGCCGCTCAGCCCGCAGCCGCCGCCACCGCCGCCGCCACCGACTCCGCCGCCGCGGCCGCCGCCGTCGCTGTGTGGAGGCTGAGGCGGCAGCGGCTGGAGCAGCGGCGCGGGGGCCTCCGGGATATGTAGTCCCGAGGCCACGCCCAGCACTACCGGTCCCAGGGGGCCTTGCGCGGCCTGGGCGCTGGGTGCCCCAGCGCGGCCGCGCTCGCGCGGCGCGAGGGCGTGGCGGCGAGGACCCTCAGGCCGGTGTCCCCGGCTCGCCGCCTGGGAGCCGCGGCGGGTTCCGGAGCGTTGGAGTGCAGCCTCAGCCCTGCCCTCAATCTTGTCACACTTGCCTTCGTCCAGTAATATCTAACCTTTACCTAGCGTTTATTGTATGCCAAGTACTGATCCTCAAAACAAGCATCCCTTCGAGACCACTGTTATCCTCATTGTTCAGAGAAGCAAACTGAGGCACACGGTCAGAAGCCACCGGGCTCTTCATTAGATGCTAAAGTCACCTCACCGGGCGAAACGTTGTTGGGTGATAGTATATTCACTATATATTCAGCCCCCAAGTATCCCACGGAATAGCTTGCTTTGCAGTGGACAGATCTGGCAGACACCATCTCAACCGAGAGATCTAATCACCAAACACTATCACTTAGCTTCACCAGTAATGGATCAAACTGACATTACTTGTCTCCTGATATGATGCAATGGGGATGGCACAACGCCACCTCTGTAGTAGTATCCTTGCCAAAAAAAACAGCCGACCTGAACCTAACTATGAAGAAACAACCAGGCAAATCCAGAATGTGGGACATGCTACAAAACACCTTGCCTGGGCTCTTAAAAAAGCACGGAAGAGGTGAAAATCAAATGGCAGTAGGTGAGCCTTGATTGGATCAAGATTTTTTTTTCTTTAATGTAAAACGGACGGCAGGAAGGGGGGGGTGTAATATAGACTCTATATTAGATAATACTGTTGAATCAGTATTAAATGTCTGGAGTGTGAGTAGAATAAAAAAACCACTTTATGCTCTGTTCCCATCCTTTCCCACCTGGACTACTGTAGTAGCTTTCTCGCTGTTCTCCCGGCTTCCATTCCAGCCTACTCTCAACGTAGCAGCCAGAGAGGTCCTGATAAAAACCAAGTCATTTTATGTCTGTCTTCCAAAACCTTTACAGTAACCTGCAGAGCCCATACAACCTGTCTATCCCCCTTCAGTCACCTCACCCGCTTCTTGTCCAACCCACTGCTGTATTCCAGGCCCACTTGGACTCCTTGGGGTCCCTCCAACATACCTACCACACCTTGACCTCAGAGGCCCTGCCTCTGCTATTTCTGCCTGGTTCGCTCCCCGCCCCACCCCTACCCCCACCACCACCGGAAAGTTTAAACAACACCCTCCCTCATCTCCCTCCCCACCCCTCATTGTCCAGATGTCACTTCTTCAGTGAGGCTTTCCCTGATTGCTCTATTTTAAATTCCCGCCCACTGTGGTCTCAGCTTTCTCTGTCCCTCTTCCCTGCTTCATTTCTTTTCATAGCATTTTTTATCATTGGAAACAACATATTTTTGTTTACTTGCGGTACTTATTATCTCTTTTCCTCACTAGGATGAAAACTCCATGAAGGTAGAGCTTTTGTCTCTTTCATTCTCTGACGTAGTATTCTCAGGACCCACTACATAGTTTAGCGAGAGTACTCACTCAGACGGTATATGCTACTTGTATTCAATCCCTCATCAAACAACAGATAATAAACACTGTGGTTGGATGTTGAGGATCCCGAAATGAATGCTAAGACCCTGCATGAACTTTCACCTGAACGACTGAAGCTCTCCTTGCTTTTCCCTTTAGTAATCCCCAAAACACTCCCCACACAGTAGCCAGAGGGATCTTTGAAAACTCATGCACTAAATCATGTCACTTCCAACCTGAACATGTTCCAGTGACATCCTATTGCATTTGGGATAAAACCCAGACCCTAACTGGCTTGGTCTCTGCTTCCCTCTCCGATCTCAGGTAATAGATCTTTTCTAATTTCTTATCCTGTGCAAGACACCAACATTCCTCTTGTTTCGAGAACTTCCCAAACATGCCTCAGGGACTGTCGCTTACTGTGCTGTTTGTTCCCTTTGCTCTCCCGCAGTTTTCATTACTCCTGGAGTGCTCCCCATTGTCATTCAGGTCTCTGCTACCTATTGTCATTCAGGTAGATCTTCTAAAGCAAAGAAGATCAGGGGCGAGTGAAGAAGCTTCCAGCTCTTAATCTCAGGGTCGTGGGTTTGAGCCCCAAGTTGGGTGTATAGATTACTTAAATAAACTTAAAAAAAAAGTTAAAAAAAAAAAAAAACACAGAAGATCAAGTAGATCTTCCAAACCAAATGCTCCAAGAGGGCAGGGAATTTGTTCAGTTCACTCAAGCGTCTCCAGCACCCAGATTAGTGTCTGGCTTAGAGTAGGCACTTAAATAATTGTGAAGGAAATGGAAAGAAAGAAAGAAGGAAGGAAAGGGAGGGGAAAAGAAGAAAGGAAAGAAGGTAAAAAAGAAATCAATCTATCAATTATATATATACATATACGTAAACATGTATATGCATATATATACATGTACATATATATACATACATACTTATATGTATGTGTGTGTGTGTATACACATACACATATATATTCAGCTCTCTGGTCTCAGACCTAGTTTGTGGCAACATGACTAAACACAGCAAGAAGTTGGGAATCATTAGTAAATATGGGACCCATTAAGGTGCCTCCCACAGGAAAATGGTGAAGATTGAAATAAGCTAGCGCGCCAAGTACATTTGCTCCTTCTGTGGCAAAACCAAGATGGAAAGAAAAGCTGTGGGGATCTGGCACTGTGGCTCTTGCATGAAAACGGTGGCCGGTGGTACCCAGACCTACACTACCAGCTCTACAGTCCCATCAGAAGACTAAAGGAGTAGAAAGACCGGGAAAAGTTCCACCATTTGAAACATTGCTAGCCTATAATAAATGGGTTACTTTATGTGGCCAAAATATCTATATCTACGCATATAAATATGTTATAGATATGTATAGATACATATACATATAGAATACATAGATTCACAGCAGGTGTAACTAATATTAACAATTAAAAAATATGGGGGCGCCTGGGGGCTCCTGAGTGGCCCAGCCGGTTGACCGTCTGACTCTTAATTTCAGCCCAAGTCACGATCTCCCGGTTCAAGGGATCAAGCCCCTCTGCTCTGACGCCACAGAGCCTACTTGGGATTCTCTCTCTCTGCCCCACCCCCACTTGCACCTGTGCACACACTTTCTCTCTCTCTCAAAATAAATAAATAAATGTTAAAAAAAAATACGTAAAAAAATACGAAAAATGAAAATAAAAAATATATACAAGTTGTTTGGGAACCCAAGAATAGACCTTTTAACTCAAGGGGTATTGGAAAAAGCTTCTAGGAGGAAGCAACTTCTGTGCTGAATTTGGCAAGGTTTTGATGTGACATTTGGGAAACACTATTCTTTTTTTTTTTTTTTCTTTAATGTTTATTTATTTGCAGGGGGCGGGCAGACAGAGGGAGACAGAAGATCCCAAGCAGGCTCCACGCTGTTGGCACAGAGCCCTAAGAGGGGCTCCAGCCCACCAACCCCGAGATCATGACCTGAGCCAAAATCCAATGCTTAACGGACCGAGTCACCAGGCACCTCTGGAATATACTATTCTTGACTTCAAATCTAAGCCAAATGAGTGAAATGCTCTAGTAAATAGTCTGTGAAGATGTCTGCTATCATTCCGTCCTGTTTGCACAAGTTGCACCTCCATCAAGGAGTAAACTTTCTTTCCTCTTTCTTGAATTGGGGTTGCTCTGGAACTGTTTGATGAATGAAAATGGTGGCAGTTTTATGGTGACACTTTCAGCTCATGCCCTAAGATGATTGGCAGCTTCCATTTCTTTCCTCTTGGAACCCAGCCTCCATGCTGTGGGAACCCCAAGCCACATGGAGAGTGAGAGTCCACATGGAAAAAAAAAGGGAGGCACTCCAGTCGACAGTCCCAGCTAAGATCCCAGCCAGTAGTTACTGCCAGCCCCATGAGTCAGCCTTTTTTCACATGCCAGTCCCTGGAGGCTCAGGGAACTGCAGTCCCCACCAATAAGATCGAGAACAGAAGAACCACCCACTGAGCCAAATCATCCTACAGTATCATGAGAGATAATAAAATGGTTGTTCTTTAAACCATTAAAGTTTGCAGTGGTTTGTTAACAGCAATTGATAACTGAAACATTCTACATGTGTGTGCTTTTGCTGACCTGTGGCTGAAAACTTTCAGTAGGTAGGAAGAGTAGTCTCAAATCCTGAAATTACCCCAATCAAATTGCCTTGGCCTAGGGTACACAGAAGCATAATGCTGTGAGAATGAGGTTATAAGGTCACCCAGCTAAAGCCCTCCAAAAATGAAGAGATTCTGCCTACAACAATTGTGATTTCACAAAGCCTCTACCTCCACACTCCCCGGATAGGCGCTCCCTTCCTCAAGGACAGCTGTGTCCTTCAGGGCTCTTGGGTTGCAAGCAACAACAATAGACTATGGGATGGAGTAAAATGATAGGCAAGAACTCACAGAATCAAAGGGAAAACTAGAAGATCAGGCCCAGAAATGTCAGAAACCAGGGGAAAAGAAGATCCCGAATATCTTCTCCGGAACCAACAGTAAATCTAGAGCTCAATCATTTTTTTCTATCTTCTCATCACCCTATTCCAAGATTCAAATTCAAGGAGTGCCTGGCTGGCTCCGTTGGTAGAACATGCAACTCTTGATCTCAGGGTTGTGAGTTCGAGGCCCCCCCTTAGGTGTAGAGATTACTTAAAATCAAAAAAAAAAAAAAGAGAGAGAGAGAAATTTGTTCAATTGGTCTAGCTTGGGTCACATGCTGTGTATGCAAGTAACAGGCTGCTAGACCGGTAATCATGCTAACTAGCCCGCCTTCAACTTCCTCTCAAATAATTCAAGGGGAGAAAAATATAACCCGCGTGCGTGCACAGAGAGAGAGAGACTGCATGTGAGCAAACGTGGCAAACTTTTACCGATTAGTAAATCTAGATTCAGAGTATGCAGGTGTTTATTGTGTTGTTGAAATTTTCCTGTAGACTTGCAATTTTCCAAAATGAAAATTTCTGGCAGAAAAAAAAAAAAGATAATAGTAGCCAGCACTCATAGAAAACATACTTACCAGACACAATTCCAAGTCCATTATATATATTAATTCATTTAACCCTTGTGATAACCCTAAGCAGTGGGACTTTCATGATCTCCATTTTATGCATGAATAAATGGAAGCATTGAACAAGTGAGTAACTTGCCCAACGGTATAAGGTACTAAATGCTAGAGTCAGGGTATAAACTCAGGCTCACAAGCCTATAATCCTAACTGTTATGCTTTATTGTCTCTCCATAGATGCACAAACAATAAAGACATTTAATTGTCACATATGTCTAAAAGTAGACAGATCCAGAGTATGCTCATCAAGAACCAGAATGTTACAATCCTCCTCTGTCATCTTCAGCATATTGGCTTTCTGTCCTTAGTTTATAACCTCATGGGCACAAGATGGCTGCCACAGCTGAAGAATCACACCAATTCCAATTTCAGTTAGGATGCAGGAAAGCAGAAAAGTGAATAGGTGTCAAGACAGATGCCGCCTCTCTCCCCGTTTTTTTATTTTTCAGACATACAACTCTTTCCCCAAACTTCCCTACTGCCCTTCATGGCCCCCATGCCTCTGCAGCAAATGTCCCCTTACATCTCATCATAGTGGAGAGAGGAGCCACATGGTCACCGCTGGCTGCAAGGGAATCTGGGAATCCAAGCATTTACTATTTCAACCATTTCCTTCGAGAGGATGAGTAAATGTTTCTCAGTTGTTTGGGGACAACCCAGAGGCTCAGCTCTCGTCCTGTCCCCCTGACAGTCCCCTGCATTCTTCCTTCTTTTACTGTGACAATATAGCCTAGTGGTTAAGAGTGTGGGCTTTGCACCCACTGCCTGACTTGCTCAGCTGGTTCTGCTACTTATCAACCTGTGTGATAATGACTGGTTGCTTGAACTTTCTGTGTCTCCATGTCCTAAAATGGGAACTAAACTAACACCTATTTCATGGGAGGATTACATAAAACAATACAGTGAAAGCCCTAAAAACAGGATCAAGCACAAAGCACACCTTCAATAAATGTTAATAACGATCACATGCGGTAGCTCTATACTTGGGGTGTGCAGGAATTAATACCCAAAGGTTAGTCACAATTTCCTCCTTTCCCCCCATTTTGCTACATCATACTTCTTATAGTCTGAAATTTCCCTGCAAGTGAAAATAGAATGCTTGGGTGGATACCTAAACCTTGCACATGCCTGACACTCTGTTGTGAAATACCCAACCTGAAAATGAGTTGGCCCCGGTCCAGGCTCCGCCCCTAGGCTGGGTGCACTCTGAACCTGTCCACTCCTGGGTAGGACACACAGCTGAGCCGAAGTCACACACACACACAGGCAAAAGAGATTTCCAGCCAGTGCATGCTTTATTTGTTGTTTTGCTTAAAAGAGGAAAACACCTCTGTGAAGAATCGCATTTAAAGCCCATCTTTTGTTGGCAAAAAGCAGCCTGAGCCTTCTGACCCAGAGTAACCTTGTTCACACCTCTTGCTTTAAACCTAGAACAGGGGTTGGGTGACCTGTGATTTTCGTTCCAGAGCTGTCTCGGGACCCAGCTGAAATTGGCAGCTGGCTGCCTGCGATAGACTTCCCCCATCCCTGTAACCTGCAAATGACTCCACACAGTAGGAAGACTCAAGCCCAGCTCACTTTTTGCTTTTTGCTTTTTGTTTTTTTTTTTCTTCTTCCCCCTCTGGGACTTACTTATTAAATGTGTTTGCTTTAGGGAAAAAAAATTAGTTTGCTACCAAATGCTTTATAAGTACCCATCGTTGGAGGGCTAAAATTAAAAAAAAAAAATGCGTTGGAAGGATGAGGAAAAACTGGAACTTTCATATGCTGCTGGTAGGGACTGTAAAATGCTGCAGCCATTTAATGTTTATTTATTTTTGACAGAGAGAGAGAGAGAGAGAGAGAGAGAGACAGAGCATGAGTGGGGGAGGGGCAGAGACAGAGAGAGACATAGACTCTGAAACAGGCTCCAGGCTCTGAGCTGTCAGCACAGAGCCCGACGCAGGGCTCGAACTCACGGACCCTGAGATCATGACCTGAGCCGAAGTCGGGCACTCAACCGGCTGACCCATCCAGGCGCAGCCATTTTAGATAACAGCTCGGCAGCTCATCAAAATGTGAAACCTAGAGCAAGTCCACCTCTAAGTATATTCCCAAGAGAATTTAAAACCTAAGTCCGCTCAAAAACTTACACAGCTGGGGCACCCAGGTGGCTCAGTCGGCTAAGCATCTGACTCTTGATGTCCTTTGATCTTGGCTCAGGTCTTGATCTCAGGTGGTGAGTTCAAGCCCCGCTCTGGGCTCGGTGCTGCGCAGGAAGCCTACTTAACAAAACAAAAACAAAAACTGTACAGAAACGTTTATGGCAACCCTATTCATTATAGTCAAATGATCTAGTCGTTATATTCAAATTATTCAGGTGAATGATGGCTACTCATTATCGTCGAGAATGGAAAGAACCCCAATGACCATCGACTGATAAATGGCCCCACCAAAATGTGTACCCACTCAATGGAATATTATTTGGCAATAAAAAGAAATGAAGTACTGATACGTGCTATAACATGGGTGCACCTTGAAAACATCATGCTGAGCAAAGGGGGCCAGTCATATATCACATAATTCCATTTATATGAAATGTACAGAATTAGCAAGTCTAAAGAAACAAAAAGTAGGTTGGTGGTTGCTAGGGACAGGAGGAGGGGAGCGTGGGAGATGGTGGCAAAGGAGGGGCGCAGCATTTCTTTCTGGAGGGATGAAAATATTTTGAAATTAGGTAGTGGCAATGATAGTGTGACGCGAGGGATATGCTAAAAAACACTGAAGCATATACTTTAGAAGGGTGACTTTTATGGCATGTGAATCACATCTCAATAAAGCTGTTGTTTTTTTTTTTTAAGTGTCCATTGTGGTTAATGCACTTGAGAGATTGGTAATTTTCACATCACGCTCAGAGATGTGAAAAGAAAAAAATTTTTTTACTGTTTATTTTCTTTTTGAGAAGGAGAGAGAGAGAGAGCAAGCACACAAGCAGGGGAGGGACACAGAGAGGGACAGAGGACCCGAAGGGGGCTTTGCACTGACAGCAGCGAGCCTAATGTGGGGCTCGAACTCACAAACCACGAGATCATGACCTGAGCCACCCGGGCGCCTCTGAAAAGAAAAAAATGTTAAATAATGGTAGAAATTCAGAAGGTAAAAAGAGTTTGTAAGAAATAAAAAGTAACCCTCTACCCACCCGTGCTCTCAGATCTTCTTCTTTCCAGGGATACTACCATCACATTTTCCTTTTTTCTTTTTCTTTTTAATATTTCATTTTTAAGTAACCTCTATACCCAACGTGGGAGTTGAACTCACAACCCGGAGATCAAGAGTCACACCACAGGGCACTGGGTGGTTCAGTCAGTTAAGCATCCGACTCTTGATTTCAGCTCAGGTCATGATCTCACAATTCGTGAAATCAAGTCCCAAGCTGGGCTCTGCCCTGACAATGGGGAGCCTGCTTGGGATTCTCTCTCTCCCTGTCTCTCTGCCCCTCCCCCTTGCGCTCTCTCTCTCTGTCTGTCTCTCTCTCTCAAAATAAATAAGTAAACTTAAAAAAAAAAAAAAAAAGCTTTGCACTCTCCTCCAACTGAGCCAGCCAGGCACCCCCACCATCACCATTTTCTTACTTGTCCTTCCAGGGATAGTCTATGCATACCCAAACTTATATATGTATTGCTTCTTACATAAACAAGAGCATAATGTCCACAATGTTTTGGCCCTTGTCTTTGCAAGGACCTTAGGACAAAGTACATAGAGAGCTGTCATGTTTTTCCCAAGCATGTGGATATTATTAGTAGACACTCAGTTTGTTTCCTGTCTGTTACCGTTACAATGAATTTCCTTGTACCTCTCTCTTAAAAGAAACATTTTAACAGGTACTAGTAATCATAAAATATAAAGAAAGAGAGATCTTATTAATGAAGTCTTTCTATTTAGAAAGTTTGATGATGTCAGGGGCGCCTGGGTGGCTCAGTGGGTTAAGCTTCCGACTTCAGCTCAGGTCATGATCTTGCAGTTCATGAGCCTGAGCCCCATGTCGGGCTCTGTGCTGACAGCTCAGAGCCTGGAGCCTGCCTTAGTTTCTGTGTCTCCCTCTCTCTCTGCCCCTCCCTCACTCACACCCTGTCTCTCTCAAAAATAAACAAACGTTAAAAAAGAAAGAAAGAGAAAGAAGGAAAGAAAGAAAGAAAAAGAAAGAAAGAAAGAAAGAAAGAGAGAGAGAGAGAGAGAAAGAAAGAAAGAGAAAGAAAGAAAGAAAGAAAGAAAGAAAGAAAAGAAAAAAAAACTGAGTCTCCCTCTCTCTCTGCCCCTCCCTCACTCACACCCTGTCTCTCTCAAAAATAAACAAACGTTAAAAAAGAAAGAAGGAAGGAAGGAAGGAAGGAAGGAAAGAAAGAGAAAGAAGAAAGAAAGGGAAAGAAAGAAAGAAAGAAAGAAAGAAAGAAAAGAAAGAGAAAGAAAGAAAGAAAGAAAGAAAGAAAGAAGAAAGAAAGGGAAAGAAAGAAAGAAAGAGAAAGAAAGAAAGAAAGAAAGGGAAAGAAAGAAAGAGAGAAAGAAAGAAGGAAAGAAAGAAAGAGAAAGAAAAGAAAGAAAAAACTGAGTCTCCCTCTCTCTCTGCCCCTCCCTCACTCACACCCTGTCTCTCTCAAAAATAAACAAACGTTAAAAAAGAAAGAAAGAGAAAGAAGGAAAGAAAGAGAAAGAAAGAAAGAAAGAAGAAAGAAAGGGAAAGAAAGAAAGAAAGAGAAAGAAAGAAAGAAGAAAGAAAGGGAAAGAAAGAAAGAAAAAGAAAGAAAGAAAGAAAGAAAGAAGAAAGAAAGGGAAAGAAAGAAAGAAAAAGAAAGAAAGAAAGAAAGAAAGAAAGAAGAAAGAAAGGGAAAGAAAGAAAGAAAGAGAAAGAAAGAAAGAAAGAAGAAAGAAAGGGAAAGAAAGAAAGAAAGAGAAAGAAAGAAAGAAAAAACTGAGTCTCCCTCTCTCTCTGCCCCTCCCTCACTCACACCCTGTCTCTCTCAAAAATAAACAAACGTTAAAAAAGAAAGAAAGAGAAGGAAAGAAAGAAAGAAAGAAAGAAAGAGGAAGAAAGAAAGAAAGAAAGAAGAAAGAAAGGGAAAGAAAGAAAGAAAGAAAGAAAGAAAGAGAAAGAAAGAAGAAAGAAAGGGAAAGAAAGAAAGAAAGAAAGAAAGAAGAAAGAAAGGGAAAGAAAGAAAGAAAGAAAGAAAAGAAAGAAAGAAAGAGAAAGAAAGAAAGAGAAAGAAAGAAAGAAAGAAAGAAAGAAAGAAAGAAAGAAGAAAGAAAGGGAAAGAAAGAAAGAGAAAGAAAGAAAGAAAGAAAGAAAGAAAGAAAGAAAGAAAGAAAGAAAGAAAGAAAGTAAGTGACAATGTGAAACCTAAGACCGTGCCAGGGCGAGAGGAGACAGAGATGTTTCCTAGCAATGGTCATGTTTTGAATCAAGGCAACTCCAAGTTCTGAAATGGAAGAATCACCAAAGTTGGAGCTTTTCAGTTCAGATAGGAAAAGGCATCTTTGAAGATGGACACATCAGTGTCTCCAAAAGGCAATAGTGAAGTTGGCTTCATGAGACAATATCATGTTTTCCAGATGGTGAGTCAAAACCCATTCATGGGTTTGAAAATCAACAGCATGGGATTTGCCCACGATTTTAAAACACTGGTGATGGAATTTTACGAAATATCAGAGTGGATCTCCCGTAGTATGTATTGTTTCTGAAAATTTTTACCTCAAGTATATATAGAAGTGTGAATGCTGAATCACCGTGTGAAATATATTTGTCACTGTGATTCACAGTCAAATGCTTAAAGGCACTGAGCAGGGAGGGTGACTTTCTGGCCCCTACATTCTCTTTCATAACCTCCAGCCTTTTTGCCAGGCTTAGCATATAGAGCTGAGAACCAAATCCCCCGCTCCTTCCCGGGATAAATTCAACTGAGAAGTGGGAAGGTGGTGGAGACAGTGGCCTTGAGGAGCCACATTCAACCCTACCCCTCTCCTCCAGAGGAGGATAGATTTGAGGACTCCAGCAGATTCTTCCCACCTTGGCTGTGGGGCTTTTCTTACATTTTCCTTCCCTCTTTTCCTTCCTTCTTTCCTTGTTTCTTTCTTTCTAAATTCCACAAACAAGATGCCAGGTCAAGGCCCTTGGCCACCCAAGTGCTCTTCCAGAGGTAACCACCGTTACCAGTCTCTTAGATGTTGTATACGAGATGCGTTTACAAAGAAACACACGTATACGTACGGATAAATTTTTGTACGCGAATGATGGTGTACTAATGTGCCCTGCTTTGCCCGTAACTTTTTTCACTTCCGGCAGGTATCTGGAACATCTTTTCACATTGGGACGTGTTGAGCGTCTTCATTATTTTGTTGTCTGCATGGCATCCCATCATGGAATCTCGGGGCTTTTTTTTTTTTTTTTAAATATTTATTTATTTTTGAGAGACCACAAGTGGGGGAGGGGCAGAGGGGGGAGGCAGACAGAGGATCCCAAGCGGCCTCCATGCTGACAGCAGCAAGCCCGCTGTGGGGCTCGAACCCATGAACCGCGAGATCATAAACTGAGCCAAAGTCGGAGGACACTCAACCGACCGAGCCCCCCGGGAGCCCCAAATCTTAGGGCTTTGAAAGGTTGGCTGACCCCAGCCCTGGAATTACAGTTTCCTTCTCTTCTTATTATTTTTTTAATGAAGTTAGGTTTTAAAGTGATGACAGTGAGCTTATTTAATGGATAAACCTTCTTCTAATTATTTAGTAATTATAGAGTAGAAACATTGGAGGAATGGATGTGTTGAGGCATGAAAACAGTATCTATGCCAGGGGTAAATAAATGTGTAAGCCAAGTGAAGATCCTGGCGTTAAAAAAAAAAAATTTTTTTTTAAACCACCCTCTGGCTATTATCAATCAACTGGATTGCAGAGTCTGTTAAGGATAAGCCACCACACACATCAATTATGATGCCTGCCCCACCCATGGGCCCGTCTAAAGGAAGGGCAGAAGTCACTGTCTTTGGTACCCTGTATTTGGCCACTTCTGCTCACAACACAGCTGACTAGATCACATTTGGGCATCAGCCCCAACAGCAGCCACATACATGGGCTGCCTAGTGATTTCTGAGGTGGCTGGGCACAAATATATTGAGCCAAACAGGAAACAGGTTGACTTGTCAGATTTCCATTTGTATGACTTTGAATCAGACAACTACAGAGTGGGGGCGCCTGGCTGGCTCAGTGACTCTTGATCTCGGGGTCGTGAGTTCGAGCCCTACGTTGAGTGTAGAGATTGCTTAAATAAGTAAATAACTAAATAAATACACTTAAAAAAAGGCGGGGGGGGGGGAAAACTCTGGAGTGAATCAACTAGTTAATAAAAGGATTTGCGCCTGAAGGGATAAAGAACAGAGAAACAGCATGTCCTAGAGTGGACACAAAGAACAGAAACAGAATATCCAGAGCTGGGAGGCAGAGAGAAGATACTAGAAAAGAAAAGTGAAGGCAGGTCACCCCCAGCAGTACAGCAGACTCAGAGAAGTTGAAACACCCCGCCCGCCCCCGACAAAGACATCTGACAATTCTGGGTAAAAGATAACAAATATTCTTTCAAACGAAAAACTGAGTTCCCAAGAAAGTGAGGGGAATCCCCTCGTGCCAAAAAACAAAAATGGAACCAAAAACTAGACCAGTGAGTGCAAACTGACACTGTGAGTGCCAGAAGAGGGAGGCGTCGTGGGTCTTGGGTTGAGATGTTAAAGTAAGGACAGGAAATGAGGCCCTGGGCTCCTACAATCCAGAATTGCAGCACACAGAGAGAGTCCTCCTTGAGCTAGCAATCAGCAGACAAGCAAAGATGCGATTAGACCCCAAGCAGACAGGGTACGAGGATAAGAACCATGGAAGAGATAGGATGTAATATAGTGGCGTATAAAGGCACACAAAAAAGGAACCAAAATAGGAGAGAAGAACAAGATATTTCATAAATGTAAAGACAAGCAAGTTTGACCAAGAACCAAGCAGGGCAGAGAAGGAGAAGCTGGTAGGTGGCGGGAAGGAAAACAAGATGGCCTGTGGAGACCCAAACATAGAGAAAGTAACTGAACTCGGTGAAGGACAGAGCCCTAACTTTGCTAGAGGTATCGTGGAGTGCTGCGACCATGTGGCCAAGGCCAGCAGAACTCTGTGGGTGTTGTGAGGCCTTCATTCACTCTTCTTTCCAAATAGTTATTAAGTGCTGTATTTATGTCCTGTTGCCGCTTCAGATAACTCCAGATAATCTTTCCATTTCAAAAATCCTTAACCACATTTGCAAAGTCCTTTCTTCCTTTTTTCTTTTTTTAAGTTTTATCTGTTTGAGTAATCTCTACACCCCACGTGGGGCTCGAACCCAGGACCCTGAGATCGAGAGTCACATGCTCTTCCGACTCAGCCAGCCAGGTGCCCTTTGACCATGTAAGGTAACACACTCACAGGCACTTATTCCAGGATGGGAAATGGAAGGGTGAACCACAGAGACCTGCTCCCACAAAGCTAGAGTTCCAAGGGATGGGGAGACAGCAAAGAAGGATGGATTGTCCCGAAGTGAACACAAAAGTAAGAAAATCGGTACATCAAGTGATCAACGCTATGAAAGAAATAATTCCAAGGTAATAGAACAGAGATTGGGGGCTGAGGAGGCTACCTTAGGATGTCAGGTCAGGCTCCTGAAAGGAGATGACATTTGAGGTGACACAGGCGTGGTGACAAGAAAGGAGCCCTCAAAATATCTGAGGAAAGGGCATTGCTGGCAGAGGGCACATAGGGGTGCATCCCGGGAGGAGCAGGATGGCAGCATGGGCAAGTGGGTGACAAGAGATGATCCAGCAATCTGCTCTTGCTGGCTTTCTGTGCAAGGATCATGGAGGAAAAAAAAAAAGATTATGCCCCAGGGAAGCCCACCCTTGCCTGAAGTAGGTTGATCTATTGCAACCAAAAGCTCTAAGCTGATATAGGACACAAAATATTATAAGACATGATGTGATGTGGTGCAGGTGCTTTAGAACACAATGTAGCTCCCAAAAAGGTTAAACCTAGAGCGACTTCATGACTCAGCAACTCCACTCCTAGGTAGATCCCCAAAAGAAATGAAAACGTATGTCTATACAAAAACTTGCACGTGACTGTCCATAGCAGCACCCTTCGTGAGAGCCCCAAAGCAGAAACAACCCCAAATGCCCGTCGACTGATGAACGGGCACACAAAATGTCGTGTATCCGTTAGTGGAACATCGTCTGGTCCCACGAAGGAACCAAGTACTGACACGTGCTTCGTGGGTGAATCTTGAAACTTTAGGCTGAGTGAAAGACGCGACTCACCAAAGGCCACATATTGTAGGAATTGATTTACATGAAATGTGGGGACAGGCAAAACCATACAGACAGAAGATAGTTTCGTGGTTACCGAGGGATGGGGGGGAGCAAGACAGGAAGACTGATTGATGGCTGATGGGTATAGGGTTTCCTTTGGGGGTGATGAAATGTTGTAACATTGATTATAATGATGGTAGTGGATATGAATCCACTAAAAACCATTGTACCCTTGTTAATCTTCTTAATATATTTTTATATGAATTGTACACTTTATTTTTTTTAATTTTTTTTTTATGTTTATTTATTTTTGAGACAGAGAAAGACAGAGCATGAACGGGGGAGGGTCAGAGAGAGAGGGAGACACAGAATCTGAAGCAGGCTCCAAGCTCTGAGCTGTCAGCACAGAGCCCGACGCGGGGCTCGAACCCACGGACCGTGAGATCATGACCTGAGCCGAAGTCGGACGTTCAACCGACTGAGCCACCCAGGCGCCCCTGAATTGTACACTTTAAATGGGTGAATTTATGGTATAGAAACTATATCTTCATAAAAGCCAATTTTTTCTTTTTACGATTTTAGTTTTAAGTAATCTCTACACCCAACATGGGGCTCCAATTCACAACCCCAAGATCAAGAGTCACATGTTCCACCAACTGAGCCAGCCAGGCACCCCTTATACCATATGTTTTCTTCTTTTCTTTTTCTTTTTTCTTTCTTTCCTTCCTTCTTTCTTCTTTCTCTCTTTCTCTTTTTCTTTCTTTCTTTCTTTCTTTTCTTTCTTTCTTTCTTTCTTTCTTTCTTTCTTTCTTTCTCTCTTTCTCTCTTTCTCTCTTTCTCTCTTTCTCTCTTTCTTTCTTTTCTTTCTTTCTGTCATTCTCAAGTTTATTTATTTATTTTGAGGGAAAGACCGCAGGCAGAGCAGGGGAGAGAGGATCCCAAGCAGGCTCGTCACTGTCAGCGTGGAGCCAGACATGGGGCTCGAAATCATGAACCACGAGATGGTGGGTGACCTGAGCCAAAATCAAGAGTCAGATGCTTAACTGACTGAGCCACCCAGGTGCCCCTAACATGTGTTTTAAAAATCAGCTTTTATTGATGGGGCACCTGACTGACTTAGTTTGTAGAGCGTGTGACCCTCTTGATCTCAGGGTCATAAGCTGGAGCCCCACATTGGGTATAGAGATTACCAAAAAAAAAAAAAAAAAAAAGTAAATACATAAATAAAATTAATAAGACATATGTCATGAGATACAGTCGCTGCCCTCAAGGAACTGAAAGTTTAGTTAAGGACAAAAATGATCACATGTCAATTGCCCTGGTACACCTCGGTGGCTCAGTTAGTTAAGTGCCCAGCTCAGGTCAGGACCTCACAGTTTGTGAGATCGCGAACCCTGAGCCCTGTGTTGGGCTCCTCACCAACAGCGTGGAGCATGCTTGGTATCCTCTCTCTGCCCCTCTCCTGCTCACACACTCTCTTTCTCTCTCTCTCAAAATAAATAAATAAACGTAAAGAAAAAAAAAATGTTAACTGCCCCATACAGGCAAGTCACCCAGATGATAACTACACGAGCAGAATGACAATGATCACGTTAGGACACATATCTTGAGTTTCACTATGTTCCAGACCCTGCCCCAGATACCTGTGGCTGTAGCTTCTAGTATCAAAGCTCATGGTCCAAAGGACTTGATAAATTCCCAAATGAGTTGTCCTGGTGTCCTGGGGGAAGTTATCTTCTCCATTCTGGGCCTCAATTTCCCCATTTCTGTCTGAATGAGCTGTCTGAATTCAGTGTTTTCCCCACAGGTGGGTAAGATGATTTTTGGTCAAATATTTAGACGACTCTACATAGCACTGTGAGAAAATCGCCCCTTTTTCAGATATCTTCCAATTCTACCTTTAGTAGGAAGTCTCAGTATGGTGCAATTTCCTTTTTGAACAAAGGACAAGCCATCAGAAATCCTAAAGTTTCTAGCCAGAATGTAATCTTGTTAAGTTACTTCACGGTCTTGACCCTACCTTCCATTAATGTCAAGGGACTCAGGCTTTCTGCTTACAAATTTATTTTATTTTACTTTATTATAAATTTAAAAAAATGTTTTACCGTTTATTCATTTTTGGAGGCAGAGAGAGAGTGCGAGTGGGGGAGGGGCAAAGAGAGAGGGAGACACAGAATCCGAAGCAGGTTCCAGGTTCCGTGCTGACAGCACGGAGCCTGACGTGGGGCTCAAGCTCAGGAACTGTGAAATCAGGACCTAAGCTAAAGTCGAACACTTAACCGACTGAGCCATCCAGGAGCGCCTGTAAATTTTTTTTTTTTAACATTTATTTATTTTTGAGAGAGAGAGACACAGAGCATGAATTGGGGAGGGGCAGTAAGAGAGAGAGACACAGCAGTCTTGGATGATTAAGTCGGATGCTTAGCCGACTGAGCCACCCAGGTGCCCCTTCTGCTTACATACTGATATAATGTTTCCTTTTGAAATAAAGCTTATACAACCAAAAATAAGTGAGTTGATTTCAAGAAATCTACTAACTAAATAAATGATGTAGGTGGTACGAGAATATGGCAAAAATCCTAAAGATGGACCGAGAAAGTTAATCCACTATGCCCATTTCACAGGCAGGAAAGCTAAGACCTGATACAGCCAAAATGATTCCAGAGTTATTTTGCTGGCTCTGACTCGCTCAAGCGGCCACCACCAGGGGATCGCGGAGGATGCCTGGGCTTTCAAAGTGTGTTACACAGTCACGAACCCCTGGAGGTTCCGTTCCAGTGGGTCTGGGGTTCAGATATGCAAGTCCCGGATCCCCGAGTGATTCTACTGCACGTTCCTGTCCCCACTGTACAAGAGTCACTCATCCAACAATATTTATCAAGTGACTCCCACTTACCGGGAGCTCTGCTAACCCCTGGGACTGTTAACAGTGAGCCTCAGAGACCAGCACTTTCTGCCATCGGGGAGTTTGTAAACCAGTGAGGGGGGAAGGGGCAGAGGACTAAAGTTAAACACAAAAGCAAGATAATTACAGATCGTGATCAGTGCTATAAAAGGAAGAGTTGATTACGATAGGCCAGAGAGCAACCACAGAAACGCCTCTTTAGTTTGTTTTGATTGTGTTTATCTTTTCACTTTGAATAGATAATACATTAATGAAGTTCGAAATTCAAAGCTACAAGGGACAGGGTGAAAATCTCCTTCCTCCTGTGCTCCCCAAGATGCCAAGTTTCTGTCCCTAGAGGCAACCAGGGTTCCCTGTTTCACTAATGGCTTGGTGTAAGCAGAACCTGGAAGCCTCTGGTGCAGCTGGAGTGTGATGGGTCAAGCAGAAGTAAGCGTTAATGGCAGGCAGGGAGGCAGGGGCATGCAGGCTCTTGCCAGTCGTAAGAGAAGTTTGCAATTGTGATCGCAACAGCCACTGGATGTGTTTTCGGCAGAATGACATGATCTGACTCGTGTGTCAAAGACCATTTGGGTGATGCGGGGGCAGGAGTGGGAGAGGACCAGGTAGGCAGTGGGGCAGGTCAGAGGGGACGTGTGTGTGGGCTAGGACGGTTGCAGGAGGAAAGGACGGGTGGGGGTACAGACTGAAGCTAGAACAGAGGAACCTTCAAGACGGATTAGACGAGGGGAACAAGGGAAAGCAGAGGTTTGAGCCTCTGGGAAGACGGGGCTGTCAGGTTTTGTGGGTGTCATAATGTCTGTAATTGACTTTAAAATACTTCAATGTGGGGCACCTGGCCGGCTCAGTCAGCAGGGTAAGCAACTCTTGATCTTGGGGTCATGTTCGAGCCCCATGTTGGGCACAGAGTGTACCTAAAAAACAGTTGAATAGGAGTGCCTGAGTGGCTCAGTTGGTTGAGCATCTGACTTCAGCTCAGGTCATGATCTCGTAGTTTGTGAGTTCAAGCCCCGTGTTGGGATCTGTGCTGACAGCTCAGAGCCTGGAGCCTGCTTCGGATTCTTTGTCTCCCTCTCTCTCTGCCCCTCCCCCACTGTCTCTCTCTCTCTCTCTCTCAAAAATAAAAACAAACATTAAAAAATAATAATAACTGGGGTGCCTGGGTGGCTGAGTCCTTTGGCTCAGGTCATGATCTCACGGTTCATGGGTTCCAGCCCCACGTAGGACTCTACTCACAGCTTAGAGCCTGGAGCCTGCTTCAGATTCTGTGTCTCCCTTTCTCTCTCTCCCTCCCCTGCTCACGCTCCATCTCTCTGTCTCTCTCAAAAGCAAACAATAAAACGTCAAAAATTTTTTTGAAAAATTAATAAATAATAATAATTAAATAAATACTTCAATATAATCAGTCTGTCCTATAAATGCCAGCTTATGCCAGTGATTCTCAAAGTGTAGGCCGCAGAGGAGCACCATAAGCATCACCTAGAACAGGTTAGAAATGCAGATTCCTTTTTTTTTTTTTAATGTTTATTTTTGAGAGACAGAGACAGAGCATGAGTGGGGAAGGGAAAGAGAGAGAGAGAGAATGAGAGGAGGAGACACAGAATCTGATGCTGGCTCCAGGCTCCAAGTTGTTAGCACAGAGCCCGACACGGGGCTCGAACCCACAAACCGTGAGACCATGACCTGAGCCGAAGTAGGACTCTCACTCGACTGAGCCACCCAGGTGCCCCAGTAATGCAGATTCTTGACCTCTCCCCAGAACGACTGAATCAGAAATTCTTTTTTTTTAATAATTTTTTAAAGTTTTTATATTTACCCATGTATTTATTTATTTTGAAAGTTTAGTTGTTTTGAGAGGGAGAGAGAGAGAGAGAGAGAGAGAGAGAGAAAGTTCAAGCAGGGGAGAAACAGAGAGAGAGAGGGAGAGAGAGAATCCCGAGCAGGCTCCATGCTATCTGCCCGGAGCCTGATGCAGAGCTGGAACTCACTAATCACGAGATCATGTCCTGAGCCGAAACCAAGAGTCGGACACTTAACTGACTGAGTCACCCAGGCGCCCCTAAATCAGAACTTCTGGAGATAGGGCCCAGCAGTCATGATTTAACTAGCTGTCCAAATGGTTCTGATGCATGTTCAAGCTTTAGAAGCTTTGGCTTAAGCCATGGTTCTGGGGATGGTCAGCGAAATGATACGTACAACACAGGGATAATCAGCCGGCATCCTAACAGAAATGGCCACACTATCACACGAAAATAAAAGCGAGTCTCAAGAGTGCTCTGGAGACAGGTAGGAGACAAAGGGAGTGCTTTCAGCAAAAGAAGCTTATCAGAGAAAGGAAAACAATGCTGTACGTGCCTGGAACAGCTCTTGTAGGTGTGGTTCCCCAAGCCCTGGGAAAAACAGGCCTTATCTTGAAAAGAGGAAGGATTGGATGCAAAGAAGTTTGTCACAAACAATAGCAGTTCAGGCCTTGTGGGAGAAAACTGAGTTGTGTGCAAAAATAATAAGGAAAAAACTGGTGGTTTCTTTTGTTTTTTTGTTTTGCTTTTTTTAAGCAGAGTTCTGACCCAAAAAAAAAAAAAAAAAGGGAAAAGAAAAAAACCATACTATGGGATTGGTGGGGGAGTGGAGTCCATTTTAGAAACACAGAAGGCTAGGGACACCTGGGAGACTTAGTGAGTTCAGTGTCCCACTCTTGATTTTGGCTCAGATCATGATCTCATGGTTCGTGGGATTGAGCCCTGCATCAGGCTCTATGCTGACAGCTCAGAGCCTGGAGCCTGTTTCAGATTCTGTGTCTCCCTTTCTCTCTGCCCTTCCCCCACTCATGCTCTGTCTCTCTCTGTCTCAAATATAAACGTTAAAAAAAATTTTTTTAACGAAATAAAATAAGGGGGTCTCAGTCCATTGAGCGTCTGACTTTGGCTCAGGTCATGATCTCACAGTTTGTGAGTTTGAGCCCCCCGTCGGGCTCTGCGTTGATGGTGTGGAGCCCGCTTGGGATTCTCTCCTTCTCTCTGCCCCTCACCTGCTTGCGCTCTCTCCCTCTCTCTCTCAAAGCAAATAAACTCAAAAGCAAACAAACAAAAACCCCTGTTCAACATCTTGACCAGGACAGTAGATGCACAGCCACAGATGACAACATTGTATAGGACAGACACACAGACAACACTGTATATAGGACAGACACACGGGCACAAATGCGTACAAGTCAAACTGGGGTCAAACTGGGGAAATCTGAACAAGACTGTTTGGTGGTGGATTGTATTAATGTCAGTAACCTGAATGTGATTTATACTACAGAGTTGTAGAAGGTTATCACTGGGGGGTGGGGGTGGGGGGCGGAATGGGCAAAGTGTACAAGGCATCTCCCTGTATGATCTCTCTCTTTTTTAAGATATTTATTTATTTATTTTTAATGTTTATTTTTGAGAGAGAGAGAGAGAGACAGAGTGTGAGTGGGGGAGGGGCAGAGAGCAAGAGAGAGCAAGACACACACACACACACACACACACACACAGAATCGGAAGCAGGCTCCAGGCTCGGAGCTGTCAGCACAGAGCCTGACGCGGGGCTCAAACTCACAAGCTATGAAATCATGACCTGAGCCAGAGTCAGACGTTCCACCGACTGAGCCACCCAGGCGCCCCTTACGATTTTTGTTTTTAAGTAATCTTTATCCACAACATGGGGCTCCAACTCACCACCCTGAGATCAAGAGTCATGTGCCCCTCTGACCAAGCCAGCCAGGTGCCCCGCTCGGTATTATTTCTTACAACTGCATGTGAATCTGTAATTAACAAAAATTTCTATAAACAACAACAACAACGACAACAACAACAACAACAGAGTGGGCTGGATTTGACCTGTGGTTTGCAGTGCTAAACATTTGCAAAGTCTTGAGAAAACCAGAATGAGCTGAATATGTACCTTCACTTTCTGGAAAACCCTTCAGTCCCTGGGAAACGAGGATAGTTGATCATGCAACATATAAGTGTTACTGTTATTACTAGTGTTAGTATTTTAACAAGAATCACACATCTGCAACATGTAAATGAACTCAGCCCTGCCAGCATCTTTCTTACTAACCCTGGTGGAAACAGCAAGGTCCCACCACATCCCGCGCCATCAGAGGCAGCAGGTAGAAACAGCAAACAGAAGCTGCTGTCTTTAAATAAAAGGTCTGGCTGGGACTCTGAATAACTCATTTATTTAAATCTTTCTTTCCCACACATAACAATAGCCCCTATTTATTGAGCACCTGCCACAGATATAGTGCAGTAGGCAAAGCTATTTACACAGCTCATTTAATCCTTGACCAGCTCAACAAGCTAAGTATTAGTTATTATCCCATTTTTTAAATGTTTACTTATTTTGAGAGAGAGACAGAGACAGAGAGACAGAGAGAGAGAGAGAGAGACAGAGACAGAGACTGAGCCGGGGAGGAGCAGAGAGAGAGAGAGATAGAATCCAAAGCAGGCTCCAGGCTCCAAGCTGTCAGCCCAGAGCCCGACGCGGGGCTCGAACTCACAAACCGTGAGATCATGACCTGAGCTGAAGTCGGACGCTTGACCGACTGGGCCACCCACAGGCCCCTCAGTCTTTTTTATTACAAAGTAGGTTAGGATAGAATACACTAGAAGAGAAATGAGGAGAAAATACTGCATCACACATAGCAAAGGAAAGTATTCCGGAAACTGGCATTTCAGGAGCGTGTATGCGTGTATACGTGTCTGCACACGCACCACCATGATATAAAGTGTATTTCTCACTGTGAATCGAGATCAAAAATGTTTGAAAGCTACTTTTTTTTACCCGAGTCAAATCTAGAATACAGATGTGTTCCATTTGACTCATACAATGTTTTACAAAGTCTAAATTAGTTGCCAGTATTTGAATATTGGTAGATTTTAAATAAGGATCTGAATTTCCGGCACTTTCTGGCTTCTTCCGAAACGTAAACGGTGAGGGTGTGGAAAAACAGGGTCTCCCTTCATGCACGGCCAATATGAGGGGTGGGGGTGGGGTCTCCAGTTTACCGCCGTCCTTGCCAAGAGGCTGAGTGAGTTATAACCTGTTGTCCTACACAAGCCAGCTCTCTATTCCTTGCATCCCTGGCTCCTGGTGTGCATTTGAGTTTGTCACCCCTGCCCAGAAACTGAACTCCGTCTGAGCCGGGATTATTCTGTTGTGTTGTGTTGCTTTGTTTTAAGTAAGCTCTAGGCCCAGTGTGGGACTTGAACTCATGATCTTGAGATTAAGAGTCGCATTCTCTACTGACTGAGCCTGACTTGATCCCAAACAGATAGCAGTACCCTAGAGTGTCAATAGAGTTTAGAAAGAAAGGGAGGGAGGGAGGGAGAGAAGGTGAAGGGGAGAGAGAAACGGAGAGAGAGAGAGAAAAAAAAAACCGGCCTACCAAAGATTTTTAGTCAGTCAGAGCAAACCAAAGAATTAGTATGGGTTCCTTTAGGGGTGCCTGGGCAGCTCAGTCAGTTAAGCATCCCACTCTTGATGTTAGTTCAGGTCCTTGAGTTCAAGCCCCACATTGGGCTCCACGCTGGGCATGAAACCTACTTAAAAAAAAAAAAAAAAGAAAGAAAGAATAGTATGGGTTCCTCTATCCTTCATTTCCAAACACAGAAGATACGGCAAGGCCATTTTCTTAAAACAAACAAACAAAAAAACCAAAGCGCCCATTATTCAGATTTAGCAGCGTGTCTCTGTGAACAAGATCCAGCAGCCATGTTGTGGAATAAAGTTGTTTTTAATGAACCAAAATATGCAATCTTTGATTAGTATTTTTACTGAATTAATGCAAATGAGACACGATTTGGGGGAAGCTGCTGTTGCAAATAAGGGTGGTGAAAAACCTGATTGAACTTCCCCTCCAGAGTCAGTCGGCACTCTCCCTGCCTTGTCAACCGCTCTGAGATGAGTATCTGATGTGCCAGGGGTAAATGAAAAGTCAGTTCGAGGCGACGTGAGCCTCAGTTCCTTGGGATTAGGTGTTTGTAACTGGGTGAGGGGGGAAAGGAGGATCAGGGACGCACACACGCGGTCTTTCCAGGGCTAAGCGGAGTTTCGATCGGCCCGGTCAGTAAAGGCAAACTTTCTGTAAATAAACACACCGGGCTCTTTCAAGGCCCTGGACTCTGGGTGCCACTCGAGGGTCTTACCAGGGCTGCGAACTTTTATGAGTACCTTTCGCAAGACTTCAAAAGCCAGACACCCTGGCCCCTTGGTTCTTGTAACTGGCAATTAGTGTATACAAGGCCTCCTCTCCCAAAAAATGAAGGCCTCGTTTTGAAGAAATAGCCCCCCAGGTTTAAAGGGACCCCGAATAAAGGCTGTTTGGATTTTGAAGATCCACCGGGAGTCCTTGGAGAGATGTCTTTCTTCAGCACTAGTTTTCATGCAAGGAGTTTTGGTTCAACTTCGTTCAGGTAAAAAAAGGTCTAGAAGAGATTCTGGCTCGACCAGAATTCCCCAAAGCTGAGTCACTCACATAAGGCCTTTGGGATTTTTGCCACAGCCACAAACCACCTTGGTATTATTTACTTAATATTTTTTATTTAAATTGACTCGCCTTTTAATTTAAATTTCTTTAAAAAGGAAAGTGTGTATGATCTGCTTTTCTTCCTTAACTCAATTGTGGTTTCCTCTGGAAAGCTGAGATAATATCCAGGGAGCACTTGACTACATGCTATTCAACGTGTGGCCCACAGTAATGCAGACCTTCAGGCTCTAACTCAGAACTGCCGAATCGGAAGCTGCATTTGATTTTATTCATTCATTCATTCATTTATTTTAATTTTAAAAATTTTATTTATTTAAAAAATGTATTTTATTTTTGAGAGAGACAGAGACAGAGAGAGACAGAGTGCAAGCGGGGGAGGGACGGAGAGAGAGGGAGACACAGAATCCAAAGCAGGCTCCAGGATCCAAGCTGCCGACACAGAGCCCGATGTGGGGCTCGAACCCATGAACCATGAGATCGTGGCCTGAGCCGAAGTCAGACGCTTAACCGACTGAGCTACCCAGGCGCCCCTATGTATTTATGTTAAATGTTTATTTATTTATTTTGAAAGAGAGAGAGAGCACACGTGACCAGACGAGGGGCAGAGAGAGAGGGACAGAGAATCCCAAGCAGGCACCACACTGTCGACGCAAAGCCCAACTCAGGGCTTGATCCCCAAACCACGAGATCATGGCCTGAGCTGAAATCAAGAGTTGGTTGCTTAATCAACTGAGCGACCCAGGTGCCCAGAATCTGCATTTTAAAAAGATCCCCCCCCCACCCCCCCAGCCAGATAACTCAAAGGCACATGAGTCTTTGAGAAGCCCTGGCCTCAGGGACTAAGTTCAGAGAACAAGTCTTAACCACAGGTAGGAATCAATGAAGGAACTAAAGAAAGTCTGAGGAACTTTACAACTCTGCTGCCTTGGTGCAAAGCATGCTGGGATTGGGAGGTGCCCTCAGAGTCATCCAGTCACTCTAAGTGTAATTTGGTAGCATTACGGTTTCTTTTCTTACTTTCTTTCTTTTTTTTTTTTTTTTTCAGGAAACTCTGCACCCAATATGGGGCTCAAACTCATGACCCTGAGATTAAGAGTTGCATGCTCTACCAACAGAGCCAGCCAGGCACCTCTTTTCCCACATTAAAAAAAAAAAAAAAAAATTAATGTTTATTTATTTTTGAGAGAGAAAGAGAGTGCAAGCAAGGGAGGGCAAAAAGAGAAAGAAGGAGACACAGAATCAGAAGCAGGCTCCAGGCTCTGAGCTGTCAGCGCAGAGCCCAATGTGGGGCTCGAACTCATGAACCGTGAGATCGTGACCTGAGCTAAAGTCAGGCACTTAACCGACAGAGCCATCCAGGTACCCCCTCACCACCACTTTTTTTTTTTTTTTTTTTTTACATTTTATTTATTTTTGGTAGACAGAGAGAGACAGAGCACAAGTGGGGGAGGGGCAGAGAGAGATGGAGAGACAGAATCCGAAGCAGGCTCCAGGCTCCAAGCTGTCAGCACAGAGCCCGACGTGGGGCTCGAACTCACAAACTGCGAGATCATGACCTGAGCCGAAGTCGGAAGCTTAACTGACTGAGCCACCCAGGCGCCCCACCACCGCTCTTAATCTAGATGGATATGGTAATAACTTCATTTTCTGGTTCAGAGGCAGGAACAAGATTTATGATTGGTCAATGAGAATTTTCCACTACTCTTGGGTATAGTGACTGGTTCAAGGATGGGGTTGTGATCCAAGCCAGGTCATTGAGGCTCAATTCTTAAAACTTTTGTTGGAACAGTTGCCTAACTTCTGACGTCATCATTTGGTAAGCCTCTGCCTGAGAATAAAGACTGCACTCAGGAAAGCAGAGACAAGAGATGAAAAAAGAGACCAAATATTAATGATATCGTGGCCTGGATCCAGCCACGCCTGAAGCCGAATGCCTCTGAACTTCTGAGATTTGCAAGCTGATTAAAATTTTTCCTAACTTTTTTCTTCTACTCAGCTTTATATTTCTTGCAATTGACTGATAAAACATATATAGGAATATCTATAATAAAGGGAAGGATATATTGCATACCTTGTTGTTGGCCAACTCAGAACAATTCACTCCTTTTATTTTGTATTTTATCATGATTTTTTTTAATTCTCCCTTTTTGGATCAGAATTCAGGTTGTGACCAGGTTTTACCCTTCCTCCTGGTGACCATGTTCTTCCAGGGGGATGGTCCTAGTCTCAGGCTCAGCCTGAGGAATAGAATCAAGATAGAAACAGGCCAGTCATGATGATCCAGACTCTTTCCAGTGATTGGTTTGAGCACTGTTATGTGATACCCTCTGGAGCAACAAGGTAAGAGGAAAAATCTGCTGAGTGCTTCTGGGAAAGGTTTTTCTCAATAACAGAGACACATGACATTGTGACCCGAATGTCTGGAATCATGGGCATTATTTTGCCACCACAGGTGAAAAAAACTGACATGTTGAAAGAGGCAGAGAAGAAACGCAGAAGGAACTTAGGTCCTGCCACTGCTTGAGCCCCTGGGAACGCTCTCTACCTGTGGCTTCTTGACAATTCCAAGCACTGCCCTCTCGGTAGCTAAATGACTACAGTAACTGGAAGCCTCACAAACCTACACCACCATCTGGGGAACAGAGAGTTGTATTTAGGGCTCTGTCTTAAAAGAGAAGAAATTGTTTCCCCTCAGGAACCTCGGCTAATATTTTATATCTCATTGGCTCTGACTTGGTTATGTGCTCATCTGTGAACCAAACACTGAGGCTAGGGAAAAGAAAATGTATCAGTTGGCTTTCACCAATCAGAACCCAACGCCAGAGCATTGGATAAGGTATATCCTACCCCAACACATGATATGACAGTGTAGGAATTGATGTTTGTGGTCCATAGTGCCTAGAAAGACTACAAAAAGACATTTAAGTTCTCTTCCAATCCATGGAGCCATACGACTTTGGGGGAAAGGAAGGAAGGAAGGAAGAAAAGAAAGAGAAAGAAAGAAAGAAAGGAAGGAAGGAAGGAAGGAAGGAAGGAAGGAAGGAAGGAAGGAAGAGAAAGAAAGAAAAGAAAGAGAAAGAGAAAGAAAGAGGAAGGAAGGAAGGAAGGAAGGAAGGAAGGAAGGAAGGAAGGAAGGAAGGAAGGAAACGAACATGGTGCTTAGTATTTTGGGGGATTAAGAAAATGTGTACCATATGATCCCCACTCTTGGAGAGTTTACAAGTGAGGTTACCTACTCCTTAGTAGATCAGCTTGGAAGACCTGCCCTTCAGAGACTATATTTTTCATTGAATACTCTATTACAGTAACACTAGCCACCGTAACAAATAAACCCCAGCATTTCACGGTTGCATAACGGAAGTTTATTTCCTGTTCACACTGCTCTCCCACGCTGTGTTGCCGGTTGCCCGACAGCTCTCCATGGTTGTCTGCATCCAGGGCTGGCAGGGACACGAGGGTGGAGAAGGCACTCACATTTCTCAGCTGCCTTGCCCTGAGCTAATACACATTGGTTTTGCTCACATTCTATTTGCAAGAACGAATCACATGGCTGCACTCAGATGCAAAGGAGGGTGGGAAATATCCCCGGTTGGGCAGCTTGCTTTTCAGTGACAATTCTATCCTAAGGGTAACTAGCCATCGCTGGCACTCCGACTTGGCTTCTAATAATGGCAAGAATCCACAAGGAGGGGGAAATTCCTTGATCACGTGTAAGCAATTTAAACTATATACCAACATTTCTCAGTCTCAGCACTATAGGCAGTTTGGGCCAGATAATTCTCTGTTGTGGGGGTTGTCCCGAACACTGTAGAATGTTCTGTGGAATCTCTGGTCTCTATCCACCAGATGCCAGTAGTACTCACTCTTTCCACCAGTTGTGGCCACCAGAAATGTCTCCAGACATTGCCACCTGCTCTCTGGAGCACAAAACATTTCCATTCCCCAGAAGGTTCCCTCTGCCCCTTCCCAAACCCAGTTAAGCACTATTCTGACCTCTGTCCCCATTAGTTTTGCCTACTCACAGCCTTCGTACAAATGGAACCACACAGAATGAACTGTTTTGGATCTGGTTTTCTTTCACTCAAATACTGTTTTCCAGAATCAGTCATGTTCGCTATTGGATGCATGGGTAGTTCATTTGTTTTTATTGTTGAGTGTTCCATTTTCCAACTATGCCACCATTATTTATCTGTCCTCTTGTTGATGAGCATTTGCTTGTTTCCAATGTGGACTATTATGAAAAAAAGCTATTATGAACATTTTTTTCGAGAGAGAGAGATAGAGTGAGAGAGAGAGAAAGCGCATGTGTGCAAGCAGGGAAAAAGGGAGGGGGAGGGAGAGGGAGAGAGAATCCCAAGCAGGCTCCATACCCAGCAACCATGGGATCATGACCTGAGCCAAAATCAAGAGTCGGACACTCAACCAACCAAGCCACCCAGGCACCCCTGCTATGAATATTCTTGACCAAGTCTTTTTGTGGCCAAGTGCATTCGTTTTTCTTAACCCAAGAGTGGAATTCCTGGGTCACAGAGTAGGCATATGTTTAACTTTACTAGACACTGAAGTTGGCCTTTTAAAATAACTAATTTATTCTTTTCATTATTTTGGAGCTAATACACATTCTAGGGGAAATGCCAATCATGGCCAGAATAAGAATAGTTAAGTTGCGTATGCTATTTACTATGTGACAAAGCACTGTTTGAAATGTTGTGTTTTGTTTTTTTTCAATTTTTTTTCAACGTTTTTTATTTATTTTGGGACAGAGAGAGACAGAGCATGAACAGGGGAGGGGCAGAGAGAAAGGGAGACACAGAACCGGAAACAGGCTCCAGGCTCTGAGCCATCAGCCCAGAGCCTGACGCGGGGCTTGAACTCACGGACCGTGAGATCGTGACCTGGCTGAAGTCGGACGCTTAACCGACTGCGCCACCCAGGCGCCCCTGAAATGTTTTAGGAATGTATTAACTCACTTAATTCTCACAGCAACCCTGTGAAGTAGGCATTATGACCATCACTGTCTGCACTTGAGGAGGGACAGCCCTGAACTGGAGGGTGGTGTGGTCTGGCTCTTGAGTCTGGGCTCTGATCTTAGCCACAGCCTACTTCTATCATCTACCTGACCCAAGTATTGGGTGGGAAATAAAAGCCTCCTCATGCCCTTTCCTTTCCCCTTCCACCCAGCCCAGGCTCAGTCCCCAGGGGTAACCATTATGAGCTCTTTTTCTGCTGTTTTTCTAGAACATTCTTCGTGTTGAGGCAGCTGGTTTTTAATGGTTAAGACATTGAGGTTCAAAGCATCCCACAGTTAGTGTGACCTTGGGCACATCTCTGAACATCTCTGAACATCCCTAAAAGGGGCACAGTCATAGTACCATCCCCCAGGGTGGTTGCAAACACCAAAGGAGTTTGGGGTTTTGTTTTTGGTTTTGTTTTATTTTAAATGTTTGTTTTTGAGAGAGAGAGAGAGCACACGTGGAGGAGGGCAGAGAGAGGGAGACAGAGGATTTGAAGCGGGCTCTCTCTGTGCTGACAGCAATGAGCCCAGATGTGGGACTCAAACTGAGGAACAGTGAGATCATGACCTGAGCCAAAGTCAGATGGTCAACCTACTGAGCCACTCAGGTGCCCCTGTTTTTTTGTTTTGTTTTGTTTTTAAATGTTTATTTATTTTTAGGGGCGCCTGGGTGGCTCGGTCGGTTAAGCGTCCGACTTCGGCTCAGGTCATGATCTCGCGGTCCGTGAGTTCTAGCCCCGCGTCGGGCTCTGTGCTGACCACTCAGAAACTGGAGCCTGTTTCGGATTCTGTGTCTCCCTCTCTCTCTGCCCCTCCCCTGTTCATGCTCTGTCTCTCTCTGTCTCAAAAATAAATAAATGTTAAAAAATAAAATTAAAAAAAATGTTTATTTATTTTTAGAAAGAGAGAGAGAGGGAGAGAGAATCCCAAGCAGGCTCCATGTTGTCAATGCAGAGCCCAACATGGCGGGGGGGGGGGGGGGGGGCGGGGGGAAGGCAGTGTCGATCTCACAAACCCTGAGATCGTGACCTGAGCAGAAACCAAGAGTTGGACCTTAACCACTTGAGCCACAAAGGCACCCCTGTGTGTTTGCCGTTGTTGTTTAAGCATAAAGCACTCAGCAGAGTGGCTCAAGGTGAACACTCAGGAGATGTTAACTGCCAGGATCTCCAAATCTCCAAGCCCCCACAAGGCAAGAAGGGATTTTACTCACCTTATCACACCTCTTTCCCTCCCCACCCGAATGATGAAGCTTGAACGCGGGGCCCAGGGAGGCACTCAGCATCAGCAAGAGAAAGAGGTATGTGTCCTGCACAGGCTCCTCTCTGAGGACTTCTGAAGACTAGAGCCTCCCGCCAAGACAGTTCCAAAGGCAGTCAATAGAATTGTGAGTTCAGACCATAAACGGGGAACCCCACAATTGCAAGGGCCCACCAGGCCTGAGCTGGAGTCGGAGAGAGAGAAGAGAGGAGGGAGCTGCCTTTCAGACCCGGCAGGGACTGCAGAACGAATTGGGGAGGAAAACCACGTTTGCCACCTTGGCTGACTGTGTGTGTTTACTTGGGTAGCGGTAAGCTTGCTTGGCATTCTGGGAAAAGCCGTCCCTTCCTGCTTTTCCAGCCTCTGTAAGAATAAACAGTCATGTTACAGATCCATGCCGGTGAACTACATTGTTTTTGTACCAAATGGAAACATAACGTGTAGACTGATTTGCAGCTTGCTTTTTTTCACGTAATATTTTTGGACGTCTTTTCCAGAACAATACACCTTTTTCTTTCTAAAGTCTGCAGTATGCCGTTTTATAGGCCAACCACAATTTTTTGACGAGGTTTTCTCAAACCACCCGATGATGGATACAAGGGTTGATTATACTGTTTTCTCTCCTTCTGAGTATGTTAGAGATTTTCCATAATAAAACAGTAATAACATAATAAAGGAAAGCTCCATGCTATAATATCATTTTTCTATTTAAGCCTATAAAGTTGACTTCCCCATGAAAGGCATCCTCGGTTCATACCAATAGAAAACCACCGTTAAAAATCTAAACGTTATATATGAAATTAGAAATTGGTGAATTAAAGCTACCCAACCATGCACTGGGGCAGATTGCTTTCTCTCTTGCTCAGAGCTCATCTCAATGGCTTCCTGATTCTCTGAAGCCTGTTGGGTGAGACGGAGAACAACTCTCAAAAGTCTGTGTTGTACATCTTAATAAAGTGACTCCTGGAAACTGAAGTCAGGCCCCATAGGTTACTTATAATAATACACTTTTATGTAACAGTAACTACATGCCAATCCTCTTGTGAATACTTTATACAAGTATTAACCCATTTAATTCATCAGTTTCTTTTTTTTTCAATATATGAAATTTATTGTCAATTAATTCAGCAGTTTCAAAAAATGTGTACTATTTTATTATTGTACTTGTTTTACGAAAGAGGAAACAAAAGCAGAGGGTTGAAATGACTCGTCTGAGTTCTCACAGCTAGTGAGAGGCTCACTAGGACTTGAACTCCGGGACCACCTGTTTCGTCCATATGTTCTACTGCCTCTCCATTAGTTTATGCATCTCCTGCAATTTACTGAGTATCAGAAAAATGGGGATAGGTTGGAGAGAACAATGAAGATCATTCTGTGCTCATTCTGTGGAAACCTGAGGTATCCCTAGAAAGAACAGATCATCGAGGGGTGCCTGGCTGGCTCGGTTGGTGGAGAGTATGACTCTTGATCTTGGGGTTGTGAGTTCAAGCCCCACATTGGGTATAGAGATTCCTAAAAAAATAAATAAATAGGGGCACCTGGGTGGCTCTGTTGGTGAAGCATCCAACTTCGGCTCAGGTCATGATCTCACAGTTCATGAGTTCGAGCCCCACTTTGGGCTCTGTGCTGACAGCTCAGAGCCTGGAGACTGCTTCGGATTCTGTGTCTCCTTCTCTGTGCCCCTTCAGCACTCACACTCTGTCTCTCTCTCTCTCTCTCTCTCTCAAAAATAAATAAACGTTAAAAAAATAGTAATAATAAATAAATAAACTTTAAAAAAACCCCACAGGGGCGCCTGGGTGGCTCAGTCAGGTAAGCATCCAACTTTTGATTTTGGCTCAGGTCATGATCTCATGGTTTGAGAGCTCGGGCCCTACATCAGGCTCCTCTCTCTCTCTCTCTCTCTCTCTCAATAAATAAACAAACAAACAAACAAACAAACAAACATTAAAAAAATAATACTTATATTATTTTTCTCCCCTGGGAAAGCTATAAAATAATAACCCTCATTTAGGGAATTTTGATGTATAAGACACTGTGCTAGGAGCAAAATTCACTGTGATAACCTCATTTATATCAGCAAATATTCTATGTACCGGGGAGTGTTCTGGGCACAATAACACAGCTGTAAAAAGGCCAACATGGTTTAAACGTGTACGAAGCTTAGCGGAACTAGTTTTGACTAATATCACAGGGTGGAAGGCACTCGGCACAAGTTCTAGAGCCTGACCTTGAAAGGTCTTGCAGCTTTCACTTTCACTGCCTTGGGACTCTGCCCTGAGCTACCATGCCAGTAAAAGCCCTGAAAGAAAGACCACGTAAGGAAAGAGACCCAGCCATCTGGCTAAACTCGCTGACCCTCCAGCTGACTGCAGCTGCGCGAGCAAACCCGGATGTAACTCTCGGAAGGACCCCCACACCAACCCAAAGAATCATAGGAAATGGGGGGACCTGACTGGTATAGTCCGTAGAGCACATGCAACGTTTGATCTCAGACTTGCAAGTTCAAGAACCACACTGGGGGTAGAGCTTGCTTAAAAAAAAAAGGCTCATAAGAAACGATTGGGCTTTTATTTGTTTGTTTTTGTGTGTGTTTAAGATTTTTTTTGTTTATGCATTTATTTTAAGAGAGAGAAAGAGAGCACAAGCGGGGGAGGGGCAGAGAGAGAGAGAGAGAGAGAGAGAGAGAGAGAGAGAGAGAGGCAGAGGGAGAGAGAGAATCCCAAGCAGGCTCTGAGCCGTCAGCGCGTGGCTCCAACCCATGAACCGTGAGATCATGACCTGAGCCGAAATCAAAAGTCAGATGCTTAAACGACTGAGCCACCCACGTACCCCAAGATTTTATTTTTAAATAATCTTTGCACCCAACGTGGGGCTCAGACTTAAAACTCCAAGATCAAAGGTCACATGTTCTCCCAACCGAGCCAGCTAAGTGCCCTAGTAAATGCTTGTTTTAAGCAACTATGTTTTGTGGTAGTTTGTTACACAAAAATATAACTATTATAATATAATACAATAGGATATATGATATGATGTAATGTAATAATGACATTTAGTAAGTACTGTGCAGAAAACTACTGGATGCTATAAAATCATATGATGGAAAAATCTGACTTAATCTGACGATGGAGGACGCCACATAAGAGTACTGGGGTGCCTGGGGGGCTCAGTCAGTTAGGCATCCGACTCTTGGTTTTGGCTCAGGTCATGATCTCGTGGTTTGTGGGTTCGGTTCAAGCCCTTCGTCAGGCTCCCTGCTTCTGGTGTGGAGCCTACTTGGAATTCTCTCTCTTTCTCCCCCCTCTCTGCCCCCCCCCCCCCGTGCTCGTGCGTGTACTCTCTCTCTCTCAAGTACATCAACATGAAAAAATTAAAAGAACATGAGCTCCTAAGCCAGGCAGACCTCCATGTAAGCCCACTTTCATCATTTATGTGCGGTGTGATCTTAGGCAAATCATGTAGCCTCTCTGAGACCCCGCAAAATGAGGGTCATTATATACTTACCCTGTGAAATGAGTGGCAAATGAGATAATAAAACACGCAGACATTGTGACACAAAACAAATCTCAACACATCATTAGGGGTCTATCTTGGAGCGTGGGAGGAACTTGATTTATCTCATATCACAGAGATTCAAGCAAGGACCAAAAGAATTGATGTGGGTTTTTTTTGGGGGGGGGGGATTTGTTTGTTTATTTTTGCTAATTCACAGCTGGAGCCTCAAAAAGTTAAGAGATACAACAGGATTGAAAAAACCGGCTTTGTTTTTCTTGGTGCACTAAGAAAACGAAAATCACAACAACAAAATTGCATTTCTTCACTTGTGTGGCTTAGGCAAAATGAAAGGAAAAAAAAAAAAAAGCAAGTCACTTAACTTGTGAGTTCCCCGGTCCTGTGGCCAAGGGGCCTTCCTGCCCAGTACAATCACTTTACACAAGAGTGGAGTCGACACCAGCCAAGGAGCTCACCTGATCATTGTCAAAATGTTTAAACACACCATTACAATGTGCAAACAAGACTTTATCTCTTTGCCACTCATCAAAACCTCCGGTTTAATTCCAGCAGCTTAAGCTTCCAAAGGAATGTTGAGGGAGGGCAGCGGGAAGGAGCTGAAATCTACACCTTCCACCAGGCAGGGCTGGTCCTCAGCAAACAATGTCCCTGGACTCGGTCCTACTTCTGACCCTGTGTGAAAACCTCTAACACTCCCTGTGTCGTGAAAAGCAGACCAGAGATGGATCCAGGCTTGCCGGGACCAGAAGTTTATACAATCCGGGTGGGGAAGGCTTCTTAAAAAAAAATACAAAATTAGTATAAAGTTGGGTAGTGATTTAAAATGAGAAAAGAGGGGCGCCTGGCTGGCTCAGTCTGTGGAGCCCGTGACCCTTGATCTCAGGGATCTCAGGGTTGTGAGTTTCAGCCCCACATTGGGTGTAGAGCTCACTTTAAAAATAAATACGTAAATAAAATGAGGAGTGCCTGGGTGGCTCAGTCGGTTAAGTGTCTGTGACTTCAGCTCAGGTCTCGATCTCACAGTTGGTGGGTTTGAGCCCCACTTCGGGCTCTGTGCTGACAGCACAGAACCTGCTTGGGATTCTGTGTCTCCCTCTCTCTTTGTTCCTCCCCTGCTCACACTGTTTCTCAAAAATAAACGTTAAAAAAATTGTTTATAAATAAATAAGTAAATGAATGAATAAACAAATAAATAAAATGAGAAAAGGAATCACAAAAAAATTGTGGGCGTTTTGGTAGCCGGAGTCGAAAATGGCACCCAACGTGTCTTTACTTCCTGGCCATCACACCCTGGTGCGGCCCCCACCCTCTCATTGTCCAGGGTGGTCTGAATGAATCGGAGAATTCCCCAGAAGTGAATGATACACCCTCACTTCTGAAGTTATCAAAGACTTCTGTCTTAGCTGCTCTCTCTCTCTTTCTCTGTTTCAAGTCACTTGCTTAGAGGGGAAGCCAGCCGCCATGTTCAGAGAGCCCTCCAGGGAGGCCCGTGAAGCGAGAGGTCGAAACTTCCTCCCACAACCACGTGAGTCAGCTCAGAAAAATCCTCCAGCCCTAAGTGAGCCTTCAGGGGAAGACAGCCCCAGCAACAGCCTGCCGGCCAGCAGCTCAGAGACCCTGATGAGAACCACCCAGCCAAACCCTCCTGGATCCTGAACCCACTGAAACCCGCAGATAAAAGCTTAGATTTATTCATTGTTTCAAGCTGCTAACTTTTGAAGCAATTTGTTACCTAGCAATAAGCAACCAATAATACACTGGCCTTAGGAGATGGGCTGTTCTTTTCTTCTGTGCTGGCTTTAGGTAATATACCAGAAATGCTCACATACAAATACTTCCTGCCTGCAGCCCAGCTTCCCTGCCCACCGAAAACCTTGCACAGTTCCTAGCGCTGTTCTGTGTCCCTGCTTCCTGGAAGAGGGTGGGGCACAGAGCAGAAACTCACCCTGGACTGGTTGAATAAATGAGTAAATAAGACCCTTGCAAGAGTGATCTTTCATCCTTACTTGATGGTTCAGGAAACAGAGGCTGAGAGATGTTAAGTAATGGGCTTAAGATCACATAGACTAGTGGCGCCTGGTGCCTCACTTGGTTAAATATCCAAATTTGGCTCAGGTCACCATCTCATGGTTTGTGAGTTCAAGCCGCACATTGGGTTCTGTGTTGACAGTGTGGAACCTGTTTGGAATTCTCTCTCTCTGCACCCCTCCCCCACCCCCCCTCGTGTGCATGAGCTCTCTCTCAAAATAAAGAAACTTAAAAAAAAAAAAAAAAGGATCACACAGACTGAATCTTGATTCCTTAATGGACAGCCTGTAGTGTCCATTTCTTTCGTGTTTTCCACAGTGCCCAGTACATATTAAGTGCTTAATAATATAAATTAACTGAAAAAGTTAATGATGTGACACATCTTTATCTAAATCAGGTAAGCATCTCTTTAAATGTTTTTTTTTAATGTTTATTTATTTTTGAGGGAGAGACAGAGACAGAGAGAGAGCATGAGCAGGGGAGGGGCAGAGAGAGAGGGAGACGGAGAATCCGAAGCAGGCTCCAGGCTCTGAACGGTCGGCATAGAGCCCAATGCGGGGCTCTAACCCACGAACGGTGAGATTATGACCTGAGCCAAAGTCGGACACCTAACTGACTGAACCACCTAGGCGCCCCAGGTAAGCATCTCTTTAAAACAGAAACAGGAACAATGTGGGGTGGGGGGAGCAGACAAATTGACGTTGCCTTCTTTTTATCTCAGATAGCAGTGGAGCAATTCAGTATTGGTGCACAAAAATCTAAAAAAACTAACAAAACCACTTCAAAGTGTCCAGAGAGTAAAATTCAGACTAAAAGAAGTTTGTATTTCATTTCAGGCATCATATTAAAGAGTTGGTTTTGTTGACTTTAAAAGGCTATGTAAAAAGCATTTTTTTCTGAAGGCTATGTAAAAACAATTTACGGTTCGTGTTCCACTCTTTTGAACAGTTACAAAATCTCCAGATTGACGCACATAGTTTGGGGTCCAGCTATTCAAGAGTAACCATGGACAACTCTTGGTGGGCACTTTCTTCCCTTTAAGTGGTGGCTACAGTTAGTCAAGGTCAAAAATTAGCCATGAGTCCTGGGAGCCTGGGGAGGGTCATGGTGAGTCATGTGACTGATCTGGCTTCCTCTGAATCCTTAAATTCTCTGAAATTGCAGTGATCGGGAAGGATTATGGGTATTCTAATTAGGCCATATATAATTTAATTTTGGAGTGGTGAAATTTACATGGTCTTCTAAATGTTCATTGAATAAACATTAAGTAAGCCTTTGAAAATTAATGGACTTGTCCACTGAGTTATTATTCACAAAAGTCTCTTTAGCTCCGAACATAGGATCTGGCCCCTGTTTGGTGCCCAGTAAATTAATGAAGTTGTTGACTCGAATGTGAGTTAATTAGACACCTAAAAGAGAATGCGTCACTCGGTCTGCCCACAAGCTCCATATCGTTTACGCCCTCCAGGCCTCTGGACTTGCTACTCTGCCTGATTATAAGATTTGATTCTGCTCTTTGCCTAGGATAGTCAATGTCTATTGATTTATCCTCTCGATAACCATTTTCCTCTTGTTGAGAAACAAGCATTTATTTCTTACTTTCTTTCTCAAGTGCTATCCCTCCCCTCCCCCATTCCACGCACTTTGGGAGGGCTGATTCCACTGGCTCCAGAGAGGGACAGGCGCCTGGGTCCAATCAATCAATATGCTCCACTGATCAGAGAGAGGCACGTGACCCAACTACACTCATTGATCAGCTAGAGACATGTGACCCAATCTGGTCCAGTCAGAGCCAATTCCTTTATTATTATTTTTTTTAAACAGATCTTTTTTTTTCAAGAGCAGTTTTAGATTCACAGTAAAATTGAGTGGAAAGTACAGAGTTCGATATTAACCCTCCCCCTCCCACACACACATTTTCCTTGCTATCAACATCCCTTACCAGAATGGTATATTTGTATGATTAGTGAACCCACACGGATACATCCTTATCAACCAAAGTCTGTAGTTAACATTAGAGTTCACTTTTTTTTTTAACAGTTAAGTTTTTTTATTTTTTAAAAGTTTATGTATTTATTTTTGAGAGAGAGAGAGAGCAGGGGAGGGACAGAGAGAGAAGGAGAGAGAGAATGCCAACTAGGCTCCACCACGTCGGGGCAGAGCCTGACACGGGGCTCAAGTGCACGAGCCGTGAGATCATGACCTGAGCCGAAATCAAGAGTCAGACACTTAACGAACTGAGCCACCTACGTTTAGACAAATATGTCATGACACGTATCTACCATTACAGTATCACACACAGTCGTTTCACTGCCCTAAAAATCCCCTGTACTCAACCTATTTATCCTTCTTTTCCCCAACCTCTGGCAACCACAGATCTTTTTACTGTCTCCAGAATGTTTTAGCTTTTCCAGAATGTCATATTGTGGGAATGGGACAGCAAGTAGCCTTTTCATTGGCTTCTTTCACTTAGTAATATGCCCTTAAGATCCCTCTATGTCTCTTCATGGCTTGATAAGTCATTTCATTTCATTTGTTTGTTTGTTTTTTTGGGAGAGTGCAAGTGAGGGAGGGCAGAGAGAGGGAGACAGAGGACCCGAAGCAGGCTCTGTGCTGACAGCAGCGAGCCCCGTGTGGGGCTCGAACTCACAAACCATGAGAACCTGAGCCAGTCGGACGCTTAACTGACTGAGCCACCCAGGCACCCTGAGTCATTTCACTTTAGTGCTAAATAATAGTCCACTGTATGGATATAACACATTCACCTACTGAAGGAAACCTTGGTTGCTTCCAAGTTTTGGCAATTATGAATAAAACTGCTTTACACATTTGTGCACAGGTTTTTGCGTAGACGTAAATGTCAATTAATTTGGATTTAACCAAGGAGTACAATGGTCGGATCGTACGGTAAAAGTATGCTTAGTTTTGCGTGAAATTGCCATCTGTCTTCCAAAGTGGTTAAACCATTTTCGCATTCCTGCCAGGAGTGAATGAGAGTTCCCCTTGCCCTGCTCCCTTGCCAGTATTTGGTGTTGTCAGTGTCTTCGATTGTAGCCATTCTAGGAGCTGTGTAGTGATATTTACTTATGGTTTTAGTTTGTATTTCCCTGATGACGTGGGATGTAAAAAGCATCTTTTCGTATGTTTATTTGCCATCTGTTTATCTTCTTTGGAGAGGCGTGTGTTCAGGTCTTTTGCATGTTTTCGTTTTTGTTTTTATTTTTATTAATGTTTATTACTTTAATTAAAAATTTATTGGGGCGCCTGGGTGGCTCAGTCGGTTAAGCGTCCGACTTCAGCTCGGGTCACGATCTCGCGGTCGGTGAGTTCGAGCCCCGCGTCGGGCTCTGGGCTGATGACTCAGAGCCTGGAGCCTGCTTCCGATTCTGTGTCTCCCTCTCTCTCTGCCCCTCCCCCATTCATGCTCTGTCTCTCTCTGTCTCAAAAATAAATAAACATTAAAAAAAATTTTTTATTTAATGCTTATTTTAATTAAACATTTTAATTTGTGTTAATGTTTTTATTAATTTTTTATTAATGTATATTTGAGAGAGAGAGAGAGTGTGTGTGTGAGTGGGGGAGGCCAAAGAGAGACGAGACAGAATCGGAAGCAGGCTCCAGGCTCTGAGCTGTCAGAACAGAGCCAGATGCCGGGCTTGAACTCATGAGCGGTGAGATCATGACCTGAGCTGAAGCTGGATGCGTAACCGACTGAGCCACCCAGGCGCCCCCTTTTGCATGTTTTTAAAATCTGTTTGTGGGGTGCCTGAGTGACTCAGTCAGTTAGGCGTCCGACCTTGACTTAGGTCATGATCTCACAGTCCGCGAGTTCCAGTTCTACCTCGGGCTTGCTGCTGTCAGTGCAGAGCCCGCTTCAGACCCTCGGTACCCCTCTCTCTCTTTCATGCTCTCTTTCGCTCTCAAAAATAAACAAACCTAAAAAAAAAAAAAAATCCGGTTGTTGGTTTTCTCACTGTGGGGTTTGTAAGAGTTCTTTGTATATTTTGGATACTAGTCTTTTATGGGAGAACAGTGGTCCCCCTTTATCCTCAGTTTGAGTTTCCCTGGCTTCAGCGACCTCAGGTCAACCCCAGCCCAGAAGCAGATGGTCCTCTCCCGATCGAGCCTCAGAAAGTCAAGAGCACATACGACTACATACATGCATGCAACACTACATACAACAGCTATGACAGTCACCTCGCTTCATCCCAGCACGTAGACACTTAATCATCTCTCATCACCGCAAGAACAAAGGTGATTCCCGTACAATAAGGTATTTTGAGAGAGAGACCACATTCACATGACTTTTAGTACAGTGTGTTGCTGTAATTGCCCTGTATTATTACCAGTTGTTGTCGTTCATCCCTCGCTGTGCCTAGTTTATACATGAAAATTTCTCCTACGAACGTACGTATGGGAAAAAACATGGCATATGTAGGGTTCGGTACTATCTGTGGTTTTAGGCACTCGCTGGCAGGCTTGGAAGGGATCCCTTGTGGATGAGGGGGCCGGGCTGGGGGGGAAGGCTAGTGTATGTCTTTGGCAAATGTCTTCTCCCGGGCTGTGGCTTGTCTTCTTGTTCCCGTGACATTTCCCACACTTTGGTGGGATCATCCTGGAAAGTGGTGGTTACCCTGCCGAGGCTGCCGAGAAGACAAAATAGAAGGCAGGAGCTGCTGGTGAGCATTTTACAACCACCAAGAAGGGGCAGCCTGAGCCTGGAGTCAAGAAATAAATGAGAAGAGACAGCACACGGGCAAAAAAGGGACAAATGGCTCATAAACGTATGGAAAGAAGATCAACGTTCAGGAGACATGAATTCAAAGCGATAAAGTGGCATTGCTTTTGCATCTATCTATCCGACTTTCAAAATGAAAAAGTGTGTTGCCCAGGGTGCAGGGAAAACAGCACTGTCAACGAGACTCTGGTTTGGAATATAAGCCACAGACACGTGACACATTGGTGACTTGAGTGAGATAGAAGCGTATTTCTTTTATGATGTAAAAGAAGGCTGTAGGTCAGCCGGAGCTGGTACCATGGGTCCATTTTCCTCAGGGACCTGGCTTCTGTCCGTGTGCCTGCTTATCCAGCACTCCATTCTTTTAAAAAAAATGTTAATGTTTTTATTTATTTCTGAGACAGAGAGAGACAGAGCATGAGCAGGGGAGGAGCAGAGAGAGAGGGTGACACAGAATCCAAACAGGCTCCAGGCTCTGAGCTGTCAGCACAGAGCCCGACGCGGGGCTCGAACTCACGAACCGTGAGATCATGACCTCAGCCGAAGTCGGACGTTCAACCGACTGAGCCACCCAGGCGCCCCATCCAGCACTCCATTCTTAAAGTCACACATCTCACAACGTTGGCTGGAGCGCCATGTCATATCTGCATCCCAGGCAGTGGGATGCAGGGGGAGAAAGAGAAGAGCACACACCCTCCTTTCTGGAAGCCCCTCCTCCACTCACTTCCACTTATATCTCATTGGCTAGAGCCTAGTCATGTGACTATACCTGACTGCAAGGGAAGCTGGGAAATTCAACTTTTATTCCAAGTGGCAATATACTAGCTCATGGTTCATGGGTTCCAGCCCCATGTAGGACTCTACTCACAGCACAGAGCCTGCAGCCTGATTCACATTCTGTGTCTCCCTCTCTCTGTCCCTTCCCCGCTCACACTCTGCCTCTCTCTCAAAAATAAACATCAAAAAAAATTTTTAAAGAAATTGGAGTTCTCGTAATATGAAAAAAGACCAAAAAAAAGTGAGGAAGTGAGTAGGTATTCTCATACCCTATTAGCAGTAGTATAAATTGGTATAACCTTTCTATCCTTCTATCCCTGTTGCTTTCCAAAAAATTGCTTCCTTTGGGGCACCTGGGTGGCTCAGTTGGGTAAGTGTCTGACTCTTGATTTCGGCTTAGGTCGTGACCTCACCATTTGTGAGTTCGAGCCCCAAGTCAGGCTCTGAGCTGACATCACAGAGCCTGCTTGGGACTCTCTCTCCCTCTTTCTCTGCCCCTCCCCCACTAGTTCTCTCTCTCTCTCTCTCTCTCTCTCTCTCTCTCTCTCTCTCTCAAAATAAATAAATAAACATTTTAAAAAATTTTCTTCCTTTGATTGCTACCCCCCTCCTTTTGTTTACAGATAAGGAAACCGAGACAACGGATGAAATGGCTCAGCCAAGGACATTATATTAATCAGGTTTCTCGACAGCAAGTGAAAGAAACCCAAATCAAACTGTGAGAATTCACAGGCTCACCTGACTACAAGGGTCATAGGTAGCAACAGGTTCAGGTATGGATGGATCCGGACAGTAAGTCAGAACTCTCTCCTCATCTCCTGGTTTATCTCCTATGTGTCGACTTCATTCTTGGAAGGCAGCTAAGCTCACCACTGTCCCACCGACACTGTACGATTTCATTCTTTCATAGGCCTTCCCATCCAGTGGCCCATAGCAGATGCAACCCTACTCCCCATCACATTCTGGTTAAAAAAGAGCACTTCTTTTCCAGTATTTCTAGTAAACATCCCAGAACTGACTCTCACTGGACTGCCTTGGGTCACATGCCCATCTCTGAGCTGATCAAGGGGGCCTGAGATGAGCCATGCTGATGTCCGGGCAGATCTGAGTCACTTGCTGATTCTTGGAGCTCAAGGATGGGGGTCAGCCCCCCTGGAACCAGAGAGACCAAGTGGGGGAGGGGAAATCCCCCAGGAAATTTGGCGTGCAGTTTCCGGAGAGCGAAAAATGTTGCCAGGTAGACTGAAAAATGAACGTCTACTACTGTTGAGCAGATTTGGGCAGGGCCACCCAGCAGCCTGGGTCCCCAAGTCCTGGTTCAGGGTACACCACAACCACCCTCGGTCTCTGTGTTGCCTAGGAACTCATTTTTAAGAAATCACAAAATGTAAACACAGACGAAAGGAGAAGTAATCAGAGGAAAATCGTACACGAAGGGGAGAGGTTCAGAAGGCCCTGGGAAAACATTCAACTGTGGGGCTTTGTTACCTTATTCACCTTGTCAAAAAGTTTTAAAACCTGATGAATTACATTCCCAAGGACTGAAACAATTTGCAGATGTGATCAAGAAAATGCTGACAGTAATCTTTGGGAAATCATGGAGATTGGGAACGGTGAGAAGACTGGAGTTGGGCAAATGTATAGAGTTTTCGTGTTTATTTATTTATTTTTTGAGAAAGAGAAAGAAAGAGAGAGCGAGTGCTCAAGCGGGGGAGGAGCAGAGAGAAAGAGGGAGAAAGAAATCCCAAGCAGGCTCTGTGCTCAGCTTGGAGCCCTCATTGGACTCCACCCCCCGGCCCTGGGAGCAGACCTGAGTCGAAATCAAGAGTCGGATGCTCAACCAACTGAGCCACTGGGCACCCCATGTTTAAGATGATTTAGGCAAAAATATTGGGAGGGATAAGTACCTAGTGATTTGTTAACAGTAGATCTCGAAAGAGCGGGGTTAACAAGAGAATGCTCACCTTTTATTTTATTCCCTTCTGTTATCATTTGCACTTTTTACCACAAATGTCTTGCTTTTAGAACCAAAATATTTTATTTTATTTTATTTTATTTTAACCAGTATATTTTAAAAGGCAATAACAATATTTCCATCCGAAGAAAAGAAGGCAAGAAGAACCTGGGTGGCTCAGTCTTTCAAGTGTCTGACTCTTGATTTCAGCTCAGGTCATGATTCCATGGTTCACCGGTTCGAGCCCTGCATCAGGCTCTGTGCTGACAGTGCAGAGCCTGCTTGGGATTCCCTCTCTCTCTCTCTCTCTCTTTCTCTCTCTCCCTCTACCCCTCTCCCCCACTTGTGCTCTGTCTCTAAAAAGAAAAAAAAAATCATCGTAAACACCAGCTAGATCATATTGTGCTTATTTTTTACTGAACTTTAGTAGCATTGGTTTCCCTCTTCCCTGGATAGTACTAGCCCTAATTTTCCTGTGTCAAGTGTTTTTCGCCCACCTACAATCCTTACAGAACAACTGTAGGGGAAGGAACTGTGATTCAAGTATGGACAATTACCACCTTTTTCCTGAAGCCATGGGAAGGTGGGATGGAGGGGCGTGTGTGTGTGTGTGTGTGTGTGTGTGTGTGGTCGCCTGCAACTATAGGGTCCCACCTAATACTGTGCTATTTATAACCCAGTTTTATAAACTTGCAAATATATTCTGGGGACAACTTTCTGCATCAGCACATAGACCTTTACCACATTTATTTTAATGATTATATAGCCATCCTGTTTGCTTGTATTTAATTTGAACAAGTTTCTGGGACCATTCTCCTTGACCACGATTCTAAAGAACATGGACCAGTGTTTTTCAAACCTCAGGTTTCAATACATTAGTAGGTTATAAAATTAACTTTCTGGGTCATGACTAATATTTTATTTATAAGCAGACTAGACTAGACCTAAATGGAATAGAAAATAGTAGGGGGAGCCTGGCTGGCTCAGTCTGTGGCGTGTGACTCCCGATCTGGGGGTTGTGAGTCTGAGCAGCTGCATGTTGGGTGTAGAGATTGCTTGAATAAATAAAACTTTAAATAGGTAGATAGATAGATAAAATATTTTTTTATTGTGTATTTAATTTTGAGAGAGAGAGAGCACAAGCAGGGGAGGGGCAGAGAGAGAGCAGGACAGAGGATCCGAAGCAGGTTCCGTGCTGACAGCAGAGAGCCCTACGCGGGGCTCACACTCACGAACCGCGAGATCATGACCAGAGCTAAAGTCCGATGCTTAACGGACTGAGCCACCCAGGTGCCCCAATAAATAAAACCTCTTAAAGAAAACGATGGAATGACATAGAAAGTACCAGAATGCACTAAATGACATATGTTAAAATCAATACTTTTGTTTCAGTATGTGTATAAACACATGTATGCCGGGTCATAATATAACATTTCTTTTTTACTCTGGATCGCTGTCCAAAAGTTTGAAAAATGCAGCTACTGACCGTGCTATTATGACCTAACTTTTTACATGAGTCTCTTTTCTCTCATAAACCCGGAACTGAACTTTCAAGGAATCAGGTATCTTTTTATACCTGTTTTATTGGTGATAAAGTCCTCTTCCCATTATCGAAATAACAAAACCAGAAAGCTTTGATTTAAACTTAGTAAAAGTTAAATGTAGTTTCAGGTCATTTTGGTTGTCTGTTAGCCAAATAGTTTGAATTTTCAGTAAGATAAAGGAAAGGCGGTCGGGATACATTCCCATCCCCATGGCCTCACTGGCTTAGAGAAGGGGGAGACCCAGACCCCAGTAAGGGTTATGTCTTACTAAAGTTTACAGAAGCCCCAGATTTTCTGATGTTCTTTAAGATGAAGCAAGAAAATTCTGTTTACTTTTGAGTTTTTCATGAGCTGCTTAATTTTTGAAAGTCCTCTATGGGGGACACCTGGCTGGCTCAGTTGGTAGAGCATGTGACTTCTGATCTCTGGGTGGTGACTTTAAGCCCCACGTTGGGTGTAGGGTTTACTTAAAAAAAAAAAGTCCTCATGGGAGGGTCATTTGCTATTAAATAACCCCTCTATTTCTACCGGCATGCAAATGATTACTTGGTTCTTTAGAACAGGCATCCAAAAGCTGTTTATGCAAAGGGCCAGATGAATATTTTAGGCTCTATGGATCTTCCTCGGCGTCTCAACTCTGCCATTGTAGACCCAAAACACAAAGGAATGAGTGTGGCTGACTTTCAATTCACTTTGCTGGTGGACATTGAAACATGAATTGTATAGAATGTTCATGTGTCAAAAAATTATTTCTTTGATTTTCTTTTCCAACCATTGAAAGATAAAAGCCTTTCCTTAGCTCACCGGTTGTGCAAAGAATATATGCGTTAGTGAAGGCAATTTGCTCACCTTTTAATTTTTTTAATATTTTATTTATCTAGTTACTTACTTCTATATTTATGTATTTTAAGTAAACTCTATGCCCTGTGTGGGGCTCGAACTCACAACCCCGAGATCAAGAGTCTTAGGCGCCACCCGCTGAGCCAGCCTGGGTGCCTCAACTTGTTCACCTTTTTAAATTTAAATTTTGGGGGCACCTGGGTGGCTCAGTGAGTTAAGCATCTGACTTTGGCTCAGGTCATGGTCTCATGGTTCATGGGTTCGGGCTCTGTGTTGACAGCTCAGAGCCTGGAGCCTGCTTTGGATTCCGTGTCTCCCTCTCTCTGTGCCCCTCTGCAGCTCGCACTCTGTCTCTCTCTCTCTGTCTCTTTCTCAAACACAGATAAACGTTAAAAAATAAATTTAATACAAAAAATGAAAATTTTTATTTTGTTTCCCAAATAGGTAATTTACCAGGGCTCAGAATTCAAAAAGTACAAACAAACAAACAAAAAAAAAATATATATATATATATATCCCCAAGCCATCCCTGCTATCAGACTTTTTGATCCTTATCAAAGCAGCAGGTTAAAAATGGCCTGTCAGGGTAATGTTAACTTTCATTTCTCTCATTATGAATGTGAGTTTTGTAGGACTGCAATGACAAGTTACCACAAACTTGGTGGTTTTACACAACAGAAATGTATTCTTTCACAGTTCCGGAAGCCAGAAGACAGAAATCACGGTGTCGGCGGGGCTGTGCTCCCTTCGAAGTCTCCAAGAAAGAATCCTTCCTGGCCACCACTAGCCTCTGGTTGGTGCTGGTGGTTCTTATTATTCCTTGACTTGTAGATGCAACCCTCCAATCTCTATCTCCATCTTGGGGTGACTTTCGCCTCTGTGTGTCTGTGCCTCTCTGTACAAATTTCTCTCTTCTTACAAGTTGTACTTAGGGCCCACCCTCATCCAGTACAACCTGGTTTTAACTTGCTAACATCTGCAAACACCCTATTTCTAGAGAAGGTCACATTCTTAGGTTCCAGGTAGACATGAATTTTGAGGGACACTATTCAATCCAGTAAAGTCGTAAATTTGGTATCTGTTCACGTCTCACATTGTAAGAGAACCATGTTGATCAGACTCATCACTATTTAGATAGCATAGGCTCATCTGAGTGCTCAGTCTTCATGCCCCAGACCTACTGGCTTTCGCAGCCCAACATACAACTCAAATAAAAATGGCGACTCCGGGGTGCCTGAGTGGCTCAGTCGGTTGAGCGTCTGACTTTGGCTCGGGTCATGATCTCGCAGTTCATGAGTTCAAGCCCCACATCGGGCTCACTGCTGTCATCACAGAGCCCACTTCAGATCCTCTGTTCCTCTGTCTCTGCCCCTCCCCAGCTCTCACTCTCTCTCTCCCTCAAGAATAAACATTAAATAAATAAATAAATAGATAAATAGATAAATAAAGAAATAAATGGCGGCTCCAGTAGATTCAACCCCAAGCACAATATGTAGCCTGATGTTATCCATAACTGAGTTGTACCCAATGGAAAGCAAGGCTGGGCATCTAGAAAGAACTAAGCCAATATTAGATGAATTGAAACGTGAGGAAGAGAAGTGTCCCCGTAAAACAATGATCACTCAAATTATTATTTATCATAATATTATATAACATTTGTGAGTGTTTACTGAGAGCCAGGCACTTTTCTAAGCCCTTTACGTGTATTAATTCAGGTAACCCTTTACGGGTAAACTGGGAAGGGGCAGAGGTAGGATTTGGACCTACGCAATCAGACTCCAGGCCACTCTGCTAAACTTCTCGAATAAGCTTAAAAGGGAGGGAGGAAGTTTTCAATCTCAGAACTAAGTGTTGTTTTGTTTTTTAACTTCCTCTGTTAGATTTTAAAACATGTGACATCATGGGGTGCTGGGTGGCTCAGTCGGTTAAGCAGCTGACTCTTGGTTTCCGCTCGGGTCACGATCTCATGGTTTGTGAGTCTGAGCCCCACCTCGGGCTCTGCACTGACAGTGTGGAGCCTGCTTGGGATTCTCTCTTTCCCTCTCTTTCTGCCCCTCCCCTGCTCGCACACACTCTCTCTCTCTCTCTCTCAAAATAAATAAACATTTAAAAAATAAAATGTGACATCAAATACAATATGCTACTCAGCCTGTGATTTTGAACACTTTCTTCCTATAAAGGACATCTAGCCTGGCCATCACCTTAGGCTTGCTTGCTTTCTTTCTTTCTTTCTTTCTTTCTTTCTTTCTTCCTCTCTCTCTCTCTTTCTTTCTTTCTTTCTTTTTTCTATGCTCCACTTCCTCCACACTCTTCCTTCACCCTAAGTTGCTATTTCAGATCAGTAAGATTACGAAGCCATAAATAGCTTTTCTGTGAATTATTCTACAGGAAGCTCAACCTGATCAGATCCTGCCCGTCAGGGGTAGAGCAAAAACAAACCAATACAAAACCCAAGGCAGGGTTTCTGAGTACAGAGAGGAGTGACACAGTCAGTTCTAGCTCTTGCAACCCTCCTTCAACAGAGACATGCCTTGCAGAGTGTGTTAAACACTGAGTAATTGATCAACTCCCCTACTTTTCGCATATAACGCACGAATGGAAAAAAGAGTAGGACACTACTAGAAGGATCAGTAGCTGAATAATATACCGAGGTGTTACAAGAAAGTTGCCGGTTACAATGCTTGAAAATACATCACTAATTCATAATTATATTTTCCTTTGCAGCTATGATGAACACCAATACATTTTCAGGGTTGGGAATGCAAGTTGGTGCAACCACTCTGGAAAACAGTACAGAGCTTCCTCAAAAAACTAAAAATAGAGCTACCCTACGACCCAGCAACTGCCCGACTAGGCATTTATCCATAGGATACAGGTGTGCTGTTTTGAAGGGACACATGCACCCCCATGTTTATAGCAGCATGATCAACAACAGCCAAAGTATGGAAAGAGCCCAAAAGTCCATCGATGGATGAATGGATAAAGAAAATACGGTATATATATACAATGGAGTGTTACTCGGCAATCAAAAAGAATGAAATCTTGCCATTTGCAACTATGTGGATGGAACTGGAGGGTATTAGGCTAAGTGAAATTAGTCAGAGAAAGACAAAAATCCTATGACTTCACTCATATGAGGACTTTAAGAGACAAAACAGATGAACACAGGGAAGGGAAACAAAAATAATATAAAAACAGGGCAGGGGACAAAACAGAAGAGACTCATAAATATGGAGAACAAACTGAGGGTTACGGGAGGGGTTGTGGGAGGGGGGATGGGCTGAATGGGTCAGGGGCACTAAGGAATCTACTCCTGAAATCATTGTTGCACTGCATGCCAACTAATTTGGATGTAAATTTTAAAAAATAAAAAATAAAATTTAAAAAAATACATTTTCGGCGTTTATACACATTCCTTAAATGAACCTGGTTGACCAGCTTGAACATACCAGTTTAAGACAAAGACCATGCAATTTATTTACTTTTATTATTTTTTAAAGACCTACTATATGCTAGGAAGAAGGGAGAAAGATGGTTGTTGTTTTGTTTTGTTTTTTCTCTCTTCCTAATAAATGAATTCAATTGAATGAATGTGCTCCAACCATAGCTTTTGCAAATTACAAGCAGTCATGCAGGCTGGAGTGGCTTTACCACTTAAGAGCTGTGGGAATTTGAGCAAGTTACTTAACCTCTCTGTGCCTCAGATTCCTCAGCAGCCAAGACAATAATACCTCTCTCGTAGATATACGATACATAATATGTCATATTACATATCATATAAGTATTATATATAATATGCAAAATACATACAAATATAATACAGTATATATTTAATAATATATGAAAATAGAATACAGAAATACATATATGTATATGTATATGTCTATGCAAAACATGTGCCTGACAGGGGCACCTAGATGGTTCAGTCGGTTAAGCTGACTTCGGCTTAGGTCATGATCTTGTGGATGGTGAGTTCAAGCCCTGCGTCGGGCTCTGTGCTGACAGCTCAGAGCCTGGAGCCTGCTTCTGATTCTGTGTCTCCCTCTCTCTCTGCCCCTCCCCTGCTCACTCTCTCTCTCTCTCTCTCTCTCTCTCAAAAATAAACATTAAAAAAATTTTTTTTTAAGTGCCTGGCATTTAGCAATGGCTCAATTAATGTTTATTATTAGTATATATTATATAATGATTAAAATAATGCATCTCATTTGTCTTAATTATGGCTATAGTAAGACCTCTCACAGCAGACCGTGGCCTTCTAACTTCCCTAACTGTCCCACATTGTTAGAAATGGACGCTCTCGCTGAGGAATGACCTTGTCCCAACCATGACGTGCATATGGGCCTTTTCTCTCACATCCATACTTTTATCCAAAGGAAAAAGTCTGCTGAACAGGTGGCCTTTCAGCAGTCGTGCTAATTACTTGTAGATGAAATGTCTACATGTCTGGACTTGCTGCCCCATCAACTAGTTGAAAGAACTCACAGACAAGCACGTCTATAAGGTGTGTAGCTTAGGAGCCACAAAGAAAAAGGAATTGAGTTAATGCCACCAGGTTTTACATTCTGTGCATTCTTCTTCTGTTCCGTCAATTATAGAAACACACATGGGGGAGGAGTGGGGAGGGGAAAGTGAGGCTCACTGTGGTGTCAGCAGGGCCCAATGTTAAGAAGGCCGTGAAGTTTAATGCCTATGAGCATTTCTGGAATAGGGAGACAGGTTGCGGTCTTAGCTCCTTCTAACCTGCAGTGGCTCCTCCCACAAGTCACTTAAGCCCCCTGCACCTTGATCTCAGTCCTGAACCTGTTGTCCCAGGGAACAGCTTCTGGGAGGGAGATTTGCAGATAGATCCTTTACCGGGAAGTGCTTAACACCCGTGAAGGGGTGAGGGGAGCAAGGGGGTGCACAGGGAGAAATTGAATTATGAGGCAGTTGCAGTGAAGGCCTCAGTCAGTCCCTTGCGGGGCCATAAAGCTGGGATGGCCCTCAGAGATGTTCTAAAGTGAGGCTGGGGGGCCGGGCCTTTGCATGCCTGCATCAACCAGGCATTGGTTTCTTTTTCTTTTGTTTTTTAATGTTTATTTTTGAGACAGAGAGAGAGAGAGAGAGAGAGAGAGTCAGAGCACAAGTGAGGGAGAGGCAGAGAGGAAAACAGAGACTCTGAAGCAGGCTCCAGGCCCTGAGCTGTCAGCACAGAGCCTGATGTGGGGCTCGAACCCATGAGCCATGAGATCATGACCTGAGCCGAAGTTGGACGCTTAACCCACTGAGCCACCCAGGGGCTCCAACCAGGCATGGGTTCTTAATGCAGGGAGGGGAGCCAATTTTGTCCCCAGAGAGCACCTGGCCATGTCTGGAGACATTTTGGTTGTTGTTGCTGGAGGAGGGGTACTACTGGGCATCCAGCGGGAGAGACCAGAGTATTGCTACACATCCCACAGTGCCCAGGACGGCTCCCACGACAAACAAGCACTGTCCCAAGGTGTCAAGAGTGCTGAGGTTTCTCAAGGATAAAGCCTGCTCTTGAAGTGGACTCATAATCTTAGAGCGGCTTTCTTTAGCTACGGGCAATTTCTGGAGAATTCACGAGAAATGTGAGTCAGCAGCAGCCAAGGCTCCCGGCAGCTGGGAGAATAAGTGACTGGTCCCGAAGGGCTATGTGGACAGCACATCACAATATCCACTACATCCTTTAAAAAAAAATCAACTTTTGGCTCTGCAAGTAATACTTGAATCCCACCTCCTTATAAAAATTAAAATGTTCTAGGGGCACCTGGGTGGCTCAGTCGGATAAGCGTCTGACTTCGGCTCAGGTCATGATCTCACGGTTCGTGGGTCCGAGCCCCGCGTCGGGCTCTGGGCTGACAGCTCTGAGCCTGGAGCCTGCTTCGGATTCTGTGTCTCCCTCTCTCTCTGCCCCTTCCCCACTCATTCTCTCTCTCTCTGTGTCTCTCAAGAACAAAATAAACATTAAAAAAATAAAAATAATAATAATAGTTAGAAAAAAAAATGTTCTAGACCAGGGTTTCTCAACATCGGCACTGTTGGCATTTTCGGCTAGATGTCTGTTGGTTGTGAAGGCTGTTCTGGGCTCTGTCTGTCAAACAGCATCCCTGGCCTCCACCCATTAGATGCTAGTAGCCTCTTCCCCTCCCCCAGCCTCCGCTGGACAACCAGAAATATCTGGAGACGTTGCCTCATGTTCCCTGGAAGGCAGAATTGCCTCTGATTGAGGATCGTTTTTCCCGGGTAAACTTAAAACAGCCCTTGACCACACAATTCCCAATCTTGGGAACCCTCCCCAGAAGTAACCACTACTGAAAGTTTGCACTGGATCCTTCCAGGTTCTTAGTACGTATTTATGCAGATACGTATGTGAGCATAGAAAATAGTGTGGGCTCTTTTGTTTCTTGTTTTGTTTTGTTTTGTTTTCCATAAATGTAATCACCTGACCACAGAAAATAGATCATATCTTTGTTCTGTTTCCTTTGGAAAAGACCTGAATTTTCATTCTGGTCACCACATTCGCCCCACACAGCCTGTGCTCTGGAAATGGGCATGTAGCACAGACCCAGATTAATCCATGTGAGCCAACCTCACAAACGGTGAGATCAGGACCCGAGCCAAAGGCAGACACTTAACCGACTGAGCCCCCAGGGGCTCCTCTATCTTCCTCTTTGAACGTGACTGAAGAATCCTAACTGCGGACCCTTTAGCAGCCATCTTGTGATCGTGGAATTAGAAGCCACCTTTTGTTTCTAGCTGCTGCCATGGGAGACGCAGCAGACAAACTGGAAGGAAACCTTGTGCTTGATGAAATCACCCAGCCCCTAACCAAACACAACCGGAGGCCCATGTTACCATAGATCTTGCAAGATTATGAACAACTGCCTCCAGCGATCCCCTCAGCCAGTCAGTATTACACTTTCTGTTGCATTCAACCTAGCATATTCTCAATGATCCCGTAATCCGGAACATGGATCTACCATAATTTATATAACTATTCCCCTATTAAAGCATACTTAACCAGTATAACTCCTATTTTCCACTTTAAAAATCCAGACTTTCGTGAATTCAGACTTTTTTCTTTAAATGTCTTGATTTTGGATATTAAACAGATCACTCATATATTCATTCCAAAAACATATCATGAACACTTGCTGTCACACTCACGTAGATACTGAGGATGCATAGGCAACAATACCAGACCCCTGCCCTCGGGGAGTTTTAATTCTTAGAAGGTAGATAACAAAATAAAACACAATATGAAACAGTACAGAACAGCATGAAAAAATACTATAATATAACATGACATAACAATACATAGGACATGACCGTGTGGCTATAGAGTCTACGGGCAACGTGGTTGGTTTTTACCAGTCACGGTTTTTTGGACCCAAGCTTCATGCAGCTTGAAAGCTCTATTTTTCGGGGCGCCTGGGTGGCGCAGTCGGTTAAGTGTCCGACTTCAGCCAGGTCACGATCTCGCGGTCCGTGAGTTCGAGCCCCGCGTCAGGCTATGGGCTGATGGCTCAGAGCCTGGAGCCTGTTTCCGATTCTGTGTCTCCCTCTCTCTCTGCCCCTCCCCCATTCATGCTCTGTCTCTCTCTGTCCCAAAAAAATACACGTTGAAGAAAAAAATTTAAAAAAAAAAAAGAAAGCTCTATTTTCTAGGAGGAAGTCATTGAGAGCTCTGAGTACATATGGTCCTCCTCACGGGAGGGAGATCAAACATACAATTTCTAAGAGCAGTGTCTGGGTGATGTTTCAGGGTGTGACTATAGGTTGAAAGCCCCAAGGAGGTAAGAGCCCTGTGTCACCATTAGTGTTTGTTAGAACTCTCGGCCTATTTGAAAGCGGCCAGAGAATTGCTTGCTATTTCCTTCTTTCAGTATGTCTGATCACCATCACTGATTAACGGAGCTGCAATGGAAACGTAATCGGAACATTTCTGAAGCAAAGTTAGATTGAAACAAGTTTAGGGCAAGGCTTTCAAATCAGAAGCCCTAGTGGCTAAGAATGTGGAACCATTGCTCTGTTAAGAAGGTTAGCCGTTGTGGGGCACCTGGGTGGCTCAGTCGGTTAAGCATCTGACTTCAGGTCGGGTCATGATCTCACGGTTTGTGGCTTTGAGCCCCACGTCGGGCTCTGTGCTGACAGCTCAGAGCGTGGAGCCTGCTTCAGATTCAGTGTCTCCCTCTCTCTCTGCCCCTCCCCTGCTCGCACTTTGTCTGTCTCTCTCTCAAAAATAAATAAAGATCTAAAAAAAAAAAAAATTTGTTTTTTAATAGTTCAGGTTCAGGGTTCCTGGCTCAGTCCGTAGAGTGTGTGACTGTAGATCTCAGGGTTATGAATTCAAGCCCCATGTTGGGCATAAAGCCGAAGTCGGATGCTCAACCGACTGAGCCACTCAGACACCCCTAAAAAATTTTTTTTAATACTTCAGTTTGCTCTTTTATCCAGAAAACAATTGTGTAATCACATCAATGTCCTTTGAGAGGTCTTGGAACCTATTCCTTCCTTCTCATCAATACCACAAGTGATATTTTCAGGACTTAACTGTTGTTGGTTTGTTGGTTTTTTAGGAGTTTTTTTTGTCTTTGTTTTTTTATTTATTTTTTATTTTTTTTAAATGTTTTATTTATTTTTAAGACAGAGAGACAGAGCATGAGTGGGAAGGGGCAGAGAGAGAGGGAGACACAGACTCTGAAGCAGGCTCCAGGCTCTGTCAGCACAGAGCCCAACGCGGGGCTCAAACTCACGAACTGTGAGATCATGACCTGAGCCGAAGTTGGATGCTTAACCAACTGAGTCACCCAGGCACCCCTGTTTTTGTTATTTTAATTTTTTTTTTAACACTTATTTATTTTTGAGACAGAGAGAGACAGAGCATGAATGGGGGAGGGTCAGAGAGAGGGAGACACAGAATCCGAAACAGGCTCCAGGCTCTGAGCCGTCAGCCCAGAGCCCGACGCGGGGCTCGAACTCACGGACCGCGAGATCGTGACCTGAGCTGAAGTCGGACGCTTAACCGACTGAGCCACCCAGGCGCCCCTGTTTTTGTTATTTTAGAGACCGAGAGCGCAAGCAAGAGGGGCAGAGGGAGGGAGAGAGAGAATCCCAAGCAGGCTCCACGCTGAGTGTGGGTCGACGCAAGGCTTGATCCCACGACCCTGGGATCATGACCTGAGCCCAAATCAGGAGTCAGATGCTCAAGTGACTGAGCCACCCAGGCGCCCCATGTTTTTTAGGAGTCTCAATTAATAAGCAACATCCTGTGCCCTCATCCAAATGCAGAATACATTGAAGGACAAATGTAGGTGTCCTAGGGACAACAAATGATCACTTTTACCTCTGAGAAAACTGATTGGAGAACACGGCTTCCACTAGCAGAACTGTAGACAGGTGGGCTTGCAAACATTTCACCCCTGAACGTGAACAAGCTCACTTATTAGGGTACTGTCAGGGTCGTTGATAGAGAAGTCCCGAATCTTGGTGGTTTGGCACAATAGATGGTTAATCCTTGCTCCTGTAAACTCCTGATCAGAGGAACATCTCCCCCACGTGAAGATTTGGGGATCTATGTCCCTGAATCCCCATTTTGTGGCTCCAGCATCTTTTTTTTTTATTTAAAAAAAATTCGAACCCAATGTGGGGTTCGAACTCATGACCCCGAGATCAAGAGTCACACGCTCCACTGACTAAGCTAGCCAGGCACCACTGTGGCTCCACCCTGGACTCCCAAGGATGCGCACTGGTACCAAGACAAAAGGCGTGGATGTGGGGGTGGAAGGCATGGGAGCCCCAGGGAGTTCTGGAAGGAGAGTGTTTTGGGCAGACAGAGAAAAAGCACAGGGCAAAGGCCATGGGGTGTGTGCAAGCCTGGGCTGCTGGAGGAGGAGCAAGGAAACAGTGTGGGTGTCAGAGTGGAAGTGTGTAAGGGAGCAGTAGAAAGCTTTAGGAGATTTTAGGGGTATAGGACAGACATGGTTCCTGACTCCTCTAGAAGGGTAGGCCCCACTGACACTGGGGTGAAAGCACGACTCCATCCACAGAAGACGGTCAGTTCTCAGCTCAACCAAGAGTTTTGAGGCAGGAATGTGGGGCCCAATAGCCAAATTATGTGATCATTTCAAGAATGGACATTGAGAGGACACGGGTCTCAGAAAGTCTTATGTCCAGGGGCGCCTGGGTGGCTCAGTCGGCTGAGCGTCCGACTTCGGCTCAGGTCATGATCTCGCGGTTTGCAGGGTCGAGCCCCGCATCGGGCTCTGCGCTGACAGCTCAGAGCCTGGGGCCTGCTTCGGATTCTGGGTCTCCCTCTCTCTGCCCCTCACCACTCGTGCTCGGTCTCTTGCTCAAAAATAAAATCAAACAAATTTTTTTTTTTTTTAAAGGAAGTCTTACGTATACAATGCTCATAGGCTTGCATTTTACCCTATAATGGCCGGAGCCAGTGGGAAGTTTTGGTACTTAGAGTAAGCAGCTCCCTGCCATCCAGGCTCAGGTAGGAGGGCACTTCCTCTCCCCCTGCAGTTGGGTGGGGCCGCGTGAGTAATTCTGGCCAATGAGTGATGTGCAGGAGCCAGGGATCACTTCTGGTTAGAGCATTTAATTGTAGATTCGGGACTCTCCAGGCAGCTTTCTTTTTCTCTAGTTGGGTCATCAGCAGTGCTCAAGATGGTGGCTGCTTCATGACTTGGGGCCCATGAATCACTGCAGCTTCCTGAGCCGCCCCCCCCCCCCGACCCCCTGATCCCCGTAAAAACTGGAGACAGACCGGGATACATGAGCCACCAAGATTGTGAGGGTTCTACTACACGTACCCGCGATTCCCCACCTGGGAACATTCTCTGGACCTCACCTAGGGCGGGCAGTAATGCTGGGGACTTGTCCCACCAGCAGCCCTCAGCAACATGGTGCTCAGCCCTCAGATGGGATAAGTCTGACATGTGCTCTAGGTGCCTTGGCCGTGAACGCTCTGGCCTACGGGAGGCGAGGTGAAAGTCTCAATGGCGGGCCTGGGCCCCCGGTCCGTGCTAAGCACAGAGAATTCATATCTCCAGTCCCTCTGCAGAGGATTTCATCCGAGTGGTGGGAGCTTCCAAAGTGGAGAGGGAGGAGGGAAAAGGAAACGAGGGGATGGGGCTGCCTGGAAATCACTTCACCCCTCGGCATCCAGGTCCCTCTAGTTAAGCACTTTAACCTGATTTCTGCAGGGTAATGTGTTAGGGCGTCCCTCCCTTCCTGCCTCTGGTCTCCCAGCCGCGTGTTCCCCTGTGGTTGGCATTAAGGAAGCAAGAGCTTGACTGTGACCCACAGCAGCCGCACACAGTGCTAGTCCCAACGACAGCAAAGCCATCTGTCTTGAGTGGCCTCCTTGGTCAGGAACCACCCCCTGCCTACCTCTCATGATGAGAGGGGACATTTGAACCCACCCTGAACTCAGGTTTGGGAAGCCCTGCTTACCGCTGCCCGGGGGGCAGCCCCTCTCGGAGCAGAAGTCTCATTTTATGGCTCTGATTTCAGAGCTGCCCAAATTGATGCCTGCTTTCTCCCCCAGGACTGGCTTGCCTTTGAGACTCCACTGCACGGGGACAATTCACACATCAAGAGAGAGCTGCTAGCATTTACCAGTGTAGGGGCTGGGGGGCCCTTGAGGAAGAAGCTGGGAAGAAAAGGGGGATGGATTCTTTGTCCTGTCTGGATGTCCTCAGGACAACGGAGGGAGGGTGCCAGGACCTGGATGGAAGGTCCCCGAGATCTTGTGAGAAAAGAGAATCATGAATCAGACACATTCTGCTTCCTAGATGTTCATATCAAGTGTGCTCATCCCCAAATGTGGATGATTATTCCTGAGATTTCTGCTATTAAAATAACCAAGTTCGCAATTATATGAGGACAAACCGCCTCTCTAACCTCCACAAGTACAGTCATCGATAACGGTGGGGACTTTTTGTTTTCCCTAATTCTGTATCTTTCCTTTCCTGGGGGCATAAAACAATGGCGATAAGGCCACGCTGGGCTGAAATGCTGGATGTTGCCATGTTGCTGTGCCGGGACCAAGAAGGATTTGATTTTTGCTTCGCAAGGGTGGTGATTATCATAGCGGAAATCGTCATGCGGGCATTTTCCAACATTCGCCTAATATCTGGAGAGGCTATTTTAGGCTTTGGCAAATATCTGCATTCATTTTCCTATTTGATCACTACTGCAAACAGGGGAGGAAACCTTGACCTTGTGTAATAATCTCTGACCTCAGCTCTAGGCAATAGCTCTATCCTAGTGACCAGCCCGTTTGGGTATTAAGCCAAGAGTGACAAGAGCACCTTACATGGTTACGGATCCCCACCCCGAGAGTGCCCTGATTTTATTCAAAGGGTCCATCGTTTGGGGGGGGGGGGGGAGAGTCAATCAGCTGTCCAGATCTCAATTCCTTCCCTGACCTACAAGTCCTGGCCAAAGCCTGTTCTGATTTCTTGGTGCTAATTGGCCGTTCTCTCCGACTCCTGACCCTTGGAACCCTTCATGCTATGCTGCTGGTAAAGGGCTTTCCAGGAGAGGAGAAACATCCTGGTTTGTAGTATTTGCCAGTTCCCATGGTGGAAATATTTCCACCATAACTGATTTCAAGCAACCTATGTTTCAACAACTGGCTCTTAAGATTCCTAAATTTGGGGGGTGCTTGGCTGGCTCAGTTGACAGAGCATGCAACTCGTGATCTCAGGGCTGAAACATTGAGCCTCACGTTGAGTATAGAGATTACTTAAACATAAAATCTTAAAAAAAAAAAAAAAAAAAAAAAGATTCCTGAATTTTGAACAGTTGGCTCTCCGGAGCAGGGACAAGCCTGCTACGGTATGCTGTTGCCTATGGGTGAAGCACAAGCAAAAATATTCACTGACCTCACAGTTCGTGAGTTCAAGCCCCACGTGGGGCTCTGTGCTAACAGCTCAGAGCCTGGAGCCTGCTTCGGATCCTGTGTCTCCTTCTCTCTCTGCCCCACCCCCCACTCCGCCCTGTCTCTCTCTCTCCTCTCTCTCTCAAAAATAAATAAACAGTAAAAAAAAGTTTTTTTAATTTTTACAAAGAATGTCGAGTTTATACACGTTTTTGTAGGCCATCTGCCCCAGCCTATGGAGGGAGGTCTTCATGTAAGCTTTTAAAAGCTCTCCTCTAAAAGGCAATTAAAAAGAAAAGTTCCTTCTTGACCAGAGCAAAAGCTGAATTTTAGTCCCCTTCAGCCTGGTGCTTTTGTGCAGTGCACAATCTGCCTAACTGTGTCGACCCTGCATGTAAGCTGGTCTTTAACTTGGGACTGGTGAGTATCCTCCAAAGGGCATCTGGCTGGGTCCCATCCCAAGGCTTTCTCTTGGCATCTGCTGCCCAAATGTATGCTATGAGCTGGGCTCCACCTTGGCCCAGTGCTGCAGACGTCCCCAAGCTTCTGCTACGACCTCTACCCAGGCCCGGCCAGGGCCTGCCACCAGCCTCACTGCAGGGCCACCTAGAGCCCAGCCGTGGTCTACCCCGTGGCAGGTAGTGTGCAAGGATGCCTCGGGAGTGCTCCCTGGGCCTGCTCTCTGCCTGTCCATGCCTGTGTCCGGGGCAGCTCAGCACCCTCCCCCCGACTTAGTCAGAATCAGGTGTGGGCTCAGGCCCTCCTCCCATGCGTTCCCCTCCACTGCCCCCTCTTTCCCCTCCGGGCCCTCAGCTCTCAGATTTTCTCTTCTCCATCACACTCCACTGAGCCAGAAACCTGAGCCACGAGCCTCCCTCTTCCCTTCTTCGTTGTCCCCGAGCCTTTTCGTCGCTCATTTTCTCCAGTCGTTTTCAAAACACTAGGTAGATACTTGTACATTTTTTCCTAAATCCCATTTTTTAAACAGCTGAAAAGGGTGTCACGTTTGCACCCCATAAATACTGACATCTTAAAACATTTTCTTCACACTGAAATGATCCCCAAAGAACATCAATATCATGATAGTTTGTTTTCCACCATCATCTGTTCTTAAAAAGCCGTGAACAATATGGGACGCCTGGGTGGCTAGATCCGTTGGGCGGTCGACTCTTGGTTTTGCCTCAAGTCATGATCTCACGGTTTGTGAGTTCGAGCCCCGCGTCGGGCTCCGCGCTGACAGCATGAAGCCTGCTTTGGATGCTCTGTCTCCCTCTCTCTCTCTGCCCCTTTCCTGCTCTTTCTCCCCCTCTCTCTCTCTCTCCAAAATAAATAAATACACATTTTAAAAATAAATAAATAAGCCATGAACAATAGAATGGAAATATTACTTGACCCTCTTTGCCAATAAAATCTTCAAATACATATATGTATTTTATAATGTATTTAAGTAATCTCTACGCCCAACACGGGGCTCGAACTCACCAGTCCAAGATCGAGTCACATGCTCCACCAACTGAGCCAACCAGGCATGCCTAAAAATAATAAGATTTTTTTAATTAAAATTAAGTAATGAAATAAGGTTTTATTTAATAGTAATCAAATAAAATTTTAATAAGATTTTATTCGAAAAGAAGATTGGGGAGAAGCCTGACTGTCCTTTGTAAAGGGACAGAGGGAACACTGGGCAGAGGGCAGTGAGAACAAAAGCTGGCAGAAAAGCTATAAAAGGAAGGGGAGGAACTATAAACTGATTCCCTTAGGGGCGCCTGGGTGGCTCAGTCGGTTAAGTTCCAGCTTCAGCCTAGGTCATGATCTTGCTGTTCCCAAGTTCGAGCCCCGCATCAGGCTCTGTGCTGACAGCTTAGAGCCTGGAACCTATTTCAGATTCTGTGTCTCCCTTTCTCTCTCTGCTCCTCCCCCACGCACACTCTCTCCCTCCCTCAAAAATAAACATTGAAAAAAAATGTTTTTTTAATTATACTGATTCCCTTAAACTCTCCCTGGTTCAAAGCCTGATATTCTTGCTGTTCTAAACATGTCTCCCTTTCCAACAAGGACTCCGAACCTGATGCATGATCCTGTTATCAGAGAAGGAAGGGGAAGGCTTTCTATACTTTGCAAGGGACCCTTATTATCTACACCCTCTAGGCCAGGCTCTGGATCTTGGGCTATGGAGTGTGATGCCCTAGGACCAATTATTTTTACACATTGGTTTAATGTCCTCCATGTACAAACACACACACACACATACACAGAGTTATAGTTATGCTCGTATAAGCATAACATGTTTCAAAAGGACACACAAGAAATCAGGAAGAGTGAATGACTCCAGGCAGAGGGTCTAGAACTTTTTAATTATGCAACATTTTGTTACAGTTTGAATATTTTCCATATACATGGATAACTTTCTCAATGATAAAAGAAAAGTAACCTTGGGGCGCCTGGGTGGCTCAGTCGGTTGAGCGTCCGACTTCAGCTCAGGTCATGATCTCACAGTTTGTGGGTTCAAGCCCCGCATCAGGCTCTGTGCTGACTGCTTGCTCAGAGCCTGGAGCCTGCTTCAGATTCTGTCTCCTTCTCTCTCTGCCCCTCCCCCGCTCACGCTTTGTCTCACTCTGTTTCTCAAAAATAAATAAAATGTAAAAAAAAAAAAAAAAAAAGAAAAGAAAAGTAACCTTACAGGCATATCATGCAAAGAGCTTCCTTATTTGTCTCACTTTTGTGCTGATGTAATACATACATGGTAAAACAGTTACTTTTATGTGTCAACTTGATTTGGCCACAGGGTACCCAGATAACTGGCCAAGTATTTTTCTGGGTGTTTCTGTGAGTGTGTTTTAGATGCATTGAACATTTAAATCAGCAGACTGAGTAAAGCGGATTGCCCCCACAATGTGGTGGGCCTCATTCAATCAGTTGAAGGTCTGGATAAAGTAAAAGATGACCTTTGAGCTACGACATTAGCTTCTCTTGGATCTACCACAGCCTGCTGGCCTTCAGAGTTGAACAAGGACATTGACTCTGCAGAGTTTGGGCTTGCCAACCTCCACTATTTGTGTGAGCCAATTCCTTATATAAAGAGATTATATACGTATATCTATATATATTGTAATATAGTAATATACACACATACCTCTCCTACTGATTCTGTTTCTTTGGAGAATCCTAATACACATAGACATTTTTTTCTTTACATTAAAATGTTTTTAATGTTTATTTATTTATTTTGAGAGCCAGAGAGAGAGAGAATGTATGTGCACGAGCAGGGAGGAGCAGAGAGGGGGAGAGAGAGAATCCCAAGCAGGCTCCTTACTGTCAGTGCAGAGCCTGACACAGGGCTCAAACTCACAACCGTGAGATCATGACCTGAGCCAAAATCAAGAGTCCGACATTTAACTGACTGAGCCACCCAGGCAGCCCTTCTTGACATTTTAAAAATATTTTTTTTCTTTTTCTCCCCAGCTTTACTTGAGATATACTTCACACACAGTATAATTCACCCATTTTAAGCTTACATTTCTGAGTTTGGGCCATTGCCTCCGCGTGTATAACTACCGTCACTATCAAAATAAATCAATAAAATATATTCTGTTCACACGCACATAATTTAAAAATCATACAAAGCTATCCATCAGACATGATTTAGTTTGGCTCTGAGTGGCGAGCAATGAAAAATAGCAGAGGATTGCCAGCAGTGCACTGAGATGAGGGACAATTCACAGTATCTCCTCTAGGGGGTCAATGTTTCAAACGACAGAGGTGATAGCTCGATTTACCTGCTCCTAAATCTCATTTTAGCAGTTTTGTTTTATTTTTCTGTATTTATTTTTTTTAAGTTTATTTAAAGAGAGACAGAGAGAGTGAGCAAGGGGAGGGCAGAGAGAAACCCCAAGCGGGGCTCGAACTCACAGACCATGGGATCATGACCTGAGCCAAAACTAAGAGTTGGACGCTTAACCAACAGAGCCACCCAGGCGCCCCTCATTTTGGCAGGTTTTTTTCTTTCTTTCTTTTTTTTAATGTTTATTTGAGAGAGAATGAGTGGGGGAGGGGCAGAGAGAGAGGGAGGCAGAGAATCCCAAGCAGGCCGTGCAGCTTAAAGTGCAGAGCCCAATGCAGGGCTCTGACTCATGAATCATGAGATCCTGACCTGAGCTGAAATCAAGAATCAGACGCTTAACCAACTGAGCCACCCAGGCGCCCCTGGAAGTTTTCTTATCTTAGAAGCTTGGATAATTAATTGGCTTAAAGTATAATAAACGTTATCAGACTCTAGAGATGCCCTACCATGATCTTGAAAAGCACACTTAGCAAATGACAAGAAAAAAGTTGTGTGTTACAAGAGATTTGCAAATATACCCATATCCTGCATCAACGTAAGTTTTTGTTAGAGAAAATTTTGACATTCGTTTTGTAATTTATTAGATTATTATTCATTGAATTTGCCATGGGCCACGGCTTGTAGGCAATTACCACACGGCACTTTGCATGTTTGCAAAGTGAGGTAATCTAACTGACAAATAGCTTTGCATGTATAGGGGCATTTTTATGAAGACTGAATTTCACAATTTATAATGCTACGATAATAGTATGTCTTACAGTCATTAATTTTTTTATGGTTTTTTTTTTCTTTTTGTATGCTGGAGTCAATAGATTTGCCCTTTTTATTCTTAAGGTCTCAAACAGGACCTGATAAGACCATTGGCCCCAAACCCTGTGTACGTGTGTTAGGAATGCATTTGCTGCAAGTAACAGACAACCCAACATACAGGGGCCTGAACGAAGCAGGATTATTTTTCTCCCAAGATGAGAAGCCAGGAGGTGGCAGTCCAGGGCTGGTGTCCAGCAATTTCTCTGTTTCCTTCTACTTTCCTGCTACAGCATCTTTAACATTTTTTTTAAGTGTTATTTGTTTATTTCAAAAAAAAAAAAATTTTTTTTAATGTTTATTCATTTTTTTGAGAGAGACAGACAGAGCATGAGTGGGGGAGGGGCAGAGAGAAAGGGAGACACAGAATCTGAAACAGGCTCCAGGCTCCGAGCTGTCAGCCCAGAGCCGGACGCAGGGCTCGAACCCACAAACCGCGAGATCCTGACCTGAGCCCAATTCAAGAGTCGGACACTTAACTGAGCCACCCAGGCGCCCCTAGCATGCTGGTTTTCATCTCCTGGTTACAAGGTCGCTATGCAGCTGCAGGCATCACATCCGTGCTCCAGACAAGAACGATGAGGGAGGGAAAAAGCCCTTGCTGGTTGTATTTATCCCTATTGATGCTGTGGGAGGGGAATGAAAGCTTCTCCAGTAACCCCTCAGCACGCTTCCTTTTACATAGCTTCAAAGGGGAAAAGGGCTGGATAATCTCATTTTTAGCTCTGGCCTCCAGGCAAGAGAGAAGAGTTTTGAGTGGAGGTTAAGAGAGCCTCCCCGCTGTGCCACAGAAGCTACAGGAGCCGGGGCAAAAAACAACCTGAATAATTAAGTTCAGCACCCAAAAAAATGCTGCTTTTGTAACTGATGAGCAACTTCTTCAAGTTCTAAGCCTCTAAGAAAATGGTTTCTGCAACAAAAGTACCCAATAGCTTTCCACTGTGGGTGTGAGCGTTAATATTCTAACCCAGTGGTTCTCAAACTTACTGTTGAGCAACATCACCCGAGGCCTTGTTAAAACCCAGGGGCTGGGCCCACCCAATAGACCAAGGGTGGGGCCTGAGAATTTGCGTTTCTAACAAATTCCCAGGTGCCGCAGCTGATCCTAAAACCCCGGGTTGAAAATCACTGTTCCTGCCAGTCTATTATGGTAATAGACATTTGTGCCCTTTTCTTTTTCTTTTCAGTTTATTTATTTTTTGACAGAGAATGCGCACGCCCCGAGCAAAGAGGGGCAGAGAGAGGGAGAGACAGAACCCCCAGCAGGCTCTGCACTCTCGGCATGGAGCCTGAGACAAGGCTTCAACCCACAAACTGAGAGATCACGACTTTCACTATCAAAAGCTGGATGCTCAACCTGAGCCCCCCAGGCACCCCAGACATCTGTGCCATTTTCAGTCTTTTGTCTCCTATTCCCAAACTGTGAAGAACAACCTTGTCACAGTGAAAAGTGGGAGGAGGGCGTTGCGGCAGAGGGAACAACAGGTAGAAAGGGCCTGCCCTGGACAACGGCTGTTTTGCTCACCAGCAGCCATCTTGCTTCTCCGGGTAACAGCACCTTGGCTTGCATTTGGGGAGCTCCCTGACTGCAGGACTTGAGTTTCTCGTGGGGCGGATCGTGCCTCCTGTTCTGGTGGGGAAGATGGGAGGCACGAGACCCAGGATTGCCTAATCAGTGCATCCCACATGACGGGTCCCAACGATTGGTCTGGGGATAGTCACCTGACCTCGGCTGATTCAAGGGCCTTTTCTAGAGCAGTTGGGAGGAAGTGAGAATCCTGTTTCCACTAGGGTAGCTAATCAGGACAAAAGATTAAAGAGGACTTCACGTCCCGTCCCGTTGGGAGAGACCAGGAATGAAGATAAGACATCAGAGGCTGGGGCAACCAATGGAGACCAGAGGCATCCACTCCTTACTCCGGCCTTCTCTGGAACTTCTCAGGTGCACGGGCCAATATCCTCCTTTACATATAGGCCAATGTGAATGGGATTTCTGTCCCCTGTGACTGAAAGAGTTCTGACTAACCCAGGATAAGACCTGAGAGGGCTTGGTGCAACTTTGAGAGGAAGTGAAAGAAGGCAAGGACCAAGGGGAGAATGGGCATGAGAAGCCTGGCTGAGAGCCAAGGCACAGAGGGCCTTGCAGGCCACGGTAAGCATTTTGAATCTTTAACTCAGTGAACTGGGAAGCCACTGAATGGTCTGAAGCACAAAAGTCATATGAAAATGGCTCTTCGGGGACATAGGACATCAAAACACGTGACTATTAGCTTCTCAGACAACACATATTCAAAGTTTCAATCTGTTGACTTGAAAGTCTACTTTGAGGGTGTTCTCTGAAATTCTGTGAGGGCATTGGCCACTAGGACTTTTGTGTCCAAACACCGGCAGTCACCTCTTTGGATAGGAGCCATCAGAAAGAGGGCAGAATAATACGAAATTATTTGGGGGGTCATAGTTATAGGAACGATCCGATTCCATTCGTGTTTTCTTATCTTCTAAAATATTTTTAATGTTTATTAAAAACATTGGGGGGAAAGGGACAGAGAGAGAGAGGCTGAGGATCTGAGGTGGGATCCGTGCTGACAGCAGAAAACCCGATGTGGGGCTTGAACTCACAAACCACGAGATCATGAGGTCAAACACTTAACTGACCAAGCCACCCAGGTTCTCCCCATTCTTGTCTTAAAAAGAGGAAAGAAGGGGGCACCTGGGAGGCTCAGTCAATTAAGCATCCAACTCTTGATTTCAGCTCAGGTGATGATCCCAGGGTCGTGGGATTGAGCCCCACATCAGCCTCCAAGCTGAGCATAGAGCCTGCTTAAGATTCTCTCTTTTCCTCTCTCTCTTTGCCCCTCCCCTGCTTGCACTCTGTCTCTCTCTCTCTCTCTCTCTCTCTCTCAAAAATAAATAAATAAAAAATCAAAAGGAAGGCAGGAACTGTGTGTCTGCTTCGTTGTACTGATTGGACCCACTATACCAAACTGCTAACAGTGACTGCAGAAGAGGAATGTGCTTTCTTCTGTATACATTTCTGTATTTGATTTTATTTTTACAACAAGCATGTATAACTTTTAAAATTAATGAAGAGTGAATATCCTAACTACTGGAAAATAATTATGCCAGTATCTATTAAAATTTTAAAAACGCATACCCTTTTCTTGTTAACCAGCATTCCCACTGTGGGATTCTCTTATGAAACCAGGGTCAGAAAATTTCCTTTGTAAAGAGCCAGATAGTAAACATTTTAGGCTTTGTGGGCCATCCAGCCTCTGTGTCAATGAGTCACCTCTGCCAGAGTAGTGGGAAAGCAGCTATGGCTATTATGTAAATTAATGCATTTGGCTGTTTTCCAATAAAACTTTATTTGCAAAAATACATGCTGGGCTGGATTTGGTCTGTAGAATTTGGTTTGTCAACTTGTGCTATAGAAAAAAAGCACATACACGAACATACATACTAGGATGTTCATTGCAGAATGTTTGAAACAAAAAGAAAAAAAAAGGCAAAATACTTGAACAGCAAACATGGATCTTTAGTTTATTAGTACAGTGGCTGATAAATTGCGGCATGTTTAAACTATGCAATTTTGTACAAATACTAAAAAGAACCAGTTAGGGGCACCTGGGTGGCTCAATTAAGCGTCCGACTTCGGCTCAGGTCATGATCTCGAGGTTCGAAGAGTTGGAACTGTTCAAGCGTCAGGCTCTGGGCTGACAGCTTGGAGCCTGGAGCCTGCTTCAGATTCTATGTGTCCCTCTCTCTCTGCCCCTTCCCCACTCACGCTCTGTCTCTCCCTCTCCCTCTCAGGAATAAATACATATTTTTAAAAAGTAAAAAAATAAATAAGTAAAAAGAACCAGTTAGACCCATCCCTACAGACCTAGATGAACGTCCATAAGGCCTTAACAGAGATTTGCAGAATAACGGAAATAATACCTAGAGCCGCTTTTCACAAACCCGTGAATGCCAAGTCACTTTGCAAGGCCTCCCACTGCGCTTGAAGCGCACTTCCTGGTCCCACAGCTGAGCTTGGCCACGTGACATGCTTTGGCCAATAGAACGTCGGCAAATGTCCTATGCGCAGAGCAGAGCCCGTCGTGTCTTGCACCGTTTGACTTGGCCCGTGGAACTCCTGTGGGAGCCTTGAGAGGAGCACGTCTCAAGTAGCCACTGGTCCAGGGAGGATGAGGACACGTGGGGCGGACCCGGTCCAGTGCCCCTGCAGCCTGGCACAGAATTGGCCAGCGGAGCCCAGCTGACACTCGTAGACCCATTAGCATGAGAATAAATGCCTTTTTTTGAGAGAGAGAGAGAGAGAGAGGGAGTAAGCAAGGGGTAGAGAGAGAGAGGTAGAGAGAGAACCAGGGCTCACCCAAAGCGGGGCATGTGACTCTTGATCTTGGGGTTGTGAGTTCGAGCCCTACATTGGGTGTGGAGATTACTTAAGAATAAACTCTTTTTAAAAATAAATAAAATCTTTTAAAATATAGTTTATTGGAAAAGGAGAAGGGGAGAAGGAGCGGGCTCAGTCGGTTAGGCGTCAACTCTTGGTTTCAGCTCAGGTCATGATCTGGCAGCTCGTGGGTTCGAGCCCCACACTGGGCTCTGCGCTGACAGAAGGGAGCCTGCTTGGGATTCTCTCTCTCCCTCTCTCCGTCTCTGCCCCTCTCCTGCTGTCTCTCACTCTTTCCCAAAGCAAATAAATAAACTGGAAAAAAAAGAAAAAGCATTCTGTTCTACTGGGATTCCTGGACAGGTAGGATTATGCCTGGATGTGCCAGGAGCCACTGTGGTGAATAAAGCCAACATTGTGTGAAAAGAACTAAAAGCTGGTGAGAACCCAGGTCCTGTTGGCATGACTCAAGGTCCTTGACTCAGCACTGCCTGAAACCAGACTTTCCCCTGTATTCCCAGTTCTACCAGCCAATAGGTGTATTTTCTTTGTAGCTGATGCTCTTAGGACCCCATCCCAAATCCTCTTGGCCCACCTCTGAGGTCAGCTACCACCGTGGCAGAATGTGCTGGTATGCTCCCGGCCTCCCCCCTCACACACCAGGCCTCTCTGCCTGTGGTCTCGCTCCAGTATAGGCTGCATGGCAGGCAGAAAAAGTGTCAGGGACTTCATGCCGCCAGGGGCCATCTTCAACCAATGTGATACAGGACTCAGTGGACAGATGCCCCAGCTTCTCAGTCCCCTGGGGGGACAGTTATGAGGAGGGTCTTGGTGGGGGGGAGGGAAGGTTTGTTGTGGTGGGGGTGGGGGTTGTTTTCCCTATATGTCCATCGAGAAAAGAATGCAGGGGCGCCTGGGTGGCTCAGTCGGGTAGGCGTCCGACTCCTGGTTTCGGCTCAGGTCATGATCTCACGGCTTCGTGGGTTCAAGCCCCGCATCAGGCTCTGCGCTGGCGGTGTGGAGCCCGCTTGGGATTCCGTCTCCCTCCCCCACTTGCGCTGTCTCTTTCTCTCTCAAAATAAATAAATAAACTTTAAAAGCAAATAATGCAAAAACAAAAAAATTTTTTTAATTAAAGAAATAAGATAAAAAGAATGCTGAAAAGAGCTTCATCACGCCCTACCTTCTGCAGTTTAGGGTTTTTTAGACCAGAGGAGGCACCCTAACCCAGATGCACACCGGGTTTCAAGGCTCAGATGTTAGTGAAACTAAGCTTTTAAGTCCTGCAAAACGCTAGTGCACCGTGCGAGAAATGTCCAGCCCGAAGAGGCTCCTCTGTCCGTGGTTGATGTGTCCAGGAACAAATTGAGGCTGAAAATAGCAAACTAAAGTTAGCAGAGATGTTCTGCCTCGTGGCCTCCTTCAGGAACATCCTGTCCAGAGGAAAGGATATTTAAGGAGAAAGGAAGCAGCAATAGAGGAAGAACATCTCAAACACAGAGCGCGGTTCTGGTCTGTGTTCCAGAGAGAGGACAGGGGCGGGGGGACAGACAGCCACGACATGCTTACTATACGCTCGTAATTTTTTCGTCATTCTCCTCTTTAACCTTTTCCTTAGGTTTTTAGTTTCCCTGTTGCTTGTTTTTCTCTCTTCTTTTCACTTTGAAGTAGATTTTATCACCCTTCTTGCCTGAAATTAAGCCTCAAAGGCTTAAGCCACTTGGCCAAGGCTAAGCAGTGGTAGAGTTGGGATTTGGACATGAACTCCCTTTCCTCTGAGTTGACATATAGTCGCTGATCAATAAATATGGTGTATAGGGGCACCGGGGTGGCTCAGGCGGTTAAGGGTCTGACTTCAGCTCAGGTCATGATCTCGCGGTTTGTGAGTTCAAGCCCCACGTCAGGCTCTGTGCTGACAGGTCAGACTCAGGAGCCTGCTTTGGATTCTGTGTCTCCCTCTCTCTCTGCCCCTCCCCTGCTCATACTCTGTGTCTCTGTCTCTCAATAATAAGTAAACCTTAAAAAAAAATTTTTTTTAATTAAAAAAATAGGTATGGTATATAAGGGCATCTGGGTGGCTCAGTCGGTTAAGCGTCTGACTTCAGCTCAGGTCATGATCTCACGGTTTGTGAGTTCAAGCCCCATGTCAGGCTCTGTGCCGACAGCTCAGAGCCTGGAGCCTGCTTTGGATTCTGTGTCTCCCTCTCTCTCTGCACCTCCCCTGCTTGCATCCTGTCTCTCTCACTCAAAAATAAATAAATAAACATTTTTAAAAAGTTAAAAAAAACAAATATCGTGTACAAATAAATGAAGAAAATGCCAACTTACAGAAAGGGAGTCTCAATCTACAAGGATTCTTGATCCCACCCACAGCAAAAAGTAATAATAACAAGATAGCAATATTTCATACAGCAATACTGAAAAATATTGAAAATATGTTTGCACCCATTTTACAGGTGAGGAAACCGAGATTCAGAAAAGTTAACTTCTCCGCTAGTCTACAGGCATGGCAATATTTTGTCTGGCTTGTGACTCCCATACCTCAAGCCTAGAGATACCAGATGAACAGTTTCGTATGCTTGATCAAAATTCAACAAGCTCATCCGTAGAGTAAGCAGTGGAGATATCATTTGAACCCAGATCTCTCTGATTCCAAAGACTAACTCCAAGGTATCCATATACTAAGGAATAACAAAATTATTAGGGAGATAATCTGGGTACACTGATCCTATATTAGAAGCAGTTAGAGCTTTTTGCTATAATGATTTGAGGTATTAGTCGGGAGTCACATTTGTAAGAAATACAAGCCCAACTTAAACTCGCTTAAACAAAACGCTGGGGCGATATCAGACGTAGGTGACTCCAAGAGCTCCTGCTGTCAGTATCCGGTCTCTCTGTCCTCTTAGGTCTTTTCTTCCATGTTAGCTTCACCCTCGAAGATTTCTCCACACGTCACTTCCAGGTTCCTTCCCACCAGCCTAACAACCCCAATGGAAAAAGGAAATCCTGGGGCGCCTGGGTGGCTCAGTGGGTTGTGCGTCTGACTTCGGCCCAGGTCATGATCTCGCGGTTGGTGAGTTCGAGCCCCGCATCGGGCTCTGGGCTGACTGCTCAGAGCCTGGAGCCTGTTTCAGGTTCTGTGTCTCCCTCTCTCTCTGCCCCTCCCCCGCCCGTGCTCTGTCTTTATCCCTCTTTCTCAAAAATAAATAAACAATAAAAAAGAAAGAAAGAAAAAAGGAAATCCCTTTGACAAATCTTCCAAGAAAACTTCTGAGGTGGGTTCTCATTGGCTCAGCCTGAATCACTCCAAGCCAATCACTTTGGCCAGAGAGACAACGCTTTCATTGATTAGGCCTGGGTCACATGCCCACTCCTGGATCGTGGGGTAGGGTCTTCCCAAACCACATAGTGGCTTCTTTTTCTTTTTTTTAATGTTTATTTATTCTTTGAGAGAGAGCAGGAGCAGGGGAGGGGCAGAGAGAGAGGGAGACACAGAATCCGAAGCAGGCTCCAGGCTCTGAGCTGTCAGCACAGAGCCCGACGTGGGGCTTGAACTCACCAATGGGGAGATCATGACTTGAGCTGAAGTCTGACATGGAACTGACTGAGCCACCCAGGCACAGCCATGTAGTGGTTTCTAAGGGTGGAGAAGGGCTGGTTCCCCAACAGAGAACTGGGATGCCATTACCAGGGGCGTGCAAAATAGATACTGAGCTGGCTAAATGAACAGACAGGATTTGGCTTCTGTTGTTACTGATCACAAAAAAAAAAAAAAAAAAAAAAAAAAGGCTGTAAGAAGAAACTGTCAATAAGATCAGTGCAGAGATACCCTTTCAGTTGAAAGAAGAATCAACAAACTCATTGGAAATAAGTCCCGGAGGGCCTAGAAGCCATTTTATAGGTGAGAAAACTGAGGCCCAACATCTTTGCTTAAATGCCACCTTCTCAAAGAAGCCTTCTCCACCACCTGATCTAAAATAGCCCCCACACACCAGTCCACCCCTCTCTGCTTCTCATTAGCAGTGCGCCCCCCACTGTAAAAGATAAATTGGGGGGGACACCTGGCTGGCTCGGTCATCTCCGCGTCATGAGTTCGAGCCCACATTGGATGTAGCGTTAACTTAAAAAGCTAAAAAAATAATAATAAAGCAAATATCTGTCAAAAATTTTACGTAACTAGTGAATTAATAAAGGAACCAGTAAGATGTTAATATTGAATCAAAGGAGAATCCAAAGACGACTTCTTTTTAGGCAGTTCAGCAACGCTGAAACGAAATTGCTAAGAGAGACAAAACGGATCAATGTCCGCAGGGCAACATGTGATGTTTGGAACTATCTCTTCCATAGGGTGCAAACCGACTGGGTCGCCAATGGACAGAATTCATTTGCATCTCTATGGGCAAGGATCATTTGCATTATTATCAGTTTGGGACAAATTGCAGAGTTGCAAAATAGCTCAAAGACAAAGCCGGGCACAGAACCCCATAGACTCAGATGACCTGAAAGGTCCCCCTTTTTCCATACTTCACTAGCATACGCTCTCTTCTCATTCACCTTCAAGCCATAAACTGGAAATCCAAGGAAACTGAAGGAATGTTCGGTTAGCCAAGACTCTCTCAGTTGCAAAGAACAGAAACTCAGCTCACACTGGGTTGAAAGAGAGTTCTTTGCTTTATCCTTGGTAGTCAGGATTACGGACTGAGTTCAAGTACAGCTGAATCTAGGAGTTCAGACAATGTCATTGGGAGCCTACCTTCTCGATCCCTTGGCCCCGATGTCCCTTGTTTTGATCTCCCACCCAGGGGACCCATTCCTCCCTGGTGGGGAGGTGGGGGGCAGGGGGGAGGGGGACTTGGAGCTCCAGCTTTTTATATTCAGTTTGATAACCCAGGCATTCGGGCACTCAGTGCTAACGACTCCAGCAAAAGCCCAGGACTGAATCTCTGCTTGATCTTAACCAAAAGGCTGAGGCTCTGATGGGCTCAACTTCGGTCATGGGTTCATCTCCTGAACCATGGCCACGTGCCCACTCGTAGAGCCAAAGAACGGACTTAGCTCCTCCAAACTGCGTGGATGGAGATGGAGAAGGGAGAGTTTTCCTGGAGGAAAATCAGGATGCCGTGATTTGACATAATTGTATGGCAGATGCTGGCTGCCCAAATTTTAGAATCAACAGCCATCACAACGTAATCTTACAGAGCACTCTGTTAAATACTAGGCAGTCAAGTATTTCTGGTTCCAGGGGAAAGAATTGCACTTTCTAGATAGAGTTCACAAACATAACCTCTCAGTTCTGTCCTTTTATACACTGACCATAGAGCAGAAGCTAGGATTTTAGAAAAATGGAATTCAGGGGCACCTGAGGGGCTCAGTCGGTTAAGCCACAGGCTTTTTTTTTTTTTTTTTTAATTTTTTAAATGTTTATTTATTTTTGAGAGAGACAGAGTGCGAGAGGGAGAGGGGTGGAAAGAGAGGGAGACACAGAACTCGAAGCAGGCTCCATCCAGGCTGTCTGAGCTTTCAGTACAGAGCCCGACGCGGGACCCAAACCCACAAACCGGGAGATCATGACCTGAGCCGAAGGCGGACGCTTAACCCACTGAGCCACTCGGGCACCCCAAGTGAGGAACTCATAATTTCTGCTCTGGTCATGATCCCGCAGTTCATAAGTTGGAGCCCTGCATCAGCCTCCGTGCGGAGCCTGCTTGGGATTCTCTTTCTTCCCTCTCTCTCTCAGCCCCTCCCCTGCGTGTGCTGTCTCTATCTCTCTCAAAATAAATAAATAAACATAAAAGAAAAAAATGGAGTGCATATTAATACTGTCACACCCGAAATGCCTGGCTGGCTCAGTCGGTGGAGTGTGCAACTCTTAATCTCGGGGTTGCAAGTTCAAGCCCCACATTCGGGGGAGAGATTACTTAAAAAGAAAATCCTGGAGGGGCGCCTGGGTGGCTCAGTTGAGCGTCCGACTTAAGCTCAGGTCATAATCTCACGGTGGACGAGTTTGAGCCCCGTGTTGGACTCTGTGCTGATAGTCTGGAGCCTGCTTCCGATTCTGTGTCTCCCTCTCTCTCTGCCTCTCCCCCGCTCATGCTCTGTCTCTCTCTGTCTCAAAAATAAAGATAAACATTATTAAAATTTTTTTTAAAAAGAAAAAAGAACATCCTGGGGCGCCTGGGTGGCTCGGTCGGTTAAGCGTCCGACTTCAACTCAGGTCATGATACCGAAGTTGGTGAGTTCAAGCCCCAAGTCAGGCTCCGTGCTGACAGCTCAGAGCCTGGAGCCTGCTTTGAATTCTGTGTGTGTGTCTCTCTCTCTGCCTGTCCCCCGCTCACACTCTGTCTCTCTCTCGAAAATAAATAGACATAAAAAAACACCCAGTGTGTTGAGGTGCTGTATTTTTGGGTAACGTATCATTACGATGAGTTCAACTGGATTAGAGTGGGTCCTTACTACAGGAGAGACAGACACACAGAGAAAGCGCGTGAAGACAGAGGCAGGGTATCCGAGCAATGTAGTCACATGCCAGGAATACCAAGGATTGCTAATGACCACCACGAGCTGGGAGGCAGGCCTGGAGCAAAGGCTCCCTCGGAGCCTCCAGAAGGAACCACACCTGCAGACACTTACTTTCAGACTTCTAGCCTCCAGAAGTGTGACCTAATCAATTTCTGTCATTTTCAGCCAAGATTATAATGGGTATTTGTCACCCCAGCCACAGGAAACTAATGCAAGCCTGTTCCTATTTCTAAAGAGGGAACCATGAATTGGGTCCCACTTTTTCTTAAATATCAATTCATATGGAAGTTAAAGCAAGATTAATCATGCTTGTTTGATGCCTACCTTGGAGGCATCTTATCAGCCACCATCATGGAAGTTGTCTTCTCTGTCCACGTGGCAAGCTTTTGAGACAGATTCCACCTCCCTCCTCTAGGGGGCGCCTGGGTGGCTCAGTCGGTCAAACATCCACTCTTGATTTTGGCTCCGGTCATGAGCTCACGGTTGGTGGGTTTGAGCTCCATGCTGACGTCATGGAGCCTGCTTGGGATTCTCTCTTTCCATCTCTCTCTGCCCCTCCCTGCTTGTGAGCTCTTTCTCTCAAAATAAATAAACGTTAAAAAATAAAAAATAGGGGTGCCTGGGTGACTCAGTCGGTTGAGCATCCCACTTCGGCTCAGGTCATGATATCACAGTCCGTGGGTTCGAGCCCCATGTCGGGCTCTGTGCTGACAGCTCAGAGCCTGAAACCTGCTTCGGATTCCGTGTCTCCCTCTCTCTCTGCCCCTAACCTACTCACATTCTGTCTCTGTCTCCTTTAAAAATAAACATTAAAAAAAAATTTTTTTTTTTGGCTGGATACATATTTCTTTTTTTTTTTTTTTTTGCTTTTTTTAAATTTTAACTTGTTTTATTATTTTTTTTAAATTTACATCCAAATTAGTTAGCATATAGTGCAACAATGATTTCAGGAATAGATTCCTTAGTGCCCCTTACCCATTTAGACCATCCTCCCCCCTCCCATAACCCTTCCAGTAACCCTCCGTTTGTTCTCCATATTTATGAGTCTCTTCTGTTTTGTCCCCCTCCCTGTTTTTATATTATTTTTTGCTTCCCTTCCCTTATGTTCATCAGTTTTGTCTCTTAAAATCATCATATGAGTGAAGTCATATGATTTTTGTCTTTCTCTGACTAATTTCACTTAGCCTAATACCCTCCAGTTCCATCCACATAGTTGCAAATGGCAAGATTTCATTCTTTTTGATTGCTGAGTAACACTCCATTGTGTATATATACCGTATTTTCTTCATCCATTCATCCCTCGATGGACATTTGGGCTCTTTCCATACTTTGGCTATTGTTGATCGTGCTGCTATAAACATGGGGGTGCATGTGTCCCTTCGAAACAGCACCCCTGTATCCCTTGGATAAATGCCTAGTAGTGCAATTGCTGGGTCATAGGGTAGTTCTATTTTTAGTTTTTTGAAGAAACTCCATACTGTTTTCCAGAGTGGCTGCACCAGCCTGCATTCCCCCTCAAAAAAGTTTTTTGAAGGAAGGAAGGAAGGGAGGAAGGAAGGAAGGAAGGAAAAAATAAAGAAAGAAATATTACCTATAAAGTAGAAAATTGAAACTTCCCTACAATGACAATTACACAGAACTATGTATTCATTTGGGCAGGGACTGGGCAGGAAAATGAAAATAAAATATCCAAAAGGGAGGTGAGACGTGAATGCTGTTAAATGTTAACTCTGCCTCGGTCAGCCTGGTGTTGAAAGCAAAGGTCTCAAGTCAGACATACCCATGTTCAAATCACAGAGTCACAACACAAGTTACCTGTGTAACTTAACTTCTCTGAGCATCAGTCTCTCCCTCCGTAAATTCGGTTTTTTACTACTGCTTCTCAGCCTGAGGTTTAGATAACATGATGTATAAGAGATCCCCGCCATGGGGGTGCCTGGGTGGCTCAGTCGGTTAAGCGTCCGACTTCGGCTCAGGTCATGATCTCACGGTCCGTGAGTTCGAGCCCCGCGTCTGGCTCTGTGCTGACAGCTCAGAGCCTGGAGCCTGTTTCGGATTCTGTGTCTCCCTCTCGCTGACCCTCCCCTGTTCATGCTCTGTTTCTCTCTGTCTCAAAAATAAATAAAACGTTAAAAAAAAAAATTAAAAAAAAAAAAAAGATCCCCGCCATGGAACTTGACACATAATAAATGAGCAATCTACTCTGGCTTTAATTTTTTCTATTTAATTTTTTCTATTTAGTTTTCTTAAGTTTATTTATTTATTTTGAGAGAGAGAGAGACAGTGTGTGTGTGTGTGTGTGTGTGTGTGTGTGTGTGCGCGTGCACACACGGGTGAAAGTGGGGTAGGGGTAGAGAGCGGGGAGAGAATCCAAAGCAGGTTCCACACTTCCAGTGCAGAGCCCAATTCGGGGCTCGAACCCACCAACCATGAGATCATGACCTGAACTGAAGTCAGACGCTCAACTGACTGAGCCCCCCAGGCATCCATTTAATTTTTTAATAAAAAAACATTCATAAGGTTCAAAAAGCAAAATGAAGGGCGCCTGGCTGGCTCAGTTGGTAGAGCATGTGACTCTTGATGTCAAGGTTGTGGGTTTAAACCCCATGTTGGGTGTAGAGATTACTTAAAAAATAAAATCTTAGGGGTGCCTGAGTGACTCGATTGATTAAGCATCTGACTTCGGCTCAGGTCATGATCTCGAAGTTCCTGAGTTCGAACCCTGCATCCGGCTCTGTGCTGACAGCTCCGAGCCTGGAGCCTGCTTCAGCTTCTGTGTCTCCCTCTCTCTCTGCCCGTCCCCAGCTTGCACTCTGTCTCTATTTCTCTCAAAAATAAATAAATGTTAAAAAAAAAAAAAAAAAAGACAGGTCCCTTGGGTGGCTCAGTCAGTTAAGTGTCCTACTCCTGATTTCAGCTCAGGTCATGATCTCACAGTTCATGAGTTTGAGTGCCTGCGATTCTCTCTCTCCCTCTCTCTCTGCCCCTTCTCTGCTTGCTCAGTCTCTCTCTCGCTCAAAATAAATGAATAAGCTTAAAAAAAAAAAAAAAAGGCAAAGTGATCCAAAGAGGGACTTCTTCCCTCTCCCCTACAGCACTGGTAAACACGTTTGTTAGTTTCTTGTGAATACTTCCTCTGTGTCTTTAAGCAAACATAAATACTTAGCCCTCTTATACAAAAGGGGGCATTCCGCATAATTTTTTTCCGCACTTTGACTTTTTCACTCACCAACGTATCCTGGAGATCATTCCCTAGCAGTACTCAGAGAGCTTCCTCGTTCTCCCCTTATCACGGTACACCATTCCAGGGTCTCGGTCTCATTCCCTGTACATGGGAACTTTATTTCCACTCTTGCAATGACCAATGATTCTACAACGAAAAACTTTGTACTCACCTTCTTCTGTATGTGCACAGGTATATCTGTGATATACATATTTGAAAGCAGAATTGCTGGGGCAAAGGGAAAATGCCAGAGTACTTTTTTTTGAAAGATTTTATTTTCTTGGGGCACTTGGATAGCTCAGTCAGTTAAGCATCTGACTCTTGTTTTCATCTCAGGTCATGATGTCACAGTTCGTGAGTTCAAGCCCCACATAGGGCTCTGTGCTGGCAGCATGGAGCCTGCTTGGGATTCTCTCTCTCCCTCTCTCTCTGCCCCTCCCCTGCCCCTGCTCTCTCTCTCTCTCTCTCTCAAAATAAATAAATAAACTTTACAAAGATTTTATTTTATTATTAAAAATAATTTTTAATGTTCATTTTAGAGAGAGAGAGAGACAGACAGAGAGAAAGCAGGGGGAGTGCAGGAAGAAGGAGACACAGAGTCCAAAGCAGGCTCCAGGCTCCGACCTGTCAGCACAGAGTCCGATGTGGGGCTGGAACTCACAAACCGCGAGATCATGACCTGAGCTGAAGTTGGACGCTCAACCAACTGAGCCACCCAGGTGCCCCATTATTATTTTTTTTAAGCAGGCTCTGTGTTCAGCATGGGGCTCCAAATCACACCCTGAGATCAAGAGTCACATGTTCTACAACTGAGCCAGCCAAACCCCTCAGAGTACTTTTGATACGTATTGGTAAATTGCCCCACAAAGGTTGCCCCCAGAGATGTATGCCAGTGTCTGTTTTCCTACCTCACCAACACAATATGCCCACAAGATGGTTATTATTCTGTTCTGTTGTTGCAATGTGGTTTGTGCAAAAATCTTTTCTCCTTGCTACATTTTGTCTATAGATACAAGGATAGTTATCTCTCATTTTCTTTCTTTCTTTCTTTCTTTCTTTCTTTCTTTCTTTCTTTCTTTCTTTCCTTCTTTCTTTCTTTCTTTCCTTCCTTCCTTCCTTCTTTCTTTCTCTTTCTTTCCTTCTTTCCTTCTTTCCTTCTTTCTTTCCTTTCTTTCTTTCCTTCTCTCTTTCTTTCTTTCTTTTGTTCTTTCCTTCTTTCCTTCCTTCTTTCTTTCTTTCTTTCTTTCTTTCTTTCTTTTCTTTCTTTCTTTCTTTCCTTCTTTCTTTCTTTCTTTCCTTTCTTTCTTTCCTTTCTTTCTTTCTTTCCTTCCTTCCTTCTTTCTTTCCTTCTTCCTTTCTTTCCTTCCTTCCTTCTTTCTTTCTCTTTCCTTCCTTTCTTTCTTTCCTTCTTTCTTTCTTTCCTTTCTTTCTTTCCTTCCTTCTTCCTTTCTTTCCTTCCTTCCTTCTTTCTTTCTCTTTCCTTCCTTTCTTTCTTTCCTTCTTTCTTTCTTTCCTTTCTTTCTTTCCTTCCTTCTTTCTTTCCTTCCTTCCTTCCTTCTTTCCTTTCTCTTTCCTTCCTTTCTTTCTTTCCTTCTTTCTTTCTTTCTTTCTTAAGTAAGCTCCATGCCCGATGTGGGGCTCGAACTCCCACCCCTGCGACCAAGAGTCACATGCTCTACTGACTGAGCCAGCCAGGCGCCCCTCTAACTTTATTTAAAGAACAGGCTGTCAGGAAAAGGAAACAATGAGACAACGGGAAAAGGGTTCTAGACATTAAAAATATGGTTGCTCGAAAAAATTGTATATCCGTGAATGTGCCGGAAAACAGAATAAAAATGGCCAAAGACCAAATCAGTGTGTGGGAATAGCAGAGCAAGGGAATTCTTCGGAATGTGGAGCTGAAGTTTTTCGGCAAAAAGTGCCTAGAAATTTTTTCTCGGTGCTTTAGACCCACATTGCCATATCACACAAGCGTAACCCTTCCAACAAAAATGAATTCGAGATGCGTGCCAGAAAAATGAAAATGCAAACCAAGACAAGCAAACAGGCACGGCACGCGCCAGGCGGTGGAGCGGAGCTAAGAGTGCATGGCAGGCCCAGGAAGACATAAGAACAAGAGATCGGAGCAGGAAGGCAACGGGCTACACGAAAACCGCCATAAAGAAGAAAGTCGAGCTTTTGTTCCACCCAAATTATGTGGCCAAAGACCTCGATGTTCTCAAAGCAAAAGGTAAAAAAATAATAAAATAAAATAAAATGGAATGGAATGGAATGGAATGGAATGAAATGAAATGAAATGAAATGAAATGAAATGAAATGAAATGGAATGGAATGGAATGAAATGAAATAAAATAAATGGAATGGAATGGAATGAAATGAAATGAAATGAAATGGAATGGAATAAAATGAAATGAAATGAAATGAAATGGAATAAAATGAAATAAAATGAAATAAAATGAAATGAAATAAAATGAAATGGAATGAAATGAAATGAAATAAAATAAAATAAAATAAAATGAAATAAAATGAAATGAAATGAAATGAAATGGAATAAAATGGAATGAAATGAAATGAAATGGAATAAAATGAAATAAAATGAAATGAAATAAAATGAAATGGAATGAAATGAAATGAAATGAAATAAAATAAAATAAAATGAAATAAAATGAAATGAAATGAAATGGAATAAAATGAAATGAAATGAAATGGAATAAAATGGAATGAAATGAAATGAAATAAAATAAAATGGAATGGAATGAAATGAAATGAAATGAAATGGAATAAAATGAAATGAAATGAAATGGAATGAAATGGAATAAAATGAAATAAAATGAAATGAAATAAAATAAAATGAAATGAAATGAAATGAAATGGAATGAAATGAAATGAAATAAAATGAAATGAAATGAAATGGAATAAAATGAAATGAAATAAAATGAAATGAAATGAAATGGAATAAAATGAAATGAAATGAAATGAAATGAAATAAAATGAAATGAAATGAAATGAAATAAAATGAAATAAAATAAAATGAAATGAAATGAAATGAAATGAAATAAAATGAAATGAAATGAAATGGAATAAAATGAAATGAAATGAAATGAAATGAAATGAAATGAAGTGAAATAAAATAAAATAAAATGAAATGAAATGAAATGAAACGAAATGGAATAAAATGAAATGAAATGAAATGTAATGGAATGAAATGACATGAAATGAAATGAAATGGAATAAAATGAAATGAAATGAAATAAAATAAAATGAAATGAAATGAAATGAAATGGAATAAAATGAAATGAAATGAAATGGAATAAAATGAAATGAAATGAAATGAAATAAAATGAAATGAAATGGAATGAAATGAAATGAAATGAAATGAAATGGAATAAAATGAAATGAAATGAAATGAAATGAAATGAAATAAAATAAAATAAAATAAAATGAAATAAAATGGAATAAAATGAAATGAAATGAAATGGAATAAAATGAAATGAAATGAAATAAAATAAAAAAATGAAATGAAATGAAATGGAATAAAATGAAATGAAATGAAATGAAATAAAATAAAATGAAATGAAATGAAATGAAATGAAATGAAATGAAATAAAATGAAATAAAATGAAATGAAATGAAATGAAATGGAATAAAATGAAATGAAATGAAATAAAATAAAATGAAATGAAATAAAATAAAATGAAATGAAATGGAATAAAATGAAATGAAATGAAATGGAATGAAATAAAATAAAATAAAATGAAATGAAATGAAATGAAATGAAATGAAATGAAATAAAATAAAATGAAATGAAATGAAATGGAATAAAATGAAATGAAATAAAATGAAATGAAATGAAATGGAATAAAATGAAATGAAATGAAATGAAATGGAATAAAATGAAATGAAATGAAATGAAATAAAATGAAATGAAATGAAATGAAATGAAATGAAATGGAATGAAATGAAATGAAATGAAATAAAATAAAATAAAATGAAATAAAATGAAATGAAATGAAATGAAATGAAATGGAATAAAATGAAATGAAATGAAATGAAATGAAATGAAATGGAATAAAATGAAATGAAATGAAATGAAATGAAATAAAATGAAATGAAATGAAATAAAATGAAATGAAATGAAATGGAATAAAATGAAATGAAATAAAATGAAATGAAATGAAATGGAATAAAATGGAATAAAATGAAATGAAATGAAATGAAATGGAATGGAATGAAATGAAATGAAATGAAATGAAATAAAATAAAATAAAATGAAATAAAATAAATGTATCTCTTCTAGCAACAAGGATTTTAAATACTCACTGTGGGAATTCGGTGTGGGGAGCTGGTTCCACAAGTTATGGAACATTTGAGAAGCCAGGAGACCAAGAGGCAGGCAGGGATTAGGGACAGCAGGAAACAGGGGTGTGCTGGTGAGCGACCAACTGGTTTTTGGAAACAAGCCCTGATTTGTCGTGTGTTCCAATTTGGAGACGTAGATACTCCCACCGTGGCCGATTTCAAGTTGCCAACAGGAGGGCACGGAGCATGGAAAAGGGAAGAGGTGTGTACGATGAGTTTCTGTGAGCTGGGACGTGCCAGCTTCAGCACCCTGTTGGTAGAAAGGTACCACCCTACCTTTGGGACCTAAGGGGGATTTAACAGGAGCCCTGGGATCAGGGCCACTTGGTGGAAGAAGGAACCAGAGAGGAAGATCTATTTCCCTTTCAGTTGGTCCCGTAGCGTAGTTGTTCTGCAGTGGGAAATATTTACATAATCCTATGATTATAGATGCTGTTCATTCAAAGTTTAGAATCACATCATAAAACAGCCTACTATGTCCCAGGCAGGCAGTGATTCTAGTTCCCAGGGAGACAGAAGTGAACAAAATAAAGTCCCTATATTAACACATCGTAATTTGTTGATTCGTTCACCAACTGATGGGCATTCGGATTGGTTTCAGTTTGGGGCTACGATGAAAAAAGTTGCGATGGGGGCGCCTGGGTGGCTCAGTCAGTTAAGCGACTGACTTCAGCTCAGGTCATGATCTCGCGGTCCGTGAGTTCGACCCCGCGTCGGGTTCTGTGCTGACAGCTCAGAGCCTGGAGCCTGTTTCGGATTCTGTGTCTCCCTCTCTCCCTCTGACCCTCCCCCGTTCATGCTCTGTCTCTCTGTGTCTCAAAAGTAAATAAACTTAAAAAAAAAAAATTAAAAAAAAAAGTTGCTATGAACTTTGTTGTACAAGCTCGCATGGACAAACGTGCTCATCTTGGGTACATAGTTAGGAGGGGGGGGGTTGCTGTGTTATGTTAGTTGTGTGTTTGACTTTATAAGAAATCACCATCGCTTCTCGGCCTTTTGGCTAAGATCAAGTGTATAAGAAATCGTCAAAGTTTTCCAAATTGGTTGTACTGGGTTATACTTTTATATTTTCTATTGGTATCATTATATGTTTTATCGCCCCACCATCCACACAGGTGGATTCTGGTTTCTCTGCATCATCACAATTCCTTGTTATTTTCAGCTGTTTGTTTGTTTGTTTGTTTCATGTCATCAGGGACGCCTGGCTGGCTCAGTCAGTAGAGCATGTGCCTCTTAATCTAAGGGTCATGAGTTCAAGCCCCACGTTGGGCATGGAGCCTACTTAAAACTTAAAAAAAAAATTTTTTTTTAATTAAAAAAATTAAGCCATCAGGTTTATTGAGGTCTAATCTACACATAGTGAAACTCATCCTTTTTAGTTCTATAGGTTTTGACAAAACGTATATAGTCATGTAACCACCATCACAATCAAGACATAAAATATCTTGGGGCGCCTGGGTGGCTCAGTCGGTGAAGCGTCCCACTTCAGCTCAGGTCATGATCTCACGGTTCGTGGGTTTGAGCCCCGTGTCGGGCTCTGTGCTGACGGCTCAGAGCCTGCTTCAGATTCTGTGTCTCCCTCTCTCTCTGCCCCTCCCCTGCTCGCACTCTGTGTCTCTCTCCTTCAAAAATAAACATTTAAAAAAAAAAAAAGATATAAAATATCTTGGGTGGCTCAGTCATTAAGTATCTGACTCTTGATCTCAGCTCAGGTCTTGATCTTAAAATTTAAAAAAAAAAATTTTTTAAAGATATAGAATGTCTAGGTAGGATTGCTGAGTCATATGTTAACTGTATGTTTAACTTTATAAGAAACTGCTAGGAGCTGCTGGGTGGCTCAGCTGGTTGAGTGTCTGACTCTTACTTTCAGCTCAGGTCATGAGATCAAGCCCTGAGTCAGGCTGCAGCCTGCTTGAAATTCTCTCTCTCTCTCTCTCTCTCTCTCTCCCTCTGCCCCTCTCCCCCACTCATGCTCTCTCTCTCTCTCCCTCTTCCTAAAAATTAAAAACAAATATATATAAGAAACTGCCAAACTCTCTTCCAAAGTGGCTGTACCATTTTGCATTGCCACCAACAATGAAGGAAAGTTCCAGCTACTCCACATTCTTGACATCACTGAGCCTTGTTTGTTTTTTAACTCATTTTGTTAAATGTTTTTATTTATTTTTGAGAGAGAGACAGAGACAGAGTGCAAGTGGGGGAGGGGCAGAGAGAGAGGGAGACACAGAACCCGAAGCAGGCTCCAGGCTCTGAGCCACCCAAGCGCCCCTAAAAACCTCATTCTAATAGGCGTGTGGTGGTGTTTCCTTCCGGTTTTTAGTTTGCATTTCTCTGATGACTAATGAAGCTGAGTATCTTTTCATGTGCTTACTGGACATCTTATCTTCACGTTATTGAATTGTAAGAGTTCTTTACATATTCTAGACCCAATTCCTTTGTCAGATATCTGTATTGTTTGTTCGTTTGTTTTTTTGAGTGTTTACTTATTTTTCAGAGAGAGACAGAGAGAGAGTATGCGCAAGTAGGAGAGAGGGGCAGAGAGAGGGAGACAGGATCCCAGGAAGGCTCCCTGCTGACCGCAGTGGATTGATTCAGTCCTGAGTCCGGCCCCACACTGAGCAAGGAGCCTGCCTAAGATTCTCTGTCTCTCTTTCTCTGCCCCTCTCCCCCACTCGTGTCCACACTCTCTAAAATAAAATTAAAAACTTTTTAAATATAAATAAATATGTATGGTAGGGAAAATAATCTTATAAAAAATTAAATTAAAAATGGAAAAAAGCCTGGGTGGTTCAGCCGGTTAAGCAGCCAGCTTCAGCTCAGGTCATGATCTCATGGCTCATGGGTTCAAACCCTGCATTGGGCTCTGCCTTGATGGTCTAGAACCTGCTTGAGAGTCTCTCTCTCTTCTCTTTCTGCCCCTCTGCACTTGTGCTCGCTCTCTCAAAATAAATTAATTGATTGGGGCACCTGGGTGGCTCAGTCGGTTAAGCATTCGACTTCGCTCAGGTCACGATCTCACTGTCCATGAGTTCGAGCCCCGCGTTGGGCTCTGTGCTGACAGCTCAGGACCCTGTTTCGGATTCTGCGTCTCCCTCTCTCTCTGCCCCTCCCCCGTTCATGCTCTGTCTCTGTCTCAAAAATAAATAAACGTTAAAAAAGATTTTTAATTAATTAATTAATTGATTAAAAATGTTTTCAAGATAAAAGATCCTTGCCCATCTCAACTGGGTCCTATACTTTCTTCTAGGAGCTTCTAATTTTAGCTTTTATATTTAGTTCTCTGATCTATCTTGAATATTTTTCATGTATGGTACGAGGTAGGAGTTGGGTTCACCCTTTTCAGTATGAATATCCAATTGTTCCAGGAACATTGGTTGAAAAACAAAGGTTTTTTCCCTCATGGAATTATCTTACTGCTCTGGTTGGAAAGCAGTTGGCCATATATATGTTAGTCCAAACTGGCCTCTCTATTCTCTTCTGTTGATCTGTGTATCTTTACTTCTTTTCCCTTTTGAAACACGCGAAGTGGCCCAGGGTACTCTATCACACAAACAAAATAGTCCTTTTACATACAGCAAGTATTTTCTGAGCCTAGTCTGTACCAGTCACTGAGAATATAATGGTGGTCAAGACCCAGCATTTTCCTTTTCCCTCATGGAGCTTGGGGTAGTGAACATCTGCTGGGCTTTGCCTGATCGTAATCCTACCCCCTTCATAAAGCAACAGGTTTTTAATTCTCCACTGGGGAGCCACTGTCCATTCACCCCGATCCCATGTGATTCAGACGTGGCTAACCCCAACATCACCTTCCCAAGGTGAACAGACAACTCAGGTTTGGCCAATAAGCACCAGCACTAGGACATCTTTCTAGAACTACCAGGAAGATGTCGTTTTCTTGCCCTCACGGTTTTTGCAGTCGGAAAGTTGAAGGGGACCACTATTTCCTGAGATTGGTGCCAATATGGAGGGCATCAGAGTTTATAGGTGGAGACTGATAGATACCCACCATTTGAGCACACCTGGTTCCAGCTATGCCTGAAGCTCATGAAACTCCTGGGCTTTCCAATTCTGTGAGTCAATAAATTCTTCTCCTCCTCCTCCTCCTCCTCCTCCTCCTCCTCCTCCTCCTCCTCTTTCTCCTTCTTCTTTTTAACTTAGGGCTATTTGGGTTGAGCCTTCTTCCCCCTGCTAAACATAAAGGAATTAACACATGCAGTAAGAAAAAAGGCAGGGTCACCATGGGCATCTCAGGGAATTTCCCTGGTCAACTTTTGAGGCAATTCCTATTGAATTCCCTCCTCTCAGATACCTCAGTCCAACCCTTCCATCCAATCAATCAACAAGTCCCTGGAGAGCAGTATTTTTCACACTGAGGATTATGACCCACTAGTGAGTCATGAAATGAATGTAATGGGTTATGGCCAGCACTTTTTTTTTTCCAACGAAAGAAAAAAGAATAAAAGGAATAGAAAATATCAGAAGGCACTGCATGTTGCAAGGCTAAGTATTTTATAAAACTTTTCTTCCTGTAGCGTGCACACGACGCGAAGCGTATGTTAAATGTATCCCTTCCCATGAGATGCAGTCAGGTAAGTTTACAAACCACCACCTTAAAGTGCTTTGTGGCAAACATTACGGGCTCCCAAAGCAACAGCCACTACCCTCCTTTCTGTTTGCTAAGAGAACTGTGGTTCTGTTCAGGAATGGAAACAACCGTGTGTTTACAGGGAGGTTGAGCTGAGCGGAGTTAGGGGTGGGGGTAAGCCCCTCCATAGCCCAGGAGTGAGTTCTGATTGATCTAAGCCAGTGGTTTTCCAAAGCGTGGTCCAAGAGCCACTGGGAGTCCCTGAGACCTTTTCAGGGGATCCACCGGACCCTCTTTTTTGTGATAACGTATCTCCGTGAGGCCAGAATCTCTTTCTGCGTTTCAAGCAAAACGACATATCACGATGGATTGAATGCAGGAGGAGAAATTAGAATCTGGCTTCTTCTATTAAATCAGACATTAAAGAGACAAAGAAAAATGTAAAACAATTTCACTTTTCCACCAATTAAAAAAAAATTTTTTTTTAATGTTTATTTTTGAGAGAGAGACAGAGTGTGAGCAAGGGAGGGCAGAGAGAGAGAGGGAGACACAGAATCCGAAGCAGGCTCCAGGCTCTGAGCTGTCAGCACAGAGCCCGACGCGGGGCTTGAACCCGCGAACCGTGAGATCATGACCTGAGCCAAAGTCGGATGCTCAACCTAGTGAGCCACCTAGGCGCCCCTCCACTAAGTTTTGTTTGTTCAGGTGGAAAAATAAAATGCCATTTTTCATTTTAAAAAATTGTTATTTAACTTACCTTTTTTTAATTAAAAAAAATTTTTAATGTTTATCTTATTATTTTTGAGAGACACAGAGAGAAAGAGTGTGAGCAGGGGAGGGACAGAGAGAGAAGGAGACAGAATCTGAAACAGGCTCCAGGCTCTGAGCTGTCAGCAAAGAGCCCAATGTGGGGCTCGAACTCACAAATTGTGAGATCATGACCTGAGCTGACGCTTAACTGACTGAACCACCCAGGCGCCCCTTTAAAAAAAATTTTTTATGTGTATTTATTTTTGAGAGAGAGAGAGAGAGAGAGAGAGACAGAGAGAGAGAGACAGAGACAGAGTGCGAGTGGGGGAGGGGCAGAAAGAGGGAGGCACAGAATCTGAAGCAGGTTCCAGGCTCTGAGCTATCAGCACAGAGCCCGATGTGGGGCTCGAACTCACAAATGGTGAGATCATGACCTGAGCTGAAGTGGGACACTTAACCAACTGAGCTGCCCAGGCGCCCCTAACGTAACACCTAAAGGATAATTTTAAATGAACCAATGATCACGTATATTTAAAATTTTCAGTTTTGGGGCACCTGGGTGGCTCAGTCAGTTGAGCCTCCGACTTCGGCTCAGGTCATGATCTCACGGTTCATGAGTTCGAGACCCGCGTCGGGCTCTGTGCTGACGGCTCAGCGCCTGGAGCCTGCTTCGGATTCTGTGTCTCCCTCTCTCTCTGACCCTCCCCCGTTCATGCTCTGTCTGTCTCTGTCTCAAAGATAAATAAACATTAAAAAAAAAATTTCTTTTTAATAAAATTTTCAGTTTTAACTTCTAATACAGCAAACATCAATCAATGTGACCACGTCATTAATAATATTTAAGACTTTGAAAACCACCAGCTTCGGCCAGTCGTGGTTGTCTCCTCCCCCTCCCCTTTGCCAGTGATTTTCTCAGGAATGTGATACAATTCTAGAAAATGGGACTTAAAATCTGCTGGGGACTTCTGAGAAAGTTTTCCTTCCAGGAGAAAAAAAGAAGAGCTGAGTGGAAGGAAACAGTCCCTGTTCTTTTACTCCACTAGGATAATGTGCATGTGGCGTGATGCCTGGAGCTATGGCAGCCATATTGTAACTGTGATGTTCCAACGCTGGGAACGGGGTCTACACTCTAAGGACAGCAGAATGAAGAGATGGAAAGAGTATGGGTCCCTGAAGACAGTATTGAACCTCTGTATCCACTAGCACCAGGCCACCTATCTCTGGATTTCTTGTTTTGTGAGACAATATATCTCTCCCTGCTAGATTGTAAGATCCACTTGGGCAGAGTTTTGCCTTGATTTGGGGATGTTTTACCGTTTTAATCACTGATCTGTCACCAGCATCCCAGCCTATGCTGCGCATGACCTGATTTATAGCCCCACCTCAACAAGGGATTATCTCTGTCTCAGCACTTCCCCCTGTCTTGTTTTTAATTGCCTCCACTAGAGGTGGAGATTAGGGACTTATTAGTTTGGGTACTAGATCTTGGGTGCTATAACAAAGAGGCCTTAAGTTTATTGGCTCAAAAAGAAAAACTCAAGTTTATTTCTCTCTCACTTACCAATCCAGGCTTAGGTGGTTCTAGGTGACTAGCATTGGCAAACTCAACACAGAGCTTCAATCTCTGTGTCCAAGGTAGCTGCACTAGCTCCTGCCATCACATCTGCATCCCAGCCAATGGTAAAAGGCAGGAGAAAGGGCAAAGAGGGAACATATCCATTCCTCTTAAGGGCATGAACTGAAATGAGCATACATCATTTCTGCTCACATCTCACATAAACTCACACGAACATCTCAGAGCTCAGTTACGTGAACACTTAGATCCAAAAGAAAAAAAAAAGGCTCAGAAATGTAGTCATCAACTGGACAATCTTGTGCCAGCTGAAACTCATGAGTTCTATTATTAAAGAAAGAAGGGAGAAACCGGCTACTAGCCATCAACCAGCTATCTTTGCTATGGTCTGGTTTGACTTGTAGCTGTATCTTCAGAGCCTCAAACAGGGCTTGACACATGGTGAATGTTGAGGAAATATTTAAAGAAAGAAAGAATAAAGGGAAAACAAAACAAAAAACCAGAACCCAAGATTCCTGCCCATGATGAATGTGCCACGAATCTGGAGAGAACTCAGATGAAAAATTAAAGTACCACAAACAATACAAAACAGTACTTGCTGGGGTGCTAAATCAATTAATATTGTCCCTGCAGGGCAGGGATGCCTGGGTGGCGCAGTCGGTTGAGCGACCGACTTCGGTTCCGGTCATGATCTCACGGTTTGTGAGTTCAAGCCCCGCGTCGGGCCCTGGGCTGACAGCTCAGAGCCTGGAGCCTGCTTTGGATTCTGTGTCTCCCTCGCTCTCTCTGCCCCTCCCTCGTGCTCTGTCTCTGTCTCAGAAATAAATAAACATTAAAAAAAAATATATTGTCTCTGCAGGGTAAACCTTTTTTTCTGGCTCCACAACACCCCTCAACTTCCTCATTTCCACAGAAGCTAACTCTCTGGACTGTGACCCACTCCATGGGGCAAAATCTCCGTGGCCCTTCACCCGTGTTCGCTTTCTCATGGACCAAAAAAAAAAAAAAAAAATAGTGACAACAGTGGAGAGTAGCTGGACAATTGCAAAGCTTCACAAACTCAGAGACCCATGTGGGTTTAGCCTTGGAGATGTCATAGTCAAGAAACAGTTCAACAGGGGCACTTGGCTGGCTCAGTCGGTGGAGCATGGGACTCTTGATCTCGGGGTGGTGAGTTAAAGTCCCACGTTGGGTGTAGAGATTACTAAAAAAATTTTAAAAATGAACTTAAAAAAAAAGGAAACAGTTCAACAGCCAAAAGACATTAAAAAGGAACTGCATTTCCCATACATATCTCTTAAGAACATTGAAAGAAATTCCCAGCAATACTAATTAAAAGTCCCTGTCTTTTCTGGCCTCCCCTCACCCCCACCCCATGCCTTTCAACGGCTCCAACACCTGGTTTACCAAGCCCTGCCTTCACCCCCTCACCTAAGCTCTTCTCCTCCCTCCTCTCAACCCGTTAGACGAGAGGTTCTCGGGGCGCCTGGGTGGCTCAGTCGGTTGAGCAACCCACTTCAGCTCACGTCATGATCTCACGGTTTGTGGGTTCGAGCCCCACGTCGGGCTCTGGTGCGAACAGCCCAGAACCTGGAGGCTACTTAGGATTCTGGGTCTCCCTCTCTCTCTGCCCTTCCCTGCTCATGCTCTATCAAAAATAAATAAACATTAAAAAAAAACATTAAAACGAAAGATAAAGGAGAAGCACCTAACCTGGCTGACTGATTCCTAAGTTTGGCTGCACATCTTGACAGTTTAGAAAAATCTGGATGCCAGGGCACTTGGCTAGCTTAGTCAGTGGAACATGCGACTCTTGGTCTTGGGGCTGTGAGTTTGAGCCCTACCCTGGGTGTGGAGATTACTTAAAAATAAAATCTTTTTTTTTTTTTTAATTTATTTATTTTTGAGAGAGAGAGAGAGAGTGTGTGTGTGTGTGTGTGTGTGTGTGTGTGTGTGTGTGAATGGGGGAGGGGCAGAGAGGGAGACACAGAATCCACAGCAGGTTCCAGGCTCCGAGCTGTCAGCACAGAGCCCGAGGTGGGGCTCCAGCTCACGACTGTGAGATCATGACCTGAGCTGAAGCTGGACGCTAAACCGACCAAGCCACCTAGGTGCCCCAAAAATAAAATCTTACAAAAAAAAATTGGGGGGCACCTAGGTGGCTCAGTCAGTGAAGCATCTGACTCTTGATCTTGGCTCAGGTCATGATCTTGCGTTCATGAGTTCAAGCCCCGCGTTGGGCTCTGCACTGGCAGCTTGGAGCCTGCTTGGGATTCTCTCTCTCCCTCTCTCTCTCTCTGCCCCTCCCCTAATGGAGTTCTCTCTCTCTCTCTCTCAAAATAAATAAATAAAACTTTTTTAAAAATCTGGATGCCAAGGCCATACCACCAGCCAGTTAGGTCAGAATCTGTGTTTGAGGCACCAAGGCTTAGGTGTTACGCATGGAGGTTTGAACACTACTGGTCTAGCTCTTCATCCTTTCTCCCCTTGACTTGAGACCCCTTCTGCAACCGTGAATGAATCACACTCAAACTGACTTAAAAAAAATTTTTTTTAACTTGGGGAGACTATTTACGACTTGAAGCACTGTGATAAATTGTCCAAAGTAATTCCGTCTTCCACCCCTGGCAGAACCTGGTCACCAGAATCTTTCACTCCCTCCTGCTCTGCTTCTCCCTGGATGGGCTTGCCTCTCTCCGTGCGATGGCGAAGACAGTTCCGAGAAAGGAGCGTGCCCTTGACAGTTTCAGCAGCCCAGGGTAGTTAGTGAATCCTCTGATTGGTCCAGCTTCGGGTCATGTGTCCAGCCCTGAACCAATCACAGTGGCCAGATGAATAATGTCCTCTGATTGGGTAGGCCCGTGGCGCACATCCACAGCAGGAGTTGATCCCAGACGTGGACCTAGAGGAACCAAATGGAATGGCGATGTAGGTGGGGTGGTCCCTTTGACGAATGCTCAGCGGGTAAAAATACAGACAGCTGCTCCATAGCTTCCCCTCTGTCTCCTAGTTCATTCTCCGCGTCATAGAAGTCCGGGGAAACCAGTGGGCAAAGGCCATCTCCTTTGAGGACCTCGGTTGCCCAGGAGGCGAAGACTGAATGCTCTTTCTTTTGGGGGCATGGATGCTGTAAGCACTTATATTAATTATTTAATCACATAAATTAATATGGAAGATTCGGGATATATTTGGGGGGAGATGCTGAATAATTCATACTTGAGTCCTAACGCATACATATTATAATGCCAGATAAGTGGAAAATTATACACCAGAAACATCGTTCATGCAAATATGCAGCTTTACATTCCGCACGAACGAGGCATCACGGATTAATTGATAATGAGGAAGCCAAGGCAATAGTAATTCTAATTCTGTGTTTAGTTCTGTTTGATTCATTAGAATGCATTAAAAGTAAGTTTATGATTGAAAGTTTTTATACGTGCATATTATGCACACGTGCATAATTTTGCATACAATCATAAGGGTGACCATATCGTATGTATTGGGCGGGTTTCCTTTTCTAGGGAAATCGTCCTGTTTCTCTTCCTTTTTTCTGGTTAGCTCCTCCTCCCACCTTTTCTCCTTTTCCTCTCCCTTCCTCGCCTCTAGTTCATATAACCCTATAAAGATAGGGGTATATGTAATTTTATACGAAGTCATGTACCCCTATGTGTTTGGACACAGATAGATACACAAACACACATAGAGACACATGTAGATTTATACTGAATACACAGGAGTTTATATAGATGACATCATGTTATCCTCATTTTTCTGCACTTTGCTTTTCTCATTTAACAATATCAGAAATCCCTCCAGGTCACCTGGCAGAAAGCACGTCAGTGATTGTGCAATATAGTATGGGGGGGGGGGGTGCTTCTATTTTGTGGTGTGGCTGTACCATGATGTATTCAACCACTCCCTAAGGATTAATATTTGCTTTGCCATTTTTTAAATCCTTTTTTGTTTGATTTTTTTCTTTTGAGTGAGCTCCGCACCCAACGTGGGGCTTGACTTCACCACCCCGAGATCAAGAGTCGCGTGCTCAACCGCCTGAGCCAGCCAGGCACCTGCTTTGTTCACCATGTTTGCCTCTGTGAATGATACCACGTAAATCTTCCCTCACCTATATCCATCGGTTCCTAAGAATGGAAGCCATCCCGTAGAAACGTAAAAATGTTAAAAGATACTGGGGCGCCTAGCTAGCTCAGTTGGTGGAGCGTGGGATCCTGGTGTTGTGAGTTCGAGCCCCTCACGGGGTGTAGAAGTTACTTAAATAAATAAAACTTTAAAAAAATGTTAAAAGATCCTGCCGGAAGGCTGTAACCATATAGAAACGTGTAAGGATTTTCTCATATGGCTGCAAGCAATAACTCTCATGGTTCTTTCTTTTTCTTCCCTTCCTCCCCCTGCTCCTCCTTCTCCTTCAAAATTTAGGTGAAATTCACATGGTGTAAATTTAACCATCGGTGATCTTTAGCACAATCGTAGCGTTGTGTCACCACTACCTAGCTCATCACCTAGGCCTAAAATATTTTCATCACCCTAAAAGGAACCTTGCGCCTATTTGTGTCATTCTCCATGCCTCTCTCCTTCTGGCCTCTGGCGATCATTGATCAGCTTTCCTTTCCTGTGAATTCACCCATTCTGGGCACTCCATACCAACGACGTCCTACAGGAAGCGTGTGACTTCTTTCACTCAGCGTGGTGTTTTCAAGGGTCATCCACACTTGATCCACAGGTACCAGTACCTCCTTCCTTTTCGAGCCTGGATAATGGGCCAGTGTACGAATATAACACCTTCCGTTTACCCATTCATCAGTTGAGGGACATTGGGGTTGTTTCTACCTTTTTTGGCTTTCGTGAATAGTGGTGCCACGAACATTCGTTCGTACGGGTATTTCTTTGAATACCCGTGTTCAATTATTTGGGGTCTATCCCTAGGAGTGGAATTGGTCATAATTCCATAGTATGGTCAAAATTACCGTAAAATTGGTAATTTTATATTTAACTTTTGGAGGAAGGGCCGAGACGTTTTCCACAGCCGCTGCCCCGTTTTACATTCCCATAAGCAGCGCGCGAAGGTCTGTTTTCTCTTCTTATAAAGATTCCAGTCACTGGATTAGGACCCACGCTCATCCAGAGTGACCTCATTTGAATTTGATTCCATCTGCAATGACCCTATTTCCAAATAAGGTCACATGCACAAGCAGAGGATTAGGACTTGAGCATACCTTTTGGGAAGGCACAATTCAACCCGCGATGGGGTGTAATACCTTTTAGTCCACAGGAAATAGAAGCTGCTATTGAGAACCATAACGAATTCAAGATAACACCAAGAACAAAGTGTCTTTTCCTTAAATTGTACGAATTTCAGCTACTTATGCAAAGGCAAGGCCATCAAGCACTGAGTGCTAGCCAGATGGACTTGGCAGAACACGGGTGTGGATAAGTTGGCTAATTTTAGTTCATGAATACTGCATTTTAATAACCCTTAATAACTCACGTAGTGAATTAGTATTAGGTCTCCTGTGGGCGTACACAGACATGAAAAATTATTTCAGCGTCCATCATTTAGGTGCAAAACCCGAAGGAAGGACAAGAGATTTCAATGTTCCAAACACCGTGGGTTTTCTGAGTTTTCTTGTGGCGGACACAGCCAGCCAGCAGGCTAAGCCAGCAACTGCTCCCAACCTTTGACTCTCCTCTTCCTCCTGTTTTAGAAGCTGGAAAGCTCCTCTGCAGCTCACTGCCAACTATGCTGGTGGATTTCCAGGAATATGTTCGTTTTCCTGATAGAAGGGACAGATGCGACTGGCTCCAGCCCCTCCCCTACCTCTTCCTGCCTTGAACACTGACACGATGCCTGGAGCTACAGCAGCCATGTTGCTGCACCGTGAGCTGAAGGCCAAGGGGATCACAGAGCACCTGACCCTGGTACCATTCAACCAGCAACAGCAGCTACCTATTCCAGATTCCTTGTTTTGGGAGAAAATACAAGCCACTCTGAATCAGGTTGTCTACTGTTTGTAGCCGCCTCCCCCCCCCAACTCTCATAGATTCATTTCTTATGCTACTTAGACACAACAGTACAATGACATAATTATATTTATGATTTCATTTTGCTTGGCAATTCAAAAGCCAATTCCCCAAAGTCAAATCTTAATGGGCTCCTTGAGAGTTGGTGCCCCCAGGTTTCTTTTTTAATGAATTGGAAATTTGGGGCTTAAAAATAGAGATAAAAACAAATCAGACCCTCCCCTCCAGGCTCCCATCACAGAGGCTGATCTTCAAAGGGACCACCCAAGTCACCTAAGTGCCATGAGGGGCCAATTACACCTGTATCATCCAGGTGGCCTTTTCCTCCTCTTACCCAGGACTATACAGAGATCCCCGAATTCTGTAGGGACTTGGACATCCCACTGACAATTGTCAGGCACTTTTAATCGCTCCTGCACTGCTGCAGAGTGAGCAAAGAAGCTTCCACTATTGGAGCGCCTGGGTGGCTCAGTTGGTTGAGCGTCCAACTTCAGCTCAGGTCACAATCTCATGGTTTGTGGGTTCGAGCCCTGCATCAGGCTCTGTGCTGACAGCTTGGAGCCTGGAGCCTGTTTGGATTCTGTGTCTCCTTCTTTCTCTGCCCCTCCCCCACTCACGCTCTCTCTCTTTCTCTCAAAAATAAACATTAAAAAAATAAACTACACGTATTACTTTTTTTTTCCTCTATATATTACTTTTGTTTATGAGCAAAAAATCCAAAGGCACGGGGCATGTGGCTGGCTCAGACAGTGTAACATGCAACTTTTGATTTGAGGGTTGTAAGTTCAAGCCCCACGTTTGGTGCAGAGATTACTTAAAAATAAAATCTTTTTTTTTTCTTTTCTTTTTTTTTCTTTGAGAGAGAGAGAGAGAGAATGCCAGTGGGGGAGAGGAAAAGATGGGGAGAGAGAATTCCAAGCAGGCTCCATTCTGAGCCCCCGGGTGCCCCCAAAATAAAATCTTTTTTAAAAAAAATCCAAAGGCCAGGAGAGCCTGGGGTGGCTCAGTCAGCTGAGTGTCCAACTCTTGGTTTCGACTCAGGTCATGATCTCACGGTTCCTGGGGTCGAGGCCCGAGTTGGGCTCTGTGCTGACAGTGGGGAGCCTGCTTGGGGCCTCTCTCTCTCTAAAACAAAAAAATGAAGAGCATAGACTCTTAATCTTGGGATCACAAGTTCAAGCAAGCCCCTTATTGTGTGTAGAGATTATTTAAATAAATAAATAAATAAATAAATACACATAGAAAGAATGGATGGCGCTAATGCGCTCACTCTTAGGATTTCTCAGTACCACACTCTTCGTAAAAACAAGCACAAAGGGAAACATCCCTGGAAAAGCTGCAGAAAAGAAAGCCTTATACCTGCTCGTCTCATTTCCATCCCTCTAGGGGGACAACGGGGGGGGGGGGGGGGGAGGTTCAGATACCTTCCTCGTTTAACGAGGAAGCGATTGGTCATTGTCTGGAAGCGAAAGGAACAAAAATAAACTATGGTGAATGAGCTTACACATATCTTAGCCTGAAGATTTGAATTTAAAAAAAAGGGATTTTTTGAGGCCCATTTTCTTATTAATGGGCCTTCCCAGTACTATTTCATCTGAACTCCTGGAGAACTCGTGGGGGCATATAACACTGGGTGGCTATTTCTGATGTCTTATTTATTCCCACACATGGACTCATTCATTCAACAAACATTTCTTCTGTGACCTACTATGTGCTTGGCAGTGGGATAGTCTGAATTCTCTTGGTCATGGCTTTCCTTAGCCCAACTCAAACAGGCTTCTGCAGAGAATGAGGTTCCTGCTGACTCAGTCAGTGGAGTGTGCAATTCTTGATCTCAGGGTTCTGAGTTCAAGCCCCATGCCGGGTGTGGAGGCTACTTAAAAAAAACAGGGGTGCCTGGGTGGCTTAGTCAGTTGGGTGTCCGACTCTCAATTTCAGCTCAGGTTATGATGCCAGGGTCGTGGGATCAAGCCCTGTGTTGGGTTCCATGCTGAGCATGGAATCTGTTTAAGATTCTCTCTCTCTCTCTCTCTGCCCTTCTCCCCAGCTTGCTCTCTCTCTCTCTCTCAAACAAAAACATTAAAAAATCAAAATTAGGGGCGCCTGGGTGGCTCAGTTGGTTGAGCGTTTGACTTCGGCTCAGGTCATAATCTCGTAGTCTGTGAGTTATGGCCCCACGTCGGGCTCTGTGCTGACAGCTCAGAGCCTGGAGCCTGCTTCGAATTCTGGGTCTCCCTCTCTCTCTGCCCCTCCCCACTCATGCTCTGTCAAAAATAAATAAACATTAAAAAATTTTTTTTAATCAAAATTTTTTAAAAAATAATAAAAAATTTAAAAAGCAGAAAATGAGAGGGGCCTGGCTGGCTCAGTCAGAGGAGTGTGCAACTCTTGATCTCAGGGTTGTGGGTTCGAGCCCCACGTGAGGTATAGAGTTCACTTAAAATAAATTAAAAACTTTAAAAAAAAAAACAGAATACACTGGGTGTTGTATGGAAACCAATTTGACAATAAATTTCATATACTGAAAAATAAAAATAAAATTTCAGAAAAAACAATATAAATTCATTGGCTTATGAATTATAAGCTTCACTGTATACCTGCTTCAGGCATGGTTGGTTCCAGGGGCACACACAACAACATCATGATTTAGTCATCTTTCAGATGCTTTCTTCTGTAAAGATTTCACCCTCAAGCAGCTTTCCCCCTGAGACAGTAGCACTGATGGCCTCCAGCAGCTCCTGACTTACCGGCTTACACACTCCCAGGGAAAGAGGGCACCTTTCCCCCAACAGTCCCAGTAAAAGTCCTGAGTTGGCTCTAATTTGGCTTAGCATCAGTCACCTGCCTTCACCTGAATGACTGGGAATTGCAAGATTCTGATTGGCCAGTGCCCACTCATATCAACTAGAAGGTGAGACAGCAAGGCCACAGCCATCTGAATCAGGTGGGCTGAGATTAGCGATGGTTCCCCAAAAGAAACCTAGGGTCCAGTGACCGGAATAAGGAAGAATGGATATAGCCTGGCAAAAACAACAGATGTCCAACTCCAGGTGTAACACAGATGAACAAAATACCTGTGGGAGACTACGGAAACCCCCGCGACAGCTGGTGGGAGTAAAGATTGGGAGCAGTTCTGTGGGAGGCAACCCAGCCATCCGTGCCACCCACGTCCCCATGACCAGGCACCTCCTCTCCTGCGGATGGAGTCCACAGAACAGCTCATTCGGTCCCCGGGAAACGTGCACGCAGATGCCCATGGCAATGACACATGTAGAAGCAGCAGGTGCAAGTGAAGGCAGGGGTGGGGGTGCATCACTACGGGAGTGCATTGGTTAAATATGCCTGATGCACCCAGTCTGGGAAAGCCCCTGGAAGGCACGGACTAGTTTTTCATAGAGACATGAATCGATCTTGCAAATGCAGTGAAAAAAAAGAAGCCAAATGAACCCCGTGACACAAGACTATTTGTGTAAATGTAAAAGGTGCACTCGCACTGCTAGTAATCAGGACAGACTCATCTTTGCCAGACGTGACCGGAAGGAAGCCCCGGGCTGCCCAATTAAAGATAGCATTCGCCAGGGGCGCTTGGGTGGGCCAGTGGGTTGAGCTTCCAACTCTGGATTTGGGCTCAGGTCGTGATTTCAGGGTCGTGGGATTGAGCCCTGCAGCGGGCTCTGTGCTGACAGCGTGGAGCCTGCTTGGGGATTCTCTCTCCTCCCACCCCCACTTCTCTCTCTCTCTCTCTCTGTGCCCCTCCCCCACTCACACTTACAATTTCTCTCTCTCTCTCTCTCTCTCAAAATAAATAAACTTTAACAAAATAAAGATTACATTTGCCAGCTTTCCTCACTGCCAAATGCGACCACGTGATAAGGTTCTGGCCAATGAGATGGGAGTGGAAATAAATAATGCAGGCACCTTCTGGGATCAAGACCTTGAAAGGGAAAGAGAGCACCTTGCCTCTCTGTTCCCTCCTGGGAGCTGAGGCAGCTGTCTTGGTCTTTCTGGTGAAAGCCACATGTTGAAGATACTGAGCAACAAGTTAGAGCCACCCACAGAGCTGTTGGCCTCGTCGAGTCGAGTATATGGACCATTAAGTGAGAAATAAAACTCTACTGTTCTTTTTTCAGTCTTTGTACAGCGATGGAACCCACACACTAATAATGTACTCGATGAGTATTATTAATTTAATATTATGATTGTTCTTCCCTCAATGGTCATTATTATTACTTTATTGACCTAAAACATTTCTTAAATATAGTTCAGTGAATTCTCTTGGTACCCTGATAATGGAGGCTATAACCCTTAAGGTTCTTTTTTCCTTTTTTTAAATTTATTTAAGAAAAAAATTTTTGCAATCCCTGTCAAAGTAACACCAGCATTCTTCACAGAGCTAGAACAAACAATCCTAAAATTTGTATGGAACCAGAAAAGACCCCGAATAGCCCGAACAGCAATCTTGAAAAAGAAAACCAAAGCAGGAGGCATCACAATCCTGGACTTCAAGCTGTATTACAAAGCTGTAATCATCAAGACAGTATGGTACTGGCACAAAAACAGACACTCAGGTCAATGGAGCAGAATAGAGAACCCAGAAATGGACCCACAAACGTATGGCCAACTAATCTTTGACAAAGCAGGAAAGAATATCCAATGGAATAAAGACAGTCTCTTCAGCAAGTGGTGCTGGGAAAACTGGACAGCAACACGCAGAAAAACTAACCTGGACCACTTTCTTACACCAGACACAAAAATAAACTCAAAATGGACGAAAGACCTAAACATAAGACAGGAAGCCATCAAAATCCCCGAGGAGAAAGCAGGCAAAAACCTCTTTGATCTTGGCCACAGCAACTTCTTACTCAACGCGTCTCCAGAGGCAAGGGAAATAAAAGCAAAAATGAACTATTGGGACCTCATCAAAACAAAAAGCTTCTGGGGCGCCTGGGTGGCGCAGTCGGTTAAGCGTCCGACTTCAGCCAGGTCACGATCTCGCGGTCCGTGAGTTCGAGCCCCGCGTCGGGCTCTGGGCTGACGGCTCAGAGCCTGGAGCCTGTTGCCGATTCTGTGTCTCCCTCTCTCTCTGCCCCTCCCCCGTTCATGCTCTGTCTCTCTCTGTCCCAAAAATAAATAAACGTTGAAAAAAAAATTAAAAAACAAAACAAAAAGCTTCTGCACAGCAAAGGAAACAATCAGCAAAACTAAAAGGCAACCAACAGAATGAGAGAGATGTTTGCAAACAACATATCAGATAAAGGGTTAGTATCCAAAATCTATAGAGAACTTATCAAACTCAACACCCGAAAAATAAATCATCCAGTGAAGAAATGGGCGAAAGACATGAATAGACACTTCTCCAAAGAAGACATCCAGATGGCCAACCGACACATGAAAAAAACACCATGTGTCAACATCACTCATCATCCGGGAAATACAAATCAAAACCACAACGAGATACCACCTCACACCTGTCAGAAGGGCTACATTAACAACTCAGGCAACAACAGATGTTGGCGAGGATGCAGAGAAAGAGGATCTCTTTTGCACTGCTGGTGGGAATGTTAACTGGTGCAGCCACTCTGGAAAACAGTACAGAGCTTCCTCAAAAAACTAAAAATAGAACTACCCTACGACCCAGCAACTGCACTACTAGGTATTTACCCACGGGATACAGGTGTGCTGTTTCAAAGGGACACATGCACCCCCATGTTTATAGCAGCACTATCGACAATAGCCAAAGTATGGAAAGAGCCCAAATGTCCATCAATGGATGAATGGATAAAGAAAATGTGGTATATGTATACGATGGAGTATTACTCGGCAATCGGAAAGAATGAAATCTTGCCATTTGCAACTACATGGATGGAACTGGAGGGTATTATGCTAAACAAAATTAGTCAGAGAAAGGCAAATATCATAGGACTTTATTCATATGAGGACGTTAAGATACAAAACAGATAAACATAAGGGAATGGAAGCAAAAATAATATAAAAAACAGGGAGGGGGACAAAACATAAGAGACTTTTAAATATGGATAACAAACAGAGGGTTAATGGAGGGGCTGTGGGAGGGGGGATGGGCTAAATGGGTCAGGAGCACTAAGGAATCTACTCCTGAAATCATTGTTGCACTATATGCTAACTAACTGGGATGTAAATTTAAATAATTAATTAAACAAAAAAAATATTTTAAGGATTATTTCTGAGAGAGAGAGAGAGACAGAGCATGAGTAGGGGAGGGGCAGAGAGAGAGAGAGGGAGACACAGAATCCAAAGCAGGATCCTGGCTCTGAGCTGTCAGCACAGAGCCCGACACGAGGCTCAAACCCATTAACTGCGAGATCATGATCTGAGTCGAAGTGGGATGCTCAACCAACTTAGCCACCCAGGAACCCCCTTTTCTTTTTTTATAAAGATTTATTGGGGGGCACCTGGTTGGCTCAGTCGGTGGAGTGTGCAACTCTTGATCTTGGGGTCGTGAGTTCGAGCCCCATGCTGGGGCCTCCGGCAGCTTAACTGAGTTCCCAAGCACAAAAGGAAAGTCCAACCAGGGAAGACATCCACCATGACAGCCCCCAGGAGGCCTGGTGAGGCCAAGGAGAAGGACCCCAAACAACCAACAGAGGCAAAGAAGGACCTTCCCAACCCAGGTGAGGTGAAAAGGGGACCCATGAAGCCAGGAAAGGTGAGGACAAGGTTTCTCCCAAACCAGGTGCAGCCGAGAAGGCTCCCAAGAAAGGCAGCCAGACCAAAGACCAAGAGGCAAGACTGAGTGAGGCCAGGAAAGCCTCCCAGCAGCCCGACAAGGCCAGCCAGACCCTTCCTAGTGCCCCTGGCTCCAGTGGGAAGTCCAAGGTCAAAGGCACAAGGAGAAGCCAAGACGGTGAGGCCCACATGAACACAAAAGCTAGGAGTCAGAGTTCAAAATCCACAGTTCCCAAGGGCAAGATTAGTGACGCTTCTCCAGCCAAAAAGAAGGAAAGCGAGGTCCCTAAAGAGGCTGTTGCCCAAGGGGCCAACATGGGGCCCAGAGTCAAGGCTGCTGCTCCTCTTAGGGGCGGTGGGTCTAAGACAGTGGCTGAACACCTGGCCAGAAAGACAGAGGCCCCCAAGGGCCCAGAAGGCCCAGCATGCCCACACAGGCCTCCTCCTCCACATTGACCTGTAAGCTGAAGGCTAGAGCCAGGCTGGAGAGAGACTGAGATTCTGCTTGAGTTTTTATTCCCCAACAAACCATCACTCTATCTATTTCATTGTAACTTATTTATCAATAAAGCCTTCTCTTCCCTAAAAATATATATGTGTATGTATATATATGTATACGTATATCTATATGAGTATATATGTATACATATATACTTGTATATACATATACGTGTATATATATACAATATACACATATACGTATATACATGTATACATAAACACATATATGCGCATATATACACACATATATACATGTATACATATACATACACACACACACACACACATTATACATATATACATAAAAGCCGTCAGCAGTTGGACACTTGCTTCACTGACGGAACCACTCAGGCACCTGGGAACTGCCCTCTTTCTAGAGGATCTTGTTCAGTATCAAGAGTTTACTTTTATTTCTTTTTTAAATGTTTATTTATTTTGGAGAGACAACAGGAGCAGGGGAGGCACAAAGAGGGGGACAGAGGTTCTGAAGCAGGCTCCTCGCTGACAGCAGAGAAACTGATGGGGGACTCGAACTCACAAACCATGAGATTGTGACCTGAAGTCGGTGCTCGACCAACTAAGCCACCCAGGCGCCCCCAGTATCAAGATTTTAAATGGCATCTCAAAGCCGATGACTTCCCCGGTTATGTCTCCTGTCCCCTGAGCACGTCCAGATCTGTAGAGTAGCATCTCTAGCCATTGCCAATGGTGCAGAACAGAATCTCTGATTACCTCTTGCCCCGCCAAAATCTGCGCCCTTCTATTGGGCTTTGATGAGCACAAAAGTAGGGAGCAGCTCTCAGTTTCTGTTTTCTCTCATTTCCCATCCAGGAGTAGCATCCCTGCGGGCTTTGGCTCCCATCCCCCTCTCCACCACCCACCATCGCTTGGTTTCCCTGCCTCCACTCTGGCTCCACTGTGAATACTTGTCCACCCAGCAATTAGGTGAATCTGAAAAATCCAGCCATGCCAGAGACCCTTACTTAAAATTCGCCATGGGTTTTCCAAAACAACCAGGATAAGACCCGAACTCTTCTCCAGGGCCTTCAAGATCCTCCACGATTTGCCCCTGGCCTCAGATTTCACCTCATCCATTCTCGGCTTCCTTCATTATACTCCAATCAGTCTAGCTGCACCCCCCCCTCCGCCCCCGCCATCTTGGTTTCTCAAATTCCCTTCCGGAGGCATGTTGCTTGAGAGACTTTGTCCAGCGCCTTCATGTGGCCAGCTCCTTCTTCATCCTCCAAGCTCCGCTTAAATACAAGATTTTATTTTTACGCAATCTCCCCCTTGGCCTTAGGGTTGGTGGGCCTGGCAAGGACGCTCCAGTGCCCTTGCTCTCCTGCCTTCAGTGCCTCCAGAACCATGTGCAGCATGGGAGGGCGACAGCATGGCACTCAGACGCTGCTACAGCTCGGGCCTGGCTATTCAGACCCCACGGCAGAGGTCAAGGACATTGAGGAGACGGAAGGGTCACTGGAGGCAATGCTCCCAGGAGCCACTGCACAAGCAGATGGAGACACAGATGCTGGTAGGCTTAGGTCATGATCTTGTGGTTCGTGAGATCAAACCCCATGTCAGGCTCTGGGCTGACCGTGCAGGGCCTGCTGGGGATTGTCTCTCACCTCTCTCTGACCTCCCCCCCAAAAATAAATAAATAAAACACTTAAAAAGAGAGAGAGAGAAGGAGAGAAAGAAAGAAAGAAAGAAAGAAAGAGAGAGAGAGAGAGAGAGAGAGAGAGAAAGAAAGAAAGAAAGAAAGAAAGAAAGAAAGAAAGAAAGAAAACAGCGAGCAGTTTTAGGACCCAAAACCTGTGGCCATTCAAAGTCAACATGCACATAGTCTTAGTATTTCTTATCCATTTGGACCCCTTCCTGTTTTTAGGGTTTGTTTTGTTTTGTTTTGTTTTGTTTTGAAGGAAACTCTACCCCCAAAACAGGCTTGAACTCATGACCCTGAGACCATGAGTCGCATGCTCTACCGAAGGAGCCAGCCAAGTGCCCCTCTCCTCTTTTTTAAAGTAAACTCTCTTCAAGCCTTGTTTATTGCTACTAACTCACCCTTTCCCACCTCCTGTGCTCTCCTCAACCTGCCCTGATCAGGCTGAAGTATTTGGTTTTGACAGTGAGTCAGTCTAGTGTAATTAATAACAGAACAAGTGGATCCTAGCTAATATAAAATAGATCCCACTTTATTTTCAAGAACCTGGTCCAAGTGCTCAAACATACATACTGGCTCCTGCCCCAGGGCCTTTGCTCCTACCATTCTGTCTTCCTGGAATGTTCTTCCCCCAGATATCTGCCTCTTTCCCTCGCCTCCCTCAAGTTTTTGCTTAAATGTCATCTTCCCTTTGAGGTCCCCACCCCCTTTTCTCATTTTCCTCCATGGGTTCATTCATTCATTCATTCATTCATTCATTCATTCTCTGGTGGGAAAGCATCCACGGAGGCAGGGATCCTGTCTGTTCTGTTTATTTCTGTATCTCCAGCACCTAGAAAAGTGCAGGCACATAGTAGGCTCTTAAAAATATCCATTGAATTGCACTGCTAGGTATTTATCCACGGGATACAGGTGTGCTGTTTCGAAGGGACACACGCACCCCCGTGTTTATAGCAGCACCATCGACAACAGCCAAAGTATGGAAAGAGCCCAAAAGTCCATTGATGGATGAATGGATAAAGAAGATGTCGTATATATGTATACAATGGAGTATTACTTGACAACCGAAAAGAATGAAATCTTGCCATTTGCAACGACGTGGATGGAACTGGAGGGCATTAGGCTAAGTGAAATTAGTCAGAGAAAGACAAATATCATAGGACTTCATTCATATGAGGACTTTAAGACACAGAACAGATAAACACAAGGGAAGGGAAACAAAAATAATCTAAAAACAGGGAGGGGGACAAAACAGAAGAGACTCATAAATATGGAGAACAAACAGAGGGTTACTGGGGGGGTTATGGGGGGGGATGGTCTAAATGGGGAAGGGGCACTGAGGAATCTACTCCTGAAATCACTGTTGCACTGGATGCTAATTGGGATGTAAATTTTTAAAAATAAAAAATAAAATTCAAAACTATATACCCATTGAGTGAATAGACGAAAGAAGAAATGGACCGGCTCTGGAAGCAGGCACAGGCACGGAGAGAACACACCGGCCTTTTGCAACTGCTCCTGGAGGTTTGGTTCTGGAAATTCCTCAGCAGGAATCTTGGGAAGGTCAAAAGGTGAAAGCCCGGATTGTTCTCAGCTGTGCTTTCCCCATCTTTACCCTTTTACCCCAGCCCCCTGAGCTCCCCAGGGCCCGGTCCACCGCCCTTCCTTTACATTCCTCAGTTCTAAAGTCCCCACCCCTTTTCAACACCCGGAGTTCTTTCTGAGGAAGGAATGGACTGAATAATATTTTCCATGTTAGTAAGAATGCCAATGACTCACTCAAGACAGCAGAGCGCCCAGCCTGGGCGGCGCGGCGCTGTTCCCCGAACGGCCACCAGGGGGCGCCAGGCCTCCACGGAGGCGAACGCAGGCTCTCTGCGAGGCGCTGGTGTTCCCCGCGTGGGAGGCAGGAAGGCTTCTGGCGGCTGCAGCCCGGGGTGTGCCGCGCGGTTTTGGATGCGAGCTCAAGCAGGTGGTCGGAGAGCTTGCCGTGGTGTCTGCCAGGAAGTCGACTGCGCAGGTCCTGTCCTGCTTCTAGTTCTGGTTAAACCCACACTTCCGCCGCTTTCGGCCTGTTGTGACCCTGGACGCGGCCTTTTCGCGTTTGGGAGCCTGCGTCATCACCTCCGAGAAATAATGGGGATGATGAGACCCCACTGCTGTGAGGATGCCATGAGAGGCAGCTGGCAGGCACTGAGGCTTGATCTGAAATGGGCCTTGGTGAACCTCATCAGGGTTGTTAATTACGATCAGCTCACAGTAGCGGTTCTCAAAGTGTTTCCCCTGGACCACCGGCAGCGGCCCCTGGGAATTTGCGGCGGATGCAAATTCTCAGCCCTACCCAGCCCTAACCCGCACCCCCCTGCTCCCCAACTCAGACGTTTTGATTAAGCTCCACCCTGTGTCCCTCGATCAGTGCTTAAGGTGTTTTGGAGAGTGCTCAGGTGGATTTAGGGAGGTAACGAGATTCCCCCTAAGGCATAGCTGTTGAGGAGTAGAGCTGGGACTGGGGGGTTGGGGAAACCCACATTGTCTCACCGGCTGCAAAGCTACAATCCTGAGTTGGTTGTGATGTGTGTATACACACGCACCGCTCTTTAGTAGCTGAAATTCAGAAACGCCCCCTTTGAGGGGCACCCGGATGGCCCAGTCACTGGAGCATTCCACTTTTGATCTCAGGATTCTGAGTTTGAGCCCTACCTTATGCATAGAGATGACTTAAAAATAAAATCTTAGGGGCACCTGGGTGGCTCAGTCGGTTGAGCATCCGATTTTGACTCAGGTCATGATCTCATAGTTCAGGAGTTCAAGCCCTGCACTGGGCTCTGTGCTGACAGCTCAGAGCCTGGAACCTGCTTCAGATTCTGTGTCTCCCTCTCTCTCTGCCCCTCCCCTGCTCACCCTCTGTCTCTCAAAAATAAATAAAACGTTGTTTTAAAATTTTCGTAAATGCCCCTTCAAGTTCTCTTCAGAGCTAATCTAAAGCTTTTAGTTCCAAGAACGCGGATTCTCAACCTGGCTGCACATTAGAATCAGCTGAGCTCCTTAAAAAGTGTATCAGTGCCTAGTCCTGTCCCCAGACCAATTAATCCAGGATTTGGGGAAGCATCTGTGCTTTTAAAGATTCCTCAGGTGATAGGGATGCCCAGTGAGGACTGAACAGCACCACTCTGAAAGCATCATCTTGCCGTTTATAATAAAGCCTCCGGTGTTTGGGTAATGAGGGTCAGAGAGGCCTGGCTTCAGAGCCTCTGCTGCCCTCCCAGCCTGGTTCTTCATTTTCTCCTGTGTCAGTTAGGAAGAAATAAACTACAGAGAACGCCTGGCCTGGGGCTTGGCCCTGGGCAGAAATGGTAAAAGGGACAGCAAAGAGGGGGGCGTTTGCAGTATGCTGGCGCGCCCCTAATCCTCACCAAGAACCCCACCTCGTAGCTGAAGACCCAGGGACTCTGGGACATTAAATATCACTGCACCTGCCCACCTCCTGGTCAGTCACAGAGCCAGGACTCATCAGCCCTCTACTGAAAAGTAGGGCTAGTACCTGTCCCCCCCACCCCCGCCCCTCCGAGGCTTCCAGAACCAGCATTTAAGGAGACGCTCATGAGTCCAGAGTGCGTGCCTGAGAGCCCGCACCTGGCCTCCTTAAATGTGGGGCCCTGGGCCTCGCCGGCCTCCCCCTGTCCCAGCCTTGCTCAAGAGGCTGCCTTCTGAGTCCCTAGCTGGTCTCTGAAGGAGGGAGGGGCCAGCCCAGGCGGACTTACCAAAAACCTACAACTTCTTACAGCAACAGAATTGTCTTCTCCTTAAGCAGAGAACAAATTAATGTCTAAACATATAAATGCATGCCAGGGAGGTGAGTTAATTATTAATAAGCAATTTACAGTGGGCTTGTTGTATAGCCACTGGAAGCAGTTTAGATTCTGGGCCTTTAAGGCAAACTTTTCTCTTCTTTTGTTTATTTGTTTATTTTTGAGAGAGAGCCCCTGGGAGCACACGCGGGGGAGGGGCAGAGAGGGGGAGACACAGAAGCCCACGCAGGGTCCAGGGTCCATGCTGTCGGCACAGAGCCGGATGTGGGGCTCAAACCCATGAACCCTGAGATCATGACCTGAGCCAAAGTCAGATGCCTAAGGGACTGAGCCACCCAGGCGCCCCAAGGCAAACTTTTCAAAGAAATAAATAAGGGAGCAGTTAGCACTAAGGACGGAGATGTGAGTTCAGGGGGACTATGGAGAAAACAAAGGTATCCCGTAGCCCATGTCTGCACTCGAGAAATGTAGAGAAAAGCACATTAACTTGGAGAATTCACATGCAGGTTGAGCGTAGTTACAGAGACAAAGGAGGGAACCCTCATGCTGAGTCCCTTTGACTTACCCAAACACATAGATGTGCACCTTCTGCAAAGAAAAGGGTGTTAAATAACATTTTATTTCTAAATAGGTGCATTTTCCTAAGCAAGCGTACATCTGCATAGTAAAAACCCAAAGGCATCAAAAGAGCGAAGAGTAAAGTGTCCCTTCCTTGCCCGAAACCCACAACCCAGGCTCTCATCCCCAGAAGCCACCTTCCTGTGCCTCCTTCCAGGGCTATTCTGCCCATTCTACACTAATAGAAATTTTCTCACGGAGTCTGTCCACCAACCCACTCGAGCATGTGGCTGCAAGGAAGGGAGTCAAGGACTCTTATCCCCAATGGTCCCTGGGTCAGTCTTGGTGCCAGTGTGCCTCTCCCAGAGATACCCTTTTATAGGGTGACCAACTGTTCTGGGACCAAGGGGTTCTTAGGATGTGGGATGTTCAGTTTGAAAAAATGGAAACAGGGGTGTCTGGGTGGCTCGGTCAGTTAGGCACCCGACTCTTAGTTTCGGCTCAGGTCGTGATCTCACGGTTCGTGAGTTCAAGCCCTGCATCGGGTTCTCGTGCTGACAGGGTGGGGCCTGCTTGGGGTTCTTTCTCTCCCTCTCTCTCTGTCTCCTCCCCCGTGCTCCCCACTCTCTCTCTCTCTCTCTCTCTCTCTCTCTCTCTCTCAGAAATAAACTTTTAAGACATAAAACGTAATTAAAATAATTAGAAGATAAAAACCTGAAACAGGGGCTCCTGGCTGGCTCAGTCAGAGCGCACGACTCTCAGTGTCAGGCTTGGGGAGTTCAAGCCCCACGTTGGGTGTAGAGATCACTCAAAAATAGAATCTTAAAAAAAACAACCACCCCACACCGAAGCTCTCCCAGGCAAACCAGGAGGAGTTGGTCGCCCCCCGACACACCTTCCCATGTGAGCCTGAGGATTAAAAGTCAGAGCTGTGCATTTTGCATTCAATTTACCGCTAAACAACGGCTTCATCTAGAGCTCAAAGAAATAGCTCTTTTGTTCCTGTGGAAAAGGGGGAGCTGGCAGAGTGGGACCAGCTGAGACACAGTATCCACTCTCAACTGCGGGGTCGAGAAGGGGTTTCTCAGGACACTTTTACGGTGTATGATTTATGCTTAATAGGCCGACATCAGCATCAACTTGCCCGGATATGTTTCTTTCTAAGTCAGGTAGTAGCTCCAGAAGAGCAAAAGCCAGGCTGCCCTGAAACAGACATTGGAATGTCAGCCCTTTTGCTCCCAACAGTCGCTAGAAAAACCTGTTGTTCAAGCAAAAGTGCCTGGAGAGAGTCCCTGGTGTCTCAGGAGGGGGAAGGCAGGGGAGGACACCCACAGGGTTTGGAGGCCTAGAACTGGGTGCTTGTGAGACAGGTCTTATAAGGCAGGGACCCAATAGCTTCCGACTGGTGAGCACAGGGTCCTGAAAGGGAGCCTTGAGGAGCAACTTATTAACCTTGATAAGTAAGCTATGGCCGGTATTTTCTGGAGCAGGTGGCTCACTCACAGACTTGTCTTAGCCCAAGAGCAGGAAGGCATGTTGATTTCAGTCTAGCCTGACCGGGAGCCTTGCCTCAGGGTCCCTGTGCAGGGTGACTCAGTGCCTCACTCAGTCCCTTCCATCTTCCTTTTTTAATTTTTTTTATTTTTTAAATGTTTATTTTTGAGAGAGAGAGAGAGAGAGACATACAGAGCACAAGTAGGGGAGGGGCAGAGAGAGAGAGGGAGACGCAGAATCGGAAGCAGGCTCCAAGTTCCGAGCTGTCAGCACAGAGCCTGACGCGGGGCTCGAACTCACAAACCGTGACATCGTGACCTGAGCCGAAGTCGGCCACTTAACTGACTGAGCCACCCAGGCGCCCTGATGTTCATTCATTTTTGAACTTTTTTATGTTTGTTTTTGAGAGAGAGAAAGCGACAGAGTGCAAGCGGGGGAGGGGCAGAGACAAAGGGAGAAGCAGAATCCAAAACAGGTTCCAGGCGCTGAGCTGCCAGCACAGAGCCCGGCGTGGGGCTCGAACTCATGAACCCTGAGATCATGGCCGGAGCTGAAGGTGCACACCCAACCGGCTGAGCCACCCAGGCGCCCCGTCCCTTCCATCTTCTTGCTTCACTCTCCGCGGGGTGTCAGGTTCATCTGTGTAGTCGGTGCCAGGCCATCCCTTCGTCCTGGTTCCAGCCTGGAGACACTCAAGCAGGCGAGGACCCAGCGGCCCCGGAGGGAATCCGCACAGGTTCTCAGCTCCTCCCTTATCCAGGGAAGCAGCAGCCCCGCCCGGAAGAATCAGACAGCCCTAGATTCCAGGCCAGCTCTGCCACCTTCTGGTCCTGTGATGTCAGATCACCTCTCCTTCTGGCCACACCTTAGTCACGTGGCCACACAGATCCGAGGAATGGGTGCCACACATGGGGTCTGTGCTCAGCCAAGTCCGTGCACCTAATTTATTTATTTAATTAGGGGGGTTTTGTTCAATTTTTTTTTTCAACGTTTATTTATTTTTGGGACAGAGAGAGGCAGAGCATGAACAGGGGAGGGGCAGAGAGAAAGGGAGACACAGAATTGGAAACAGGCTCCAGGCTCCGAGCCATCAGCCCAGAGCCTGAACTCACGGACCGCGAGATCGTGACCTGGCTAAAGTCGGACGCTTAACCGACTGCGCCACCCAGGCGCCCCTTGTTCAATTTTTTTTTAATGTTTATTTATTTTTGAGATAGAGAGGGACAGAGCATGAACGGGGAGGGTCAGAGAGAGAGGGAGACACAGAATCCGAAGCAGGCTCCAGGCTCTGAGCTGTCAGCACAGAGCCCGACGCAGGGCTCGAACTCATGGACCGTGAGATCATGACCTGAGCCGAAGTCGGAGGTTCAACCGACTGAGCCACCCAGGCGCCCCATTTGTTCAATTTTTTAAGTAAACTCTACACCACGTGTTGGGGCTCGAACTCATGACCCCGAGATCAAGAGTCTCATGCTTTACCAACTGAGCCAGCCAGGCGCCCTAGATCTGTGCACTTCAGAGGGTCTGGGATGGGCAGAATGACATTCCACAAATGATCTCTCCCGTGAATCTATTCTTAACAAAGGAGGTAAGCACTAGGAAGAAAAAGAAAAGGAGTAAAGGGTGATTAAAACTTGGGGACGGGTGGTATTGCTAACCTAGTTGGGGGGCGGCCAGAGAAGGCCCTTCTGGGATAATAGCACTGAAGTTAAGTACATGAATCGGGGGTTCCTGGCTGGCTCAGTCGGTAGAGCACGTGACTCCTGATCTCAGGGTCATGAGTTCCAGCCGCATGTTGGGGGTAGAGATTACATTAAAAAAAAATTTTTTTTTTAATTAAATGTTTTAAAAACAGAAGTAGATGAGTCAGTAGTAGCCAGGCTCAAAGGGAAGCCAAGTGCAGCATTATTCAAAGCAAAGAGCCAGAAGGCCACGCAGACGGAAGCAGCCTGGGCCCAGTTTCAGGAACTGAAATTGAAACTAAAAGTAGCTTGAGACACGGCAGTCTGAGAGAGGCCAGCAGGGCTCACAGGAGCTGGCCCCAAGGTCAAGAACCAGTGGTTCATGGGCCGGACACAGTCCATGGAGCAGCTCTGCAGATTTTTGCCTGTTCCGTGGGTTTTAAACACGGACTAGCTTTAGTTTTGTGGGTTTTGTTTTTAAAGTGGTTTTCCAGAAAAATCTGGACTTCCAGACTTTGCAAAAATCATCAGGTCTGGCCATCTTTGGCCCACATTTCTGAGTAAGAACAGTGGGAGTGGGAGTAGGGCGGTAGGTTTGGTTTTGACCTCTGCAGTGCAGCCTGACTCGCTCCTTGCCCTGTAGGGGGCCCCTGCAAGCATTTCAGATCTGGACCCCGAGGAGGCTGGGCCTTGCAGGATGCCTTAAGAATTTTGGAAGAGATCCAGGGCACCTGGCTGACTCAGCCGGCAGAGCATGTGACTCTTGATCTCAGGGTCCTCGTGAGGTCAAGCCCCATGTTGGGTGTAGAGCTTACTTTAAAAAAAAAAAAAAGAATTTGGAAGAGACCCCCAAGTGCAGTGAGAAAGCAAATTTATTCTCTCACGGTCCTGGAGCCCAGAGACCCGAAATCCGTGCCACAGAGTTGACATCAAGGTGTCAGCAGGTCCGTGCTCTGTGAGAATTCCTTCCCGTTCCTTGCTCCTTCCAGCTTCCTTGGCCTGTGGCCCCATCATTCCGGTCTTTGCCTCCAGGGCCGTATTGCCTTCTTCTCTTCTGTCCTCAAAGCCCCCACTGCCTTTCTCTTACAAGGAAGGATCCGTGAGATTTCACCCAGGGTCCACCGGCTGCGGGGAGTCCTTCCAGGCAGTCTCCCCATCTCAAGACCCTTAGCTGAATCACGCCTGCAAAGGCCCCTTTTCCAGATAAGGTAACATTTACCAGTTCTGATATCTTTGAGGGTCGTTAATTAGCTCCTACACTTACTTCCCCTCTCTGAACCTCGATTCTCTCCCCTGTAAAACGTCACAGAGTTCTATGTATTCGGAGGATACAGAGACCAGACAGGATAAGCCCACATGGTTTCCCTGCCCTGTCCCCCATTTTTCACAGCTCCCCTACGGCTCCCTTGCCCCGACAGGCTACTGCCCCAGAAATTTAGCACTTGTAGAAACACATACCCGCCCCCCACCCCTGCAACCTGCCATACACTGACCTCGGCCCTGGGGCCACAGCAGTGATTGAAACAGGGAGAAATCTCTGAGGCCTGTGGAGCAGGTGAGGGGACAGACAGTACCCAGATACAGTGTAGGACAGGTCGTGACAAGTGACTTCGCTTGCTGGAGCCGCCACAACCAGGTGCCACAGACCAGGTGGCTAAAGCCTCAGAGATGAACCGTCTCACCCTTGTAACAGACGAGAAGTCCAAGATCAACGTGTCTGTTGGCAAAGCTGTTTCCTCCTGAGGGCGCTCAGGGAGGGACGCGTCCCAGGCCTCTCTCCTCGGCCTGTACACAGCCGTCTCTTCTGCACATTGTCTTTCCCTGTGTGTCAGTCCCTGTGTCTGAATGTCTTCTGCTGATAAAGACACAGGTCATTTTAACGTGCTGGCCTCTGTAAAGACCCTCTCTTCAAATAAAGTCGCATGTACAAATACTGGAGTTAGGACTTCAACATGTGAGTTGGGGAGGGAATGCCGTCCAGCCCATAGCTGTGAGTATATGGAGAGAAGCAAAACAGGTGAGACAGTAGAATGATAGGGTAGGGGTCGGGGGGTGCTGTTGTAAACAGAGTGAGTGGTCAGGGAGGTGACACTTGGGCAGAGACGTAACGAAGTGAGGGCAGGGATGTCTAGAAGCATATGAGGGAAGGGAAGAGAAGCCAAGAGAGCAAGTGACCAGTGCAAAGGCCCTGGGGCCCCAGGGGTTGTGATGTAAAGACAGACAGAGAGAGGTGCAGGGTGAGCTGGAGAGGGTGGGAGGGAGTTGAGCTCAGAGAGTAGGGCTTGGGGGCACAGTTTGTGTAGGGCCCCGGGGGTCATGCTGATGGGTTCTGTTTCTGGGGCGCCTGGCCTGCTCAGTTGGTAGACCATGGGACTCTTGATCTCAGGGTCTTGACTTCAAGCCCCACATTGATTATAGAGCTTACTTAAGAAAGAAAAAAAATGGTGTGATTCTTAATCAGTGCAAACTTCATTCTCGAGGGGTTTATTACCGTCTGGTTCTTTTTAGAATTCTAGGTTAAATGGCTCCCCTTTCACACTGCAAAAATCTTGGTAGTTTAGCCGGACTGCAGTCAGCTTTCGAAAATTTTTTGTGAATAATTTATTGATGTGAAAGTCAACATAACATTCACCATTTGAAGAAAGCAATTCAGTGGCACGTAGTGTGTTCCCAGTGCTGTGCTCCGGCCGCTGCACCTAGTTCTGAAACATCCCCATCACTGACTCCAGAGTCGTGGGTAAGACTCAGACCTCACCCCAAGTGGGGCGGGGGCCCCAGGAGGATTCTGAGCCAAGGAGGGAGGAGCTCTGATGATCACCTGTCATGGAGAACAGACTGTGGCCTGACCAGGGGTAGAAGTGGAGGTGGGTCTGCCAGGCAGACTGGCTGGGCCACCCAGCAGGTGGAGATATCTGAGGTGGCTGGGGCTCCTGTTCCACAGGGTGCAGGGAGGACTCCCAGGAGAAGCTGGACTCCAGTTTATTTAGAAGTGAGGGTCAGGAGGGGCGCCTGGGGCGCTCAGTCAGTTAAGCTTCTGACCTTAGCTCAGCTCAGGTCATGATCTCACAGTTTGTGAGTTCGAGCCCCGCGTCGGGCTCCGTGCTGACAGCTCAGCGCCTGGAGCCTGCTTCGGATTCTGGGTCTCCTCCTCTCTCTGCCCCTCCCCTGCTCACGCTCTGGCTCTGTGTCTCTCCGTCTCTCAATAAGAAGTAAATGCTAAAAATTTAAAATAAATAAGTAAAAAATAAAATAAATAAATAAACAAGAGTACCTGGGGGGCTCAGTCGGTTAAGCTTCCGTCTTCAGCTCAGCTCATGATCTCACGGTTCATGAGTTCAAGCCCCGCATCGGGCTCCGTGCTGACAGCTCAGAGCTGGAGCCTGCTTCGGATTCTGTCTCCCTCTCTCTCTGCCCCTTCCCCTGCTCACTTTGTCTCTCTCTCCCTCTCAAAAATAAACATTAGGGGCGCCTGGGTGGCGCAGTCGGTTAAGCGTCCGACTTCAGCCAGGTCACGATCTCGCGGTCCGTGAGTTCGAGCCCCGCGTCGGGCTCTGGGCTGATGGCTTGGAGCCTGGAGCCTGTTTCCGATTCTGTGTCTCCCTCTCTCTCTGCCCCTCGCCCGTTCATGCTCTGTCTCTCTCTGTCCCAAAAATAAATAAACGTTGAAAAAAAAATTTTTTTAAATAAATAAATAAAAATAAACATTAAAAAATAAATAAATAAAATCTTAAAAAAGAAAAAAGTCGAAGTGAAGCCTTAGGGTCTGTTGGGGGTGTGGGGGGAGGGCACAGTCACACACACAGAAAAGAGGCAAGGCTGACTCAGGCTTTTTTTTTTTTTTTAATTGAACTATACTTGACACACAATATTACAGAACTAGTTTCAGGTGTGCAACCTAGTGAATTGACATTTGTGTACATCCCAAAATGCTCATTGCAATTACGTATGGTCACCATCGGTCACCATACGAGGTTGTTACAATAGTGTTGACTGTATTCCCTATGCTGTGCTTTACATCCGGGTGACTCATTTATGTTATACCTGGAAGTTTGTACCTCTTAACCCCCTCCACCTATTTCACCCATCCCCCCACCCGGGCTTCTTTTGTAATTGTGGTAGAATGTACGTAACATAAATTTACCATTTTTATCATTTTAAATATACAGTCCTGTGGATTACGTCCTTCTCCAGAGCTTTTGCACCTTTCCAAAAGGAAACTCCACACCCCTGAGACACTAACTCCCCATTCCCCCTTTCCTCCAGGCCTTGGTAACCTCCCTTCTACTTTCTGTGGCTGTGAATTTGCCTAAGTACCTCCTAGAAGTGGGGTCACACAGCATTAGTCCTTCTGTGTCTGGCTTATTTCCCTTAGGGTAAGACCACCAAGGTTCGTCCCTGCAGCAGGGCACAGACTCTCGGGCAGGAAATATTTCCACCTCTGGCCACTTGAGCGCCCACGCCCTGCCCCTTGGCGTCAGCGAGAACAGCATTCACAGCCTGATTCTGCCTTTTACTTGCTGGGTGACACTGGATGAACCTTTCTGAGCCTCAGTTTCCCCATCTTTAAATAGAGACAACAATGGCTCCAATCTTAGGGGATCATTCTGACATTGACATGAGCCGACGATGCTTTGCCCAGCGCCTGGCTGCTGGAGAGTAAAACAAATGTTACCCTTGCTATAACCCTGGACATCCAAGCTCACCCAGTATCTTATTAAAAAAGAGCATTCTTGGGGCGCCTGGGTGGCTCGGTCGGTTGGGCAGCCAACTTTGGCTCAGGTCGTCATCTTGCGGTCTGTGAGTTCGAGCCCCGCGTCGGGGCTCTGTGCTGACAGCTCAGAGCCTGGAGCCTGTTTCAGATTCTGTGTCTCCCTCTCTCTGCTCCTCCCCTGTTCATGCTCTGTCTCTTCCTGTCTCAAAAGTAAATAAAACGTTAAAAAAAATTAAAAAAATAAAAAAGAGCATTCTGAATCTGCTACCCACTAGTAGTACGCATGTAGACTGCTAGCCTTTTTGTTCTCCAGCTTTGTAATTCAATTCTCCTAATGACATCTGACTTCATCTCTCCCCATTAGACTCTAGGTTTATCCCTCCTGCGAATGAATGGTTAAATCTTGTCCCTCCTGCTGTCTTACCAGCAGGAGGGCCCCAGCTCTATCAGAAGGAGGGCCCATCTGTTCCTTAGAATGCCCAGCCTCAGGCTGGGGGGCTTCCTCCTCGAGTACTCAGCCAAAATCTGCCCCATCCCAACGCACACAAAATGAAACCCCTAAAAAATCGCCTTCACGTGGCTTCTCGCATACATAGCCGAGAAGCGTGCACATTAGTAACGTCACAATAATGTCACATTTTATTTTATTTTTTTCGTAAAATTTTTTTTAATGTTTATTTATTTTTGAGAGAGAGAGACAGAGTGTGAGTGGGGGAGGGGGAGAGAGAGAGAGGAAGACACAGAATCCGAAGCAGGCTCCAGGCTCCGAGCTGTCAGCACCGAGCCCGACCCCGACGTGGAGCTCAAACTCACAAACTGCGAGATCATGACCTGAGTCGAAGTGGGACGCTTAACCGACTGAGCCACCCAGGCGCCCTGACAATAATATCAAATTTTGAACCGACACACACCTTTGCATACATTTTCACCAAGTTCAAATACACAGAGACCCATGGATCCAGCAATTCCACTTGTAGAGAGTTTTCCTATGGACAACCCTTGCCCGAGACAGATGAGTAAGTGTATTTATTGTTGCCTTGTTCGTCATAGCCAAAGACCGAAAATAACCCCAAATGTCCGTCAATAGGAGATGGTTAAGTAAATAATCAAGCATTTAAAACGAATCAAACAGGCCTATGGGTATGGATAGGGAAGAGTTCTCCAGGAAAGACTGATGAGTGCCGAAAGCAGGGAGCAGAGCAGTGTGGGTAACTCGCCGTTGTCTGTGTGGATAGAGAGAAGAGGGGGAGATAAGGTGTTGGACCCGTACAGACGCTTTCTGCTAACTGGTAATCGTCAATGCCTCTAGGGAGGGCATCAGAGGGTCAGGGATGGAGGGAGACTTAGTTTTTCCTTGGATAAATTTCTGTACTTTATTTTATTTATTTTTTTTAAATTTTTTTTACTGTTTATTTATTTTTGAGACAGACAGAGACAGAGCATGAGCAGGGGAGGGGCAGAGAGAGAGGGAGACACAGAATCTGAAGCAGGCTCCACGCTCCGAGCCGTCAACCCAGAGCCCGACGCGGGGCTTGAACTCACAGACCGCGAGATCATGACCTGAGCCGAAGTCGGCTGCTCAACCGACTGAGCCACCCAGGTGCCCTAAATTTCTGTACTTTAAAAAAAATTTCTGTATTGTAATTCTTTACAGTGTACATGCGTTTCCTATTCACAATAAATGTTCAATTAATATACTCTATGCATTCTCTCTTTGTCAGGAAGCAGTAAAGTTCAGACCTTGTATTAACAGGATGCACCATTCTTGAAAGGTTGAGAATTCTCAATCTGTTCTCTGTGGAATGATGTCAGCAGAAGCTGACCGACCTTGAGAGTCTCGCATAAATGCTCAGTTGGCAACAATCACCCCTGGCCCTTATAAGGTACTTCACAGTGTTCAAGGCTGAGAAGCTCTTTACTTTTCATGATCTCATTTACCCTGACACTGTTGGGGGTCACTGGGGCAGACAGGAACTTGTCCAAGGTCACACAATTAAAAAATGCCTGGGCCAGACCTGAACCCACACCTTCCTCTGCTCCTTTCGCGTGCCTTAGAGTGGCAATCTTTTGAGGTCATCTGAGACATCCCATCAACAAAGGTTTATCGCCTGCTTCTGCGTGTTAATGACCTATTTGCCAGTGACCGCCATATTCCTAGGTCCGGTGGTCAGCACTCAGGCCTCATCCAACCTGACCAGTCAGGAGCATTTGACAAGGTGGTCATGCCTTCGCCCTTCAGACACTTTCTTCCTAGGTTCTAGGGCACCCCTGTCCTGGTTCTCCTCCCACGTCCCTGGGAACTTGTTGTCATCTTTGTTGGCACATTCTAGCTATGGGGAGCCCTAGATATTGGCCCTTGGACCATCCTCTTGGCCCTAGAACCCCCAGTTCTAAGTGATATGTTTGTATTGTGGCCCTTCCTTCCTTCCTTCCTTTCCTCGTTTCTTAGATTTTATTTTAAGCAACTATACCCAACATGGGGCTTGAACTCTGAGCTCTGAGATCAAGAGTTGCATGCTCTAACTACTGAGCCAGCCAGACACCCCTGTACGGTGGCTCTCAATTCCCTCTCTATGCTGATAGGGTCCGCATTTATGCCCTCAGCGCAAACTCCCCCTGAACTCCATTACCCAACTGCCTCTGGGACAGCTGTACCTGGACGACTAGTAGTTCGTCATCCCCTCCCATGTTCTGTCCCCACTGCCCTCCTGCAGCTGTTCCGTCCCAGCTGACCCCACCTCTGTGCTCCCAGCTGCCAGAAACCCCTAAAGCCACCCATGCCTCTCCCACCCACACAGACCCTGCCAGCTGAACTTTCCAAGGAGATCCGGAATCTCTCCCCTTCTTCCCACCTCACAGCCTCCACCCTCTCCCCGAGCCAGCCACCTTCACCTCAGGCCTGGAATATTCCAACCGCCTGCTCGCTGGTCTCCCTAGTCGGCCCTTGTCCCCGCCTTGGTCCATCTGTTTCCAACCCCACTGCCACGTTAACCATTTAGAACATGTCGGCCTGTCTTTCTTTGCTGAGAAGCTTCCAGTGATTTCCTGTCTTGTTTGGGATAAAAACGGAGCTCCTTAAAACAGCCTAAAAGACCCTCCTGTTCCTCAGTGCCCTCTGACCTCAGCCACCGCCTGTGGTTCCTCCAGCACTCAACTCCCGCACAGGAGACCCTCAGGACGGGGCTTCTCACCGCCGGACCCCTTGGCCTCGGGCTGTGTGGACTGTGCCTTGATCGACGCTCACCTCCAGAGCTCCAGAAATTGCCAAACGTCGTCTGTGGGTCAAAATCGCCCAGGTTGGGAACCACTGCCCTCTCTGCAATGACCTCCTCAGACACCCCCATGCCTCCTCCCTCACCTTGTTCAGGTCTTGACTCAGCTGTCACCTCCCTCCCACGGCGGCCTCTGTCTACCCTGATTATCACCGCCGCCCGCCCCAAACTCCCCACCTCCCTTCCTGCTATATTTTTCTCCACAGTGCTCGCTACCATTTTTTGTTTGCTTATTATCTGTCGCTTTTTAAAAAATTTTTTAATGTTCATTTGATTTTGAGACCAAGAGAGACAGAGTGGGAGCGGGGGAGGGGCAGAGAGAGGGGGAGACACAGAATCGGAAGCGGGCTCCAGGCTCCGAGCTGTCAGCACAGAGCCCGACACCGGGCTGGAACTCACAAACCTCGACATCATGACCTGAGCCGAAGTCAGTCGCTTAAGTGACTGAGCCACCCAGGCCTCCCGAGTACCTATCTCTTCTAACTAGACCATGAGCTTTAAAAAGCCAAGGATCTTTGTGTTTGTCTATCACACTCACAGCTGCATCCCCCCCAGTTACAGCAGGAGCTGGAACATAGTAGACACTCAATAAACACTTCTTTTTTTTTTAATTTTTTTTTTAATGTTTATTTTTATTTTTGAGAGAGACAGAGACAGAATGCGAACGGGTTAGGGGCAGAGAGAGAGGGAGACACAGAATCCGAAGCAGGCTCCAGGCTGTCAGCACAGGGCCCGACGCGGGGCTCGAACCCATGAGCCGTGAGATCATGACCTGAGCTGAAGTCGGACGCTCAACCGACTGAGCCACCCAGGCGCCCCACTCAATAAACACTTCTTGAAGGCACACGTAAATGCCAGGCCTTGTAACAGATGCGCAAACCTTGAGACTGGTGTTCCTTGTGGGCGCTGGGAGCAAATAGATGAATGAATGCATTCAGTGGCAGGCGGTGATCAGAGCAAGGAAGGAAAATAGAGCAGGTGTATCCGAGGCCTAAGACTGTCGTAACAAAGTACTGCAAACTGGGCCAAACTGGGCGGCTTGAAACAGCAGAGATTTATTGGGTCCCACACGGCTCTAGAGGCCAGAAGTCCGGAACCAAACTGTGGGCTGGACGCTGCTCGTCCTAAACCCGTTTTCAGGCGATTTTGGCTTTCCTTGGCTTCTAGATACTTCACTCCAATGTTGTGTCTTCACATGACTTCCTCGGCGACTCTTCACATTGTCTTTCTTCTGTGCCTGTCTGTCTTTGTGTCCAAATTTCTTTATTATATAAAGACAGCAGTCAGGGGCGCCTGGGTGGCTCAGTTGGTTAAGCGTCCAACGTCGGCTCAGGTCGTGATCTCGCAGTCTGTGAGGTCAAGCCCCGTGTCAGGCCCTGTGCTGACAGCTCGGAGCCTGGAGCCTGCTTCGGATTCTGTCTCCCTCTCTCTCTCTGCCCCTCCCCTGTTCACGCTCTGTCTCTCTCTCTCAAATATAAACATTTAAAAAAAGTTTTCAAAAAGACAGCAGTCATATTGGATTAGGTCACCCACATGACCCCATTCTCACTTGATTACCTCTGTAAAAATCCTATTTTCAAAATGGCCCCATTCTGAGCTACTGGGGTGTTGAACATACCTTTTTCGAGGGGAACACAGTTCAATCCCTAACAGCAGGGTATGGGAGTGAGGGTGCTGCTTTCGGGAGGGCGCGAGGGAAGGCTTCTGAGTGGGTGACATTTGAGCAGAGTCCTGAATGAAGACAGGGGGTGAGTCCTGTGCACATCTGAGGGAAGGGCATTCCAAGGAGAGGGAACAGCCAGTGCAAAGCATCTTAATCAAGCTACCTGTCTCACAATGCTGTGAGGGTTCAATGGCTTCATCTATGAAAAAAAAATCTGAAAGCTGTTAGCGGGCATAGTTAGCAGGCAGTCATTATTTAATTACTGGTATTCATCCTGCCTTGGTGCCTGCTGAGGGGCTGGGGGTCCAGAGAGAACTAGTCAGGCAGCATCCGGTCTTTGGTGCTGATGGCCCAGCTGGGAGACTGAGAGCCAAGTCAATAAATAGGAGGAGGACGTGATGTGATTGCTGATAACCGCTGTGCTGGGTACAACAGCGTGACGTCGTAGACTGCTGGGTGGGGCTGGCCATCTCCGGATAAGGCCTCTTTGAGAAGCTGAAGGGCCTCTCCAGCAGAGCCTGTTAGGGGAAGTCCACACAGCAATGCCCACTGGTCAGACTGAGACCCGTGACCAGGCTGGCATTGGTTATGGGGGAAGCATCCCAAAGGGGAGAACTTAGCGAAAATGGCTGCCGATCACATCTGGTTAGTTACAAAGAGCCCAGGTCCTGATTGAATGGGTCTCAAACTCTCAACTTTTATACCACCCCTCATGGCCATCTCATCCCTACCACCAATAAAAGAAAACATCAGTGGGAAATAGAAAATAATCCCCTGAATCAGACTCCCAATGTTCATGTCGGGCTTCAGGTCCAGGTGGGGGCAACTAAGAACAGGCCTAGCAGGTGCCTGTTTCCCTGGTGACTGATTCTCCAAGGGAGGTCATCAGCAAGTCCGTCCTGTGGCTCCATATTCTCACAGGGTTCTCTGGGTTGGATTTAACACATCTCCTCAGATACCCTAGAAAATCCTTTTCTCCCGAGTATTCATTTATTCCCTTTTTGTTTCAGGGCGATTTGCCAGCAAATGGGAAGGTATGGCAGCTGTTTAATGACTACCGAATGCAACGGTGTTGCATTGAGTTCTTGAAGTCCATTCTTCCCAGCAAGAAAACAACCAGCGAGGCTGTTTTGACATTCCCTGGTCATGTTTCTTTCCTTTTGAAGCTCCGTTTTGTCATTTTGCTTCATCTCCGAAGAAAAACCAGGAAGCTGCTTAAGCGTAACCACCCCCCTCCCCGCCCTCCATACAGTTGGTGTTGTGGAGACAACACAGGGAGGCAGACCTGGGTTCAAGACCCAGAACATGGAGAGAGAGAGAGAGAGAGAGAGAGAGGAAGGGGGAGACGGAGAGAGCGCACAAGAGCGTTCGCCCTCTTATCGTGTCGTGGAGACTCTGCTGGGTTTGTATTCATTCGTTCCATAAACAGGTATCCAGTGGCCACTAAGGGCCAGGCACCGTGTTGGGCTCCACGGGTCCACCACCAAAACCAAAGACAGGTCCCTGTCCTTCTGTAGCTTCTAGCCTACTGCACATTCACGTCTGATACAGATTCAAGAAGAGCTTTAGCCTGAGAATCCTAAAGACGGGGGACTTTGCTTATTGGCCCTCCGCCTGAATTTCTCCTCTAAAATGGGTTCATTCATCCTTGCTGCGTAACTGAGAAGGGTTTGTGGTGAGGACCCTAGGAGATGGAGTCCAGAAAAACAGAGTAGAAGAATGGCCATACTCGTTGTTCTTTTGTTTCCCTTTAGTTTCTTTTTTAATGTTTATTATTGATTTCTGAGAGAGAGAGACAGCACATGAGCAGGGGAGGGGCGGAGAGAGAGGAAGACACAGAATCGGAAGCAGGCTCCGGGATCCGAGCTGTCAGCCCAGAGCCTGATGCGGGGCTCGAACCCACGGACCACGAGATCGTGACCTGAGCCGAGGTCGGACGCTCAACCGACTGAGCCACCCCTTTACTGGTGGTTCTTTCTGGCATCTGTACTAGGTTGCCAGACCTGTAGTGTCTACCCCCTCCCTACATGGCTGATACTGTTAATTCCCTAACCCAGAGGCAGAAACACACTGGAGAGGCTGAGTCTCCCTTCCAAAGCTCAGGGCTCCAAAACAGAAAGTTAACTGAGAGCAGACACTGCTGGGGAGGGTTTGATAGGGCCAGAGCCTTAGGGATGCCAGATTAAACACAGGGTATACTTAGACTAGAAAATTGTTCATTCATTTGAAATTCAAATTTAACTGGGCACCCTGTATTTTTATTTGCTAAGTCTGGCCACTCTGCAGGGCTTCTGATGTCAAGCCGGTGGAGGCCTGGGGTAAACCCGGGACTAGAGGCATCAGGGTAAGTCTGCTCCTGGGGCTGGTGCACGGAACGGGTGGGTAAGAGCAGCGAGAAGGGACAATGCCGGGAAGGCTTAGCAGCCAGGGGGTTTCTGCAGCCACGTGTCCCAGGGTAGCCCGCCACATCAGCCGGGGGACTTTGACTCCTCAGCAGCTCTGGTTCCAAAGGGACACCTTGTGGTATAGCCTGAGCAGGGCCTGGGGGCAGCTCCTATGGGCCACACCCAATTTCACTTTACTTGTCTATCACTGTCGCTTCCTTTCGTAACCCAGATACCCCCACCAGGCTGCAGTTTTCTTGCATCCTCATGGAAGTTCAGCTTTCCTAATTTCTTTGACTTGAAAATTAGCGATCTGGGCATCCTTGCAGTTGACTCATCCAGCCATTTCCCCTTCAGCATTCACCAAATTACTTTTGAGCACCTGCTCCATGCCAGAGAGATACGGGATTGGACAAAACAGACAGTAAGTAAGAAATCAATCATAGGAATATAAACTCAGTTATTAAACACGTATTAGGTATTAAATGATGATGCCACGAACACCACGAGGGCAACATACAGTAAGGTAGGAGTGTCTGATTCATTTGGGAAGTGGGCCCGTGAAGCCTACCCTGAAACTAATTTTGTACTGGATTTTGAATGAGTAGGAGTTCCTGATAATAGCAGTGATAGCTGAGCCAAACTCCGCTAAATAATTTCTTTTACTACAGGAACTAATTTAATTATTTTTTTAAAGTTTATTTATTTTGACAGAGAGTGAGAGAGTGAGCAAGGTAAGGGCGGAAGAGAGAGAGAGGTTCCCAAGCAGGCAGCTCTGGGCCCAACGTGGGGCTCAAACTCAGGACCTGAGCCGAACGCTTAACGACTGAGCCACCGGGGCGCTCCATACAGGAACTAATTTAATTCTGAGGACACTCTGGGAGGTGTTATCCACGTTTTATAGGCCCAGAGAGGTTAAGTTACTTGCACAAGGTCACACAGTGAGTGAGTGGCAGGGTCAGGATTTGGACCGCGCCAGCCTGGCTTCAAGAGCCTTCCAAGCAGGCTGGGATCTGGCCGGAAGTCAGAGACTTGAGAGGAAGCTGCAGAAGGGAATCCTGCAGGCCCCCTAAAGCTCAGTTAAGAATTTGAGACTTTCGCCTGAGAACAATGGCAAACCTTTGAAGGGGTTTACAAGTGGGGGTGGGGAGGGGTGTGTGTCCGGGCCCAAATTGAAATTTCAAAAGCTCCCTCGGGCTGCTTCGGGTGGGGGATGGGATCAGACTGGGGCCTGGGGGCTGGTGGGAGGCTGTTCCCTTCCAGCCCAGATAACAGATAATGGTGGCTCTGGAGCTGGCCACCAGCTCTGCAGAATGGAGCTACGCGGCCGGAGTCGGCAGTGGAAGAGGCTGCGAAGGTAAATCCCGCAAGGCTCCGGGGTGGGAGCTGGGAGAGGGAGAGGTCGAGGGTGACGCCCAGGTTTGGGGCTTCAGAGCTGCAAAGGAAAATACCTGGGAGGGAGATCGGTGACCTGAGAGCTCCTGGGAGTTGAGTTTTGGTCAAGTCCGCCCCGAGTCTGAGATTTCTTTGTCCTTGGTGTCTTTTTGTTGTTGTTGCTAAATCGGTTCCTGATTGCCCTGGCGTTTCCTGTCTGTTTTGGTCCCCCTTCTCCAAAGTAGTCCTTTCTTGGAATTTTAGAGGCCGAGAGGGCTTGGACTTCGTTTTTCTTATGACCGTCTTGCTTTTTCAGACGGGTCAATTTACCTTAATCTTTTTGTGCTTCAGTTTCCTCATCTGTAAAATGAAAGGCGGGAGTAGTACCTGGTTCACAGAGCTCCTGGCTGAGCTAATTAATACATAAAATGTGCTCAGAACGATGCCTGACCTGGGAAGGCTCCCAAAGTGCCGTGCTGGTGCTGATGATGTTGTCATGACGATGAGGAGGGTGATGGAGGCAGGGGTGGCTGTAGGAGGAGGTCAAAGCCCACAGAAGTCACTCCAGTTACTTAGCAAGTACGTGTTGGGCCTCTTTTTGTACCCGGTCTTAAGCAAACTACTTAAAAAGTATGTACAGGAGATCAAGCGATTGCATTCACTCAAGTGAGCAAACATTGAGTGATTCCCCAGTGCGAGACCAGCTCTAGATGCTGGGGTCACGACAGCCGATAAGAAAACGACACAAGTTTCCTTGAAAAGCGAACACAACACCTAGTTTTTGAATGTGCTGCTAAGTGCTGGGAAGGTAATGAAACCACTGTTGCGACAAGATGTGACCCCAGGGGCCCTCCTGGAGGAGGAGACATTTGGTCCTGGATCCAAAGTGAAGGAGCATGTGCAAAGGTCCATGAGGGGTGGGCTCTATTTGGCAGGAGACAACCAGCACATTTTGAGGACTCCAAAGTGGGTCAGGGTGGCTGGAGTGCAGTAAACAGTTGAGGGGGAGAATTAGTCGATTTATATTTCTACATATCGCCATGGGTGAAATTACCGGTTTCAGTAATGCGACTTTTTAAATTCATGTACAAATTGTAACTTCATACCGTTCTACCTGATTGTGCAAAACCAAATTAGGGCCATGGTGGATCTGCTGGAGATCTTGTGTAGATCTTGTGTAAGAAGAAAATGCGAGTCCGTGGACAAATACTTACTGAGCAACTACTACGCTCCAGGCCTGTGCTGGCCCAGGGAATACTGGTGAATGGATACACAAAGTCCCTGCCTTTGTCTACAGATAAAAAATAAGCCGGCAAAGACATAAGGCACTTCCTTGTTGCGAATGAAGGCGTTCCAGGTGGGAGGGGCACAGGACCCGAGGTGGGAAGTAGCCTGGAAAGTACTGGACAAGCTGAGAAAGGAGGCCGGTGTTGCCACAACACAGGGAAGGAGGGAGGTCCCTTGAGATGAGCTCAGAGAACAGGGGACCGGCCCACACAGGGCTCTGCCGGCCCTGTTCAGAGACAGGATTTTCTTCTGAAGTCGGGGGGGGGGGGGGGGGGGGGGAGGGGGTTGCAAAGGTTTTCTGTAAAGGACCAGATAGTCCATGTTTTGGGGTTTGAGGGCCACGTACGGTCTCTTGTTGGCAGCTATTCGACCCTACCCTTGTAGCACAAATGCAGCCATAGACAGCAAATAAATGAGAGCCTGTGGTTTTGTGCCAGTAAAACTCTACTACGGACACTAAAAAATTCGAATTTCATATAATTTATGCATGTGACAAGTTACTTTTATTTATTTAGTTAGTGGCTCCATGCCCACGCGGGGCTTGAACTGACGTCCCTGTGATTGAGAGTCACATGCACTACCTACTGAGCCAGCCTGGCACCGGTGCCCCAAACTTTTAGTTTTTTTCAACATTTTTTTTTTTAAGGTTTCATTTTTAAGTACTCTCTACACCCAATGTGGGGCTCGAACTCACAACCCCGAGATCAAGAGTCGCACGCTTCACCCACTAAGCTGGCCAGGTACCCCTTTTTCCAACTACTTTTACTATTTTTATTTTTTTAAATTTTTTAATGTTTTTGAGAGAGAGAGAGCGAGACACAGAGTGTGAGTGGGGGAGGGGCAGAGGGAGGGAGACACAGGATCCGAAGCAGGCTCCAGGCACAGAGCCTGATGCGGGGCTCAAACTCATGAACCGTGAGATCCTGACCTGAGCCAAAGTTGGATGCTTAAAAAACTGAGCAACCCAGGCACCGCCCCCCACCCCAACTATTTTTAAATGTAAAAAAAACAAAACAAAACATTCTTAGCTCGAGGGCTAGAGGGAAACAGGTGGTGGGCAGGCGATTTGGCCCGAGGGCCACAGTTTATAGACTCCTGTTCTAAAGTCTCGGGAAGCCATCTGAGGGTTTTGAGCAGGTGAATGAAAGGCTGTGATTCAAAATGGGAAGGTATAGGAGCACCAGGCTGGGTCAGTCCGTAGAGCATACGACTCGATCTCGGGGTCGTGAGTTCAAGCCCCGTGTTGGGGATAGAGTTTACTTAAAAAAAAGAAAAGAAAAGAAAATAGGAAGGTATGAAGGCTTGGCATGATGCCAGAAAGTGGATCTAACCATGTGGAATGAATGAATGGATCCGTTGTTTCCTTAGTCATTCATCAAGCACTGAGTTATCTTAATAGTCATGGTCTGCTGAAGGGGCCCCATGATCTGCAAGACACCGTTCTACACTCCTGGAGTTTATAACATAACAAGGGAGACTTAAGAGCGAGATACAGGGGTGCCTGGATGGTTCAGTCAGTTAGGCGTCTGACCTCGGCTCAAGTCATGATCTCCCAGTTTGTGAGTTCGAGCCCTGTGTCGGGCTCTGTGCTGGCAGTTCGGAGCCTGGAGCTTGCTTCTGGATTCTGTGTCGCCCTCTCTCTCTGCCCGTCCCCACTCTCAAAAATAAACACAAAAATAAATAAATAAATAAAGAGCGAGATACGAAGACCTATAAGCTTCAAGGTCAAAAGAGAGACCCCAAAAAGCAAAAGTTGCATTGAGAAACAGCCAGGTGGCAGGCAGGTGGCCGGAGTGGAGGGAGCAGGGGGGAAGGAAATGGGTAGGAATTGAGAGGAAGGCCCTGTGGGGGATTTGGGATTTTATCCTAAGTGAGACTCTCTCTTTTGGACTTGCCTATTCTGGACACATCGTAGACATGAAATCAAACAATATGTGGCTTTCGTTGACTGGCTTCCTTGACAGAGAGCACACTGGTTTCAAGGTTCGTTCATGCTGTTCTGTGTAGCTGCACTTTATTCCGTTCTACGGCTGAATAGTAGCAACATTCCCTTGTGTGTGGTATTTCTCCATGTGTCCATCCATCCGTGGATGGACCATTGGTGGTTGCCACCTTTTGGCTCTATCATGAATAGTGCTGCCCATAGAGGGCTTTGGGAAGGCAGGTGATGTCTTGTTAATCTGGTCCCTCCCGCAGGAGACCAGTTGGAACAGGATTCAAAGCCTTGACTGCACAGTGGGATTCCCTGGGAGGTGAAACACACACTCCCGGAGAATTAGAGCAGAATTCCCAGGTAAGTCTATAGTGAGTGATTGAGAACCACTGGGGAGAGACAGTAGCAGTCCTATGAGCAGGGCGGTGGCACCCATCAGAGGGATTAGGTGACCAGCAGAAGAGCGGCGTGTGGAATGCACTCAAGGCCGAGTGCCCAGGCTGCCCCGTGGTTGGGATGAGGGCTGTTTGGGGGCGGTTGATTCTGCGGACCAGGCCGAGGAGCCCTGCGGAGGGGCTAGTTTGAGGGAGTCAAGAAGTTGGGTTTGCTCTGCTCAGTAAGAGGTCCCAGCAGCCCCCACGCTAAGTCCCATGGGCAGGGCGTGGTGGGGGCGGGGGTACGTGCTCTGGTGGAATAGGAGGTAAGGAGCCAGGAAGGCTCCCAGGTGAGAACGAAGGAAGGACACTGGGATTTGAAGGGTGGGTGTTATTCCAACAAGAGATACCGGGAGAAGGAACCAAGGTGGGGCCTACTTGGGGCATGCTTGCCAGATTCACTGAACAATAGAGGGAGGTGAGGGGGCAGTCAAGTGTGGAATCAGATAAAGGGGTCCCGATAGGCGAAGTCTGGGTTGCATTGATGAGTGTAGAATTGCTGAAGGTTTTTTGAAAAACATCAGGAAAAGTGATCGTAGCCAATATGTGTTTTGAAATGCTTTGTTTGGCAGGTGTATGGGAAGGTAAAAGAACATTCTGGAATATTTTCAGTCCGAGTAATGGAAGCGTTGCACACGGAATAGTGACCATGGCCTTGCCTTTACCTCTATGCTCAACTCCTTTGCACCTCCTTTCACAGCGGCCACACTTGGCCTCTTTTTGTTCCTCAGAAACACCAAGTTACCAAGCTCAGGCTTGCCTCGGGGCCTTTGTACATGCTATTACCTCCACCGGGAAGGCTCTTATCTCCTTCATTCAACTCAAATGTCACAGCCCCACTGGAGCCCTTTCTACCTGTCTAAAGCAGACACCCCCATCCTGTCACTTCTCTGTACCCTCACCCTGCTTTTCTTCATAACATAGCATTGGCCTCTAGCGCGGTGGCTGCTGGGACCTCTTACTGAGCAGAGCAAACCCAACTTCTTGACTCCCTCAAACTAGCCCCTCCGCAGGGCTCCTCGGCCTGGTCCGCAGAATCAACCACCCCCAAACAGCCCTCATCCCAACCACGGGGCAGCCTGGGCACTCGGCCCTGAGTGCATTCCACACGCGGCTCTTCTGCTGGTGACCTAAGGCTATTTTTAATCTTATTCATGTTATTTATTTAATTGTTCATTACCTCCCTTGTTCAGTCCTTGAACACAGGAGCAAGAGACAGTCTGGTGCTTAGGGGTAGAGGAAGTGCTCCAACCTATTTGTAGACGGCCTGAATCAACAACAAGAAAATGCTTGCCCAGGAGTTAGAAGGTCTGGGGTTTCGGGGGAGAATCTGCTGTGGTAGATTGGTTTCAAAGAAAGAAAAATCATCTAACATTTCTCGAGCACGTACTCTGTGCCTGTGTTAAATCATCCTCACAATGTCTGATGCAAGGACTATAATCCCGTTTCTCAGACTTGGAAACTGAGGCACGAAAAGGCGAACTAACTTGCTCAAGTTCCTTAGAGAGGAAGCTTGGAATGGACCCCTTCCGCCACCCTGCCCCCAACAGGCTGGCCCAGATAAAGAGCCTGAGGGCCAGGAGGGAACAGAGTCTGGAGGGAGAGGAGCTCCAGCAGTCAGAGCAGCAGTCGCTGGGCAGGGAAGTGTTTTGGAAACTCTGAGGTGTTCAGCATCAGATGTTAGCATGAGGTCAACGAACAAACAGTGGACCCAAGACTAAGTTGGAGTTCGTTCTTGGAAGTGAATGAGGACTTGTTTTTCTTTTAGAAGAAATTACGATTTAAAATAATTCATTTTAACCAGCTACATACAAATATAAAATGAACCTGTTTTATGTATTTTACGTAACTCATCATTAATGAGGACACACGGACGATGATCGGACCACTGATTCAAAGACAGAGTCAGAGCAGGGCTCATACAAGGCATGCTGACATGCATTTATGAATAGATGCGAAAACTAGCAAAAGTCCCCAGATCCACCAGGCAGTAATCCATCGCATTCCAGGGACTTAATTTGCATGTCTATGGACAAAAGTGTCTTGCATTACTATTGGTTTTCTACCAGTGGCTGAGCCGTGAAAAGCTCAGAAACAAAAGTGCAGGTAACCCAACGCACCAGAGCAGGCTACCCATTAATCTTTTTTTTTTTTTTTGCCTATTTCATAGCCTTCCACAATTTTCCTAATACTCTATTACATTTACTGATTTATTTTGGAAGAAGTAGTACATTCGCGTGGTTGAAATTCAAAAGAGACAGCAGTAAAAAAATCTCCTTCCCGTTCCTGCCACCCAGGACCCTCTGGATGCAAAGTGTTAGCAATTTTTTAAGTATGCTTCCAAGAAATTCAGTGCATAAGAAGCAAACGTGTGTATATATGTAATCTCTACACCCCACATGGGGCTCAGACTCACAGCCCCGAGATCAAGAGTCGCATGCTTTCCAACTGAGCCAGCTCCCCAATAAGCAAACCTGTTAAGAAAAAGACACAGAGGTTTGCCTTTTTTTTTTTTTAAATGACATATTTCACATACTGTTCTTGTTTTGTTTTGTTTTTCAACTCAAGAATGGGTCTTAGAGAGTGTTCCATATCGGTACGTAAGAGTTCCCAGAGTCTTGGGCCACAGCTGTAGAATCTTCTGTCTGGATGGCAGGACCATGTTTACTCAATCAGTCCCTTATTGATGGCACGGCAATTTCTGGGTAAATAATTGAAAGGCGTTGAGGAAAAAGTGAGGAGCAGGCAGAAGGAGATGGAAAGAGAAGGAGGCTATGAATACTTCCTCAGCTTCCTCATCTGGGAAATGGGTTGATGACTCTAAGGTGCCCATTGCACACAGGTTTGTGAGGGTGATTGGTTAGTTTATGGAAATTGCTTAGAACGTGCCAGCTACCAGGATGTATCCTTGTGCTTCTTTGGGACGTCCGATGTTGAGAAAAGGAAGAGAAATGACTTGGAGGCATTCAGAAATTACCTTTTTAAGAGTGAGCAGAGGGAAATCCTAATTGCAACCTCCTGAGTGCTCACTGTGCGTGTGGCTACCCGTGCTTGACAACACGGAGTCAGTGAATTTCCAGGTGGGCATTATTATCAGTATTATTATGGCTCCCATTGTACAGATGAGGAAATCAAGTCCCAAAGAATTTCATACCTCAAGCAAGGCTGCCCAGCCTAGCTGCCCAGGCCAGTGGGACAGCTGGATTCACACCCAGACGTCAGACAGTCTGAGGCCAGCTGCCACGTACTCAATCACTGCACAGTTCTGCCTCTTGATATGGAAAGAAAGAGAAAAGGTTAAAGTGTAAAAAGAGGGCTGGCCACGGAACCAGGGTTCTGATGGGGAGGCATCCGGGAGGGAGCAGGGAGGGGGTACGCAGAAGAGAAGGCGGGAAGGCTGATACCCTGAGGAGGGAAAAGGGCTTGTGTTAGGTGGTTTGGGGACCAGGAAGGTGGGCTGGGGGGAGGGGCTGTGGGAGATCAAGGGGAAAGGCCCCGAGGCTAAGGTTAGGCAGGACAAGGAGTCAGGGATCCAGAGCAGGGCACTGATCCAGTGGGCCATTTTTAGCACTTGGGCTCTTACTCTGAATGAGGTGGGAATCTGTTGATGGTTTTTGAGCAGAGGAGGGCCGAGGTCTGACTTCTTTTCAAAGGCCTGCAGCCTCTTTGTGTGTGTGTGTGTGTGTGTGTGTGTGTACAAATCCCCAGTTTCTTCCCACACATCCTTCTCCCCACAAGCATGTGCCAAGGGCAGATACAGGGGGCTCGGATAGGAGAGTAGTGCACCTGTCCTGGTGGGAAATGGTGTTTAATTAATTGAGCTCTGACACACAGCGTTAGACTGAGGGCACCGTGGTGAAGAATTCGGACAAGCCTCTGCCTTGGTGAAGCTCTCAGTTTGGGGCAGGCTTTCTCAGCCTCAAGGCACTAGGGATACTTGGGGCTGGCTAGTTTTCGGTTGTGTGTGTGTGTGTGGGGGGGGGGGCTGCCCTGTGTTTGGCAGCATTCCTGGTCTGTACCTTCTGGATCTCAGTAGCACCCGCCCTTCCTCCAGATCGGACAACCTAAAACGTCTCCCGACATCGCCACGGGTCTAGTGGGAGAAAGAAACAAACAGCCAATAAGTATGCGCTCTTCTTTCCATAACGGTAATTACTAGGAAGTAAAAAGAGCAGGTGAGGGCAGGTCCTGAATCTTCCTTCTGATTTGCATTTTCTTCCCGCATCCTTTAAGTCTCCCGCTACCCACACTGAGGCCATCTGCCTGATGGTCATGAACCATCCCCCCCCCCCACCGCGCCCCAGCCCTTTCCACCTGCCCTTCCCACCCCCGTCCATTTTTTTTAATCCTGCCAGTCTCTCCTAGAAAGAAGGAAAAAAAAAAAAAAAAAAAAAGACCTTCCAGAGGGCACCTTTTCTCCAAGGTAGGGACAAATCCTAATTACCTCTTTGTGGCTGTAACATGACTCCTTCAGGTCCATGATCTGAAGGTGAGCCCTTCTGTCACCCTGCCCGAAGTTGGCCTCGGTTCCGATTGGCCGAAAAGGAACAAAACAAAAGATATTTAAAACACTTCCCTGCCTCAATCCCGCCCGCCTCCCCTAACGGATGGGGCGGCCTGCTGCTAGCTTAAGGCAGATAACTCCCAAGTACACTTGCTTTCCTAGTCCGTGAAGAGGCTATCTGGGGATGCAGCCTGCCGAGGCTGCTGTTGGCCTGGCTGCTGGCCAGCGGGAGCGGAGAGCCATTTCCATGAGGCCAGGCCTCGGCGGCGAGGTGCCTGGGGAAGGGAGCCGGGTCAGCCCTTCCTCTCCTTTGAGGCCAGCTTTATCACCGACACACTCTGCCTGGCTTCTGTGAGCCTGATTCTGTTCTCTGAGTCTCTCCATCCCCTGGGAATAGTAAGAGAGACATGTTTTAGTCTATTTTTATTAGTTCATTGCTTATTCATATCACCTCGGAACCTGCTTGTTTAGGCCTGTCCTGGCTTTTCCATCCAGCTCCACGGTGGTTGGGTGCTTGGATTTTTTTCTTCCTTTGCATTCAAGCCAAGGTTTCCCTACCTCAGCACTGTGGACGTTGTGGATAGCATAGATCCTTGTTGGGGGATGGTTAGCAACGTTCCTGGTCTCCCCTCTGCCCACTAGATGCCACTAGGACCTCTCCCCCTAAATGTGACAACCCAGAAGTCTCCAGACATTGCCATATATCCCCTGGCGGGGGGAGGGGGGAGGGGAGAGCAAAACCACCCCTCATTGAGAACCACTGATTTCAAGGAATATAAAAACCTGATTTTATTTTTTTTATTTTATTAAAAAAAATTTTTTTTTAATGTTTATTTATTTTTGAGACAGAGAGAGACCGAGCATGAACGGGGGAGGGTCAGAGAGAGGGAGACACAGAATCCGAAACAGGCTCCAGGCTCTGAGCTGTCAGCACAGAGCCCGACGCGGGGCTCGAACTCACGGACCGCGAGATCATGACCTGAGCCGAAGTCGGGTGCTTAACCGACTGAGCCACCCAGGCGCCCCTAAAAAAAAAATTTTTTTTTTATGTTTATTTATTCTTGAGAGAGAGAGACATTCTCACTCTGTCAGCCGGGGAGGGGCAGAACGAGAGAGGGAGACACAGAATCTGAAACAGGCTCCAGGCTCTGAGCTGTCAGCACAGAGCCCGACGCGGGGCTCGAACTCACGGACCGCGAGATCATAACCTGAGCCGAAGTCGGCCGCTTAACCGACTGAGCCGCCCAGGCGCCCCTAAAAACCTGATTTTAGAGATGGCAGAGAGTTCCCCTTAACATCTTGGTGGAGGTTTGTATGGAGAGAGGAGCTTTCTCTGGGCCTTAAATGAGTCTGAGCTGAAGGTATCCCACCTCTATCCTTCAGTACTTAAAACTTCTTCTCAGTGGAGTCGGTCTCCTAAAAGAAAACACCGATCAGCCAGTTGCTCTTGGTAGATTTTAGCCTTGTTTCTGCTCTGCTTGGTTCGCTTTCTCTTTTGTTCCTTTCTTTAGAGGCAGGTGAAGGTACAGAATTTAGGGATGTGGAGTCCTAACTGGGTTGGAAGTCTGGTTTCGGGCGCTTGCCAGCTGTGTGACCTTGTGCAGCTCACTTCACCTCTCTGGGCTCGGTTCCGGATCTCTAACAATGCTCCCTGCCTCACGGAGTCAGTCAGTGCAAAGCGCTGATTTAGCACCCTGGCAGGCCCAGGGTGAACAGCCCTTGCTGTTGGGGCTACTCTGTGCAGGGGGTGTCTGAGAAGGGCCACTGAATGATCTCTAGATGGAGGCTGGCAACATTCGGTTTCTTTATTTCCTGTGTATCGGCCACATTCCATCGAGTCCAGGGTTGGCCCTTAGTAGGCCTGCCCGGGGCTTCCTTTTCAATCCCTGTCCCTCCCAGGATTCCATCTGCCACCATACCTTTGTCTCTGTCCCCAGCCAAATCGCCGTCTTTCTGATAACCTCAGACCTACCAACAGCATTCCTCAAACGGAGCAGAGCTGGCAGAAAAAGCCAGCAGCTTCCTGCTCTTTGCCCCAGAAAACATTTCAAGTGATCAAGTGATGGGGGGGGGGGGGGGCGGGGAGGAAGCCACAGCTGCTTATGCAACAAGCTTTAATCCTGGGTTAAAATCCACCACGCGCACCAGTGGCACAGTTCATTTCCTCATCGGGTCGTGAAGCTAGTGGCACACGAGATCCACCACAGACATGCCCGTCCCCCCCCAAAGCAGCACCTGCAGAGGCAGACGGCGTTCCCTACGGGATGGTGGCAGAGGGCCGCTGCCCACGCGGCCCGGAGGGACAGCACAGTCTGATTAGCCCCGGCCTCCACCTCTTGTCCCCCACTTGGTCTCCCTGTACGCGTGGGGAGGGGGCCCCTGCCTTGCAGCGAGGCCCAGGCTTGCTGTCCTGAGTGCTGGACCCTCGTCGGGGTGTCCCTCCCTGCGTCTTGGCCTCTTCGGCCTCATACACAACAGCAACAAAATCCCCTCCCTTTTCACGGAGCCTGGGCCCTGACCCTGCAGTACAGTGTGTTTGGATTCCTGGCTTGTTCCTGTGTGTCTATAGAAGATTCCCAGCCAGGAGGAATTGATGTGCGCGAGGTGGGCATCTGTGGTCCATGTGGGGGGGCGGGGGGCAGGGAGAGCACGCGATCGGCGCTGTTTTCTTTGTGGGGACGGACGGTGTGGGACAGGAAAGCCCACCGAGTCCTAATTTTAGGAGGAGACGGGAGACTTTACTGGGCCCTGGTTTTACTTCCTGGCATAGGGCTGCATCACTTCTGGAAGCTTTCTCCAGCCTCTAAAGGATGGTGTTTGTTTAGCTTCTGTTGTTCTAGCTTGGTGTTTGGAAAAAAAAAAAAAAAAATCTTGTTAATGAAGCACCTTGTCTTTGAGGGAAAGAAAAAAAAAAGCTGCAGGCAAGCAAGCATGGACATTTTCAGATCGTTTTGCATTTGCCTTTTCTTTCTCGGGGTACAGACCAACTACAAAGGCAGCCTTCGGGAGTAAACAGGCAAAAGACCTCCTGATACTATTGAAATGGATGGAATTATAAGTAGCTCCGAAAAACTAGTTAATATTTTACTGGGGAACAGTGCCAGAGATGGGGGTGGGGGGCTGCCAAGAGCAGGGCTGTGTGTGAAATAGCTGTTCCATCTGCCTTAGGGGACGAAAAGAAGCCGTTCTCTGTGGAAATAAATTTAAGCAAGAATCCTTATAAAGCTCATGGGATTTGTCTGCCCACCGAGGGCCCAGTTCCCCAAGAACATACATACAGGAATGATTGTGGCAGGAAGGGCTAAGCCGTGGGTGTAGGCCTGGCTCATAATGGGGGTTCTTGTTCCCTCGCTGGGCTTGACATCTTTCTTTCTCCCTCTGGACTTAAATGGCTTCTCAGACCGAGAGGCACTGCCTGTGCCCTGGATTCAGAAGGTACACGCCTCCTTGGGAAGCAAAGGCGAGAGACAGCGGCTCACCCTCTCTCTCTCTCCCTCTCTCTCTCTCTTTCTGCATCTGCCGAGAGGGCCGCAGCTGGTATTTTTCCACAGGCCTTTTCTGCGCTCTCAGGGCCTAGTTTTTCCCAGCCAGGCCCAGAGTCCGAGAGAGGGTTAATAGGCAGGAAGCTGAAGGCATTGCAGACTAATACGGAAGTCAGATTTTTGTTTAACTGACAGGTTTAGCAGGCCTCAGTGGTGGGGGAGGGGGCCGGGAGGGGAAGGGAAGTTTGTAGATCTAGGCATGTGGCCTGCTAGGAGCGCATTTGGCTTTTCTTAGGGTAAGGACGGACAGGGGGGCCCGTTGGCATCCTGGCAGGGAGGCAGGAGCCCATTTTGGTTTTCCTTTGAGTCCTGGCCGAGGGGGGGCGAGAAGTTAGATTCTCGGCCCGGGAATGGCCGGCTCTCTGGCCTGCTTTTCCAGGAGGCGTTTTGACAATGACTATGCAAACCTGACCATTCTGTTCCCCTCCTCTGCTCAGCAGCCCCGATCCCCTGTCCCCCCCCCCCCCCCCCCCCGCCCCCAGGAGCCAGGGCTGCCCTTTAGCGACTTCTTGGGGGTGGGGTGGGGGGCTCGCCTGTCCTCTTTCCCCCTCAGCTCCTCAGAGGCCTTCCTCCAACCCCTCTTGCTTGCGTGCCCCCTTGGCTGCTTTCCTGGGGCTCCCCACTCCTCGGTTTTGCTTCCCACCCCCCTTCCCCCGCGGGGCGGGGGGAGGAAAACCATCCTGCTGGACTGTTCTAGAAAAGGGCCAGGCTCCCTCCCAGCCGAGAGCCGCTTCTGTGGGGGCAGGTGAGGGTGAGCCCTTTCAGCTCACCCCAAAAACTCCCTTCCCCGTGGCATCCGGGCCTCAGGCTTTGCTGGAGCAGGTCAGGCTGGCTGCACTGGTTTGCCCGTGCCGGGAAACCCAGCCAGGGTGTGGGAGAAGTGCGTCTGGGGGCCCCTTTCCCAAGTTTTTCTTGCTGCAAAAGGCCTAGCTTAGCCTGTCTTTTTCTATGCACAGGATGGCTCTTGGCTCACCAGAGCCTCACAAAGATAATCGCTCAGGAAGTGTTTCAGCCAATCCCGGGCGGCCTTACACTCCGATTTGCCGGGGCAGCCAATCGGGGATGAGCTTTTATTAGGCGGCCAGATCATCAAGCCGAAGTGCCAAACCCTTTTTCTGTGAGAACTAGGAGCCTGTCCTCCATGTTTTATAAGTATTGACATTACACAGTGTTAACAATGCATCCACAGAGGTAAGCTGGACTTTTTAACCATCTTTTCTCCCCCTCCCTCTGAGACATCCGAATTGTGGGCGAGCAGTGTGATTTCTCTGTGGCTGGCCGTGCCACACTCACCCCCACAGCACTTAGGTTAACTTGGAACTGTTTAGAGAGAATTTTTTTGCTTTCTTGGGTCACATGGCTAAGTAGCCATTAGCCATAGCTTGATTTTGCAAACTGGCAAAGGCCTGGCACACCTTTTCTTCCACCAGGACATGGTGTTTCTGGAATAGTTTGAAGCTAGATCCTGGAATGCCAAAAAAGAAGCTTTTTTTTTTTTTTTCCTTCCCTTTTTTTTTTTTTTCTTTTCCTCCTCTCCTTCTCTCTCTCTCTCTCCCTCTCTCTGAGCAGTCCCCCCCCCCCCCCCCCCGCACTATTGTCTTCTCTTGTGTCACATGCCTGCTGGGGGAAGAAAATGGAAGGTAAGAAGCAGGCTCCTCTCTAAGGAGAGCTCATGGCAGACAGCACAGCAGGCAAGTTTACCTCTCCAAAGAGGTTCTGGGAAGGCTCGAGTAAGTTCTGACAAGAGAGGACGTGTGTTTTAAAAAGAACCAAGCCCTGAGCAGAGCAGTGCTAAGGAGAGCTCCTAGCTCCTGGGGCCTAGGTGGGTGGGAGTGAGTCTCTACATGGTCTTTTCTCTCCCTACAGGGTTTCCTCACTTGAAACTACATTGTTCAGCCTTTTTTCCTGACTTCTGTTGATACAGAGTGTTCTTCTGCAAGCCAGCCTACAGCCAGCAAATGTCTCTGAAAGTGTTTTCTAGGCTTTGGAGGAAGTTTTTAGAGTAGGGATGGGGATGGGGGGGGGCTGTGTGTAGAGGGGGAGGGAGGTTGGACAACATCCTGCAATAAATCTGTGAGGACTCGTTTCGAATCCCGTAGCTTTCTACTCTTGCATGATTTTCAATGAACTCATGTATCTTTTATCCTTGTTTTCATTTTCCTCTCCCTCTCTTACATTGTATCATCCTCTGTCCTCCTCTGTGATGGAGTGCAGAGGAAATAAAATCATGTCTGTGGCTCATGACAGCATTCCATATTCAGTTGTTGGGTTGTGTTGTTGTTGTGTGTGCGTGTGTTTAATAATCCCATGTAACTGTTTTAAAAAAAAAAAAAATTTCCTTTTTGATCAAGTCCCAAATCTGCCAGCCTGTTCTCTCTTCTTAACTGTGGAAAAATGAGACGGTTGCTTGAACATTTGTTGGGTAAGTAAAGCAAATCCATTTCCTCTGTGACCATGTATAAAGAGTTTGGCGGACGTTTGGGGTCTGTTTGTGACAGAGGGTCTTGGCTACAGCAGTTGGGGGGCTTTTCATGAGCAGGAACCAAAGAAGGGCTTTTTAATGGTGTCTTGATTTTAGGTGACTGTTTGAATTCCACTGTTTTTCCTGATAACCTGCTGCTAGGATTGGAGATCACACTTCCTGTTTACCCTCAGACAGGGGAGAAATGTTCAGTTCATTGTGACTTGGGAGGAGACCTTTAATTGGGATTGTTTGGATATTAGCTAGAACTCTGGGTAGGTGATCTGCTTGTGAAATGTAACAAAAAGTGCTTCTTCTTAGAGGCACAGAGCCTTAAACCTTGGTGAGGCAGCAGCCTGGGGTGGGGGTGGGGGTGGCAGTATTAATGTTTTAGGAGACTTACTTGTAGTGTAAAATCCCACCCACCACCAAACTTGGTTTGATTCAGGACTGCTCACACTGCACAACAGATTTGGCCTTTTCCCCAGCCTGACCCCACACATCTGTATGCTTGCTCGCTTTTACTTAGGATTTATTTCTCACTTCTTACACTTCCCCTGATCTCTTAATGCTGCAGCTGGAACTTAAGAGTGAAAAAAGTGGACTGTTTAGCGTTAGCTTCAGAATTTACCCCGAAGTTCAGTACACAGATTTCCCAGCCTGAAGACCAGTCTAGCATGACTGTAAATGCTGGAAGTATATTCAATTGTTGTGTGACACCCAACTTTATGGAGTCCGTGATCTTTTTTTTTTTTCCTTTCAGTTCAGCGTCCAGCCACCCGCCCACCTTGTAGCATCAGTTGGAAAAGGGCTCATTTAATAACGAGAAATGTACCAATTTCTAAGTTAAGGAAAGGCTGTGTAAGGCCAGCTTTTTAGAGTTAAGAAGTGCAGACAGTTAATGATGTTATGCACATAAAACTGAATAGTGCTACCACCCCGCACAAATAAGTCCAGACACTTAGCTATTTTCTTTGTTCTTATCTTCTGGCTGTAAATGGAAATTACATATTGAGGTTCTTGTGGCCTCCCTAGAAGTAATATCTAATCACAAGACTCCTGGTTTGGTGCCTTCGACGTTTGCATAATGGTGTGTTGGTTGGACTGGAAGAAAGCCTGAGGGCAAGGCATTCATCCTCTAAAAGCTCCGAGGTCTGTTTTCAAATGGGCATCCCCAGCAGGTTCCCGGCCCTGGACCAGGCTGGCCACTTTCCTCTGGTACCGTGGCCACCACCAAGCATGAGTCTGTAAAAAGTTAATTGTTTCCAAAGTAGCTTATTTTCCAGCTTCACTAAGGGGGGAAAAAAGAAATGTCTGCATTGCAGCAGGACCAGGTAGGGACAGCAGCGCTGGCTTACAGAGCAGCCCAATGGGGCTCCTCTCTGCAGCTCTGAACCAATAGACTTGGAGGGAAGGTTACAGATTGACAATCGGAGTGGCCAGACTGAGAACGGGCCTTCTGGAAGTTTCTACCATCTTTGTTCCTTTCAGGAGAAGCTGATCCGCCAAGCTGAAGAGCCTCCTACATTCCATTCCTGGGGCATTCCCTCCCCCTCCCTTGTTCTTTTTCACATCAAGGTAGAGTGATCTTTCTGCCACGGTTATAAATTTCAGAGGGAGGTGCGGAACTTGGGTTTTCCTTTATTCCTTCTGCCTCCTCAGTCCCCAAAGAGGACGCACAGCTGCGAGGAACAAACACAGACACACTGGAGCTGATTCTTCTCTCTCTCTCTCTCTCTCTCTCTTTTTTCCTTCAAGACCCTCCAGGATGGATTCACTTTCTGCTTTGGGAAATTAAGTGGCATTCACGTGGGGGAGGGGGAGTGAGTGCTTTTATTAGCTCCAGAAAATGGTCAGTGTTCCGTCTGTAACTAGGAATTAATTATATATAATCACTCAGTAAACTTTCTACAGAGTTTTTCTAATGGCTGCGCAAGAACATAGTTAGCCTGTTGGAGCGGAGTCCGGTTACTTTTATAATTAACAGCCCAAAGATTTGAGTCAGAAAGAAAGAAACAATGGGGCCTCTTGGATTATAAATTAGGGATGAAAACAATGGCTTTTTCTTTCTTTCCTTCTTTCTTTCTTGTAACCCCTTTTCTTTTAAACAAAACATTCCCCCCTTTCTTTCCCTGGGAGAACAGTGGGGAAACTTCTTCAGGTCTTAAATGGGGGGGGGGGGGGAGACGGGGTCCCTTTTTAAAAAGCCAGGATGACAGTAACCCAGAAAACCCTGGAGGCAAAGGTAGGTTTTTAAAAAGTCCAACCACTTCAAAATGTGTGATCTCTTTGTTTCTTTGGCCTTCTTTTCTCCTCTCCTGTGGCAGAGGCAACATTTGTCAGCCGAGAGGCCCTAGGTCTGGCTTTGCCTCTGTCTGGTTGACCCTGAAAAGAAAGATAACGTGCACAAGTGTCTTCGCCACCCCGCAGCAGAGGTTTAGAAAGGGCATCCGTGTAGAAGTCCTCTCTCTCCTGGTTCTTAAACGCGAAACAAGTGAGGATTCACCCTTGGCTGGGTCGCTGAGGCTGGGCTGCCCTTCCCCCCACTCCCCACTCTCCTTACAGATAAACAAGCAGGCGGGAGCCATGTCAGCACGCAGCTAAGCGTCGCCGCTAGGCTGTCCCTCCTCATCAAGATTACCTACCTACCGGCCGGCGAGGAGCCAACCACCCGTCCTTGCCCCGGCACAGCCTTGGGCACCATGCCCTCCTTTCTCCCCTGGAGCTACAAAGCAGTCACCTTGAAACTCCCCACTCAGCACCAGAGTTGCGAGGCCAATTCTCAGACCTGCAACAGTAAATTTACATTATCCACTATGAGGCTGTTCGTTCGGCCTCTGAAAGCGGGTTTTGCAAAACCCATTGTTAATTTTCAGGGCTCTGTTGGGGGTGGACAAAAATCCGATGTGTGAGTATCCCGTGCATTGGCTAAGGGCACTGTTTGTCGTTTTGCTCTGCAGACTCAGATTGTCTTTCCTGGAGGTTAACTGTCTTAGGACTGGCTGGGGATTTGGTGGCCGTTTTCAGGCTTATTAAACAGCCTTTTTATTTTACCTTGGCCTCAGACAGGGGTGTGGCCCTTTGGCTTGGCTTTTCAGGTGACTGCTGTCCTTGAAACACTTTCATTTAACCTACCTCCTTTTTGGTAGGGGTGCAAAGCTGGTTTGTGATCTGTCCAGAAGGGGGAATGGGCTTCCTCCCCCCCTCCCCAGCTTGCTCCCTTTTAGCATTTTTGCATTTGTACGGACACCTGTCTGTCGGCAGTTGACGGCTCCTTAGGGCTGCGTCATTCCTAACCTCCCACCCACCTAATTTGAGGGCCAGGGGGCCTCACCTCAGAGCCTCATGTTTGGAGGCTCAGGCTCTAAAAGGAAAGGGTTTTCCTTAGGAACCTGTGACTTCACAAACTCCCCCTGTCATTGCAGATTTTTTTTTTAAGCTTCTAAACGTTGGGTTGTTGGTGTCCTTTGGTTGAGCTTTTCCTAGTTCAGATATTTAGGAAGGTGGCTTTGAAACTAGCAGGGCTGCTTAAACAGGAGCTACAGCTATTGAACAAACTGCTACCATTTTAGCTTCAATACAGGAATGAGGCAGTGTTGCAAGACGCCATTTTAAGAATCCTGCATAAATAGCTTAGCTACCGATGACTCTGCCTGTTTTAGGTGAGTGCTTATATAAATAAAGCTGCTCTGCTAACCATTCCCTCCCCCCCCAATTTAAAAAAAAATTAATTGCAGATTTAGGGAAGCATGGTTTTCTTATTTTGATGTTCACATTTTGTGATCTAGAAGAGGAAGATGTTGTGTCTTGGGGATTACATTTTTCTTACAGCCTGGACCAGTTTGGGATTTTGAATGAAAGTAAAAACCTAAAGGAAAAGCCCTTCCGAATGATGCATGATTCTTGAATTGCTGTGCGATGATCCCCATCTGTAGAACCAGAGTCTTGTGCATGCTGGTTATATATTCTAGATGGGTTAGATATTCTTGGTTAAAAGTCAAATAGTAGGGGCACTTGGGGAAAAGAAAGATCTGGGCATTGTGTATCCAGGCTTTTTTTTTTTTTTTTTTCCCCTGTCAAAACTAGATGTTTGCTCTTTTTCTTTCTCTCTCTCTTTTGGAAGTGTGGAGGGGATGGCATTCCTGGGAATTACGGACCAGCCTTGAGTCCTCAGAATTGATAATCAGAAGGCTTAAAACATCCTGGAGGTTCAGCGCTTCATATTCAACTTTTTAATTCCTCTTTTCCAGTGCATGCAGGTTAAGAAGTCAGCCGAGGTTTTCTTGCTCAGGCACTGGGGGAGAAATCTTTTATTCTTTCTGGGACCGGATGGGAAAGTCTTGGTTGTATTTGCAGAAGCTGCTGCTGTTTCTTCTTTAATTGCCTGAAATGTATCAGTTTGTGAAATCCACAGGCAAGTGACTTAGGGTAAATGTGAGCGAAAGAGGTGGTAACGGTGGGAACATATATGTCCTATACAACTAGTTGATGGTGTATTTTCCTGTTGGGGTGAAAGGCTGTAGTTTGGGTTTTCAGCTAATTTTTTACCCTTTTCTTTAGCTGGCCCCCTGCCTCCTCAGTGGACCTTAAAAAAAAAAAATAATGTCAGTTTTAAACAAGGACTTGTTGTTCCATTGTTTTTGATTTAAATAATCGGGGTTGCTGGAAGCTAGCAGATAGGAAACATGCTGTATATTTTTTAAGACTTTCATGTGTTAATGACAAGAGTTCAAAGTCTTTTCTCCGGGTGCAGCTGGCTTTTCTTTTTAACAATTAGTATTTGACTTTTTTTTTTTTCCTCCTCCAAATGACTGAACAGTTTTTAACCTAAATTGACCACGGTCTTGGGGGGGGGCATTCAGACAGGTACAGAGCTTTTGATGTAATAGTCGTAATTTTCCCCCTAACAACATACTGGTGCTTAGCACTAAACCAAAAAAAAAATAAAATAAAATAACAAAACAAAACAGAACAACAACCAAGAAAACTGAGATCAGTGGTATAGAAAAAAGGAAGTCCCTTTAGATGTGGCTATTCAAAATGACTCATTTTGCATTCTGGTCTTTGCTCTTGTAAATGAAGTTTTTTCCCTTTTAACGCATAGACACTGCAATTTCCTTTAGTCAAATGCAAGTTATTGTATGTCTGTGTGCGTGCAAGTGCGTGCACGGGCTCCCTTTGAAAGGGTGGCTTGCTGATCTGCGAAAAAGATGGGTTTTCTGAAATCATGCTTAAAATCCTTGGCTGAAGCTGGTGGTGCTACTGGTAAAGTGGGGTGATTATGGTGCTCACTGGTAATACTTGGAAAGATCAAGATAAAACAACTTCACTCCCCTCCCCCCACCCCTTCTGCAGCAGCAAATAGCCACCACATAACCAGTTTGCATTTTCCTAGCTTCTCAGCAGCATCCCTGCCTGAAGTACTCTGCGCCTCTGGGCTGTAGGAGGCCAAATAATTGTTCTCTTGAATGCAGTCCCTCCTCCATGATCAATACACCTTTGAATGTTTTCATCACCGCCGAAATCCTTCAAGTGGGTTTTGGGGGCTCTATTCTGCATAATCGTTTTCTCACTGTACGTTTTGGTTGGATCCCAGCTGAGTGTTTTCTCTGTCACTCAAAATAGGGGATCAGTGGCAGTAAGTTTAGGATTTCACATACTTCATGCTAGAGAGGGAAACAGATTCTAGTTGCTAGAAAGATCAAGGTTGCTGTTTGTTCTCTTTGGGTTGATCAGCTCAACTCAGATCATCTCTGAGAGCTGCTCTGGGTGTTTTACGCAAATGTATTTCCAGGCACCCCAAGCAAGAAACTGTCAGCAGTATCCATTTGGACAATATGTGTGTGGTTGCAGGCAGAGTGTCTGTGTTTCCTCCCTGTTGAGAATGTCCGTCTCTGAAGTTGGGAGTAAAAAAGTAAACGTGCTGAAATCACCTTCCACAAATCACCCTGGAATATTGCATGTTAGTGAAGTGTTTACATTGAAGAGTCTGTGTTTGATGGAAACCGTTAGTGACAACATGTCCGTTGTTTCTTTGGTGAATTTGTGTCGCGGGCTTTCTCTGCAGATGCTATAAGTGAAATTGTTAATAGGGTTCCGTATCAGTGAGCAAAGTGTGTTAATATTCCAACCAATTTTAAACTACCTCTCTTTATTCTCTCTGCTGGGACTAGTTAAGTTTGAGGTGTGCAAGTTCTTCTAACTTTATTCTGGGCCATAATTTCTTCTTTCTGTCTGGTTCTTATCCTGAACCCTCTTCCCTTATCAGACATGGCATTTCTGTTGATCCTGAGGTTCCAGGCCATTTTGGACTCCCCTTTTGTCCCGTCACCGTCTCAGGCCACAGAACACAGAAGGGACATTCTGATCCTTCCTCTCTCACTCAGCCTTCCCCTCCAGTCCTGGCTTTGAGTCTTCCAAATGGAAAATTCCAGCCATGTCAGTTGGTGATGCACCCATTTCTTCATGGTGAACCACAGACTGACGGGATTGCAGCTAAAGTACTTGCTCGGATTCTTATCACTTCATGGTCACCCTGAGTGCTTGGGAAGTTCCAGCACCACAACATTTTGCACCTACTAAAGCAGAACTCTACTGGCTTGCCTGGGAGAGGTGTGTGTGTATGCGTGTGTGTGTGTGTGTGTGTGTGTGTGTGTGTGTGTGTGTGGTTCCGGAACACATGAAATGCTCTGCACTCTGTTCAACAGGAGTTCCAGCCGAGAGAGTGAGAGAAGAGTCTGGTAGACCTTCCCAGCCAAGGGGACTGCTCCCCCCCAACGCCCAACTCAGTCTGTCTTTCAAATAATCCTTCCTCATTCCACTTTTGTGGTGGGGGATAATTAGTCACAGCTCAAGAGTGCTGAATGCTTTCTCTGAGCCATGCCTGCTACTGAGAGGAAACATCCAGGGGATGGGAGTGTGGGTACCCCAAGCCTAATTCCTGGGACAGATGCTAGTGGTTTGAATGAATGTTTTGAGACCAGGCCTTTTGCTTCTAACCTGGGCATATTTTTTCACTTTGCAATTTCACCTATATATTTTTTTCACGTTCCCGCCTCATCGAGAAATCCTAAGATTTAGCCGAGAGGTCTGTGTAATGCTCCCTGCCTTGCAGAATTCAGAGATCAGAACTCAGGGTACCCTGTGAACCGCCTCTAACCTGAACCCAGTGTTAACAACAAGAAACTTGTTTACTTGTTGGCTGGGTTCTCATTGGCCCTCAGGGGCAGATTGTAATTGTGTGTCTAAAAAAAAAAATGCTTTTTTTTTTTTTTTTTGCATCCCCCAACAGCATGACAACTGGAATAGTAATTTGACTTAAAAAAAGAACAACCTAGTGGTTTGAAAAACCCCTTTAGGAGTCTTAACACTTTTGTTTGAAATCCAACGTGGGTTTCTTCCCCCCCACCCCCCAGCCCTGCATAAGGATGGGGGATTGGCTTAAATGTGGGTTTGTTGTTAGAACTTCTAAATAGCCGCCCCCATGGGGCAAGTTCTCAGTCTACCTAAACGTGAACCTAATTTGCTCTGTTTCAGCTTGGCTGAAGAGGAAATAAAAACAGAACAGGAGGTGGTAGAGGGCATGGATATCTCTACTCGCTCCAAAGGTGAGTAAAAATCTTGTATTATCTATTCCAGAGCAGAGGAGGAAATTGGAATTTCTTTTTCTAGTTGTTGTAGTGCAGCGAAGTGTGGCTTTCGGATCCGAGGCTGTAACACTCCTCTGATTTTGAGAGGAGGAACCTTTGATGGATGGACCTAATTTGTGGAGAATTCCCCTCCTTTTGATTCCCTTTCCCTTGTGTGTCTGTATAGGTAAACCGACCTGTCCCAACAGTAAATTTTATGTGTGTGTCATGACTGAGGGGGAGGGGCTGGCTCCTCTCTGCAGGGTGACTTTCAGGAATTCAGAATTTAAATAAAGCATGTTCTAGAAGCAATGGGAGTACCCAGCTGCTGCTGGGTTTCTGATTTTAATAACAGGCCTCTTTGGAATCACAGAAGTGAAACAGAGTTGGCCCACTTCATTGAAAAACGGTGGTCTTGGTTAGAGATACAGAGGAAATGTAGGACTTTCTGGAATGCTGGGGCCAACCTTTGCATTTAGGACAAAATTTAGCAAATTAGAGCAACCTTGGGTTTATGTTTTAATTCAGAGTCCTGCATTAGACTCTTCAAAATCTTCTAATTGTGAGATTGGTGCTTTTCATTTGGTCTGTGTGAGATTGTACAAGGCTTCCCAGAAGAAAGTAGTTATTCACTTTTGCCTTCAGGGTGTTTTTACGAATGAGCTACTGCGATGTTTTCCACATCTTTGATTGATGAAAATGCTAATCTACAAACTTAATGGTTGTACCAAGGTGGTGTTATTCCTTCAACAAGTCATTGAATGTCTGCTCTGAGCTGAGGGTTATAGGGGAGGTGAGAAAGGCTGGAGAGGTCATTGCAGACTGCCAGGAAGGTTCTAGATCTTTCTAGACTCCAGCTAGGGAGCATAAGAGGAAGTGGCTCCCTAGAGGCACCTGAAAATCAAAGCTTATTTTTATAAGATACCCCTGTCATTTTGGGCAAAATGAGGGTCAGATAGTGACTCTGGAAGTGGAAGCTGGCCGTTGTTGGGGCTATGCCTGACAGATGGGGGGGCCCAGCATGGTTCAGGGGTGGGGATGGTGAGGAGGCCAGGCTGCTTGAGTGTGCCTGGGGGTTGGAGCAGACCCAGGATTTCGGGAGGTTGGGCCTAGTCTGCGGGGCCCTTCATCAACCCCCTCACCCCCTGCCATCCCTGTCCTGGGCTAGCAGACCTATAATGGTATGGAGAACTATGGGGGAGTTTTGAGCACGTTTTCAGAACTTTCCTGAAGAGGTGTTTTGAGACGGTTGTTGATGAGGGAGCCTCTCCCAGTTCCGTTGTGGTCAGAATGGAATGTGTGGAGAAAGCCCAGAGAATGGGTCCGGGTAGGGTGGGGGGTGGGGTGGGTCAGGGTGGGGGGTGACTTTGTCCTCACTAAGCTCTTCACCTGCATAGTTTTCATTCTTTGTGCCTCCACGTTCTTATCTTTATTTATTTATTAAAAACAATTTTTGTATGTTTATTTGAGAGAGAGACAGACAGAGCATGAGCGGGGGGGGGGGGGGAGGGGGGGAGGGGCAGAGAGAGAGAGGGAGACACAGAATCCCAAGCAGGCTCCAGGCTCTGAGCTGTGAGCACAGAGCCCGACGTGGGGCTTGAACTCCTGAACCGTGAGATCATGACCTGAGCCAAAGTCGGATGCTTAACCGACTGAGCTACCCAGGCGCCCCCACATTCTTATCTTTAAAATGGGATGTTGGATAAGATTCTGAGATTCCTTCCACCTTGGGCATTTCTTGTAGAAATAATGCTTACTGACAGTTTGTACCAGGAGTCTTTTCTTGTTGAGCTTTCTTCCAGTCCCCTTAGGAGGTGGGAAGTGTTGTTCCCACTTTGCAGATGAGGACACTGAGGCTCTGAATGACAGCATCTCACAGGGAGCAAATGTAGGATGTGGTCGAACCGAGGCGAGGCTCTGCCACCAAGGAGGCTCTTTCTCCCTGGACACTCACTCCATGCCTGGAATGTCCCATAGCCTCGTTGTGGAGACTTTTCCAAAAGCGTCAGACTTGGGGATCGTCAGCCTGGGTGGGAGGCTCACTTTGCTCCGGACTCCCCACCCCTTACCTTCTTTACAGACCTCCTGGGGGCTCCCACATCTTCACCAGGTTGCGTCTCCAATGACTGTGGTGCCTGAAGTGGTCACTGACTGTGGGGTGACCACTGTCCCTTGCTCTCATTGCCCCACTCTGGCCCTGTCCCTGCAGCAGCTAGGGCGCTCTTAGAAAACAGGTCAGATCTTGCTCATCTTGCTAACTCCTTCCACTGACCTCCCAGTGCCCCCAGGCTCCAGTCGGAGGTCGCCATGACCTACCTACCTGGGTCAGGCCACCTGCCTTCTTGAATCCTAGGACCTTCTGTTCCCCTCTACCATTTCTCTCCCTGACTCTGTTTGAGCAGCCCTGCCTCCTTCCCCTCCGGTCCCTCTTGGGGCCCCGTGTGTCCCTTGTCCTTCGCTGGGAACATGCTACTCTGGGTCTTGCTGGCTATTTCTCATCTCTCAGATTGATCTCACACGTCCTTTCCCGGAGGCCTTCGGGGTTTATCCAGTTCAGAGGAGCCATTCCATCGTTTTCTGTTATATTTTTAAAAGTGGTGTCTAATTTCAGAGCAGTTTTAGATTTCCGGAAAGTTGGGAAGACAGCGACAAGTGTTCCCGTGTCACCCTTCCTACTCCCCACACGCATACCTGCACACGCACCCAGATAGCTTTTCCCCATTATTAACATCATACGTCAGCATGGTGCATTTGGCACAGTTAATGAATCTGTAAGTTTGTACGTTGTTTGGCTTCCCTTGGTTTTTCTGCGGACGTCGCTTTCCTGTTCTGAGATCCCACCCAGTAAACCAGGTTATGTGTAGTTATCGTGGCTCCTGGTCTCCTCTCGGCTGTCCCAGTTTCTCAGACTTTCCTTGTTTTTGATGACCTTGATAGTTTTGAGGAGTACTGCTCAGGTATTTTGTGGACTGCCCCTCGATTGGGATTTATCTGATGTTTCCCCTATAACTAGACTCTGGTGGGCTGGGATTGCAAGCTTTGGGAGAGGAGGACCACAGAGTGAAGTACTATTTTCATCACATCACATCACATCACATCACATCAAGGGTACATGTTACCGATGTGGTTTATGGCTGGTGACGTTGATCTGGACCACCTGGCTGAGGTCAGGTTTGTTAGCTCACCACCCTCTTTATTAACGAAATCATGAAGCCCACCCACACCTAGCGGGTGGTGAGTATACTCTACCTCCTTGAGGCCAGAGCATGTACACAAATTATTTGGAATTCTGTATGAGAGTTATTTGTTACTTCCCAGTTTTTTGTTACTCAGTCATTTATCACAGCATGGACTCAATTATTATTGCTATTTAAAAAAAATTTCCTTATTTATTATTTTTCCTAAAAGTTTATTTATCTTGAGAGAGAGGGAGAGAGAGAATGTGAGAGTGAGTCGGGGAGGGCCAGAGAGGGAGAGAGAGAATCCCAGGCAGGTTCCGCAGTGGCAGCGCAGAGCCCAGTGTGGGGCTCGAACTCATCAACCGTGGGATCGTGACCTGAGCTGAAATCAAGAGTCGGACGCTTAACCAAATGAGCCACCCAGGGGCCCCTAAAATTTATTTATTTTTGAGAAATACGTGGAGAACGAGAGGGAGCACAAGCGGGGGCGGGGGTGGTGGTGCAGGCTGAGAGAGGGAGAGTGAGAATCCCAGGTAGGTTCTGCACTGGGACTTGGGACTTGATCTCACAAATAACGAGATCATGACCTCAGCCGAAATCCAGAGTGGGGCGCTTAATGGACTCAGCCACCCAGACATCCGTGGACTCGTTTACTTTAAACCTTGGATTGTAGTCCGATACTTCTTAGTTATTTTGTTGATCAAGATGTTCTAGCTTTAGGAGGTGTCTGGCTGGTGCAGTTGGTGGAGCGTGCAACTCTTGATCTCGGGGTTGTGAGTTCAAGCCCCACCGTGGGTGTAGAGATTATTTAAAAATAAAATCTTAAAAAAAAAAAAAAAAAGGTTCCAGCTTTGGCCATTGAGCACTCTTTCAGGTGATGCCTGTGTCCCTTTGACATCAGTGGGGTTTGTTTGATTGACTGAACCCTTAATTACTTTTGGCCACTACAAGATGCGCTAGGCTCATCTTGTATATTTCCGCCTCGTCCCTAGAGTTAGCCATTTCCCCAGGGCACTCTGGTTCCTTTTATTGGAGAGTAGCATTGGAAACCAAGCTCTGGGTCCTCAGTGTGCTTGTTGCTGTGGAGATGTCTTTTTTTGGTCCTCTCGGCCAACAGAGCAAGGAGACCGTGTATGCTGACCTGTATGTATACACACATCTATGAAGATTTCCCTCTGTGTCTATGTTAAACTAAACATGAGTTTGTACGCTTGTCTCAAATTGTGATCCATGACCACGTGGATCATTGCAAACTTCTCCCCTCTTGTCTATAACTTTTTCACTCCCGTACTGAGAAAGCTGTCCCTCACCATCTGCCATTTGGTTACTATTTTCTGGTACATTTTAAATCTTATCATTGATGTACAGCTTGGTGAACTTAAACACTTGTGGGACCACAACCCAGATCCAGAGACTTGATCATTTATGGTGTTCCAGAAGGTTCCTCAAGCTCATTCCAGAGTTTTTTCATAATCCTTGTTCATGACCTTGTACTTTTTTTTTTTTTAATGTTTATCAATTTTTTGAGAGAGAGATCGAGTGTGAGCAGGGGAGGGGCAGAGAGACAGGGGAACAGAGGATCCAAAGTGGGCTCTGTGCTGGCAGTAGTGAGCTCTATGCAGGGCCTGAACCCACGAACCGCGAGATCATGGCCTGAGCCGAAGTTGGATGCTTAACCGACTGAGCCATCAAGGTGCCCCCTTATTTATTTGTTTATTGATGGTCTTCTCTGCTGAAATGTAGTCTCCTTCTCTCCCCAGGTCCTAGACCGCTATGCTCAACCACCCCTTCCGTTTGAGAAGCTGGGAAGGGTGGCTTAGAGGTTTCAAAAAACCTCTTCTGGAGCCACACTCCCTGGGTTCACACTCTGGCCTGCCCCCTGCCTAGCTGGGTTATTCTTTGTGGCTCAGTCTCCTCTTATCCACGGGGAGGGTAAAGCCAGAGAGTCGTGGAGGATTAAATTTGCTCACGCACACAGGGCGCTCAGAACTGGGGCATGGCACGTGCTCAGAAATGTTAGCCAGGATTACATCCAGCAGGAAGAGGGATGAGCTTGGATTGATAAGCCTGTCAGGTGAAAGCCCTACTTACCACGTTCTATGACTTCCCCCAGTTAGAACCTCTGGGGAAGGGGGTGTGGAGACAGATGGGGAAACCAAGCCCAGACTGTGAGGAATTGTAGGCTTCCCGACAGGCAGGCTTGGGATAGGGTTGCCATCCTCTGGGCCTGTATGACATTTGAAGAAAGCTCGTCAGCAGCCAGTTTGGCCTGATTTCCCCAGGGCCTTTGGGGCCCTTGCTGTGGTGAGGAAACCATGAGCGGGAATGGAAGGGGTCACCTCGTTTTGAGGGAGACCTTTCTGCCCTCCCAGGGACTGCCTTGGATGGCTTTCTTTGTGTGGAACCGAGCTCCTGTCTTCCAGGGTTGGGTGGCCGGGTGACTGGCTGCTCTTGTGTCTAGAGCCTTGGGTCAGGTGAATAAGTTGCATTCACAGAGGCCTGAAGTTACACGACTGGGTTGTTCAGGTTCTTTTTCTTTCTTTTTTTTCATGTTTATACATTTATTTTGAGAGAGCTCGTGAGCGAGTGGACGAGGGGCAGAGAGAGAGAGAGAGAGAGAGAGAGAGAGAGAGAGAGAGAGAATCCCTAGCAGGCTCCACACTGTCAACACAGAGCCCAGTATGGGGCTCGATCCCACAAACTATGAGATCATGACTTGAACTGAAATCAGGAGTCCTTGGACACCCAATAGACTGAGCCACCCAGATGTCCGGCTCAGATTCTGAGAGCTGAGGTCAGTGTGGTCAAAAAATGGCGTGCTTGAAAGGGCTGACTAGGACAAAGGCTTGTCTCTCCTTTCACTCCTAATTATCTCTAAGTCCACGGTGGGATGATTTGGATCCATCGGACATGTACTTAGTTCTCCAGCCTGCTTTTCTTGTGGTTTGGGAAATTCAGTGCTTCAGTCCCCAAACGACATCACTCGGTCGGTCACTCGGTTGGGCTTTTTTGGTTGTGAGCCGTGGAAGTCGGTTCTAGTGGGTTGGAGCAGGAAAAGGATGGGCTGGGGTTGATGGGAAGGCTGGAGGTCCGGGGCTGTTCTGGGGACAGAGCCAGTTCACAGTCTCCTCAGGGTCAACAGAGGGCAAAGTCCTCTGGGAGAGTCGCTCATCTTGTGTCCTGTATCTGCCCTTTGGCCAAGGAAGCGCTGGTGTCTGGACCCCTGAACCCACCACCTGCCCCCACCAGCGAGGAGATAATTCCTCAGGAGCTGATATGGCCACTTGGGCATCTTGAGAAACGACACCATTATTTCCCACTTGCAGGTGGAGAGCAGGCCCTGAACTGTACTCTGCTTGGGAAACTTGGAAACTCCAATAATTGGCTCTCGGTTCTTTAATTCTGTCCCGACATCTAGTCCATATGACTCTTCAGATTCTCTAACTAAATTTCACTTTGTACACCCATGACACGTACTCATTTATTAACTGAGTAATTCCCAAGCCAGTCATTGCCATTACCCCAGCCTTGGCATTTACCGGAGTGTTCTAGTTCTCTGGAGACTAAGCTTTCGAGCTTTCAGGCTGTCAGGTTGACATTTGTGTCCGAGGATAATGATCTGCTGAGAGATTGGAAGTACCATCTAGATACCAGGTGTGTTTACCTGTTTCGTGTTTTCTGAGTACTTATTAGGTGCCTGGTATTCTATGCAAATTACTTCATTTGACTTTTCTAATCATGCTGCGTTGTTCTGTTACTCCCATTTTACAGTGAAGGAAACTGAGGGGCTGCGGGATTCTTGGAGTCGCGAAGTGGAGAACCGGGGTCGGGTTTGATCTTTGAGTTTAAACCTGTGTCCGTAGCCGTGAGCTCTATCCCAAGGATGCCAGGTCAGATGTCTGTAGGTAGATGAGTGAGATTAGCTGGCTGCACCTAGGGGTGCCAGGGCCTTTGAACAGGAGAGTGCCTTCAGTAATATGGGAGGATGCATCCCTCTGACTGCTGACCAGCAGGAATATTGGCTCAACAGTGTTGCCAGGATTTTTCCACCCCCTGTAAGAATGCCTGGCTTTGAAATGTGGTCTGTGCCGGCCAGTTTCTCAAAGACCACGCACGAACCCAACAACACATCTCTGGGTCAGGAGTGGCTTGTCAGTTTGCATTCTCTGCACGAGACTGGTCACAGCACCGCTCCTTGCAGGATTTTGGCCACACTGTGTATGACTCAGAGCAAACCCCTCCGAGGCCAGGGATCTGAAGTCTGAAAGATGATGGTCTCCGTGAGTTCATGTCTCCATACAAAGGCTCCCCTGTTCGGGCCGCTTCGCCCCTTGTTCTCCATGTGTGCATCCTGCGGTAACGATTGTGGTGTGCGGGTGCCAGGCTGCCGGAGCTGAAATCATTTTTAAAAATGTCTGTGTAATGTCACCCGCACAAGGGAAAGAGCCGCTTGGAAACCGTGCACAGGTTCAGCGGAAGCCCGAGATATTAAAATCTTGACAGTATCATTCTTGCTGAGATTTGCCTGGGTTGGGGATATGTTTTCTGAGACAGGATGTTAGAGAATAGACAGTTATAGCAATTTGCTAACCAGCCCCAGACCTGAATTAGTACAGGATCCTGGTTCTCACTGTTGTATGTAAATTAAGACTGTTTCACAAAGGGATTGTTTATGAGGATGGCAATGAGATAGAGACCTTCTGTCATTTTTTTTTCCCCCAAGGAAACTCTTTGAGAAAACATAACCAAAAACATTCTTAAATCACAGTAGGATGCAGAAAATGCTGAGAATTTTCTTTTGAAAAAAAAAAAAAAAATGAGCATCAGTATTTTTAGCTCTATTCTGGCTCTTGGATAGCCTGCAGCGGAAGACATTTATTTGTGAGGTAGATAACTACCAGATTGTTCCTCTCCCAAGAAGGTTTAAAATGTCCCAGAACTCTGAAGATGTTGGATAATGACTTTCCAAATGAGAAATCTACCTTCTCTCGGCCAGCGGAGCATCCGCCATGCATCTGTTCATGGGATCCTGTCTCCCCGTCTGTGCAATTTAGTTTTTGTGGTTCACTTGTGGAAAAGTTTGTGTTGGCCCCCCCCCTTTTTTTGGGGGGGGCATTTTGAATTTTTTTTTTAAAACGTTTATTTATTTTTGAGAGAGAGAGGGAGAGAGAGACAGAGCATGAGCAGGGGAAGGGACAGGGAGAGAGGGAGACACAGAATCTGAAGCAGGCTCCAGGCTCAGAGCTGTCAACATAGAGCCTGACATGGGGCTCAGACTCACAAACCCTGAGATCATGACTTGAGCCGAAGTCAGTGCTTAACCAACTGAGCCACCCAGGTGGGTTTTTTTGCCCCGTTTTGAAACCTGACCCATGCTTTATGTTTATGTGATTCTTGTTATTCTATAAGACTGTGATCTAAGATAGACTGTTTTCAACTTTGAAAAAGAACTGTCTCCTTTTCTTTCTCCAGATGCCTGTAGAACTCTCGTTCCAGGTCTGAGGCCTTTTAGAGAACCTGGCTTTTTTTTTTTTTTTTTCTCCTGAAACTTTCAAATAGGTTTGCTCCCTTGGTGGTTGGTTCTTCACCATCGACCTTCGGGGTTGGGGGAGAGCAAGTTTGGAAAGCCCACGTCTCACAGTGGGAGTTGAGTGCAATATTACAGGGCCCTCCAAACCTCCACCCCAAGTTCCTTCTACCCACACCCAGCTTTCCTGGGAACCTAGGAACCCGGCATTTCACAGACCTTTAAAAACAAGAACAAAAACAAAAACTTTATTGAGCTATAATTCACATAGTGTACAATTCTCCATCTTAAGGTAGACACTTCAGTGGTTTTTAATACGTTTAGAGTGTGGTGCAATCGATTTTTAACATTTTCCTCGTCCCAATAAGAAATCCCCCCCCCGCCCATTAGTAATCACTCCCCATCGTCCCTTACCCCAGTCCTGACAACCACAAATCTATCTTCTATCCTTGTGGATTTACTTACTTTGGTTGTTTTCATCTAAACGAAATCATAATAGCATATGACCTTTTGGGTCTGACTTTTTTTCCTTAGAATAATGCTTTCAAGACCCAGCCACATGATAGCCTAGATTAGCACTACGTTCCTTTTTATGGCCGAATAATGCTGTATCGTGGATATAGCACATTTTTATCATCCACTCATCCGTTAGTAGACATTTGACTTGTTTCTATGTTTTGGCTCCCCTGCATGATGCTGACGTGACGATTTTGTGTGAGTTTTTGTGTGGGTGTATGTTTTCATGTCTCTTGGTTATAGACATAGGTAGGCGTGGGGTTCCGCGGTCCTAGGGCACTTCTGTTTAACCTTTTGATGGATGCGTTGACTTCTCAACACGTTAAAGTCTCTCCCATGCCTGCATGTTTTCTATTAGTAGTTCTTCCTGTTTCTGGCCTCTTCTTCCACGCCAGGTTTCTTAGGAGAAGCGTCTTTATTTGTGTCTTGGTTTCCTCACCTGCCCATTTGTCACTTTTGTCACCGAGCTTCCTGCAGACTCCACGTTGCTTTTTCTGGTGGAGGTTTTCGGGACTCATTTACCTTGATCTGACAGAGGTGTGTGGGCCATTGCTGTTCATTCTTCTCCTGGAAACATCTCTTCCTTGGCTTTTTTTTTTTTTTTTTTTTTTTGTCACCGCTGTCCTCGTTCTCCTCCTGTTTCCCTGGCACCCTCGCTTCTCTTCAGCCATTAAATGTTGGCGTTGTGGAAAGCTTGGCCCTGTCCTCTCTCCCAGCATGTTCTTTCCCTGAGTGATCTCGCCCACATCCGTAGCTTTGTGACTCACACATTTTTTATTTCCAACCTAGATTTTTCCTGAGTCATGAGGCGGAGAGGGCCAGCTGCCTACCTGACCTCCCTACCTGTTGTTCATGGGTGTCTCAAACTCAGCAGGTCCCATCTCAACCTGCTCTCCTGCCCTCCCCGCTCCACCCCAGCAAAACACCTGCTTCTCTACCCTGTCCGATAAGCTAGTATTCTGCCAGTTGGCTAGGCCAGAGATAGGGGACTTATTCTAATTCTTCTGTCCTTTTGCCTTTTTTGGTGTCATTTTCTTACAATATTATATCCTAAATACCATTCTGTAGGTCTCTTAACTGGTCCCACTGTCTCCCCCCCCCCCCCCAATCTTTCGGAAAGGAACATCCCTTCTGACTACCACTTCCTACTTTAAACTCTTTTCCTGTTCTGTTTTAACCTACTTTAAAGTGCTTTCTCCGTAGTTTCGGATGAAGATCACAATCCTAAAATCCGCATGTGTTACCCCCTGCCTACCCTTTCAGCTTTTCCCTGTGTTCCCCTTTCCTGTCTTACTTGGGACACACCTACCTTCTAGATTCCAGAGCCACGGGGTCTTTGCTCAGACCTGGGAGATCCTCCCCTCTCCTCTCTCCTAACCTCCCAACCCCCCGGAGTCTAAGGTTCCAAATGAGGGTGGGTCCTGCCTTTTGTTTTTGTTGATCCTGCTGTGCCCTCTGCCTATTTTATTACCAGTGTGCCTGTGCTGGTTGCTGTGCAATAAATATTTATTTTGAACGAATGAGTGAATGGCTTGACTTTGTCTATCAGATGGATAGAACTTTTATCCTGGAGAACGAAGTAAAAACAGCCTTTCAGCTAGAGAGGGTGGCTTTGTTTCCAGCATAATCCGTGCCTGGAAATAATTACCCAAGCTCAGATGTCTGCTCTCCCTGAAACGATTGGTGGCCTGTCTTTCTTTCCCCCCAGGGATACAGCACTCTTTGAAATGCCCCCTTTCCCTCTGATTTCTTTCCTTCCCGATGTATTAATACCACTTCTTGTAGGGCCCTTTCCAAAACACAAGTCCGATTGTCTTGCTCCCCTGCTTTAAGTTTCCAAGGGCTCCTTAAGACCACAGTCTTGAGGAGAGATTCAAGGCCCTACTCCCTCCCTGTCCTTTCCAGGCTCTGGTCAGCGTCCCTGCAGAACCTGCCTGTTGCCCTATACAGCCTTCCAGCCCGAGTGTCTGTCTTGGGATATGCTAGTTCCTCTCCTGCTCATTGCTGAGGCACACCTTTACAGATCCTTCCAGACTAAGCTAAAGCCCTCCTCCCTCTGGTTCTCCTTCATTGGAGCCCTTTAGCTTCCAACGTCAAAATCACCCTGGAAAGTCCCTTAAATTTGTCCATGAAAGTACAGTAATCAGCTCTCGTCAGGCATTCTTATACATACTAAAGGCTTGAGAATTACCAAGCCAGGCTAAGGTACCAAAGACAAGGTCATGCACCTATTTCTAGGCATCAGGCATTACGCCTTGAAGACACCTGGCAAATTCCTCAAATACGGATGGGTGGAAGATTCTGAGGTGTTCTGCTGACTCCACACCGGCTCTCTTGTCTGTTTAATACAGAGTTCCTTACAGCTATGCTGTTTGCTATATGTGGCTCTTTAAATTTACGTTAATTAAAACTGTAGTTGCACTGGCCACATTTCAGTCGCCTGGTAGCCACGTGTAGCCGAGGCGATTGCTGTCGTTATAGAAAGTTCTATTGGACAGGGCTGCTGTGTAGCTTTCATACATTGGTGGGTGCCGTGCTGGATGCTGTTGGTGAAAATAACCCAGTCCGGGATTGGCGCAGCCCAGAATATGCTGAATAAACAGTTACATCAGAACTGAAGTTTTGCTTGATCAAACCTCCTGGGGGCCTCCCATTTTTTGAAAAGAGAGAGCATGGCCGGCTCCCTGTGTTCTCAGGTTAGCATTCTTTTTTTTTTTTTTTTTTTTTTTTTTTGGGTAATGTTTGAGAGAGACCGAGCACCTGCACCTTGGGAGCGGGGGAGGGGCAGAGAGAGAAGGAGACCTAGGATCTGAAGTGGACTCTGCCCTGACAGCCAGGAATTCACGCAGGTCGAACTCACGAACCAAGAGATCCTGATCTGAGCCGAAGTAGGATGTGTAACCGACTGAGCCGAGGTGCCCCTCCGGTGGGCATTTCTTAATCGCGCTCCACTGAACTGCCTTTTTGCCAGGCCCTTTGGCATCTTGGAATACTGGGTGGGGATAAATACCATAGGATATGCTGGGCCACCCTCTCCCCAGCCTCCCAAATCAACCCTGCATCGTAGAATTCACTGACCTGTGTGTCAGTAGACGGATATGGGCACCAGGTCTGCCTTTCAACTCTGACCAACCTGGTGCTAGCGATTTAGATAGAGTAGCTGCTCAATAAGTGTTTTTAGAAAAAAGAATCTCTTCCAAGGATTACACACTAATTAAGGGAAGAAAATGGATTATTGGATTTTCCTTTCAAACGATAAAGGCACTGCCTCCCTGAGACATAGGCCATTCCAGGACCCGGAGAGGGTCCCGCAGGACAAGCCAAGAGGATCCTTGGCTTCCTGCAGGATAGAGATCAAACATGAGCTAGGAGGAAGCGAGAGCAGAATTAACTGAATAGCACGACTGATAGAGCATAGCAGGCAGTGTATCCGGGAGACTCAGAAAAGGAGAGGTGAGTTAGGGGTTTGCATTGGAAAGGGGTCCAAGGTACATGTTCCTTCAGGAATCTAGGGTAGGAGTCCGTCAGAGAGTCAGGTGAACAATAGGCGGTGTTCCATAAGCCACTGAAGGCAGGGGTAGGGATGCCCGCGTCAACCAAGATTTGTTGGAAGCCAACGTCCTCGAGCTCGGTTCATCTTAGATGGTATGAGGTGTGTGGGGGCCTAGGACGAAACTCAGAATGACTCGTTTTCATGCTTCCCCCTGGAGTGGGAACATAGCTTCTTGGGTTTACTCAGATGTGCTGAAATACGGAACGTGAGGAAGGGGGGGCTGGCAGAGACACAGCAGAGGTGGAGCCTTTCCAAAATGGCGTCTCTTCAGCTTCCCTATCTTATTTCCAACAAGCCAAAATATACAAAGAAAAAGCTAAAAAAATCTGTAGCCAGGTGTAACCAGTGTTAACAGTTCGGTATATTTTCATTTGTACTTTACCCCTCATGTAAAAATATAAACAAACTTCTAGAGGCAGAAAACTTTTCTTTTTTTCTTCTGGATTCTTAGGCCAGTCTAATAATTTAAATGATACAGGACAGATTAACAGGATGAAAACAGAGAAGTTTAACAATGCATACATCTCCTGTGTACATGAGAGAGACCCAGAAAAACAGAGTAACTCCCCACAATGGCCAAAGCCATCACCTTAAATACCGTCTTCAGCTAAAGACAAAAGAGGTTGGGGGCGGGGAATCCGTTATGGGAGTCACCAGGAAAAGCACAGCAAACAAGGGTCAGGTCGTTATGCAGATTTAAGTTGTTGTCTTCTCCATTGATAAGAGTTTCTAGAGAGTTAGTCATTCTCCTCTTCTTGGTCCGGCTAGGAAGACGTTCTTACAGATGGAGATTTTTCTTACACATGTAAATGTCTCCTTACAAAAGGGTGATTTTGATTTGGTTTTCAGAGCTGCTCTCGAGTTTGCAGTTTCTTGAAAATAACCAGCCTGAGTTAATCCTTGTGCCAAAGAGACGTATTTTGGGGTGGCAATTCCTGCTTGACGGAATGCCAAGACGGTACCATGACGGGGTTGAACGGTCCAGAGCTTGGCTGTCCCAGCAAGGCGCCCTTTCTCTCTTACCCCAGTATTTGCCTTCTTGCCTTTTGCTGCTCTACTCTGCCTTGAAGAGACTTTCAAGGTTAGATTTAATTATCTTGACAATTAAGGAAGACAATTAAGGAGACCTTGGTATATGGGGAATCTTGTGTTCCATCCTAAGATGTGTGTGTGTGTGTGGGGGGGGTGTCAGCCTGGAGGATTGTTTCATGTGGAAACGGGGACCCTGTGTGGCCAGATATTGTTTTTGTTTGTTTGCTTTTTTTTTTTTTTTAAACGTTGATTCTTCTATGAGAGAGAGAGAAAGAGAGAGAGGGAATGCCTGTGCTCAAGCTTGCACAAGCAGGGAGGGTGCAGAGTGGGAGGGAGACACAGAATCCGAAGCAGGCTCCAGGCTCTGAGCTGTCCGTGCAGTCCGATGCAGGGCTCAAACCCAGGAACCATGAGATCATGACCTGAGCCAAAGTCAGATTCTAAACTGACTGAGCCACCCAGGCGCCCCTTGTTTTGTTTTAAGAGAAGATAGTCATCTGGATTTATTCTAGATGTAGTTTCACCCAATTTAAAAATACTGACAACTAAAGTTGTAAAAGTATCAGCCAGCTGTGAGCGGATCGAATTCACCCTATGGTCCTTCGGTGGGCTACCACTGGCCCAGGCCATGGCTGTAGCCACCCCTAGACTGATGTCCTGGCGATTCCTCCCCATCTGGGTCACTGGGTAATTACATCAGCTGTCACTAGAGCCCCCTTCGTAATAAGGTTGCTGTGGGTTTGTCCTTGACCTCTTTAACCGTCTTCAATCACCCCCTATCCCCACTCGGCAGTCCGGGGACTGTCTTTCAAGCCAGGTTGCTGTTCCTTGAGTTGGGACCGGACACCCTAGTAATTGGTGGGGATTGCTTGACAAATATGTTATCTTTAAAATCTAGACTGCTCTCCAGGCTGTTGAGATGCTGACGCTTTGAGAGGCCGGAGAGAACGAAGATGGAGACCAGACAGAGCAGATTTAGTTTCTCTTGAATCACGCCCAGGAGTGGGATGGAGGGAAGATGAGCCAGCCAGGCCCATACTGCTGCCTTCACTAAGGGAAGTGCTCCCCGCGGGCCCTGGCATCTGATTGCAGGGACAGAATTGGTGCATCCTGGCGAGGATTAAGGGAGGCGTTGAAAAGAGATCCTCAGACTTAAAAGGGTCTGATGAGAAAAAGGGCAAAGAATCTGGACTAAAAAATTTGGTTAAATGGTCATCACACTGGGGGGTCTCCCAGTGGGGAGCATGTTTTCCCTGGAGAAAGTCATCCCTCCTTTTTAACGCTAAATGATTCTGAGACTGTCTCTCCTTGAGAAGAATGCAGAGTTGGGAAGTAGGTGGCTTGTGAAAACCTCCTGAGTTTCCCCCCTCTGGTTTCTCAGTAATTGTGTTTAGCTGCATGGCCCCATCCTGTTTGGCATATAAATCCTTACTTAATCCCCTACTTTTGGAGAAATGGACTCTTCAGGCAAGAAACAAGAATGGCTAAGGGGTGCCTGGGTGGCTTAGTTGGTTAAGCGTTGGACTTGGGCTCAGGTCATGATCTCACGGTCTGTGTGTTGGAGCCCCGCGTCGGGCTCTGTGCTGACAGCTGGGAGCCTGGAGCCTGCTTAGGATTCCGTGTCTCCCCCTCTCTCTGCCCCTCCCCTGCTTGTGCTCTGTCTCTCTCTGTCTCAAAAATAAATAAACATTAAAAAAAAAAAAAAAAAGAATGGCTGAGTACCTGTCCAGAAGGGAATTTCCCCTCTAGTGTTCTGGTGTTTCTCTTTTGCACCCTGAGATGGCCAGGTTCCCTTTTGAGTAATCTTCCCTATTGACCTCACAACCCTCCTGTCTTCTTGGACTGCGGGGAGAAATTCTTAGACCAGGGAAGAAAAACGGGAGTTTCTTGTGAGTCACCTTGGAGCTTTGTTAACACTGTTCGGTTGCTCATTTACCTGGTCAGATGTGTGTCCGTGGCGATGCCTCTTGAGCCAAGCCCAGAGCCGGGCCCCGTGCCATGCACGGGGCTATGGCAAAGAACTGCCCAGATGGAGCTCACATTCTGGAGGAGATTTAAAAAAAAAAAAAAAAAAAAAAAAAAAAAAAAGTGAAACAGCAAAAGAAGAAAATAATTTTTGACAGTTTTCAGCTAGAGGTAATCTCAGTGAAGTCAATAGCGATCACACACCCACACACACACCCACACACACATACCCGAACCCACATTTCAGAATGATAAAGGGGGCTGGAGGGTGATGTTTGAGCCGAAAGCTGAAGTTGCCAGGTATGGGAAGATTGCACATAGAACATTCTAGAGGGAAGTGGCAGCGGGTGTACATGAACTTGGCTTGTGTGAGGCCATTGTGGTTGGGTTCAGTGGGTGGAAGAGGACAAGTGAGTGGGACCAAATGCGGCAATAAGTCTGGATGGGATGTTGGGTGCGCCTAGCGAGCTGCCTCAGTGGGTTTTACTCGGGGGCTGCCTCGTCTTATTTAGGTTTGAAGAAGGCTGCCTGCCCTAGAGGGCAAGTCAGGAGCCCTGGTGCTCGGATCAAGGTGGCGGCTGTGGCAGTGGGACTGAACGTGAACGGGCAGAAGACAGGCAGGGAAAGCTTTCTTTGCAGAGCGCTTGCTGTGTGTCAGGCGCCACGTAGGCACTAACTAACCTGTGTGGTTGGGCATCCTTAATACATTGTGCGGAAAGCTAGGACTCTGAGGCCGGCTCTCTCCCAGGCTTCAAGAGCCCTGTTTGAGTAGGGGTGAGAAGGAGGAGTCCCAGGGCAGTTCTGAGGGCCACCTGGACTGTTCTGCTTTTCTCCGGGAGGAAATCCTGAGCCCTGTAGGGATTTTGAGCCTGGCTTGGTTGAACCTATGCCAGCCCGTGAACGTTTGGGTCTCTCTTCATTGCACATTTTTTTTTTTTTTTCAGAAACATTCTGGGAAGAGCTAGTCTGGTGCGAATCGAGGTGAAGGTACAGAAGGATTCGGGGAAACTGGCTTGAGCTTTCTGGGCTAACGTCTTCTCTCTGCCCTGGCTCCTCTTTCCCCCATTGGGGAACAATAATAGTCATAACTGGTGGTGCCTGTGACATGTGACACCTCCACTTGGCACATACTGTCTCGTGTAATTCTGAGCCCTTTTAGAAAGATCCTCATTGTCCTAGCTGAATCCACTGAGGCACAGAGAGGCCGAGGAACTTGCCAGAGGACACACAGCTGCTATCAGACCTCGTGGTAGGGCTGTGGAGCCCACACACCGAACCATAGAGCTGGCTTGACGCTCGCCCACACCCAGCATGCCCTCAGTGATAAGAGAATTACAAGGTGGTGCTGACGACCACAGGGAAGAAAGACCCTTGACTGGGGTAGTTCGGGGCTTTGGAGCGGGAGTCAGCTGCAGGGGAGTCCCCAGCATGTCTTTGAGCCTTTGAGCACATAAGTGACTTTGCTTTTCTGAGCTGCATCTATCAAATGGGTGCAGAAACACCATGCCTACTCTCATGGGATTCCCCAGGGGCTCCATCAAGTAGCGCCTCAATAAATGGTAGGTGTGAATCACACGAGCCCTGTTTGGGAAGAAGCTAGAGAAATATTTGCCTGGCTACACCCTCTCTCCTGACGTGTATTATTCACAAACTCCTGGTATTTCTCCTGCTCAGCAGCTTTTTGCCCGTGTGTAATCAACCCGGTTCTTACTGAATATATTCCATATTCATTCTATGTTTACCGGCCCCTTTTTCTCCGGGCCTCAGTTTCTTCATCAGTAAAATGGGGATACTCAGTACCTACCTTCTCACAGAACCATGGTGAGGGGTAAGTAAATTGCTGTTTGTGTTTAGAACAGTGCTTCCCAGATAAGTGGTCAATGAAAGGCATTTTTAATACAATAACATTACTATTATTATTTTCTCTGGCAATCTTCCCTTCAGGGCAGGGACCTTCTGCTGACCATCTCCCAGGTAGCCTAGTTGTCTTGTTCCTCAGTGACTGTTGACTGACTGGTTCCTTTGTTTTCTTCTGTTTGAAATGTGCAGTCAGGGCCACCAGGTGAAACATTAGGCATCATTTTCCTTCCTAGTAGGTACAGATGCCTCTGTGGGTGGTGTATTTACACAAGGTTGGACTTGCCTGGCCGCTCACTGGAAGCTTCTTTAGCCCTGAATTTCTCAGCCACGGCTCTGTTGACGTTTTAGGCCTGATCATTCTGCTGTGGGTCTGTGCTGTGCGCTGTAGGGCGGTTATTAGCACCATCCATGGTGCCCGTGCACGAAATGCTTCTAGCGACTTCTTTCTTTTTCTAGTTGTGACCACCAAAAATGTTTCCTGATTCTGCTGAGTGTCTCCGGGGGAGACCTGGCGAGGACCCCTGCTTCACACTGTTCGAAACACCTGAGCCCCCTAAAAATGGCACCTGATAGGTGCTGGGGGCATGTTCTGAGCTCCTCCTGTATGCTGGGCCCTGGAGATGCAGATGTGGCCCCTGATCAGGGCAGTACCCGGCATGGAGTGAGAGCTCCCTAAGTACCATTTTCATCCATAATCTCATAGCCTCTTGAAAATACCTTAAATAGTTTAATACCCGAACAGGGTCAGAAAGAACTGAAAGATGAACCCAGTGTTTCCCTTCTGTCCTGGTTGTTCCCCCAGGGCCTTTGCAGACCCAGAGCCTACACAGCCCCTACTTCTTCCATTCCGGTCTCTTTCTGGCCTATTTTGACTTCGATTTTCTTACGTGTCAGTACATGAAGAGATCTCCTCTTCATTCCGTTTTCTGGCTGCATGATGATTTTTTGCATCTCAGTCTCCTGCTGGTGGCATCGAAGTTGCTTCCCATTCCCTTGGCTGTGCCGATGTGTCATCCTGTGCCCTTCTGAGAGCCGGGGGTGGGGTGGGATGGGGCGAGGGGAGGCCAGGCCACAGGATACACGCTTAGAGCCAGCGCAGTATGGGGGGCGTTCTGGGTCTGAAATCTCTGCTTCCTCAAAGGACCACGATGAGGTGACTGTCCAGGGCCTTGTCCCCTCTTCCCCAGCATCTTCTAGAGACTTTTCCTGTTTTCACGAAAGTGACCTTCGAGAGGCCAGACCCACGCCCAGGGCGTGTGAGGAACGCTGCCTGGTTACCAGCGGCACCTTTTCCCTCCGCCCCACCCGAGCCTCTCTATTTCCCTGTTCTTCTCTCAGCCCGCTGCGGGCAGAGCCGCCTTTTTACCTGAATTGGCTCTCTGATGGCTGTAATTCCCCGGTTGCAGTTTGAAAGCCACCCACCCGCACCTGAGCTTTCTAGAACCTGAGCTGGGCCCGGGGGTGGGACCCAGCTCAGCCTGGATAAATAATGCAGACGGTTTCCGCGCCAGCACCGCTCTTCCTGGGAGCCCTCCCCGCGGCCAGCTACGTAGCAAAGGCCAAAGGCAACTGGTTACTCCACACTTTCTTTGTGGTGACTTGGCAGAGTTAAGGGCCTCAAACATGTACACCCGTCAGACGCACTCAGCCTTTTGGGCCTGGGCCCGCCGGAGGGGGAGGGGTGGGGTGCCGCGGCTTCTTGCGCGGGGTTGGGCCCTGCCTCCTCCTGCTTTGTGAAATTGGAAAGAGCTTGGCATTCTTGAACCAGGAAATTCCTGTTGCGATGTTGTCGTTTTTCCAGAAGTCCTCTTCCCGGCTGAGGGGGAGGAAAGGGCTGGGTGGTTGCGATTGCCTCTAGTTGTTGAGGGCAAAACAGTGAATTCATTTGTAAATCAGCCTCTTTTCCCTAGATGGCAGCAATTTGTGGCCCGCCCGGCAGCGTTTAGAGGTTCACCTTTTACATGTGAATGTGCCGCTTCGTCAGCACCCCTGCATTATTTTGGGAGAGAGAAAGCGAGCGCGAGAGAGCCGAGCCCTGGGGTGTTGGGGAGATGGCTTTCTCACGTCCGAAGTAAAGTTAATCTGAAAATCATTGAAAGTAAACACACGCCTAAAAACACCTTCCCGTTGCAAAGCGCCACGCTCCCTTCTGGTGGTCTCATGTAGCCAGCAGAACAACGTTAATTTGTTGTGTTTATTCGCATCCGGTGAAATCAATGGCCCTTCGGTGCTGTGCGCTCTGCAGGCTTCCAGCCTAGCCGGGCTGCTGGCTACCGAGGGTGATAAATTAGAGCCGAAAGCCTCACGGGGACAAGCGGGCGCGGCCCCTGCCTCAGACTGCCTGACTGCAGAGAGGTGAGGGTGTCCTTGCCGCGCTGGGCCACCTAGTGCGTCCGAGACAGGAGCTGGCCTGGTAAGTGGTGACTCTTAGCCTGTCCTCTTTGCTTCTTCCTCCTCCCCCTGGGAGAGGCTGCTGAGGATCCGGAAGCAGGAATGTCTGCCGTGTGTGAGCCTCTGTTCTCTTTCAAAGAGAAGGGAGGCCCTCAGAGCAGCCCAGCTCTCTCGATGGCAGGTAAGCGCCCCTTCCCAGGGTTACCCGTCCCTGGCTTGCTTTGCCCCCGAGGCACTCGGGATGGACGACCTTTTCCCCAGGTTGAGAATGACCCTTTTGTTCCACGGCCTCATTTCCGAGTCAGTCTTCCTTTTCCCAGTCTGGGTGAGAAGTTCACATTCTCAGGCAGGGAGAACTTGTAGAACCCCGGTGGCCTTTCCGGAGGAGGCCCCTCAGGCAGGCTGCAGCCTTGTCTCGAGGGTTCTGTGGTTCTGGGCATTCAGTGTGTGACCAGATTATTCGTTTTCGCTCGTGGCTTGGGTATTCTCTGCTGTGAGGAAAATGTTATCCCCTTCTCACCCCGTCCACTGCGTCCCATTTTCATTTCTGCTCTGGGTGAGGGAAATTTCCAGGCTTTGGTTTCATGATGATGTACCTACCAGCAGAAAAAGGCCCTAGGGTTCCCGGGTTCCTGGGGAGGGAGGCCTGTTTGGGTACCTGCTCTGGGTCTTGGGGCAACACGTGGAGACGATTAACCGTGTTTGTGCTTTGCCGTCTTCTGGGAGAGCAGCGAGTGACCGTGTTTGCAGTGGCCTGTGGAGAGGGCCGGCTGTGACCGAGAGCGCTGTCCGCAAGTACCCTCCGAGCCCCGGCCAGCGCAGGCCTCTGCTTTCGGCCCTGCCTTCGCAGCTAAGGGGGGCAAGCTGGAGGTGGAGAAGTCCTGTCCTGGGCCCGTTCCGTGTCCGTGTTCTATAGGCTGGCGCTTCCATAACTCTGACCTTAATGTGCTCCTCTGAGAAAACAAGGTCTGTTTTTGCAGCAGGAGGGTTGGGGATGGAGGAGGAGGGAGAGGAGGAGGAGGAGGAGGAGGAGGAGGAATGATTGCCGGTTTGACAAAACAGCTATCATTTATGGAGTGCTTACTCTTTGCCAGGCCTGAACTTCTTTAATCCTTTTGTAACTCTTCAAGGTACCATGATCTCCACCCTCCAGAAGGATAGAGGCACAGAGAGGTTAAGTAGCTTCCTTAAGCTGCACCTCTGGGCCTAACCACTGTGGCACCCTGCCTGCACCATCTGCGGCCTGTTTTTCTTTTTTTTAAACATTTATTCATTTTTGAGAGACAGAGAGAGACAGAGTGTGAGTCGGGGAGGGGCAGAGAGAGAGGGAGACACAGAATCCGAAGCAGGCTCCAGGCTCCGAGCTGTCAGCACAGAGCCCAACGTGGGGCTTGAACTCACGAATCATGAGATCATGACCTGAGCTGAAGTCGGACGCTCAACCGACTGAGCCACCCAGGCTCCCTGATCTGCGACCCGTTTTATCAGAATGCGTGCCCCGGCTTCCGAGTGCGGTGGCCAACTTGTGGCCACCCTACCTGTGTGGCCCACGATGCCCGTCTCTGCCTGTTGGTTGGGTTTTTCCTCATTCAGGCCCCACAGGCTCACTGTCCGCATTAAGGAAATTTAACACCCACCAAAACACACCATGAGGCTGATCCTCATGGGGAAGCGTTTGGCCTTTCAGCTGGGGCCCTTTTCTCTCTCCAGAGGAGACAATTCCCTGTCATGGTGTGTCATTTCCTAGGCTCTGGAGAATGTTGAGGGCTGTGACTCAGGTGCCGGATGTGGGTGGGGGTGGGGGTGCCTGGTGTGCCCGTGTCTGGCCGGCCTGGATGGAGATTGGAAAGGACTGTGGGGGAGGGGAGATGACCACACAGGCTCCCCACCCGCAGCCTATTTTGTGGCCTGGGGCACGTACTGGTGCCACCACTGGAATACCGGGAGGTGAATATGCTTCCTGGGGACTGCCTTTGAGAGAAGGCGCACATCGTTAGTCGGACAAACACAGTTTTCTACTGTCCTTGTTCTGGAGTGCTCCTTGTTTTTTTTAATTTTTTTTTTTTTTAACGTTTTATTTATTTTTGAGACAGGGAGAGACAGCATGAACAGGGGAGGGTCAGAGAGAGGGAGACACAGAATCTGAAACAGGCTCCAGGCTCTGAGCTGTCGGCCCAGAGCCTGACGCGGGGCTCGAACTCACGGACCGCGAGATCATGACCTGAGCCGAAGTCGGACGCTTAACCGACTGAGCCACCCAGGCGCCCCTGGAGTGCTCCTTGTTGAGCACAACCCCATCCCACCACCCAACCCTGTGTTAGGAGTCCATCTTGCAGAGCTGAGGACTGCCTCTCCCTGCGTGAGGCTGTGTGCGGGCCTCAGAGTCGAGCCACTGCCTGGGTTCGACTGCCACTGGGTGCCCTGCCACTTGGGTCATCTTGAGCAAAAGCGACTTCGAGAGAAGTACCCCACAGGCATTTTGAACAGCGCCACCTACATTGTGTGTAGTAAGAGAAAGCCTTAGCTGTTAATCCTCGTGGCTCAGGAAAGCTAAGAGGCGGGGTTATCTTGACGTACCATGTCCCTTAAGTTAGGGGACATCTGGGAAGGGCTGAGCAGGATTGTTTCTGGTGGTTCACCAGACACAGGTTGGAGAAGGATCTCATCGCATGCTTGGTTCCCGATATGCAGTAGGCCTTCTCTTATTATTAAGATTTCAGCGGATGTCACAGGAGGGGAAAGTTCTGCTGTTTCCTGCTTCATGCCAAGCTGTTCTCCTGAGTCATTGCTCCGTCTTTTGCCTGGAGGAGCTCTTCTCCCTCGCCCACGTTAACTCCTTCAGAACCAGACTTATTTTGGGGCTGGCGGAGGGGGTAGGACGCGGAGGGTGGCTGGTGAGCCAATGCAGTAGACTCACAGGCCGTGCTACTCACAGAAAGGACTTCCAGGTCAAGGGTGAACCATTTCCCTGGTGAGTCAGTCTATGGTGGCTCTTTGTCATCCTTCCAAGTTTATAGATGAAATGTGTTTAGCAATAAGTCCTTGTCAGAATTAAATCATTAAAGAAGGAGGAAGAAAAAAACAACTTGAGTCAGCTTTCTGGAAGAGGTCCTTAAGAGGCTTTGTTGCCATGACTACAGCGAAGTCCACACCCCCCATTCGCTCACCACCTGAGGCCTACGTGTTTGTACGTCAGAGTGCTGACCTGCCTCCTCCCTCCCAAGGACCGTGAATGCAGTTGGTGTTTTGCAGTTTGACAGATGTGTCTATTGCTTAGAGCCTATTAAACTCCTGCCCCTTGGACACAGCCGCTGATCTCTCGTTAACTCTGGAGGGAGTCGCAGTGTTTGTAGTCAGGAACAGAATTGGGGTTTTGATGGTTTGCTGGGATTAGAAGGTTGGGGTGCTCTTAGCTGGGGGCAGCCTTGGGTCAAACCCCGACTCGCTGAGCAGGATCTTTGTTTTCCCCTTTCGGTTCCTGCTGGGCTGGGACAAAACTCAGTCTGGCTTAAGTTGCTTATGTGTGTGTTTCTCCCCTCTTTCTCATGGAATTAATGAATTGGAAAGTTCAAAAGGGACTTTACTTTTTTTATTAAAAATTTTTCTTGATGTGTATTTTTGAGAGCGTACGCAGGGGAAGGGGCAGAGAGAGAAGAAGACACAGAGCCTGACGTGGGGCTCGAACTCACAAACCACAAGATCGTGACCTGGGCCGAAGTGGAGCACGTAACCAACTGAGCCACCCAGGCGCCCTTCAGAATGGACTTTAAGGTCCTCTAGTCCTGTAGTTTTAATCTTTAGTGTTGGTGATATCTTTAGGAAGGTGAAGTAGGTGTGGCCCCCCCTTTGCCAGGAAGTTGTGTCCTTGTACAGAACTGTGGCTTGTGGATCATGGGTCCCTGAAGCACTTTCCAGGCTCCAGGTGAGAAGTTCTGGTCTGGCCCCTTCCTCCCTTGTGCCGTGTTGCAGATGGAGTCTGAGTGGAAGAGAGACCGGCCTGGCATCTCCTCGTCTTGTCTCGCCTCCTTGCTCGGCTGCTGTTTCCTCAGACCCAGACCAAGCCCACAGTGGCGGTGGGGCAGGAGAGGAGCTGGGCTTACTGGTGTGGAACAGGGTTCTCTAGACTTGAGAACTTAGATTCCATCCCCTACACACACACCCTGGGGTGTGCATCCGGGTTCTCTGCAGGGCTTGCTACCCCACAGACCACCAGGGCCTAGGCTAGAGTGTCTGATTCTGCAGATCTGCGGGGCCTGAGAATGTACATTTGCAGATTCCCAGGTAATGCCACTGCTGCTAGTATGGGGACTACTCTTTGGGATCTGTCGTCCCAGGGGGCCTCAGCCGCAGGTGGGTAACTTAGATGCCCAAGGAGGGGCTGGTGCCCTTTCTGGCTGTCAAAGGCTGACTGTTAGCTACCTTCTGTGTTCTAGCTCGGTGATTCTTCAGGAGGCCAGTCCCGCCCCCTCTGGGGGTGTTTGGGAAGTATGTGGGGGTGCTTTTAGTTGTCACTGTGTGTGGGAGTACTGTTGGCAGCGAGCGGCAGGGTGCCCAGGTGGTCCTTATGATGGGGAAGAGCTCTCCCTCCCAAAAATCTAGTGCGTTCCATTAAGAAACCTGGAAACGCACAATTTGTTTTTCCTGAATGTGCCCCTAACTTTTCCACTGATGTGTCTTTGCTCATGTACTTTCTTCTTTAAAGAAGTCTACCCACCAACGGGCGCCTGGGTGGCTCAGTCGGTTAAACATCAACTTCGGCTCAGGTCGTGATCTCGTACTGCGTGAATTCCAGCCCCGCGTTGCATTCTGAGCTGATGGCTCAGAGCCTGGAGCCTGCTTCAGATTCTGTGTCTCCCTCTGTCTCTACCCCTCCCCCGCTTGCATTCTCTCAAGGATAAATAAACGTTAAAGAAAAAAAAAATCTACCCACAGATGAAACAAAAACATCCCAAATACCCAAAGCTTTGCCTAATTGCTTTCAATTTTGGCCTGGCCCAGGGGCCATTTTGTTTGGGATGCATTTCCTTGTGGCCCCCAAAACACCTTTTCTAAACGCACATATTCTGACAGTTGAGCAGGGTTATTTGGGTTTATCAGGTCCACATTCAACAACCCCCAAAACTCCTTCCTGCGGTCCCTCCAAGCCTGTGGTGATTGGTCCCAACGGTGTCTATCTGGTGACCTTTTTAAAATCCTGAATCAGGCCGTCGTCATTTGCTCATTACTGGCTTTGGTTTGCACCTGCTGCTTTTTATGTGAAACTCAATCTCCTGAATACCTCAGTTTAAGTTTTATTTTGATAGTCTACACTCATGATACACAGAGTACACAAGGGTACACCGTGAAAAATAATCCCTCCCCCACGCCCTGAATGTTTTCTTCCACTAGTTGCACTTTCGAACTCTGTAATACTTTTGTGTTCATCCAGAATGTTCTAGGCTTGTGTGTACTTAGATACATGACATCTTTTTTGGGGTGTGTTGTCTATTAACGGTGCTTAGAAATGTGTTGCTTTTTTTTTCACTTAATGCAGAAGCTTGGAGATGGTCATACATCCGTTTGTGTAGAAGTGTCTTTAAAAAAAATTTTTTTTTTTTGACATTTTTATTTATTTTTGACACAGACCTGGAGCGTGAGCAGGGGAGGGGCAGAGAGCGAGAGGGAGACACAGAATTGGAAGCAGGCTCCAGGCTCTGAGCTGTCAGCAGAGAGCCTGATGTGGGGCTCAAAGCCACCAACTGTGACGAGATCATGACCTGAGCCAAAGTTGGATGCTCAACCGACTAAGCCACCCAGGCGCCCCAAGGTGCCTTCTTCTTCTTAAGGGCTGCAGAATATTCCACTGTATGAGAGGTGCCTGGCTGGCTCAAGAGCATGTATGTGACTCCTGATCTCAGGGTTGTAAGTTCAAGCCCCATGTTGGATATAGAGGTTACTTAAAAAAAAAAAAATAAAAATAAAAAAGGATATCCCACCATATGGCTGTGGTATGGTATTAGACTAGTCCTTAATTTGTGGACGTGTAAGTCATTTCCAGGCTTGGGTACAACACCCAGTGCCTCTCAGTTGAATTTTCTTGCGGGTACTCTGCTTCCTATGACTGTATCTGTGGACTGTGTTTCTAGGAGGACATTGTTGAGTCAAAGACTAGGTGGGGAAGGTGAGAGACTCTTTACTGTGAGGGTGGAGTGGGGTGGGGATCTCTGCGGGCCTGAGAGAGAGGAGGTTCCCTCTGGGGGAATGCCAATCCCAGGCGGCACCTTTTCAGTGAGTGTTCCCCGCTAACTAGCTATGCTGTGCCTCTGGGCCAACCCTTTGGCTCTCTCTGGGCCTCCATTTGGATGTCTGTGGGATGGTCCTCCAAGCTCTGGGGTCTGTTCTCCCTCAAGGTGCCTGTGGTTAACGTTTAATTTCCTCGCGGGGCTGTGTCTCAGCGCAGCACCCAAATGCTGAACGCTTATTCAGGATTTTTCTGAAGTTGCCCGGGGAGAATGGAGAGTTCCATCCTGTGGACTGGATTTCGCAAAAGCAGTTCACGGTCTCCTTTAACGAGCCTATTGGAAGATGCTCTGCCTTTCATTCAAAGGACCCCCCCTCCCCGCCCCGCCCCCGGAGGCCTTGCTTGTATCCATCCTGGACCATGTTCATCTGCCCCAGTGGCCCCTGTCCACACTCGGAGGTCGGTGACGCGTGGCGCGGCCCGCGTGCTGGGGCTCGCCCGCAAGTTAGATCTGGAGGAGGAGCGTCGTCAGGTTACCTTTGGGGGTAGTCGTCGTTCTGGATTCCACACCCCACCCCATCACCTCTGCTCTCACGCACCGTCTCTCCTCGTGCCTGTAACATCTTTCTCAGAACGTAAGGCGCATCATGCTGCGCCATTGTTTCGTCCCTACGCTCATGAGACAGCCATCGGGTGTGGAATGAATGGATCCAAGGCCTTGCAGGTGAAGAGTGGGTGGTGGTGGACGTGTCTGTGTTTAAATGAGATGCTGGGAGAGTAAAAACGGAAAGGACTGAATCGGTGAGGGTGAGGCTGGCCTGGCTCAGATGCGAATCAGCGAACGTGTCATTTATGTCCATCTCTTCGGAGGAGAGTAGCAAGCACGACACCGTCAACGTTGGCCTCTTCCGCAAAGGAGTGTGTGCGCCTTCAGTTTCTTGAAACGTGTGGGCTGGTTGGTCGGTCTTTCTTGGTTTTCTGCCTGTCGCCATCAGGAGAAGAAGTGTTTCTTTGGGATGCGGACAGGGCACCAGTGCCCGTGCGACAACTCATGGCGGCTGGGTCGTGGCCTGGTCGGTGGGGACACAATGGGGATTTTGGCCAAAGGGAGAGCACGCTTCCACCCAAAAGTGGCCTGCGGGGGTGCAGATCCACCTGGTGGTATCAGGCCCTACAGGCCCTGATCTGGTTTTTGTTTTTGTTTTTTAAGAGAAGCCAGAAACCTAGGTTGTTATGTGAAGTTTCTCGATTTTATATTTTGGCAGTGAATTAAAATGTTAACAAATGGTATGTAGGCTGAAGAAAGACGGTCTGACCTTTGAGCCAGTTAACCGAAGAGCCGGGGTAAGTAAGTGTATTCTAGGAGGAGGACCACTAAAATGGCATTGGGCCCGGGGACAAGATGCGCTGTGCGCCCCCACACCCACACCCGCTCCCTGTGGGGGCTGGGCCTCCCTGACTGCTTTAAAATATGTGGTCCTGTGTGTCTCTTTCAGATCCTGGCTCCACAGAGAGAACAGCCCAGAAAAGAAAGTTCCCCAGCCCTCCGCATTCTTCCAATGGCCACTCGCCACAGGACACATCAACAAGCCCCATTAAAAAGAAAAAGAAACCCGGCTTACTGAACAATAACAATAAGGAGCAGGTAAAGGGCCACTGGGAATGGTGTCCACACCAGCAGGACGAAGGCTGTAGTGGGAAGCGGTTCAGCTTTCCGGGGGTTTCTGACAGCCGCTGTTCTTGGCATTTAGCAGGCTGCCTTGCTGCAGCTGTCATTTGCATAGGACAAGAAGGACAGCCCAAAATGGGTCTGTGTAGCGATTTCTGTTAGCTTTTCAGATCTGTGTTGGGGACAGGGCAGTGACCCAGATGAGATGAAGGATACTGTGCTTTAGGATTTGGGGATTTTCCTTGGATTTTATTTTTGCACTCTAGGGCTGTTTCCCCACGTGGCCTGAGGATTTTTTTCCTGCTAGGCCAGGCTGGTAGGATGGTTCTGAGCTCTGCCTCGGGGTGGTTGTGTGGCTAAGGCAGGCTCCCTCCTGGTCTCAGCTTTCTCATCTGTAAAATAACGGGTTTAGGTCTGTGGTAAGACAGCTGCTGTCTCTACCCATTGTCCACTCTCCACTTTGGTGATTGGTCACCCCTTGGTCTCATTGCGTGTAGACCCCAGGCGGCACGAGTCTTCTCTAGACCCCAACCTCCTTCTGTAGCCAGGACCTATCAATGAGATAGGAATATCCATGAGCCATCTTGGATCTTGCTTAAGAAACCTAGTTTTAAAATTCTCGAATGTAAGCTAGATATTCTTCTGATTTAAAAAAATGAGAGCTGCTTTAGTGGACCCTGGGGTCCAGTCTCCTAGTATTGGAAGAAACAGGATGTCCCAGGGGTTCTGATACCATTTCGGTGGGGATTCCTTGGGATGCATTCATCCATCTTGTGCATTATGGAGTGCTGACGTGGGCCCTGGGGATTGGAGGTTGAATAAGACAAGGTTGTTACTTTCATGGGAAAGAAACCTAGCAACGGTTAAATGCCCAGAACTGGGAGAGGGGTACATTTCTGCACACTAATCTATTTCCATTCTCAAAATTACATAGTGAAATGCCAGCTCTGCCTTTGCCGTGTGGCTGTGGGCAAGTTAACCTCTTTGTGCCTGCTTTTCTCATCTACCGATGGGAATGAAGGTCCTGCTCCTGATTGCACAGGGTTGTTGGGATGAACTGAGCCCACTGATGCAAATCATAATAATAATAATTAAGCCAGGCTTGACACGAAGTGGAATAATCACACAAACCATGTGTGAAATCGAGAAACGACAGCTGTAGAAGTGTTCTAGGACTGGGCTGTTCGGTATGATTGCCACAAGCCATGTGTGGCCACTGAGCACCTACCTGCAAATGTGACCCAGGGACTGATTTTTTTTTTTTTTTTTCCTGGGTTGGATAGTGCAAGTCTAATGAGTTGGGAATCCTGTTCAAAGAGAAGAAACAGATGGGTCCTAAATACATTTTTAGGGAGATTGAGAAAGATACGCCAGTATTGGCAATAATAATCATAAAAGCAGTGTTGACTCACTCCCTGTTGTAAGCATTTTTCTGTGTTAATGTTTGTAATCTTCCTGTGAGAAAGGGCTGTAATTATCTCCCTTCTGCAGATGAAAACATTGAGGTTCAGAGAGGTTAAGTTGTCTCCTCAAGGCCTCTGAGCAAATTCGAAGTTGCATTCAAGCTCAGGTCGGCCGGTCTGGCTTAAAGCAGTGGCGACCATCTCTGTCACCCAGGAGCCATCCCATAGCTGCTGGGAGTGAAGACTGAAAACGAAACCCCAAGGCCACAGATAATCCCCAAACCTTAATTTAGCTAGTAATTGAACTTCCTGGGCAAACCCTCCCTTATCGGATACCAGGACGCCTCAAGGCAGATACTGTCCCCTCTGTGCAGAAAGCCTTCTCCTTCGGCCTCTCTCTGTGTGTGCGCACACGCATCATGCTTTTTGAATTCCTACCTGTCCTTTAAGGAGCTGGCTCGTAACTCTCTTTCTGGAAGCAGATCAGCTTGGGCAGTCCACACGTTTTCTTCTCTCCCTTCCCCATCCATGTGTACCATTTCTCTTAACACACGAGGCCCGTGAACACAATGTCGGTCCATGTTTCCCTGAGAAATAGCCACAGGGTGGAGGTTCGCATAGGCACAGTGCGTTCTAGACGTAGAAAAGAGGAGACCCCGAGTAGCTGGACACAGGACACGGTGACGCTCCTGAATAATCTGTAATCTTCAGTATTGATCGAGTTTACAGGACTGTTGTACAGAGGAAGTGTCCTGACCCACAGGTCGGACTCTAGCCTCACTGCATCTGGGAAATTCACTCTGGGACCTCGTCAGTTGCTTTCCTAGCTTTGAGCTTCAGTTACCTTGTAAAATAGGGGTTTGGATTGGGAACATTATAAGGTTGATGGTAGGTTTTTCAGATCTAAAACTCCCTGGGGCCCAACCGTCAGGAGTTGGCGAAAGAGAAACGGGCTTAACTGTAAAGAAATGAAATTCTTGAACCTTGACCCCATAATTCATTCTAGCATATGGTATTTGCATAGTAGCAACAGCCTCCCTCACACACAGTCTGTTTTTCCTTAAGGGGAACTTAAATTCCTTAAAAAAAGTTCTTCTGGGCACTTTCCCTTCTCTCTTTCTTCATTTTAGAATTCTATAGCATTACAGAATTACGGAATTAAAGGCAAATTGTAGGTCCACGAGTGCTGGGTTTTACCAATAATATAATTTCTTCGTCACCAACATTTGAAGATCATGAGATTTCAAATAACAACTTGTATTTTTGGGTTCTTATAAAAACACAGAAAAATCCAGCAACAGCTGGAGCGGAGTAGAGCTTGCGCCTTTAGACGGAGGGCCTGTGGGCTGTAGTTTTCCACACTCCCCACCCCTCCCCGCAGCGTGACACCCGACTTGCTTTGCTCATTCCTTCTGCCTCTAGTTCTCTTAATCGTTCAAGTGCTTTTGGTTTTGGGCACATGTCAAGATTCTTCTCCCCTTCCTCCCTTTTTCTTCTACTTTCTTTTTTGTGTTCAAAAAATAAATCCTCTCTGGCCTTATAGAAACACCCTCCCTGCCCCCATATTTTTCCATTTTTGGTAGAGACCTTTTATTACCAAGTGGAGATGGGGGTTGAATTTTTAAGGTTGGACCCTGTTTCACTCATTTTTCATGTATTAGGAATTCAGTACTTTTAGGGAGTTGCAAGAGGAACTTTAAAACACACTTTAGTTTTAGGGAAAAAAGTATTTAGGGCTTACAGTTCATTTTTTATGGCTCTTTGGTCCAGTGGTTTTGCCCTGTAGGAACGGTTTGAAAACATGTAGGTGTTTTTTCTACATCCCAAAGCCTGGAAGGATGCTCTGGCATTTTGTGGAAGAAGGTTAGATTGCCAAACGTCCTGCAGTAGATGGCCCAAGAAATATCTTCCCTCAAATGACATTAGGGCCTTTACTGAAAAATACCATTCTAACTTTCAGTTCTCAGGACATCTGACTTTGAAGACTCCCTTCGGGAGGTGTATTTTTATTTTATTTTTTCCCCATCATTAAAGGATTGAGAAATAACCTGCTAAAAGATTGGGTATATCTTTGATCAACTATGGCAAAGAAACGATGGGGTTCCTCCTCACTGCCCCTGAGCACAGGGTATATACATACCATAAATGGGTGGGCTAGAACTTACTTTCTCGGGCCCACGCATTGTCTTAAGAACTTAAACATACTCCGGAAGTCCCTTGTTGGGCTGGGGCAGTGTATTAATAGTTGGGACTGTGAAGGGGGTTGTAGGCTTGCTGGCTTCTCCCTCAGCCCAGGCAGCACTGGGAGAGTGTATCTGCCTCGCTGCCCCGATCACTGGAGCTGTCCTGGGGCTGCTGCTTAAGAGGGGCCAAGTTCTCCCTCTCCCTGTTGTCTCGCCAGCGTCCAGGCTGAATGCCAGTGACATTCCTCACACTCCAGGGCTGGGCAGTTTTTCCTTAGAGCACTGTTTGTGCTTTAAATGCTGAAGAATAAAAGCTGGAACAAGGACTCTTTTCACTTACCTATGTTACCTCTGTGCTCCAGGTAGGGATTCGTGTTTGTGGCCTCTCCACAGGGGCCCCTCCATGGTCCCACATGTACTCTGTGCTCCCACAGAGCCGGCGTACCCCTTTTCCGGTTTACACAGACCAGGTGTCAGCTCACTAGAGCCTGTGAGCCGGGTGGGCCCAGAGCCTGTTTTTGTAAATAAAGTTTTATTGGCACGCAGCCACGTTCATTCATTTACATACTGTCTCCGGTTGCTTTTCTGCTACTGTGGCCGGCTTGAGCAGTTGTGCTAGAGAGAGATCACATGACCTGCAGAGCCTCAGCTATGAACTGTCTTCACAGAACCCTTTGTAGAAGTTTTGGGTCGCTGGTATAAGACTGAGGTGTTCTAGAAGTGAGTTCATGAGCCCATCTGTTTTCTTGTTAATCAGCCTGTGGAAGAAGCAGGGAAATAACATTTGCTCACACAGCCTGCAGTTATCCCGTAAGAACATAGGTTGCAACCTTACTAGCAGGCTGGTAACACACCTTATACATAGGGGGAGAAAATCATAACTCCTTTCACCTGGAATGGTTCGCTTTTCCTCTTTTAAATGTTCCATATTTGTTATCAGCCTGTTTGTCAGGAGCAGGAAACAGCAGATGAGGCAGGTATCTGATTGAGATTAGCGGCCAGGCCGTTCTCAGCAATACAGCTGCTGCTTGTGGAACGAGGGAATAGCCTGCAGAGCGTTTGGAGCAGCCTGGCACCCCGCCCCGCCCCGTGATTCCCCCCAGGAACATCCATTCCCAGCCAGTTGTGGGGTGGGGGTGAGGACTTGGGGTGGGGGGAAGCTTCGCTTCACGAGTGGCCATCCCGGGCTTCTACTAGACAGGAAGGACCTGGGCTGCCTGTTAGGGAGATTAGCTGGCCTTTCGATCCTTCCAGTTTTGTGTAGATTGACTCTTCCTGTCCTATTATTAACTTGCTGAAAGGAAGTCGGGCACTGAGCTATGGCTTACTGCCATGTGGCAAAAGCCACAAAGGCATTCTGAAAGACCTCGGGTTGGAAATAGTTCTGCTTGCTTGATATGTGAGGCTTATCTTTCAGTACGAGGATCTTCTCCCCCTCTTCCCACTCCCCACCTACCTCTTCTTTCTTGTCCTGCTTCTCCTCCCCTTCCCCCTTCCCCCGTCCCCCTTCATCCCTTCACCCCTGTCTTCCTGCCCCAAATGCACACAACCATTTCCTAGGCAGATAGCGAACGTTGTACATTGTGGTTCTCAACCAAGGGCCGTTTTACCCCCGAGGGATGTTTGGCAATATCTGGAGACCTTTTTGATCCTCACAGTTGTGTGGACGGGGTCCTGGCATCCAGCCACGGATGCTCCCACACATCCTACGGTGCACAGGACAGCTCCATCCCACAAAGAGTTTTCTGGGCCGAACGACAGCAGTGAGGGTGCGAGCCCCCGCTGTAGGTGGCATTCTGCTTGTATGTCCCCTTCTGTGGAGTTCCTAGCTGTTTTCCGATCCCCCCGCCCCAACTCCAGCTCTTTGCATGAAACAGAAGGTATTTTTGAACTACAGAGAATGTTCTGTGAGGGGGTCACTTGGGCATTAGAGTCTCCTCACCCGGCATCGTCTTATACAGGGAATCAGGGCGAGAGAGGGAGCTGTGAGACCCCTGATCTGGGCCTGGGGGCCAGAGGAGTTGTTTCAACCTAGTTTTTTCAGCTCTTCGGTAAGAGTAGCTGTGTGTGTCCTGCGTCCCTCTCTGGGTGGTCGTGAGGACAAAATGAATATAGTGTGTATGATAGTATGTTGAGTATGCGGTCTGGAGAGAATATTGTAACGGTGTTATTCTCTGGAAACCCAAATATAGAGCAGTGCACCAGACCTGAACCAGGGAAAGAACGGGGCTCAAATATTATGCAATCATCCTTAAAAATCTTAGTTGTTTTCTTAGTAGAAATGAGAGTGGGGAGGCTTAGAAGGATGGATTAAAAAAGATCTGCTAAGGAAGCATCTGGGAGGCTCTTTATCAAGGAGTATAGAAATAGCAGGCATTTTGAGAACGTTAAAACCTCATAATAAAAACCAGGAACAAGACACAACTGCTTGTAATCTTGACAGTTCTGGGAATTATCCTGGGCGGGAGGGTCTCGGGATAAAATAAGGGCCTCATATAAATTAGGAAAAAAAGAAAAGTAGTATAAAAATATTAGAGATGAATAGACAAAACAGATGTTGCTTAGAGAAGATATTTAAAAAAATTTTTTTTGATGTTTATTTACTTTTCAGAGAGAGATGGAGACAGTATGAGCAAGGGAGGGTCATAGAGAGAGGGAGACACAGAATCCGAAGCAGGCTCTAGGCTCTGAGCTGTCCGCACAGAGTCCAGCCTGATGCAGGGCTCGAACCCACAGACTGCAAGATCATGACCTGAGCTGAAGTCAGAGGCTCAACCGACTGAGCCACCCAGGCGCCCCGAGAAGATACTATTTTTAATCAATAAACTAAGAACCATTTATTTGTGAGGTCAGGATTGGAAAAATCCAACATCATTTCTATGTACCAACAATAACTACTTAGACAAGAGAGTAGAAAAAATCCCATTCATAGTATCAACAGAAATTAGGCAGCTTTAACCAGCATATGAGATCTTTGTGGAGGAAACGGTAATGTTTTGCTGACAAGGAGGGAAAGAAGCTCACTGTCAGAGATAGGTGCTGTGGTTGTGGAGATTAGCTATTATCCATAGAAATCGAGGCTCCAAGTGGGTTGAGGATCTTTAAGAAGACCACGTAGGCAGTCACTGGGTCACTTTGATGCTTACCACCAGACTCTCTCGTAGTACTTCTGAAATACTGTATTTGTTACTAATTTCCAATAGACGTTTTCCCGATAAGTTTCTTCTGAGTGATCTTACATGTTTGGAGTATGTCTTTGCTGGATTCTATAATTTATTATTAGGGAGACATTTCTTGTGTTTTGAGGACATTACCATGTTCAAGAATCATAGCTTCGGGAAGCCTCTGATTGGCTCTGATACTTTATGCATTGTGGGGGGTAGACATAAAAAATGAATGCCCCCCCCCCTTTTTTTCTGTGACTTAAATTCAGTTGGTCTGTTCTCCAAAAGCCCGTGGAAAGAATTGTAGGGTGAATTGCCACACATTTGTTGGCTTTGTTTAGACTTCCATACCTGTGTTAATAATATTAGTAATGGCAGCAGTGTGTTAAATGCATATGTTGTTACATCGTCTCGTTTAATCCCAACCAGAATTCCGTGAAATTGGGTATTATCATCCCCATTTTACAGATGAGAAAATTGAAGCTGAGAGATGAAGAGATTTGCCCAGGGTCATGCAGCTGGTAGAGCTCAGATTTCAACCTGGGTGTGCCTAGGTCGTAGCCATTGTAACTCTTCTGTTAGGGTAGCTATTAACTCTGGTCAGACACCAGCTTTTCAATCTATCTCCGATAGAGGAGAGAGGGAGAAAAGGAAAGTATCTTAGTATCTAACGAGCTGCAAACTGTGTATTTAGTAGAGTAACCCAAGATAGCTTTGTAATGAATGTGTGAAATGCTGTGATTTTCTTTTGTTGTTGTTGACGTATTTGTTCAAATTCCTTTTGCGAATGCGCATGTGTTTTGAAACTGAACCTGTCTCTCTTGCCTACATTTCAGTCAGAACTAAGACATGGTCCGTTTTACTATATGAAGCAGCCACTCACCACAGACCCTGTTGATGTTGTACCGCAGGATGGACGGAATGATTTCTACTGCTGGGTTTGTCACCGGGAAGGCCAAGTCCTTTGCTGTGAGCTCTGTCCCCGGGTTTATCACGCTAAGTGTCTGAGACTGACATCGGAACCAGAGGGGGACTGGTTTTGTCCTGAATGTGAGGTTAGTTCCTGATGAACGAATGCATTCTCTGCCTCATTTCCTCTCCTTTTTCTTTCTTCCTTTGATTTTAAAAGTTTCAAATCATCCAGATATGGAAAAAAAAAAAAAAAAAAGAAATTTCTTGCATTCCCCTTGTTCTATCCTGGTCACCCCCCTTTGGGGACCAGCTTTGGCAGGGGCCTCAGCACTGCGGCTTTTTGGAAAAACAATTGCACTGAGTATTGGTTTTGATTCTTCCTGGGTCTTTGGATCACTCTGGGATCTGGAACCTTCTCCGAATTCTCCCGTAATGAACATTTCAGAAGTTAAGTCCTAAACCGTTAACCGTTCCCATGTCTTGAAACGATCGCATGCGGGGGTCTCCTCATCTTGGATGGCGTCTCCTGCTGCCTCATTGAATCATCGGTGGTAGCCGAGCCCAGAAGACCACTTTTGGTTGCATGCTGCTTATGGCTGTCCTCTGATGCTCTCAGGCACGCCACGGCTGTTTCTGCAGTGCCCATTGGGTGCTAGGGATTCGGCAGGGAGCAAAAAGGGGCACGCTTTACAAGCTTTTCAGGAGAAGAGGACGGAAACCCATCGAAAGGAATCAAAGAGGAGGAATGGGGAGTAGGGAGGGTGGAGGGCGTTTTCCGTTACAAGTGAAGAGGCCCGGGAAGGTCTCCCTAAGATTTGAGAATGGCGCGCAGGGAGGGAAGAGTGAGCTGCCTTCAGGCAGAGGGTGCTGTGGGCACAGAACCAGAGTAGAAGCCTCGTGAGGAACACGCATCCGGGTCGGAAAGCCGAAATGCTTTCCGTTAACACCATTATTACTGTTCTCCTCAAATCTGAGGTGGCTTCTTTTCTTGGCGACTTGCAGTTACGACGCTTTTTCAAAATGCTGCAAATGATGTCATCTGCAGACTCATTTCATGCAGAGTGTCACTTCGGTTCGAAGGTATATTAGAGCTTGGTCTCAAACAACGAGATCTTTAGGGAGGAGAAAAAGCAAGCTTTATCAATAGTGGTGATACTGCTTTTGTGTTGGGAAAAGAGAAAAATAAATACTTGAAAAGAAACTTGACATCAGATCGATATGATGATGACGTTTTAATGGTGTTCTGTGCCTGAGATTGTGAAAGATGGCGGCAGGCTCCTGTTGGGTCCCTCAAGACGGGGCGACGTGTCGGACGTGCTTTGCTCAGCGATGCCCTCTTGTTGTGGGGCTCCACCTGGTTCTGTTACATTCAGGGTGGGCAGCGGAGCCTTCATCCGTGTCCTTGTGTCTTGACCCACCCTTCCCGATGGTTTAATAATTTTCCAGAAACGAGAGTGGCTTTTGCTGCAGATAGATCTTGATGAATGTGGACTGGAACATGTGGGATTTATTTTGCTGCGTAGAAAGAGCCCAGAGGCAGGGCCAGGCCAGGGTTTGTTCATAGCCAGACTCTTTCTGTTTTCATTGTTGAGGCGGTATGTCCCCCATGGCCATAGGATGGCTGCTGGGGTTTTTTTTTTTTTTATCACTTGTGTCTAGACAAAAATCCCTCTAAGGGGAGGAGTGTTTTCTCTTTTCAACCCTTTTTAAAATCAAGCAGAAGGACTTTGCCCTTCAGCCTCCAGCTGACTTGCCCTTGGCCTCACTCATTGGTCAGGATCAGATCGGTCCTCATGCAAAAAAATCTTGGAAATGCCTCTCTGGCACTTGGAATCTATATTGTGGGAACCAGGCACTGCCAGCCGGGAGAGAGGGATTGGGGATGGAGGACAAGTGAATTTGTTCGCCATGGATAGTTACCTGGAAACACACAGCAGTTCAAACAAACAGGTGTTCTGTGTCTAAGATTTCGGGCCACACATTTCTTCCAGGGGTGCATTGGCAGTGCAGTCAACTGGGAAGACTGGCTGTTTCAGGCTCTGGGAGCCAAGCAGTTAGATGCATGCGTCACATACCGTTTTCAGCTTCTGAGCAACTCTTCTGTTGCCCCTTTCCTCGACAACCAACCAGACACATCTGAAAGTTCCTTTTGGAGGATCCAGAGATATAAAGGATGAAAACTAAATCAAGATTAATTGGAGAAAACTTTTCTCAGCTCTCCCTACACAGATGGTTAAAGAGTGTTTCCTGACATCATCAGAATTTGCTATTTTCGTTGTTGTTGCTGCATAAGGAGTCTGACTCCGGGATATGGTACCAGATTTACATAGCAGAGTCTGGTTTCAGACATTTCTCTGGGCCTCTTCTTTGATGGGAATTTCCCTTTCAAGATGACATTTATTTCCCATGGAGACAGACGAGACTGTGCGCCTTGCGTAGTTTGCCTAGAATGTCCTGAGTGGGTTCACATCCGTGGTGACAGAGAATGAAGCCATATTTATATTTAGTTCACTGTCACCCCTTGGATTGTTTCTACGGAGAAGACTGTCCTTTTCCATCAGTGATGTCATTGAGTTTAGTAATGCCTCATCAGTTTCCTGAAAGGTAGCCCAGAACCCTAAGGGGATCAAATTAAGTGACTGATTTCATTGTGTACAGAGATACCCTGGAACCGTCAGTGGTCTTTCCTTTTCACATCCCCTTCTTGAGAACCCACAACCGTAATCGTGAGTTTTCAGGTCCCTGCCTACCTGCATCTTTCTCTGATTAGGTCATCTTCATGAGTGCAAACCCTTCCCAGATAAGGTCATCAGTGGATTGATGTGCCTCTTAATGTTTATCCACCGATTCAGTGTATGATCGAGTAGATTGGGGTCCTTCTCCAGTGAAACAACCAGTCTTGTTTGGATGGAAAGGATTTTTTTTCTTTTTATATGTGCCTATCGGAACACATAAAAGGGAGGAAAGGGAACTGTGTATGGGGATAGTAACTTTTTTCTAACCGGACGTTTGTGTGATTTTGACTTGTAGAAGATTACAGTAGCAGAATGCATCGAGACTCAGAGTAAAGCCATGACAATGCTCACCATTGAACAGCTCTCGTACCTGCTCAAATTTGCCATTCAGAAAATGAAACAGCCAGGGGTAAGAAGAAAGTTCCTCTTGATACAAGCATAAGTGGGAAATAGTGACTTTTGTTATTTTCTGTTAACATTCTGAGTGGTCTCTGCTTTCCAGACACCTGTGCGAACTCTGGGCCTTCTTAGGTGCCCGGTTCAAATACCTGTAAATTAAATACGAGGCATGACGACGTTCGGTTAATTCTCTCTGGTGAGCACTCTGTGTCCCCAGGGAGTGTAATCGGGAAATGGCATACAGTAGAAAGTTGGCGGGGATTTAAAATTCTGATTGGTTGTGAAGTGAAGCCTCATACTCATACCCCATCAGGTAAGGAACTTTTGTGTTTCTTCCCTTGGGAATTAGTAAAATTCCATTTCAATGACAGCATGCAGTACAGCCGGTTTATTTAGAGTCAAGGTCTGATGATGGAACCTCCAAGTAAAATGCAACCTGTCAAGAGGTGGAGAATTTGGTTAAATTCCTTCAGTTTTGAAACGGGATTTGATGTACAACCCATGCCCCTTAAAGAAAATCCAGATGGGAAAGCAGGGGTGCCACATTTAGCCGGCACGCACTGTTTACCAATGCTTCCCTTCCCCAGAGGCCTGGTCACATCATACACACCCATGGTGGTGTTACTTTTTTTTTTTTTTTTTTTTTTTTAATTTTTTAAAATGTTTATTTTTGAGACAGTGCGAGAGACAAGAGTGCAAGCAGTGGAAAGGCAGACAGAGGCAGACACAGAATCCGAAGCAGGCTCCAGGCTCCGAGCTGTCAGCCCAGAGCCCGATACGGGGCCCCAACTCACGAACCCTGAGATCATGACCTGAGCTGAAGCTGGACGCGTAACTGACTGAGCCACTCAGGCGCCCCTGGTGTTACTTTTCATGTGACCTTTTTCAGGAGGATGGTGGTAAAACTCCTGGTTCTTAAAAATACGTTGTGCCCATATCATCACCATGTTAGGACATTCTGTGGATAGACGAATCTAGAGGAACTTAGGGTAGGGTTTTCCTTTTCTGGTTTGCACAAAGGCACCATATAGGCTAGTCGTGACCCTTTGTTAAACTCCAGAGTCTGCTTTCTAAGTCAAGTGAATATACAGCCAGGTTGAAACTCAGGGTATTGAGTGTAGCCCCTGTGGCCTCATTTCTTAAAAACAACAACAAACCTCCAAGCTTTTGTTTTGAGATTAGATTCTGAAATTCGATACCATGACAGGAATTCAGAGTGTGCCAACTGGGTGTTGCTAAATTGGGTATCTGTTTGTCTCTTTAACAAAAATCTCTGTCAATGGAAGCAAAAGCCTGGATGGCCTCAGTTTGGAAAGAAAAACAGTTCTTTTTTTTTTTTTTTTTTTTTTAAACTGTAGAGTCGTTTTTATGTTGAGTGACAAGGAATTACTTCCTGCTTTTTCATAGGCTGAATGATATCTGCTGAGGACTGTTTACAAAAAGAATAGATTCATGTGGAGTTCTCAACACTGTAGAATTATAAGCCAAAAAGAAAAATCGAAGAAGGCGTTAATTTCTCACATAAATTGTTTGATGTAAAATCAATCAGGGCAGAAAGTTGCTGATGATATTGAAGCATCTTTTTAACTTGGAATGGCCAGACACTTTCCTTCTGGGCAAAAGAGGGCTCCCATGACAGCAAATGGTAGCCCTTTCAGATGCCTTGCTTGAGTATCATTTGGTGTTTCATTAAATCTTTTAGATATTGACAGATTGATTTTTAAGAGCTTAAGATTTTATTTTTATTTTTATTTTTTAAAAAATATTTTTATTATTGAGAGGGAGAGAGACAGAGAGTGAGCAGGAGAGGGGGCATAGAGAGAGGGAAACACAGGATTCAAAGCAGGCTCCAGGCTCTGAGCTGTCAGCACAGAGCCCGACGAGGGGTTTGACCTTGTGAACTGTGAGATCATGACCTGAGCTGAAGTTGGAAGCTTAACCGACTGAGCCCCCCAGGTGCCCTGGATTTTAATTTTAAATATATATATTTTACTTTTGAGAGAGAGAGAGAGAGAGAGAGAGAGAGAGAGCGCGCATGCACGTGCATACATGCGTGCATGAGCAGGGGAGAGGCAGAGAATCCCAAGCAGGCTCTGCACTGTCAGCACAGAGCCCGATGGAGGGTTTGAATTCATGAACCAGTGAGATCGTGACTTGAGCCAAAATTAAGAATCGACGCTCAACTGACTGAGCCATCCAGACGCCCCAAGATTTTACTTTTAAGTAATTTCTACACCCAGTGTGGGGCTCGGACTTATAACCCCATAGATCAAGAGTCACATGCTCCACTGACCAAGCCAGGCAGGCATTTTCAAATCTTTTGGATTTTTTTTTTATTAAAAAAAAAAAAAATTTTTTTTTTAAAACGTTTATTTATTTTTGAGAGACGAGAGAGACAGAGCAGGAGGAGGGGGAGGGGCAGAGAGAGAGGGCGACACAGAATCTGAAACAGGCTCCAGGCTCTGAGCTGTCAGCACAGAGCCCAACACGGGGCTCGAACTCCAGACCGTGAGATCATGACCTGAGCCGAAGTCAGTTGAATAACCAATGGAGTCACCCAGGCTCCCTCTTTTAGATTTTTAAATATTGGTAACACCACCCATCAACAAACCGGGCCTTGCATTTTGAGCTGATTCACGTAGGGCTTAAGAGAACATGGATCAATGAAAAATGTTGACATGGTCCCTGTGTTGTGGGTAATTTGGCTTCTTAACAGGGGAGCAAAATCTCAATGTCTGAATTTTCCCTCCGAGTGTAAAATATCTGTTGGCCCTTTAGGGGGAGTTTATTTACTGTGTCATCCCTAGGTGTGACTAGATTTCACTGACAGTCCGTTTTGCAGGATTTTTGCAGGACGTTGATAAGCCTTATTCACCATTCACGTTCAAAGTAGCTGATTGTGTGTTCTCTTGTTGATCTTAATAGAAGAGGACAGGACCTGTTAATTTGGGTATATATTGAAAACAAAACAAACAACAAAACCAGAACAGCTCCCATGATGATTGATGACCCTTCAGAACTAGAACTTGAACCAGCTTGGTACTCCCTAAGGTCATTCCTGTATGGAAACGCTTAGAACTGTATCGTCTGAAAAGTTGTCTCCATTTGAAAAGTACTTTGTTGCTATTAATACTCTGTCTTCCTCAATAATGATGGGTTTGTGTGTGTGTGTGTGTGTGTGTGCACCTCTTTTCTTTCTTTTACAGACGGATGCATTCCAGAAGCCTGTTCCATTGGAACAGCATCCCGACTACGCGGAATACATCTTCCATCCTATGGATCTTTGTACATTGGAAAAGGTTGGCCTTCATCAAAGAACCTCACCGTTGTAGCCCCGAATTATCGAGATGCCTAACGACCCTTCCTCACTTCCTGTGCCCCATCTCAAGTTAGATGGTTTCTCTACCTTTCCCCTGCGCCATTTTTATTTGGATGGAAGAACCATTGATCCCATAACTTCTGTAACATTCTTCCAAGGATTGCAGTGGAGTGCCGGATTCTACTGATCAGCTCCAAATGTTACCTCTGCTGGTGATTGCAGCTTTATACCTGAAAAAGTCACACTTCTACGAATGAGTGATTTGCTTGATTTGAGGCCTTCTTACTCCTCTCTCTCTCAGAGGTGCTAATGAGGGCAGAAGGAAGGAGAAAAGAGAAAATGAAGTGTTTGGAAAACCTTCAGATTGCTGATAAAGACGTGACTCCCTAGAACTTATTCTACTGATACGGATATGTCTTTAATGCCTGAAGATGTTTTTTAAGAGTTCAGGCTAGAGTTCCATGCCGAAAATTGTTCTTGGAACACTTTAGATTATGCACATCACTCTGGTGCTGATTTTCAAATTTTTGGCCCCAAAATATGGATAAAGAAAAGCATGGATCCGGAGAAAACATTGTATTGTTTTTATTGCTGACCACTAAATGCTGAGTCAAACCTGTTTTGGAAAGTTGCACACACCCTTATGGTATTTAGAAAAAGAAGGCATTAAAAAAAGACAGGGTTGGAATCCTAGCTCCATAAATTAGTAGCTTTGGAGCTTTGAATCAGTTCCTTAATATCACCATACCTTAGTATCCCCGTATGTAAAATTGCTATGATATCAAGCGTGTCATTAAGTTCTCCCATCACAAGGCTCACGTGAGACTATTACAATTAGTCATAAACATATAAATATATATAAAATATCCTGGTTTATTGGAAAGGGCTGCTGGATAAATGACAGTTGCTTATATAAGAGGCCAAAACTCAAGTTACTGTGATGAATTCAGTGACTTCCTTTTTATAGGATTATAGATCTCAAATATGATAGCATCTTGGGAAATGGGTAAAAGCATTCGTTAATTTGGCAAATGACTGCGAAGGAGATAATGCGCGGGGGAGAGGAGAAAGGAAAAAAAATGATGTGGGGACACAGGTGTTAATTGGCTGCAGCTTGTATAGACCCGTGGGTTATTCTACTCCTTGGCTTTTTCTCCCCAGAATGCTAAAAAGAAAATGTATGGCTGTACAGAAGCTTTCCTGGCCGACGCAAAGTGGATTTTGCACAACTGCATCATTTATAATGGAGGTGAGTGGCTTAGATGGCTCCTACAGAAGAGCGTGTCATGCCCGTTCTCCCACCTTCCCTGAAAAATCTTGCTTTTTTTTCCTCGTGTGCCAGGGCCAGTAACTGAGAACGTTTGTGTACAGATTGCTAATATTTATCAGTAGGGGATGGTGGGGGTCTCTGCATTTTAAGATAATGAGTTGATAACCCATTTCCCCTGTACCAGCAAATCCACCTTCCTCCGTGTTTTCTGTCCTCATAGATTAGTTTTACATAGTCTAGAATTTTATATAAATGGAGTCCTAGTGCATTCTTCTGTGTCTGGATAATTTCATGCAGTATAGCTTTTTTTTGGGGGGGGGGTGACTAATGCATGTTTGTCTCCGTGGTTTTGTTCCTTTTTATTGCTGTGAGTGGTTTTTCGTGGTATCCACCTACAATTTATTGATCCATTCCCTTTGTCGATACTGAAGGATATTGGAGTTGTTTTCCGCTTTGGGCTGTTAGGAATAAAACCGCCGCGAACATTCTTGTGCAAGTCTTTGTGTGGATACACATTTTCATTTCTCATGGGTAAATATCTAGGTGTGGTAGGGCTGCTCCGTAGGTTTATATTTCAGTTTACGAGGCATTTTGGCAAACTTTCTGCAAAGCGGTTGTATCCTTTTACACTCTTCTAGCCACGTGTGGGAGAGTCTTAGTTGTTCCCCATTTCCAGCACTTGGTATTGTCTGTCTTTTTAAGTTTAACCATTCTTGAAGGTATGAGCGGTTATGGTGGTGGTCATTTGCCTTTCCCTTATGACTAACGGTATCGTGTACCTTTTCATGTGTTTATTAGTCACCTGTATATCTTTTTTGGTAAAATATGTATTCAGATCTTTGGCCAATTTCAAAAACTGGGTGGTCTGTGTTTTTATTATTGCATTTTAGGAGGTCTTTGTATTCTGGATAAAGTTGTGTCAGTTGCGTTTTTGTGGATTGAATCTTCTGGACAGAATGGAAGAGAATTTCCATTAAAATCTCCTCTCGTGGCCCCCTTCATGTTGCCCTACCTTCTCCCACAGTCCTCTCTGTCTACCCTCTGGCCACGTAGAGCTCTCCGTGTCCTGCTCCATTCTGTTCCTCTTGTTCTCTGCTAGAACACTGCCTCGATGACTTTCTCATGTCCTTCAGTGTCAGCCTGTCAGTTCTCTGAGGTGCCTTCCCTTGTGACCCAGAAGGTGCTGTTGTTAGGAGATCTCACAGGACCTGTGCTTCCCCATGGTAGCGTTAATCACACTTCCTGGATGGTGCTATTTTTATTCGTTTGAGTTCCTCACCAGGATGTCAGATCTCTCTCTCTCTCTCTTTTTTTTTTTAAGGATGTAAGATCTTTAAGAGCAGAAGCCCTGCCTTCTTCCTGTGTAGTCCTAGTGTAGATGGTTAGCTCATGTGTAAGGGAAGATGTATGAGTGGGTGGATGGCTGTTAAAAGCACGTGTTTTACATTATTAGCTCAGGAGCAGGGCCAGACGTGTGGGGAGGGGAGAAAGAGGCAAAGGGGCACTTGGTTGAAAATCTGTGTAAAGATTATTAACTCAAATATATAGAAAGGCTGGGTAAGATCGTATAAACAAGTGGATGAGATTAGATGGCAGAAAAATAACGCAAGCCAGGTTGGCCATTGGCCAGGCAGAGAGTAGAGACTAGAGAATGGGAACTCCTTTCTGGTCTGAGGGGGTCACCACTGGACAGAGTTATCAGATCTTGTGAGTTTTTAAAGCAAGCCAGACATCGAGGAGTGTGTGTGTGTAACATCTTTTTGTCAACAAGTTTATGTTTTCTGAAAACACCATAATGTTTGAAGAAAGCACAGTTTGTTTGTTTGTTTGTTTGTTTGTTTTTTGCCATCCTGTCTTCTGGTTTAGCGAAGGTGAGGGATTTAGAGTTAGATCTGGGGCAGATTTTCAACTCATTAGCCAAGTAGTCCCGTGTAAACAACGACTCCTGAGCCTTGACATACTTATTAATGAAATGGGAACATTCGTACCTGCTTCCTGATAAGGCTTCTTGAGTTAATAAGAAAATGTATTTTGAGGCACGAGACGTAGCAGAGCTACTCATTTAATTATTTTCTCTCCTCTGTTGCCCTTCATGGGCTGGAGTCTGGAACAATGGGTGAATAAGGCTCCTTTCCACTAATTGGAGCCTTTTGAATATAAAAGCATCTTCCAAATGTTCATCTGTGAACTGTAGGAATCCCACACAAATTGCTCAGTTTCAGAGGTAACATTGAGGCACCAAAGACTGGTCAGTGTTTCTGGGAAAAGTCACATAAGTTAAACTGATATTAGGAGCCAGAATCCTGTGTTTTAGCCTTTAAAAGCTTAATCCTGGGGGAAAGCAAGTTGAAAGGTTGTTAGGGGAAGTGTACTCCCAAAGCCGCGTGTTACAAACGTGTTTCCATTTGAATTAATCATTATTTTCTTATTCCCTTAGGAAATCACAAATTGACCCAGATAGCGAAAGTAGTCATCAAAATCTGTGAGCATGAGGTATGTGTTTCTCACTGTCCTGTTTTAAATGCACCCAGAGTGAGGGGCTGGCGTGGCTGATTTCCATTTGCAGAATCTCTTAGTGGGTAACGGTAGCTATTTAGGAATTTGTTGAGGCATAGACGGTGTCCCCGTAAAAGTGACAAAGAGGGGATCACCCCCGCCCCCATATGCCGGAAATCAACGCTATCTGAGCCGTGATCTTCAAGAGGTGCAAATGACCTTTTATCATTCAGGCTTGCGTCATGGTCAGGAACGAGGCATCTTAGAGTTTTCTTCGTTGCATAGGTGGGGCTCTTAATTTCTTCACCCCATAGTCCGAGGCGTTGGGCCAGGCCCCTTTTAGTCTTCTTGTGAAAGATGTTTGGGTTTTAATGGTATTTGGGGGAAAGGTTTTGACTGTTTCTCAGGGAGTGGCCTGCAGAGTCCTAGAAGTCAGTTCCTCTTAGAAATACCCATGGTTTTGATGGTGCAGAAGAAGTGAACCTCCTGGGCCTACCCTGAGGCTCCAGTGGTTGTGGGGTAGTCAGGGAGCAGAATTTATTAGACCCCAGTGTAAGAGTTGAGAAACCGAGCTATAGCAGATTTCAGCCTCTTGTGCGCTTCACTCATTCATTCATTTGTAAGGGAAACATTTGGATACTTAGGATACTGCCATCTTTGCATATCTTTATTGAATTTTTAAATGTTTATTTAATTTTGAGAGATAGAGACAAAGCACGAGTTGGGGAGGGGCAGAGAGAGAATGAGAGGGAGACACAGAATCTGAGGCAGGCTCCAGGCTCTAGGCTCTGTGAGATCATGACCCAAGCCGAAGTTGTACACTTAACCGAGCCACCCAGGTGTCCCTTACTTATTAAAATTTTTTAAAATGTATTTTTGAGAGAGAGAGAGAGAGAGAGAGAGCGCGCGCGCGCGTGCAAGCATGAGTGGGGGAGGGGCAGAGAAAGAGGGAGACACAGAATTTGTTCCAGGCTCTGAGCTGTGAACACAGATCCTGATGTGGGGCTTGAACTAATGGACAGTGAAGTTATAACCTGAGTTGAAGTTGGAGGTTTGACCAGCTGAACCACCCAGGCACCATTCTACATATATATATTTTTATTATTTAAAAAAAAAAAAAAATTTTTTTTTAATGTTGATTTATTTTTGAGGGACAGATAGAGAGAGAGACAGAGCACATGGGGTGGGGCAGAGAGAGAAGGAGACAGAATCCAAAGCAAGCTCCAGGCTCTGAGCTGTCAGCACAGAGCCTGATGTGGGGCTCAAACTCACGAACTGCGGGATCATGACCTGAGCTGAAGTCGGACGCTTAACCAACTGAACCACCCAGGTGCCCTACATATTTTTTTTAATTAGAAAAAAATTTATTTATTTTGAGGGAGAGAGTGATTGTTCACGGAAGGGGCAGAGAGAGAGGGAGGTAGAGAATCCCAAGCGGGCTCCATACCATCATGGTGTGGAACCAGATGTGCGGCTTGAACTCACGAACCACCAGGTCATGATCTGAGCCGAAATCAAGAGTCGGTTGTCTAACCGGCTGAGCCACCCAGGCGCCCCTTTTTCTAAATGTTTTTATAGAGAGAGTTTTATAATCAATATTTTCACTTAAGAGTGTTTTCGCAGATAGTTAAATACACAGAAAGAACAGAATTTTTCATGGCTTTTATGATGATTTTCTTAGTATAATTGTTAGGAAGGCATCTACGAGGTCTGAGACTATACACATAGCAAAGGCTTTATGTAGGTATTTCCTGATTGATTTCTAGAAAAGTTGTAGCAACATGTATAACAGCCTGGGTAGTTTTTCTGTGTCCTTTCCAGTTTTGGAAGTTATAATTCAAAAAATACGTGTATCTATGTTTTCCCTCCAAATGGCATCTCACTGTGATTTTGGTTTGCATGGTTGTTGTTTTTTTTTCTTACACGTTTATTTATTTTTGATAGAGAGAGACAGAGCACAAGTGGGGGAGGGGCAGTGAGAGAAGGAGACACAGAATCCGAAGCAGGCTCCAGGCTCCAAGCTGTCAGCACAGAGCCCAACGTGGGGCTTGAACTCACAAACCGTGAGATCATGACCTGAACTGAAGTCGGACACTTAACCAACTGAGCCACCCAGGCGCCCCCCCCCCCTTTTTTAAAGATTTTATTTATTTTTTTTTCAACATTTATTTATTTTTTTTGGGACAGAGAGAGACAGAGCATGAACGGGGGAGGGCAGAGAGAGAGGGAGACACAGAATCGGAAACAGGCTCCAGGCTCTGAGCCATCAGCCCAGAGCCTGACGCGGGGCTCGAACTCACAGACCGCGAGATCGTGACCTGGCTGAAGTCGGACGCTTAACTGACTGCGCCACCCAGGCGCCCCAAGATTTTATTTATTTTTGAGAGCGACAGAGTGTGAATAGAGGAGGGGCAGAAAGAGCAGGAGACACAGAATCTGAAGCAGGCTCTGAGCTCTAACCTGTCAACACAGAGCCTGACACAGGGCTTGAACCCACAAACTGTGAGATCATAACCTGAGCCTAAGTCAGACACTTACCTGATTGAGCCACCCAGGTGCCCTTGGTTTGCACGTTTCTGATGACAAGTGATGATATACCGTTTCTGATATGTTCATTGTTGGTTTAGAGATTTGTATGAGTGAGTTGTCCAGCTGCTTTCCCCTTGGGGATTCCTTTGTTTTCCTGGATTTGGGAGCTAAAGCCTACCTGTTTAATCAGTGGGTTACCCCCAGGTGGAATTTACTGGACGCAGGTACTCTGTGTGTGGCATTTCTAAATCTACCTGTTGGCGATACATTGCAGCTGTGTGGGCTTCAATGCCAGGGCTGCCCTGGACCTTATGTTACCACTTTGTTCTCGCCAGTACCTTCAGAATAGCCCATAAGTAGAGTGAGTAGGAACAGGAAATAAATGCCACCACTTTCTTCCTTACTTATTTGTTCTTTTGCTCCTTTATTCAGTCATTTATCCATTGACCTTTGAGTTAGTCAATTATATTTGTAAAATTATTATTTAGTAGTATATTGAGCACCTGCTGAGTATCTGACACCTTACATGATGCAGAGATAAAGAGAAAAACAAGTCTTTTGATGATGGTAAGAGAATAGGAACGAACAGGGCAATGACAGGTGAAACACGTCAGCTCTGGAGTACGTCTGCCTGGGTTCAAATCCTGGTCCGGCCCCTTTGCTGCAGAGAACCTTGGGCAGGTTTCTTGACTTTCTGGGATTTCATTTTTTCCATCCGTAATACGGGGGAAAGAGCAGGCCTGCCTCTGGAGGATGTAAAGAATGAATGAATTAGTACCTGTAGAACACTTTGATGATCCCAGCGTAGATCTCTGATAAATGTTAACCAATGTATTGATCGCTGTGTCACCTAACACGTTTTACATTTATTTCCTATAATTGTTATCTATTTGGTAGGTATTGCTCACATGCCCATTCTGTAGATGAGAAAATGGAGGCACAGACAAGATAAGCAACTGTTCCTAAGGTTATAGAGCTAGTAAATGGTGGAGGCTGAATTGAGATCCAAGAAAGGGGCTTGTGGGTTCTAAGTCGTACTTAGGTCCCCTAGAGGAATGTATTTTTTCAAAGAGAAGGACGGTCGGTAAATGACATAATTTTTAGATTGTGGTCCATTTAGACAAAATACCACCTGCCCTGGATGATGTGACTAGAGCTGGGTGGGAATTGAGCACAGAGAGCAAAAGCCGGGGTAGCTGGAGGTGTTGGGGGAGCTCAGACAGGTCGGCCTAGGCCTGGTCGCACTCGGTGTTGAAGGAGCTAATCTGGAGTTTAGATTTATTTCCTTGTTAGTTTCTCAGCCTTGTACTACTGGCATTTACTCTGGAGAATTCTTTGTTCCGGGGACCGTCCTGTACCTCCTAGATTCCATTTGCAACAGCCAACCGTCAGGTGTACAAGGTGTGGACGATGAGCAAGATGGGTCTGGCCGCTGTGTCTTGGGGGCTGGACCGCAGTGGCAACAAGAGTGGGAAGCTGGTCCAGATGTGGTCCAGAGAGGGGTGGTGGTGGCTGCTCGGGCTGGGTGGGATCTCGGGGGTTGGTGAGAGGTGATTGGATTCTTCTCCGAGGTGTTCCCCACTGAGGGACTTGGTGTAGCTAATCTTAACTGCTAATATCCTGACGCATTCCTTGAGTGTCTCCAGATGTGAGGCCCCTTGCGTGACACATCCTAACATATTTTTGTTTTACAGATGAATGAAATTGAAGTATGTCCAGAGTGTTACCTAGCTGCTTGCCAGAAACGAGATAACTGGTTCTGTGAGCCTTGTGTGAGTTGTATTTCCGTTTCTTACTTCATTTTCAGAACTCATGCCTTAGAGGACTACCCAAGGCCCCCTTTTCTGGGTGGCTTATTTGATGAAACTTTGGGAGAAGATTTTAAATAACCTTTTTTTTTTTTTTTTACCAATAAAGTAATGGCAGAGTGAAAGTAATCCAGGTGGAATAAACATCTGGGGCTGAAAATCCATGTGCCAGAGGGAGCACTGTGATTTCCTGGGTTTATTAACCGCGGGCAGACTGCAGGCTAGAGAGCAAAATGGGGCTCATTAGGGAGAAGGCAGTGAGGTAGTGAGAGTCATAAAGAAGTGTGTTCTTTGACGAATCTGTTTTGAGAGAATTGGAAGTATGTCTCTGGATCGGGTCTATGGGTGTTTCCCACGTGGGCGGTTTGGGCTGGGGAGATGGGAAGAGATAAATCACCCTGTTTTCTTCATCCATCTGTATTTTCCAAACCAGTGTTCTGCAGAGAGAAGGGTGTTCCCGGGGTGGGCTGGTGGGTGAGTGGAGGTAGGGCTGGAGTTCACTGGGGGGCGAGATTGGGCAAGTAACGTGGAAAAGTGAACCACAGTTTACGTCTCTTCCTGCCTTTGGAGATGAAGCCCCTGAAGAGTTGTCACCCTCGAGAGAGAACAAAGGCGGCTCATACTGCCCTTATTAAATGCTGGATACAATGCCCATTTAATCCTCCAGCTTAACAGAGGGTGTAGGCGTCGCTGTCTCCATGTCGCAGGGAGAGGTGGACACTCTTGCTCACGGCCACCTCGGTTAAGGGCGGTGTGTTCAAGCCAGTGTTCCAGCCTCATCTCGCCTGTGGTTCGTTCTTCCCTGTTTTCTCCGTTCACCCCCAGAACCAGCTTCGCCCGGGCCTCCTGGCCTCAGGCCCTCCCAGGGAAGCCCATTTGGGAGACCCTGCGTTGGAACTGCTCCTGTTCAGCTGGTGGCCTAGCTGTCTCTGCACATACAGCAAGCGTTGTATATGGCGCGTCTTGCTGCCCAATGCGTACAAACTCTGGATTTTGTTTTTCTTTTCCCAGAGCAATCCACATCCTTTGGTCTGGGCAAAACTGAAGGGGTTTCCGTTCTGGCCTGCAAAAGCTCTGAGGGATAAAGATGGACAGGTCGATGCTCGTTTCTTTGGACAACATGACAGGTGGGAGTCAAAACTGGCTGCAAATGTACAGCTTTAACTGAACCTTCGATAACTGTGACGCAAGCAGGGGGCGGAGGTATTATCGTGGCGTTTACTGTCGCGACACCAACCAGTGATCTTGTAGTTAAAAATACTGCCCTGTGCTGCGTTCCGGCTGATAATGTGTGTGGGCTTCGTTTTTTTCAGGTATGTGAAGAGAACAATCATGCTTTCCTAGTTGCGTTGATGAAGCTGGCACCAGAATAGGTTCCGTGGCTATTTTAAGTGGTGCTGTTCTTTTTAAATTTTGTGGAGTAAATTGAACCACCGCCCAAATTGCTTTTCAAAATAATGCTTTCAGGGATCAGAAGTATTTCCACAGATTGCCAGTAAATGAATCTCTTATCATTGTGCTGGGTGGTTCTCTCTCCTGTTGCCTTTTTCTCTTAAGCCAAATAGGAAATTATAAGAGGTGGCTGTTTTAACAGGTGGTAGCCCTCCCCCCACCCAGCGTTTTCTGCCCTCCCCTCTCCCTCGCTCGCAGGGAAGTGAATTGTTCTAGCTCTTAGCAGTTTCCTATCCTATGGGCTTGAGAACAGCAGGTGGACCCAGATGAGCAGCAGTTAATATCCTAGTTCTCTTTTAGCAAGTTATGTGAGGATTAAATGAGGCAAAACCCTTTCCAAGCGGCTACCAAGCAGTTTGAAAAAGTGTTTGAGTGTGTTGGGGGAGAAGACTTAAAATTCTGGGGGCGCCTGGGTGGCTCAGTCATTCAAGCGTCTGACTCTTGATTTCAGCTCAGGTCATGATCTCATAGTTCGTGAGTTCGAGTCTTGCATTGGCTCTGTGCGGCCAGTATGGAGCCTGCTTGTGATCTCTGTCTCCCTCTCTTTGCCCCTCCCCAGCTCGCGGTCTCTCTCTAAATAAATAAATAAACTTAAAAATTATACACACCGATAGAATTTACAGAAAGTACAGTTTATAATTTCAAACACCCGAGTCAGAGCTGTTACTGTGTTCACTTTGCTTGTTGCCTTGCAAATAAAGACAGAAGAGTGATTGGTAATCTGTGAAATCATTTACTAGGAATCCTTTGTCTGGAGGCAAAGTGGAAATTAGCTGGGATGGTCCTGGGTTTGATAGGAAGTCTTTTGCTCTATTTGATTTTGGACACTTTGCTGGAAATCTTTTGGTGCTGCCGTAGGTCAGGCCACGTGCTGGATGCTGGGGATACGGGAGTGAGCAGGACATCGTCCCTGCCCACCTGAAGGCTGGCATCCTAGTGGGAAAGACACCCAAGTAAATACCCAAGTAAACACACAGGCAAGGTGATCTCAGGGAGGGGACTTAGAGAAGATCTGGGTGGAGGGACAGAGCCAGCCTGCTGTTTCTTGGGGAGAGCTGGGACACAGTGTGGTTTGGACAGGAGAGGGGAGGAGAGGATGGTAAGTGATGGGTGGGGAAGGGGGCAGGGTCTGGATCACACGGGCTGTGGTCAGATTCTGCCTTTGCTTTGAAGGGCAAGAAGAATTCGTGTCAGGCTGTACATCATTGTAGCATGGCAAGAGTTAACCATCTTGATGCTTTGGGATTATTCTCGTTCTGTCATATAACCCAGTGTGGATATACTAGGGATATAGGTGGGTGGGGGAGATCCGTGCCTGCCACCATGTACCAGATACATCCCAGACTCTTAAGAGTCTTGGATTCTGTTCTTAGCTGAGCCCACTCTGCATGGACATCTTACTCCTGCCTGTCAGTTCTGGACGGTCTTGGGGGGCATGAGCTCTGCCAGCCCTATTCCAGAGGCCATTTTCCCAGAACTGGACGGTGTAGGTTGGTTCTGGGTGGGAGCTGTCGTGGAAGCTGGGCCCCTGCATTGGTGAAAAAAGCCAGCGGCCCATGTCTGATGCCCATGACGTTTGTCTAACCCCCTGTGTCTTTTGTTCCCTTAGAGGGAATGTGGCCAGCTGTTGGCTCGTTTTGGGTGAGGGGAGCCCCTTACGGGGAGCGATTAAGGGCACTCCATGGGGATGGGTTAGGGGGTGCAGGAATGAAGTCACTGAGAGCTTGGGGGAAACCTGAAAGGAGGAGCGTCCCTTCCTCCCAGGAGATGTTCTTAAAGCAGAACTGGCCACACCCAGCAGCCCAGCGCGGAGGCTAAAGAGAATGGATAGGCTCTTTCTCCGGGAGCAGCTTTGGGGCTGTGGAGCAAAACAGCAGCCTGGTCCTGTGCAAGCAAAGTAGGTCAGGAGAACAGAGTAAGAAATGTCACAGCCCGTCACGTGTTCATCGTTAAGTTAATAAATACTGGAGCAGGTCCCGGGAGGCTTTTGTACAGATCAAGGCATGTTCGGAATCGTCTCCTAGCGTGCTTTTTTGTCCCTTAAGAATGTTTGCCTTCTTGAGATTTGATTTCACAGACACACACACACACACACACACACACACACACACACACTCTCTCTCACACACACACACACACACTCTCTCTCTCTCTCTCTCACACTCACGATACTGTACAAAAATCCAGGAGATATCTTCTTAAACGCACAAGAGCGAGCTGGCATGAATTGAGTGCCTTCTATGCACCAGGCACTGTTTCAAGTTCTTTTTGCAGCTGCGGATTTATTCCCATTTGACTGAGAAGAAACCTTGAGGCCCCACGTAGGGTGTAGCTCAGCCCTGTGACTCTGTGGCCTCTCAGGACATTGACCCCAGAGGCTCTCTTTTGTTAAGCAGATCAAGCTTCCCTTCAACTGTGTCCTGGGCCTGCTTTAAGGAAAGAAACCAGGTCCTGAAATCACTGGCAGGTACCTTCATTGAAGGTGCTTGAGACCCTGGCAGGAGACAGTTAAGGCCCTGACCCCAGATAGAAGGGGGGGGAGGGGACACAGTGACAGTGGCCCGCAGCCAGCTGGCTGGTGATCTCCTGGTGCTGCAGGGACTGGTCTAGGTGCATTTCATTTGCTCCCCTTGACCCCGTCCCGGGAAGGGCTCAGCCTCCATTTTATCGATGACAGAGCGGAGGCCAGCTCAGGGAAAGGGAAGTCATTTGTCCAGGAGCGGCGGGGGAACCCCGGCTGTTCCTCAGAGCTGTCCTGTCTCGTCCAGACTCCTGCTCCCCCAGTTGTAACAGCCGCGGACTCTCACCCAGAGGGCATCTGTCTCCTGCCCTGCCTCGTTCTTGCGGTTCCTCAGGTCTCTGTAGGATGACAGCAGCTAGTTGGGGTGATGAGAAGCTGGTAATTTACAGCACGCTGAGAGAGCAGTTAGATATTTTTGGGGTGTTTGGTTTTAGTTTGTGTCACGACCTAGTTATCACCATGAGTTGCAAACCTCCATCCTCTGCCCTGAATTTCACCCCACGCACACACTTTTATTTCCCCGGGCCGTTTTCTCTTCAAAATAGGAACGAGATTCCAGCTGTTAAAACGTGGGTAGAATGTAATCTAAGTAGTCCATATTTTTTGCTTCTCTTTCAAATGCTGGAAGACTCGGCAGTGTGGGGGGTCAGATTCCTGCACGGGCACTTGTGACGCTCCCATGTAGACGGTGCTTGCGTTGGACTGGCTGTGGCATTTCTACCTCCCCACAGCCCACTTTGCTCCCATCACTTTGTGTCTGGCTTGACTTTATGGTCTTTGAAATCCAAAAGGCCTCCTTGGGAATGTTCATTCCCGCCGGATTCCCAGCTATACATACAGGATGCAGGCTGGGGAAATCAAATGTCACATGGTCCGCCTCCTGTCCAAACCCCGGAGCAGTGGTCGGCTATACTGCCCTCTCCTGCCTGCGTCCGCTCGGTCACAAATCCCAGAAAAGCAGCTCATGGCCTCGTGAGGTCTCCGCAGAGCATGCTGGGATGTGGGCGGCTGGAGGCAGGCAGGCAGAACCAGCCGAGAATGGGGGGTGGAGGCTGTCCTTTGGTTAGTTTCCACATGAATTCTCTCACATCGAAGCCATGCACCTCCTTTCAGGTTTACGCTTTTCCGGTGTTTCCTTCTAGTGCCTCGTAGAACCCCAGTTTTACGAGAGATACGAAAACTGTGTGTGAACGCAGAGGAGTGGGCTTTGGGACCAGTTCTTTTTTGGGAGGTGCAGTCCTGGCAGCAGTGATGGTTCCTTACTCTCTACTCACCCAGAGCCAAGAGGGGATTTATTATTCTTCTAATGGATTAAAATGACTAAGTCTATGAGCTTTTTAATGTTTTAGTGAAGATCGCTGTTCACATTCTGTCGTAAGAACATGTCTGTTAAGTGTTAACAGCTAATCATGTGTTAACCATTCAAACCAAGTCATTTAAAACATTTTTTGGTGGGGGGCACCTGGGTGGCTCAGTTGGTTCAGCCTCTGACTCTTCATTTCAGCTTAGGTCATGATCTCACGGTTCATACGTTGGAGCTCTGCATTGGGCTCCGTGCTGACATTGTGGGGCCTGCTTGGGATTCTGCCTCTGCCTCTCTCTTTGCCTCTCCTCTGCTTGTGCTCTTTCTTTCTGTCTCAAAAGAGAGAAATTAAAAAAAAAAATTCTGTTTTGAGAGAGAACAAGTGAATGAGCGGGGGAGGGGCAAAGGGAGAGGGAGAGAGAGAATCATAAGCAGGCTCCACAGTCAGCATGGACCTCAACACGGGGCTCAATCCCATGACCTTGGGATCATGACCTGAGTTGAAATCAAGAGTCAGAGCCACCCCAGGAGCCCCCAAACCAAGTCTTATGCATGTATGTATGTAGGTATGTTTGAAAGAGAGAGAGAGACAGAGACAGACAGACACACACACACACACACAGAGCATGAGCAGGGCAGGGGCAGAGAGAGAAAGAGGGAGACACACAATCCAGAGCAGGCTCCAGGCTCTTAACTGTCAGCACAGAGCCCAAAGCAGGGCCCAAACCCACAAAGTACGAGATCATGACCTGAGCCCAAGTCAGACACTCAACTGACTCAGCCCCCCAAGTGCCCCCAAGTCATTTTTAAAGAATGGAGTATGTAGTTAAGAAGGTCGACAGACATACCAGGCTAATTTGGTTTGCGTTAAGGAAAAAAATTCTGGAAACACCCTAAATGTCCATCGACAGATGAACAGATAAAGAAATCACGGTAGATAGATCTCATGGGATAGTATTCGGCCTTAAAAAAGATGTGACAACATAGCTGAACCTGGAGGACACGACGCTAAGGGAGACCAGCCAGGCACAGCAAGACAAAATGACTGCGTGAATTCTGCTTAGAGGAGGTATTTAATAAAATAGTCAAATTTATAGAATCCGAGTGTAGAATGGGGATAGACTCATCGGGCATAAAATTACTGTTAGGATGAATAAAGCCGTGCCTACGTTAACAATAGGGCGTGTGGTTCTCTTAAACTTACCGCAAGAAAACCAATTTTTAAAAAACCTCAAAATAAACAAACAAATAAATAAATAAATAAAAGGATCTCTGAAAGGACCAAAGTTGACTTCACCTCTCTCTTCTGCACTTCCTAGGGCCTGGGTTCCAATAAATAATTGCTACCTCATGTCCAAAGAAATTCCTTTTTCTGTGAAAAAGACGAAAAGCATCTTCAACAGTGCAATGCAGGAGATGGAGGTGTATGTGGAGAACATCCGCAGGAAGTTCGGGGTTTTTAACTACTCTCCCTTCAGGACACCGTACACGCCCAACAGCCAGTACCAAATGCTGCTCGATCCCAGCAACCCCAGCGCGGGCGCTGCCAAGATAGACAAGCAGGAGAAGGTCAAGCTCAACTTCGACATGACGGCGTCCCCCAAGATCTTGATGAGCAAGCCCATGCTGAGCGGGGGCACGGGCCGTCGGATCTCCTTGTCCGATATACCACGCTCCCCCATGAGCACAAACTCTTCCGTGCACACGGGCTCCGACGTGGAGCAGGACGCCGAGAAGAAGGCCACGTCGAGCCACTTCAGCGCCAGTGAGGAGTCCATGGACTTCCTGGACAAGAGCACAGGTCAGCCGCGGAGGAAGAGGAAGAGGAAGAGGCGGGGGCGGGCGGGGGGCGGGGGGGCGGTCCCCTGCCACGGAGGGCTTCCGTCGGGACCACACCTGTCGGGTTCTGGCTGGCCAGCGTCTCGGAATCAAAGGGACCTCTATGGGGTTTTGCTCCAGGGGAGGACATTTAAAATTTTAAGTGGGTGACCCAGAGGGATTTTTGCTGTTAGGAATCAAGAACGGAGAAAATCGGTCCCCAAAGGCCAGATGGAGGTCCTTCCTCGCAGTGGGGCAGAGGTGGCCAGAAATCCTTGAGAGTTGAGAGCAGACGCCTCTTGGGCTATCACAGCAAAACTTCCCGTAAGAGTTTGTTTCTCAGGAACGTTACTTCAATCGAAAGACTGTTTTTCTATCCAAACTATACCTTCACGATACTTAGCGCTCCAGTGTTAGAGCGACAGGTAAGGTCGGCAATAACGTGTGCCCCCCCCAGAGCGCTCCTTACAGGTTGGTTGCCCTGATTGACACTTGCTGTAGAATGGCGAGTGGTTAAGAATGAGGCTGCCGGTCTCAAATCCCAACTCTCCCACTCACTAGCCGCGTGGCTTTAGGCCAGATGCTTAATGTCTTGGTGCTTGAGTTTCCTCATCTGTGATGTGACGTAATAACAGACCTGACCCATAGGTTCTTGTTAAGGCTTAAGTGAAGACGTGTCCACAAAGGGTCAGAACAGTGCCAGAAAAAGGAAGCGTTGCAAAGATGTTGGCTGCTACGTTATTTCTTACAGTGGTTGCTCAGCAAATACCTACATGGATTCAGATTCAGATTCGGATTGGGAGAGCTGATGTGAGGGGGTGCTGGTCCAGTGTGAGGAAAGGAATGGTGACTTAAATTGAATTCTTTGTACCCAGATATTATTTGGCTGTCTGTTAAATACTTAAGAGATTTATTACTTCCACAAGGAAATGGGTTTACTCTCATTTTTCTTTTTTTTATGTTTATTTTTGAGACACACACACACACACACACACACACACACACACACACACACACACACAGTACGAGTGGGGGAGGGACTGAGAGAGAGGGAGACACAGAATTGGAAGCAGGCTCCAGGCTCTGAGCTGTCAGCACAGAGCGCGATGCGGGGCTCGAACTCACGAACTGTGAGATCATGACCTGAGCTGAAGTTGGACACTCAACCGACTGAGCCACCCAGGTGCCCCTATTATTTTTTTAATATGTATTCATAAGTGTTTATTTATTTTTGAGAGAGTGTGAGCGGGGGAGTGGCCGAGAGAGAGAGAGAGAGAGAGGGAGAATCCCAGGCAGACACAGGACTGGATCTCATGAATTGTGAGATCACGACCTGAGCCAAACTCAAGAGTCGGACTGTTAACTGACTTAGCCACCCAGGCGCCCCTTAAAGTCCTTTTTTCTAAAATATGATCCTGTTGCCAGTATGTGCTTGGGTCATTTGGGGATTATGAGTTAGGCAGCCAGTGAGTACTATGTGTAGAGAAGGTGATTCCCCAGATCGTTTTAATCTCACCAATTGTCCCCTTTTCTGTAAGGAGCCAGATAGTAAATATTTTAGGCTTTGTGGCTCTTTGTCCCTCACAACTATACAGCTATTCAGCACTGTTGTATTAATGAAATAGCCATAGGCAATATGTGGCTGTGACCCTGAAATTTGAATTACATATGATTTGTGTGTTTCATGAACTCTAGTAACCCTTCAGGATTTTTCCACCATTTGCAAATGGCAAGTAACCCTTGTAGGCAATATGAGAGTAGGTGGTACGCTAGATTTGGCCCATGGGTCCTTTTGCTAACCTCTGTTACAGACCTAGTTAGAAGAAACTCTTGAGTCCGTTTCCCCATTTTACAGGGGGCAAAATTGAGGTCTCTGTGGAGAGTGGAGGGAGGCGCCTGTGCCCACAGCTAGATCCTGATTCTGCTTCCATTTTCTTTTCATTGCACCCTACTGCCCTCTGCTGTCAGCAGCGACAATAGCGTTTGGTACAAGGAGAGGTGGAATATTTACTGAAATGCCCCACAGGGAGGGTATCATTGAGATGAGATTTTGATTTATCCAAAATAGTGTTTAAAAAAAAAAAAAAAGATCGTCATAGGATAGAAAAGTCGTATTAGTTTTAGCAATAAAAATTTTGTAGCCAGCAACATAAAAGCTACACACTGAAATAAGTTATTAACTAAAACTTTTATGGGAGTTTAGAAACCTTCCTTTTGTATTGCGGGCGTGTGGAGGAACTCAGTCAGGTGTCTGTAATCTATAGAACTTGATTTAGTTTTCTCAGGAGTACTTTGCTCAGCCAGAAGCCTTTTGCCCATGGTGTCCTGGTTATGGATCAAAGCGGTTTATATTCTCAGTGGTTGTCCTGCTTCCCCCTTGATCTAGACGTCCTGGCCTAAATCAATGCCTTTGGCAATATTTGCTTGCAGGACCTCGACTTCAGCCATGAATATGTATTCAGCTACGAGTTATAGCGGCCGGGGGTTGTCAGCACCCTCTGAACGAACAGTCCTTTGGTCTTGTAGCTGCACTAGGGGTTACTGTTTAGGGAGAAGGGAAAACGTCTTTGGATACTCCTTTTGTCATAACAGTACATCCTTGTCATACAATACTTGTTATTGATAAAACTAAAGTCACACATCATTCCACCTCCCGGTCAGCCCTTGGATACTTGTTTCCAGGACTTAAAATTTTTTTTTTTCTTGGTGCACAAAAGGTGATTTTATTAAAGCATGGGGACAGGACGCGCGGGCAGGAAGAGCTGCTTTCCAGGACTTTTTTCTGTGTTGGTTTAGGAGTCATACTATTAAGTTGAAAACAGATATTTCTAGGGATCAGGCAGGTATGGAGACGAGCAGGACTGAGAAGTGTGGTCACTGGGCTGGACAACACAGAGCAGAAATAATAACACTCTTCCTGATGACACACGGGTTGGTGCTTGTATGTACCTCCCCCAGCGGTCCTTACTCTTCTGATGCCAACTCCTTACACCCCACTAACAGACCACCACCTGACCTGTCAGAATGCTCTTGAGGAATGCCTTTCCTGAAGGGCCCTGGGGCCTTCCTGCTGCTTCTTGTCAAGTGGGAACGTGGGCTCTGTTGCCTTATTCTCATGGTTCAAGAGAAGCCTCAGATACTTTTTTAAATGTGGACTGCCCCAACTTTTACATATATTGGCTCGTTTGCAGTATCTGTTGTAGACGGTTTTGAGATTTTTTTTCTTTCTTTTTCTCCTCCTCCTTCTTTTTTAATGTTTTATTTAAAAAAAAAAATTCCTTTTTTTTTTTAACGTTTATTTGTTTTTGAGACAGAGACAGAGCATGAACGGGGGAGGGTCAGGGAGAGAGGGAGACACAGAATCCGAAACAGGGTCCTGAGCGGTCAGCACAGAGCCCGACGCGGGGCTCGAACCCACGGACCGCGAGATCATGACCTGAGCCGAAGTCGGGCGCTCAACCGACTGAGCCACCCAGGCGCCCCACGTTTTGTTTATTTTTGAGAGAGCACGAGCAGGGGAGCAGCGGAGAGAGAGGAGACAGAGGATCCGAAGCAGGCCCTGTGCCGACAGCAGCGAGCCCGATGTGGGCTTGGACTCACGGACCATGAGATCATGACCTGAGCTGAAGTCAGATGCTCAACTGACTGAGCCATCTGGGCGCCCCCCCACTTTTTAAGTCAGCTCTGCGCCCACTGTGGGCCTTGAACCTACAACCCCAAGATCAAGCGTCTCCTGTTCCACCGATAGCGCCATCTGGGCACCTGAGGTTTTGTTTTTTGTTTTTTAAGCTTAACCTTGTGTTCTGAATATTTTTCATGTCACATAGTCCTTCAAAATAGGAGTTTCTGTCCTGTTGTAGACTGCCCAGTGATGCTCTGCTGTGTGGCTCATCTGTGCAAGCCACCAAGAGTTGTGCAAGCTACTGCCCTTTGAAGATGGAGGTTGTTTCCGAAGCTTTATAAGTAGAGGAAGTTTGGCGTTGAATCACTAGCTCCTCTGCCTCTGCCCCTCCAGAGTGCCGGGGTGCGTGGGAGGGAAGGGGCATTTTTTGCTAATTTAATTCTAAGACTCCTGTTTCATGGAGTCAGAATAGCACTTAGCACAGGCCAGGATCCTATAAACGTAGATAATAAATGATGGGTTTTGGTCCGCACTCGTGAATTGTACATCAAAGTATAAAATCTGATTGAATTATTTGTGACTTCAAAGGCGATTAGTTCTTCCTTTGAGCAAGATTTACGGCTTTACAAAAGGATTTGCATCCGTGTCAAAGCTTAATCGAAACGAGCGTTTCCAAATGTCTTTTTGCTTTTGAAAATGTCGAGTGTGATTTAAAATCGAGTTTCTCGATCTCTGCCCTGCTGGCTTGGGCTGGACGATGGTCTGGTTGGGCCTCCCGTGCACTCACTTCAGGGTATATAGTATATAACATCGCTCCCGCCTCCGCTCGCTTCATGCCCGTAGCACGCCCCTGCCCACAGTGAGGGCAGCTGAAAGTGTCTTCAGGCACCGCCACGTTGCCCCTGGGGGCGTAGTTGCCCCTCCGGTTTCTGTTGAGAACCCTGATGTTGACGTGCCGTGCTTTGGACTTTTAGCACTGAGAGCAAAGTTCTGATGCTTCATGTTCAGGTTTGAAGCTCTTCAATACATTACATCGCATTTTGTGTCCTTTTTTTCCCTGAATGTAAACTGTTGCTTTCAAATTTTAAAATTGTGTAATGAATAGCACATAATCATACCCCGAGAGGTAACAAGGGTTACGAATTGGGTGTTCCTGGGTGCCTGGGGGGGCTCAGTCGGTCAAGCGTCTGACTTTGGCTCAGGTCATGATTTTGTGGCTCGTGAATTTGAGCCCCACATTGGGCTCTGTGCTGACAGCTCGGGGCCTGGAGCCTGTTTCAGATTCTCTGTCTCCCTCTCTCTCTTCTGCCCATCCCCTGTTCATGGTCACTTGCTCGCTCTCTGTCTCTCTCAAAAAAAGAAAAAAAACAACCCACAGACCAATTGGGTGTTCCTTCGGGTTTTTTTAAACTTTTAGTTTTTTAACATTTATTCATTTATTTTGAGAGAGAGGGAGTGTGTGTGTGTGTGTGCATGCACACGTGAGCAGGGGAGAGAGGCAAACGGAGAAAGAGAAGAATCTTCAGCAGGCTCCATGGTCAGTGTGGAGCCAGACATGGGGCTCGATCCCATGACCCTGGGATCATGATGTGAGCCAAAATCAGGAGTCTGACACTCAACCCACTGAGCCACCCATGTGCCCCCTCCTTTTTTTTCAATTTTAGAGAGAGAGAGAGAGAGAAAGAGAGAGAGAGAGAGAGAGAGAGAGAGAGTGAGTGTGTGTGTGTGTGTGTGCGCGCGCGCGCAGGGGAGGGGCAGAGAGAGGCGGAGAGACAGAATCCCAAGCAGTCTCCACGCTCAGTGAGGAATCCTGTGTCAGGGCTCGAACCCACGAACCTGGGACCATGACTTGAATTCAAGTCAAGGTTTTTAAATGTATAAATCCCATTGATAATTGCCATCGTAAGGTTCTGTGGTCGAATGGATCACACTAAGCCTTCTGCTCCTTACGAGGGAGGATTCTTTCCTTGACACCTTTCTGTTTGTCCATATAGTTGTAGTTGTCAGTCATCTGCACGTGCAGATGACAGAAATGATTGGGGGCATGTGAATGAAGGCATTTGGGAAACATCTCTTAGGGGAAGAAACTTGGTTTTATGAAGTCGTGTGAAGGGGTAGGTTTTGAACAGATACATTGATTTATTTTCTTTTTTTTTTTAACGTTTATTTATTTTTGAGACAGAGAGAGACAGAGTATGAACAGGGGAGGGTCAGAGAGAGAGGGAGACACAGGATCTGAAACGGGCTCTGTCAGCACAGAGCCCGACGCGGGGCTTGAACTCACAGACCATGAGATCATGACCTGAGCCGAAGTCAGCCACTCAACCCACTGAGCCACCCAGGCGCCCCTGATTTGTTTTCTTGTTTTCTTTTTTTCTTTAATTTTTTTTCCAACGTTTTTTATTTATTTTTGGGACAGAGAGAGACAGAGCATGAACGGGGGAGGGGCAGAGAGAGAGGGAGACACAGAATCGGAAACAGGCTCCAGGCTCCGAGCCATCAGCCCAGAGCCTGACGCGGGGCTCGAACTCACGGAGCGCGAGATCGTGACCTGGCTGAAGTCGGACGCTTAACCGACTGCGCCACCCAGGCGCCCCATCTGATTTGTTTTCTTAATGCACATTTTATGTATGGACATCTCTGCTAGCTTTCTAATTCCCAAAATTGTGGGTGTTTTTGGCTGGCCTGCTGTTTCACATTTTTGTCCCGGTGGCCATATACAAAGCCAGAGTTCATGTTTTCGAGAACATATCCATTGAAACTCACTGGAGTCTGAGAATTCCAAAATCCCCGCCCCCTTCATTTACATTTATCTGTATTAAGAAATATATTTTTACACCTGTTTTAAAGATTTTTCCCCCCACAACAGAAACCACAGTAGAGATAGTTTTAAACGGGCAAGATGACCCATCATCTAAATAACTCTAGTTGACTTTTTTTTTTTTTAACGTTGGTGACCCTACATGGTTAAAATTAACATAAAACACAACCTAGCAGTATTAAAGCAGTGTAAACGGATGTAAAAAAGGTCATTTGTTTTCTCCTACATCCCGAAACTTTCTCCTCGTTATGCCTCTCTTATACTCTGTGGAGTATGCTACTACCAAAAAATATGTATACACTCATTTGAAGCTACGCGTGTGTTTTCGATAAACATTTACACATATTGTGGGCACTTCTGTACGCACTTGATTTTTACCTCTCTCTTTCCCACACACACGTACCTGCGGGGACCAGTCCTTGTCAGATTGTGCAGATCCGTGTCATTCTCTTTTGGGGTGTATGGTATTAATTAATTCACTTATCTAGTCTTCAGTTAACAGACATTTATACGCCATCTCCTTTTTGCTGTCATAAATAACTGTTGCAGTGAACCTTCTGGTGTGCATACTGTGTCTGGGGCACATGACACGTATATCTAGGGGGTGAACTCAGCATTGGACCTTACCGTCCGTGTGATTTATAAATTTAATTTTGGGTAATTTCAGCATCACCTAATTGCTGTGCTAAAAAGGTTTTACGATTCCAGTGAGTATTCCCCTTCCCTCAACACTAGGTGTTATTTTTTGAAACAAGGTAATCACGTATGCAAAAAAGATGTAGGGTGGAGATAAATGTATCCACGTCTATCTTTATCCATCTGTATCTGTATCTCTCACATGTTTATTGACCATTTGTACCCCCCCCCATGCTCATTTATGTGTTTCTGTTGGATTGTTAATCATTCTTTTAGCATACCTTGTTTTTAGTAGCTGTATAATATCGAGAGTATTTAAACAGAAACGGCTGTCTTTTTATGAAGAAGGTTTTCTTTCGTTGCTCTTATTGTTTCTTTATTGCTTATCCTGACCTCTGTGGTGAGAAGAGAAATGGAAACCTCATTCTTCAGTTAATGATCTGATGTATTTGCTCATTCTGTAAATTTCTCGGACACCGGGCAGCATCCCAGGTGCCTGGCAGGGACCCTGCTGTCCTGGAGCTGACGTGCTCACGGCAAAGGGGAGATGGTAAAAAGAGGCACTTGGCCCCCTTGGATGAGGCCAGCAGGGGAAGGGCTTTGAGGGTGGTGTTGGAGGGTTACCAGCCAGTATGATCGGGGTGGGGGTCGGGGCCTTTCCTGGGGAATTCTTGGAGTGTCAAGGCTTGAGTTAGGAGCAGATTTGATCGTAGAGGAACAGCACAAAGGTCCTGTGGCTGGAGATTCCTGAATGAGGAAAGGAAAGGTCGCATGTGTGGTTGGATTTTATTCTGGGGGATAGGATACCTCTAGGATAGTTTTATTTACTTACTTACTTACTTACTTACTTACTTATTTATTTATTTATTTATTTATTTATTTTTAAGGTTTTAATTTTAAGTATCTACACCCAAATGTGGGGGCTTGAGCTTACAAGCCTGAGATCAAGAGGCATGTGCTCTATTGAGTGAGCCAGCCAGATACCCTGCCTCTGGATGGTTTTAGATGGAGCCGTGGTTTGTGTACCTGGCTGTGGTGTGGAGGGTGCCCCAGGATAGGGGTGCTGTGGCAGGAGGTGGGGGGCCCATGGGAGCTCTTACAGGCTCTTGGTGGGAAATGATAGGCACGAGCAGTATTTATCAGCCATTTTTTTCTTTCTCATCCCATAGGGAGCCATTTTAGACATTCCCTAACCCCCTCCCCCCCCCCAACAGTCTCCTGTGAATTTTTTCCTTAATGGAGATGAAATTCACATGACCTAAAATTAACCATTTGAAAGCGAACATCTCCATTACTCCAAAATAAAATCCCGTGAAGTAATTAAGCACTCCTCTACTCCCTGGCCACTGACCCCTCGTGACCGTCAGTCTGCACATGACTTGTATGGATTTGCCTGCTCTGGGTATTACATTTAATCCAAATCATACAAAATGTGGCTTTCGTGTCGGCTCCTTTCACAGAGCGTATGTTTTCAGTGAATGATGCAGCATGCATCAGACCTTCATTCCTTTTTATGGTTCAGTAAACGTTCCACCGAGGACTCCAGAGTTTGTCTATCCGTCGATGGACGTTCAGATTGTTTCCACCTTTGAACCGTGGTGAATAGTGCTGCGATGAACGTTGGTGTAGCAAGATTTGAGTACCGCTTTTCAGTTCTTTTGGGTTGATACCTAGGAAGGGACCCTCATGAAATTTCAAAGTACTGTATTTCTTTTTATGTACTGCATGTGTCTGTGTTTTATACATGAAAAGAGTAAGAGAGTTTTTCACCCCCCTGTTCTCCAGAACCACCTTTGAGAATGTGTGCATTAGGCTGATGGCAGCGGGGATGGAGACCGGGGGGAGCTTGGGGGTATATTTTGGAAGCGGTGTGCAGGGAGGGGCCTGGCTGAAGAGTGGGGTAAATTGGGTCAGGAGAACAAGGGAGGAATTAGGGCAGTTTAGACGTGTTTGGCCTTGAACATCTAGGTGAGTGGTCATAGCGTTAACTGATATGGGGAGGTCGAGGCAGGTACATAGTGTTTCACAAATTGGGGAGGGGGGACGTGTGGCACTCCGGGGTGGACAGGGGCCATCGTGTTCCCCAAGGAGAGTTCTGCGTGTTGGAACCCAGGGTTGCTAGGTGACCCCATGCTATCCCTTCTCTGATTACAGGAAGCATTTTAGTCCCAGATATCTGTGAGGGGGTCCCTGCCCTTTGCTGGCTGCATGGAGAGTGAACCAGACTCGTACCCGTGGGGAGCCAGTGTTCTCCAAACACTTTTATTCTTGCCATATCCTGGTGCTATGTTTAAATTAAAAAATTTAGAACATAGTTCTTAAACCTTCAATACTTACGTTTTATTAACAGAGGAAACTTTATGTGCCTGTGAAATTAAAGACTTGTTTTTCCCGTTATGTTTTAACTACAGAATTGCAAAAATAACGACTTTGCCTGTGTTCTTGCTAAGTTTCCCTGTAGGGACCACAAGGGGGCAGGGCTCTGTGAGACTGCCTGCTGGCTTCCCTTTCCTCTTTTTTTTTTTTTTTTTTTTAAATTTAAAATATTGATTTGATAGAGAGCAGGTGCGAGCGAGCCTGCATGAGCAGATGAGGGACCGAGAGAAAGAGAAAATCCCAAGCAGGCTCTGCACTGTCAGCACAGAGCCTGATGCGAAGCTCTAACTCACGACCCTCGAGATCACGACCTGACCTGGAATCAGGAGTTGGACGCTTAACCAGTTGAGCCCCCCCAGGCGCCCATCCTTCCTTCCTTTTTTAACATGAGCTGTTATGAAGCAGGGAAATGCGGACCCACGTTTTTACTTCCGCCTACCCTTTTGGGTCAGACTTTCTTGACAAAGTTCCTCGCAGTCTACGCAGTACCTTGACTGGTGTAAGACCCTTCCTGCTACCCCTGTTTGCTGGTTCATGTGAGAGAATACAGTTAGAGAGGCACTGGTCTTTAGTCCTCGCAGAGAATATAGGACATTGATGTTTTCAGCCCCTGCAAATCTCTTTTGGAAGGAAGCAGATAGAATATGAGTGAACGAAAAATAAAATCCGAATACTAAAGATTTTATTGGTAATACTTTATCTTTGGTGATTCTTATTTTGTGTGTGTGTGTGTGTGTGTGTGTGTGTACCAAGCACTCTAATTCTTCTGGTTGTTACGGTACCTGGTTACAGGAACAGTGGTAGTGACAGTAAATTGAAGCTCTCATTTGAGAGAGTGTTGTGTGCCCGGGGCCGGGCATTTGTTCATCCTTCACAGTGAAACTAAGTTAATTAGTATTAAAAAAAACCACCACCAACAAAACTTGATTCTCAAAATAATGTGGAGCATCGATGGAGCATTTGCTAAGGACCACTTGACGTGGATTAGCTCATCTCCTTGCCAGCTCCCCATCTCGTCTGCAGATGAGGTTCCCCACAGGCACACCTGTTTCATCCCTTTGTGAATTGATCCACCTCTGCTCTATAGGTGTTTGGAACCAAAGATTATTTGTCTTGGTGGTGGGGCAGGGGCGAGCAGCATCCTTGGTCTACACCTATTAGATATTGGTAGCACCCTCCCCTGCCCTAGTTGTGACAGCCAAAATTGTCTGCAGACATTGCCCAGCGTGTCCTGCCTGGATGGCAAAAGCACTCCTGGCTGCCTGGCGTCTGGGTGGGCTCCGTCAGTTAACCGTCTGACTCTTGATCTCAGCTCAGGTCTTGGTCTCAAGGTTGTGAGTTCAAGCCCCATGTTGGGCTCCACGCTGGCCGTGAAGCCTACCTAATTAAAAAAAAAAAATCACTCCTGGCTGAGAATTGCTGGTTTAGGTGGTTGAAGCCAACGCCCTCGAGGTTAACGGGGAAATAGGAAGTGATGTTATACTAATAGCAAATAATAATGCAGTGCTTCTCTGATGCCAGCCGCTGTTTTGATGATTAACGTGCTAGATCCTTACAACTTGATGAGGTGGGTGCTTTTTACCAGTCCTTTCGTATTTTATTATCAGTGTCTCTCTTTGAGGCTACCAGGAAAGGAGATTCACGGAGCTCAGGGACCGTGCCCAAGGACGCCCATCAAGTCAGCTGCCAAGGTGGACTTCACACCTGGGGTCTGGCTCTCGCTGCGTGCCTGCCTCCATCCTCCCTGTGTCTAGTCTTTCCCCCTCTATCCATTAAAGGTAGCTTTGGTAGGTCCTTGCACTAGAGCCGAGGGAGCCCTGCATACCGACTGGCTGAGTTTCACCCATTGGATCCTTACTTTGACTCTACCCCCATTTGGTGGGTGAGGAAACTGAGGTGACCATCTGCCAGCGTGAGCACTGTTTGAAGTCCCCGGGACGTCCTGATTCGTAACGCCCTTGCCATCGACAACTTTCCCTTAAGGATCAGATCACGGCAGAGTCCATGTTTTCCTGTCCATCGGAGCAGGGCTGGCCATTATGTTGTCTCTAGGAGCTCTGTAACAGACAGGACAGTCCCCATAATGGCAGGCTGTGTAGGCAAAGGGGCAGGATCTCCAGGACGCACGGCGCATCTGAACACTCTTGTGTTGTTATGTGGTTTGCTTTCTGTCCTGCCCACATTCAGTGGATGAGGCTTAGGGGAGCAGTATGGAGGTAGCTTTAAGGTATTTAAAATTAAAAAAAAGTTTATTTTTAAAAAATTTGTTTTAATGTTTTTTTTTTTTTTTTTTTGAGAAGAGAGAGAGATCGAGAGCGAGTGGGGGAGGGGCAGAGGCAGAGGCAGAGGGAGAGGGAGAGGGAGACACAGACTCCAAAGCAGGCTCCAGGCTTAGAGCTGTCAGCACAGAGCCCGACGTGGGGCTCCAACCCATGATATGTGAGATCATGATCTGAGGCGAAGTCAGATGCTTAACCGACTGAGCCACCCAGGCACCCTATGGTATTTTTAAAAGACTCGGGCTTAGGTATGATTTTCTGTCCTCCTGTAAAAGTTTGGAACATAGTAAGGAGGGAGATCATTGACCAGTGACGCCCTCGCTCCATCTGGTGCTGAGTTTGGCTTCATTCTGCATCACGGAACCTTTGAAATGGGAAGCCAGAGATCTCCCAAGGGGTCGACTTGGCCCACGGCAGGTGCATTGGCTGTGCGAGCCAGCTCCCACATCTCCTATAAACGGATGGCATGCCATTTGTAAGCCTGGCTCCGGTCTTTGCATCTGGACCGTGCTGGGGGCCGCTTTAATCGCTATTTATTTTGAGATTTACACCCGTGAATGGGCCAAACCAATTTCAGTGGCAGCTTAGCCGATTTGTCTTAGAGCTTTGTGCTTAATAGAATGACTGGGGAGGCCTCCTTCCTTCACGGCTTAACATTGGGTTAAAGCCTGTGCTTGACATAAATGGCCGACCCTTCCTGCTGCGCCCCATCTGGGCACTTCTGGGGGCCTTGTTGAAATCAGATACAATTTCTCCCCTCTCCCCCGACAAACAAGTTTTATTTGTTTATTCATTTGTAAATCTGTCTTTTAACAATGAACATACTTTTTCAGCTTCACCAGCCTCTGCCAAGACGGGACAAGCAGGGAGTTTGTCCGGCAGCCCGAAAACCTTCTCTCCTCAAGCGTCCACGCCCATCACGACGAAAACGGACAAAACGTCTACCACTGGAAGCATCCTGAATCTTAACTTGGGTCAGTGGGGAGTTGTGGGAGCCTCTTTCTGTGGCATCTATGCATATTTTTGCAAGTTGTGATGTCCTCTTTTGGGTGTGGTTCTTGAGCTCTGAACAAAACCTCTCTCTGCGCAAAATATTAAAAAGGTATAGGGGACAAAGATGAAGGGAGAACGGTAAAAGGAGCAAGTAAGCGATTTCCTGGGGCTTGTTGATATGCAGAGTTGTTTTATCTTGACGGACCTTAGGCCAGCGTTTACAATGTTGTCTTGTTTTTACAAGAGTAACTCAGTTCTTGTGCAGGTGTGTGTGTGCGTGTATGTATATACATTTAAGGTTTTATACATGCACACACTTGATGCAAGTCGAGCTTTGTGAATCCATATTTACCTTTCCTTTGTGCAATATATTCTGATATATTGTTTCCTTACTTTTCCTTTTCTAATGAAAAAATGCCCATCCTTATCCCTGACTTAGTAGGGCCCCCCTCCCCCCATTGCAGTTCCGTCAGTTGTTTCAAGAGCACTGCCTTCGGGCAGAGTCTTTAGCAAAAATTGGCACCAGAAATGCTAAGTACCCAACCACGAAGTCATTTCATTGATTCGTTCCGTCAGGATTCTTGATTTTTATTGAGCATCTATTACACGCTGCGTGCTGTTTTAGACCCAGGGCAGAGGGTGGTGAGCAAGGGCCCTGCTCTTGTACCGAGCTGGGTTCTAGAAAGTGAGAGACAATAAATGGTAAGGAGAGAGATGCCTAGAATGGCGGTGGTCTGGAAGAGGCCGCGTTGAGGGACGGCCTCTTGAGAGGTGGTATGTGTTTATGTGTGTGTGCCGTTATTTATTTATTTGGAAATGTTTACTTATTTTTGAGACCGTGTGAGCAGGGGAGGGGCAGAAAGAGAGGGAGACAGAGAATCCCCTGCAGAGCTCAGGAGTCATGAGACTGTGACCTGAGCCGAAACCCAGAGTCAGACTGAGTTACCTGGGAGAGGTGGTATTTAAGCCTCGATTTGCATGACAAGAAAAACCAGCCTTGCCCATATTGGGAGGAGGAACAAAAAATTAGGGCCCTAGGGGTCAGGGATGTTGTAGGAATGGCAGGGAGGCCCAGGTGGCCTGTCCCAGTGGGTGAGGGGAAGAAGGTGAGGAGATGAGGTCCCGGAGCACTGGGACCCTGTGGACCCCGCAGGCCCTGGTGTGGAGCCCTTTGAGCAGAGGAGGGATGTGAACTGAGCACTTTAGAAGGACCTCTCTGGGTGCTGTGTGGAGAATAGCCTATGTCAGGTGGTCCTCCCCAGAGATGGTTCCCTCACTCCCCTCCAGGGGACACTGGGCAATGTCTGGTTGTCACAGCTGGGGGTGGGGCTCGAGTATACAGGGTTTTAGGAAGAGGGGGACAGCCACCTGTGCAGAGCGATGCTCGCACGTGAACCCCTAGCCCCTGGTGGCCAGGACCCTCCAGGTTCGTCTTGTCCTGCAATGCCATTTCAGGCGGAGAAACTAAGGTCTGGAGCGGAGGTTCCAGGTGCCAGGCAGGTGGCGGGACTGGAGCAAGCCCGTGTCTGCAGGGAGGCCAGAGCCTGGCCCGCCCTGGCTCACCTGTTAGCACGGACTGCGTGTGGTACAGCGGTCAGGGCCGTGGCTGGTGGGGACTCCTCACTCGAATGAAAGGGGACCCGTTTGCTACTTTGGAATGTTCACAGAGCTCAGCGTTGCAGCTTGCTTTCTCACGCCCTCCTTCCTCCTCCACACCCCGAAAAGGAACACTGTGCTGGGGCGTTCTCACTGTGTCCTCTCTGCCCGTCGTGAGTGGCGAGAATAGCTCCTTCTCTGAACCAGGTGGTCTTGAGTGTCCTCATGACGCGGTGGGTCTTTCCGCTTGGCTTACCCACGGCGGCAGTGAGAGATTTCTCCCTGTCGTGCGTTCTGGTGGGCGCGCATGGTGGAGCCTGAGAGGCTGCCCTGTACAGAAGACCCCGCCCCCCCCAGCCCCCCACACCCCATGCCCCCCATCTCCTTCTGTGCTGGGACACTTGTTTTGTCAGTGGGAACCAAGGCATTGGGGATGTGGGCGTTTTATGAGCTGCGGGTTCAATTACCTAACGGGGAGAGGATCAGAGAGGGACTGGTGAAGCGTGAAATCAGATGGTGGAGGGAAATACTAAATAATCCTCAAGAGGTTGTCCAGGGATGGGGCAGGTGCTTTATATGGGCTTTTTTGGGTCTGGCATCCCTGCAACTACTCTTGAGCAGACAGAAAATGAGACAGTGCTTGGGAGGATGATGACATTATGGTATCTAACCAAATGGCATTTCGTTTAAAAAAAAAAAAAAAAAAGCAGGGCCGCCTGGGTGGCTCAGTCGGTTGAACACCCGACTTCGGCTCAGGTCGTGATCTCACGGTCCGTGGGTTTGAGCCCCGCGTCGGGCTCTGTGCTGACAGCTCAGAGCCTGGAGCCTGCTTCCGATTCTGTGTCTCCCTCTCTCTCTGCCCCTCCCCCGTTCATGCTCGGTCTCTCTCTGTCTCAAAAATAAATAAACATTAAAAAAATTAAAAAAAAAAGAGCAAAATTAGAGAAATGGCAAACAGGTGAGTGATTGTGGGGTTTGAGGTGGGGGAGGGCTTGATTCCAAATCACAGAGGGATTCTTTGGCAGAGGACGTGGCTCTGCATTCTGATGGTGGTTACACCTATCTGGGAGGTGTTAAAACACCCAGAACTGTTATCGTCTGCCCCTCCCCAAGTTTTACTCTCTGAAATCTAAAAACTATTAAAAAAACGACAGCAACTTTCAAGGTAGATGATAGCCCCATTTCAAAGATAGTGGGCACTGGGGCACAGAGAAGCAAAGTCCTCTACCCAGCATCACGTAAGATTCGTGGTCAGGTTTGGCCTGCGGGCTCAGGCCTGTCTGCCTCGTAGTTTGTGCCTTCAGCCAAAATATGTGAACGGACACACTGCAAGACGGAGCCGTGTTTTGATGTTGGAGGGACCCTCGACACTGCGCTTGTCACGCTGTTTGATAAATTGGCCTAGCTGTAGGGGCGAGGGGGTAAGGTGAAGATTTCGAACGGGCAGCGCCGTGGAGGACAGAGTGCCTTTCTGACGGATGCAGCTCCCACAAGTTGAACCTGGGTTGTCAGACTCTCAATTTCCAAGAAAAATGCAAATCCACTTTTGTGTATGAACTCTCCTCGTTTTTGGAAGTTGCCAATGAATTGCATTAAAAATAAAAACTCTGGGGCGCCTGGGTGGCTCAGTTGGTTAAGTGTCCGACTTCAGCTCAGGTCGTGATCTCACAGCTCGTGGGTTCGAGCCCCGCAGCGGGCTCTGTGCTGACAGCTCAGAGCCTGGAGCCTGCTTCGGATTCTGTGACTCCCTCTCTCTCTCTGCCTCTGCCCTGCTCAGGCTCTGTCTCTCTCTCTTTCAAATATAAATAAGTGTTAAAAAATACAAACAAATAATACAAATAAAAATAACTCTAGTTGGCCAAAACACATAAATCCAACCCAAAGTACAAAAACCAGCCATCGGTCATCAGTTGGATACTTAACTATTCAAATTAATTTTGGTGCATGACAGAGGGGAAGGCTTCCCTCAGAGACTTCTCACCCGACTTGCTAATGCACAGGCCCCTCGTTTGCTGTCTCGTTTGCTGTCTCGGGCCTTCTCTCTGCTGTAAAGCAAGGTGCTGAAGCCTGGTGGATTGTTACAGTCCCTTTCTTTGACCGTATGAGAAATAAGTCCTAAATAAGCATGAGAGGAGGAAGGAAGGCCTGATTCTTTTCTTCTTCTAGACTCCTGTTTGCTTCTCTGGGAATCCCGTCTCCTCTTGTCGCACAGGGTGTTTGCTCTGGGCTGAACAAACACAGCAGTTCAGCTGTCCTGTTTGTGACACAAATGTGCCTGGATGCTCTGTTAGAGACGCTGACAGAGCAATGGGAACTTGTCAGACCCGGAGCGTTTCTGCTTGTTTATTCCTCCGCTGTCGCTGATGGGAGGCCTCCTTTCTTTCTCTGCGTCAAGTGATACCTTGAAGTCAGGCATCCTTTGAGAGTATGGATACAGAGCTGGAGGCTGAGGCTTCCCGCATGTTGCCTTTTTTTTTTTTTTTTTTCTTTCTTCTTTCTAAAACAGTGGATGAGATGAAGAATGTCTCTTCTTGGCTTTTGATGGATGAGAGAACTTTTGCCAGGTCTCTGGTCTGGATGGTATTGTTCCCTGGAAGGAGCCGCCATTTTGTGGCTCCTGGAATTCCAGCTTTTGAACAGAGAAAATTGAGTTCTTTTTCATTGAAAATGAAACTGTGTTTTGCTTGTACAGAGTTAATTTTGTTGTTATAAGTAGTGCATGCACGTGGTGAGAAATTTCGAAAGATCAAAGGATGTTCAATGAAAAGCCAACCTGTCTGTAACCACCTGTCTGTCCCTTCTGACAGGTGACCACGGTTACCTCATTTTGGTCTTCTTGGGGAGTTCTTCTATGTTATATACCAGGGATTTTCAACCTGATTTCTGTTCCCCAAGGGGACAGACATGTGGCACTGCCTGGAGACTTTTTTTTTTTTTTTTTTTTACATTTACTTATTTTGAGGGTGAGCGTGCGGGAACTGGGGAGGGGCAGAGAGAGAGGGAGAGAGAATCCCAAGCAGGCCCTACACTGTCAGCACAGAGCTGGATGCGGGGCTCGAGCTTGCAAACAATGAGATCATGATCTGACTTGGAACTCAAGAGTTGGACGCTTAACCAACTGAACCACCCAGGCACCCCTGGAGACTTTTTTTTTTTTTTTAAGCTTTTATCTTTAAGTAATCTCTATGCCCAATGTGGGGCTCGAACCCACGACCCTGAGATCAAAAGTCCCACGCTCCACCAGCTGAGCCAGCCAGACGCCCCTAGAAACATTTTTATTGTCACAACGGGGATGTGGGTGCTACTGGCAATGGAGGCCAGGGATGTACTAATCATCCTACAAGGTGCAGGACAGCCCCCAGCCCCCCTCCTCCAGCCCCCACAACAAAGACTTATCCAGCCCCAAATATCACTAGCGCCAACGTTGAGAACCCCCAAGAACACATATATTTGTATCTGTGTTCCCTTTCCGTCTTTTCTCCCCACACCAATGCGGATATCTTTTACTGGTTGTCACCGTCTTTGTCATTAAACAGGCTGGCTTTTCCATATCAGCACATAAAGATCTCTCGTTGTTTTTTAGCGGTTGTATTTTATTCTATTTCAAGGTGAACTGTTAATTTATTTACCCAGGCGCCTTATTTATCGACTCTAGGTTGTTTTGCTGTTGCCAACAGCTGAAATGAAGACCCTTTTACCCATGTGGGAGTGTAGCCATAGGATGAATTCCTAGACGCAGAATCTTGGGTCAGAGGCCACGTGCAGTTGACATTTTGAGAGATGTTGCCAAATTGCCCTGCAAAGAGGTGGTTCTGATTTATGCTTCCTCCAGAAATGTAAGATCGTGTCTTTCTCCAGCGTTGGTGTTTCTTCTTCCTGGTTTCCATTTATAGCCGAAGCTGTCTTCATATCAGCCAGAAAGTTCAAAATGTTGGCAGCAAAGGTGGATTCTGAAGATATTCCCGATATAGAAGGGCAGGGGGGGAAGAAATCCTGATAAGCGACTATCCGCTAACTGAGAAAGAGAAGCTCTCCTCTTCTCCCTGTGGAGGAGAAGAAAGTCAAAATGTGGTTGAAAATTCGAGAACGATAATTGGATGTGGCTCAACTCCTGAAGGTCTGATCCCAGGACCCCGCCCCCCGGCTTCGGGTGGTTTCTTGTTAGGAGCCACATTACCTCAGCTTCTTGACTGGAGAAACCTGAACTGTAAAATAACGTGCTGTACTGTTTCTTCATTCCTCTTAATTATGAGAATTTCCGAGTCCAGTCTCTTAAAGGCTAAAGTTAAGAGATTGCATTTACTGTAGACACAGCCACACACACACACGATTGTTCTGATGAGTTTGTAGGTCTCTTTCTATGAATCCTAAGGTTTAGAAAAGTGATAGTGTTAACACAAAGGTTGAGGCAAATCAGGAGGAATTTTCTTTACTCACAGAGAAGATTGGTCTGGGGCGCCTGGTGGCTCAGTCGGTTGAGTGTCGGATTCTTGATTTTGGCTCGGATCCCACATGTCAGGCTCCCTCTTGTCAGCGTGGAGCCTACTTGGGATTCTCTCTCTGCCCCTCGTACATGGTCTTGCGTGCTCTCTCTCTCAAAATAAATGAATATTAAAAAGAAGACTGATGCAGCGGCCAGTTAGAATCATCTTTTTTTTTTTTTTTAATTACAAAAAAATTTTTGTTTGATGTTTATTTTTGAGAGACGGAGCATGAGTAGAGGAGGGGCAGAGAGAGAGGCACAGAGTCCAAAGCAGGCTCCTAGCCATCAGCACTGAGCCCAACGTGGGGTGGGGCTTGAACCCATGAACTGTGAGATCATGACCTGAGCCAAAGTTGGATGCTTAACCGACTGAGCCACCCAGGTGCTCCCCCCCATTTAAAAAATCTTAATATTTAAAACAAAAAAACGAAAAAAATAAAATCTTAATATTTTTTTAAGTAGGCTCTATGCCCAATGTGGGGCTTGAACTCATGACCCTGAGATCAAGAGCTACATGCTCTGCTGACTGAGCCAGCCAGGGCGCCCCATCTGGGGTGTTTTTTTTTTTTTGTTTTTTGTAATGTTTATTTATTTTTAAAAGAAAGAGCTCATGAGCAGGGGAGGTGCAGAGAGAAAGGGGGACAGAGGATCAGAAGTGAGCTCTGTGCTGACAGCAACCAGCCGGATATGGGGCTCGGACCCCACGATCTGCACGAGATCATGACCTGGGCTGAAATCAGACGCTTAGTGGAGTGAACCATCCAGGTGCCCCTCTCTGGGTTATTTTTAAACGGCCAGTGTCCAGGCCTTCCCCCAGGCTAGTTAATTCACATTTTCAGGGAGGGGGGACCGAGACGTTAGGATTTTTTTGTTTAAAGCTCTGTTGATTTCAGTTTGCAGCCAAGATTATCAGTTAGTGCGCTACAGATGGAAATGGCAAACGTTCAGGCCTTGGACCAAATCTGGCCCCCTACTTGTGTTTGTAAATAAAGTGTTATTAGAACACAGTGTCATCAATTTGCACATATTGTTTATGGTCACTTTGGTAGCAGAGGCTGTATGGCCTGCAGAGCCCAATTTGCTCTCTGACAGCAAAAGTTTGCTCGCTCCTGGTGTAGTAGATGGTGTTTTTTGTTTTTTGTTTTTTGTTTTTTTTTTTTTTGGGTAACTGCTGTGTCGAGTGTTCATTGAGGACACTGATGGAAAGTATTTTTGTGAGTTAATTTCTTTTACAACTTCATACTTGAAAAGCTGCCTTTTCCCTTAGGAGCCCAGTATCCTTTCTCATTTCTGAAAGTGGAAGTTAGGAGACCGGCTTCCTATCCTTTCCCTTCCCGGTCACATTCACCACTTAACTGTTGAAATCCCTAAGTCGTTCTCATAGTGCTTGTTCTTGAATTGGATCTTTTTTCTTTCTCTGTTTCCTTGGTCGTCCTCCTCTTCCCCCTTGCCGTTTTATTGTTGTCATTATTAGTCTCTGTTCTCTCTGTAAGGTGCATCTCCAGTAAATTTGCAGGAATATTCTTCCCTGCTCCGAAATACCCCGTGCCTTCACCCCATCTTCTCTGTGCGCATCTCCAGTCCTGCACAAAGAAATGCACACGGATGCTCACACACGTGTATGCACACGCTCACAGGTGGATATGTTTTTAGAGCCTTAGAGCCTTTTCTCGTAGGACAACGATGGTATCTGCTTGTTTTGAGCAACTCACTTCTGACATTTTCCTGAGGGCTGCCCTGAGTGTGTTTTGGGGAAAGGGCCCTTCCTAATCCTAATCTCCCCTTGGTGGTGACCTCATTTCAGTGGTAAAATTAAGTCGGAGCAGTCTGTCGCTCTCGTGAGCTGTGAGAGGGTTGCGAGGGGTTCAGGGGAGGCTGCCTACCTCTGCTGACTTGAACGGATCTCTGGGTGTGCAGGGTCGAGGGACTGCCCCGTTCCTGCGTGACGGGGAAGGTGTGTGGGTCATGTTGGAAAATGGATACGAGCAGTGAGTGAAGGTTTTGAGCAGTCCTTGTGGTCCAGCCCTCAGACTGTATACACCGGGCTTCTCTCACAGCCTGGTGGGCATAGATGTGTTGAGGTGGGGACAGCAGGGGATGGAGGAAGCCTGAGAGTGAGCTCATAGGTGGTGGCAACGGGCTCGGAGGTGGCCTCTCATCTTTGCCCTTGATAGATGTTACGTGGTTTTCTGGGATTGGCCAGGGCAGGGCATATGCTCTGCATTCTGTGCCTAGGGTCACAGGCAGGGGAGATGCCAGGGGTGGCAGGCAGGTGGCAGCTAGTGACCCCTGCCTGTGAAGTCTCCTTGCTTCCTGGGCCTGTGCAGCCGCCTTCATTTTGTCCCTTTCTTCCGTTTTGGGGGACGCTGGAGGAGGTGGGGCGAAAGGAATGTAAGCAATGCAAGCTTACAGACCCTTGGAATCTGGTCCAATTGGTCATGTAAGGAGCCCATGGCGGAAGCGGGGAGGGTTGGCCAGACCCTTGGCCTTGAGTCCTCCATCAGAGACCTTTGCCTGGGATTAGGGTGAAGAACTTGGGCCGTATCTGAGCCAGAAGACAGAGGTTTAGTATCCAGGGCTGATCTGTTCACCTGTCTTCAGATGGATGTCTGAGCCACAAAGGAGCACAGCAGCTTGGCTGTAAGGTCTGCCTGTCTGACATTTACCCCACTTTTCTGGCTTGAACTCCAGTCTAGGTGGACGAGGAATGAGCAGCAAAGTCTCCGTGGTAAATGAGGAAGCCGGACCCCCAGTTATGTGTATGTGTGCTCTGGGGGGACGGGGGCAGGGAGGCAGCACTCAGCGTCTGTTGGTTACAAGTCCTCTCGGATGTGGGCCTGGAGTTAAAAGCACACTCTGGCCAGATGCAGTGTGACTTTATCTGTTGACGCAGAGATTGACCGTATTACTGTAACCTTTGGCTTTCAGGATCCCTAATGACGCGGAGTTCGACAGACAACCGTCTGGCTGGGGTCGTGCGTTTCAAATATTGAAAGCCACCCAGGCGACCGTTCAGCAGACACGTGTGTTGGCGGGCTATTACCAGCCCACCGTTGAGCAGATGATGTGGGGGCAAGGGTTTTGGGGTTTCTCTCCCCGCCATGCTCTCCATCGTGTGTGTGCGAGAAGGAAGCTAAGTGAGGAGTGTTGCGGGTTCTTCCGTCCAGTGCGTGTCTGATGAGGGTGCGACCCTGTCTTCCAGATCGAAGCAAGGCCGAGATGGACCTAAAGGAGCTAAGCGAGTCGGTCCAGCAGCAGACCGCGCCTGTCCCCCTCCTCTCGCCCAAGCGGCAGATCCGCAGCAGATTCCAGCTAAATCTCGACAAGACCATAGAGAGCTGCAAAGCACAATTAGGTACGTCCTTTGGTTTGCGCTCGCATCGTCACTGTGGTCGCCGTCGTCACCGTTAACTCTTTGTAGGGTCGCCGCCCGGATGAAGCCAGCATTGGATCCCGGCTGCTGTAGGGCAGCACTGAGCGTGCGACTCAGATACAGTTCCCCCAACGGCAGAGCCTCTCGGATCGGCTCGTCACTTGTTCACTAGGGTTCTTTGACATCCACCCAGTTTATTCTCTGGTTGTGGTAGCCTGCAGCCTCGAGGTGCAGGTGGTAGGGAAATTTGAAAGCGGAAGGGTCTTCCTGAGTTTGCCCCCACGCTTGCTGTCTGCACACGTCAGTGGCTGACCGTCAAGTCCAGTTCGTCCCACAAACAACCGACACAAACCCTTCTGCCGCAGACCGGGCCCTCCCCACCTGGCACACGCATCCTGCTTCTGTACCTGTTGCCTGCCTTCCTCTTCCCCGTGCTGCCTGCCTTCACACCGCCTACCTGAATTCTTTCCCTAAGGCTGAGCTCAGGCATCCCCTCCTCCAGGAAGTCTCCTCTGACTGCCCTCCCTCCCTATCTGCCCCCTCCTGTGGCACTTTATTGCTGGGGAACATCAGTGGTCACTTTGTGTGGGGGTGTCCCTCTACACCAGAAGCTAGACTGGAAGCTCCTTGAGGGCAGGGAGGTTGTCTCATAAGCATTTACGTTCTCCAAGGTACTTGGTCTTGTGTACATAGTAGGTGCTCTGGAATGTTTGTGGACTAAGTAAACAAAAGCAGGAGGGTGTTTGTGAAGAAGTAGGGGATGGCTGGCCTCAGGAGAGAGAGCCCCGCTAGGGTGAGGTTGAGAGTGTCTGTGGGTGCTCTGGACCTTAGAATGACTAAGCTGTGGTTAGGAGTCATCCAGAAGGGCCAGAGGAGGAATGGTTGTAATTTTGCAGGCCATTTAAGTATCTGCCTTGGGTCCTTCCATGCAGCTGGGCTGACTCCTTGATTTATTATTCATGTTAATAAGAATTTTAATATTTCTGTTTACTGACTGTTTCCTGCATACCTCGCACTGTACCACACACGGTGCATAGATTGCCCTGACAGGTGGGTCGATACCATTTTCAATCCCATTTTGCAGATGAAGAAACTGAGGCTCAGAGTGGTAGGTCCCTAGTTCAGGGTCACCAGGTGAATAAAGGCACAAGAGCAGGGTTTGAACTCGTGTCTTTTGGGCTCTGGTATGCAAGCTTTCCTTATCACATTTGTGGTCACACTTGTCCTCATATCTGACCGTATCTGACCTCGTATCTGGCTACAGTAGCATAAGCCTTAGGACCCAGAAGTTAAGACCAGATCTGAGTTTTTGGCTTTTGGCTTCTCCTGTTTTGGATGGAGCCCTGACGGAGGCAGATCCACTTCTGAGATGAGTCTGCTGGTATCTGGTGCCCTGGGCTGCTCGTGGCTTTTGTCTGTTTGCAAGTTTCCTTTCTGTGTCTGGGTCTCAATGGTGACCCCACTCACGGTGACCGTTGCCCCAGAACGAAGGCAGTACAGATTTGAGTTTTCCTCTTTTCAAAATTTTAAGATACGGTATCATTAACCTGTGGCCGGACGACGCTCCTTACTGGGAGCAAGACACGTCAGTGGGTTGAATGGAACATGCTTTCGCCCACTTTGGTTTGTGTCTGTGAAACACCCTCTGGTCTGTCATTTTGCATTTTGATAGAGACGTGGAAGCGTGTGACTTTGGTCTTGACTCCGCTGTCCATGCGGCAGTGACTCTGCGTCAGCACAGGGCGTTGGAGGGAGGGTGGGGCAGCCGGGTCACCTGGCGATGGTGCGTCCCTGCCGGAAGGGGCCAGTGGCTTCGTGGCTCCAGCCGGTTGCTGCCTCGCAGGCCTGTGACCCAGAGCGGCCAGATCTTGCGTTTTCTTCCACACAAGCCTGCTGCCTTGATTTCTGTGTGAAATTTCCTGGTTTGTGAATTGGGCAACACGTTCTAAGTGAGAAACAAACAAACGACAAAATAGCCGCTGGGCCAAACCATGGCCCCCTAAGTAAAACGTGTGCCGGCCAGATGCGGCTTGTAGGCTGTGAGCTGGCGACCTCTGCCTCAAGGCTTTGGTTTATTTCTTTGAGCTCTGGACTCAAAGCGACGAGGACTTGAATGCTTTGGGAATTGGTGGCAAGAGAGCTGGTGCTCCGTCAGGAGTGCCCAGGGTTCCGGCCTTGCCTCTATCTTGGTTTTCTTTGGGCCTTAGGGTAAGTGATTTCTCTGGGCCTCTGTTTTCTAATCTGTAAAGTGGATCCATTTTAACAGCTCATCTCCTTTGTTCCCCACCCCTCCCAGATTCCACGGCCCGGTTAGTTATTGGTGTCACAAGGACGCAGCTCCGGATAAATTTAAAATTTATGTTGTCTGGTCCCTTGTCATCTTCGAGTGTCAGTAACCGAAACCCTCTGCAAACCCCAGTTGGCATTTGTTAGATGCCGTTCGCTGCTAACCCCACCAGGCCAGGGGGATGCAATTTGAAATGTTTCATTTTATTCCAGCATTTGGCGTGGAAAATGTTTGCGTTTGGGGTCCTGCTCTTTCTTTTTGTGACTACGCCACATGCTGGGTTTTCTCTTTGAATTTAGGCATAAATGAAATCTCAGAAGATGTTTACACGGCTGTGGAGCACAGCGATTCGGAAGATTCAGAGAAGTCCGATAGTAGTGATAGTGAGTATATCAGTGATGATGAACAGAAGTCCAAGAATGAGCCAGAGGACGCAGAAGACAAAGAGGGTAGTCGGGTGGACAAAGAGCCATCGGCTGTCAAAAAAAAACCCAAACTGGCAAACCCAGTGGAGACTAAGGAGGAGCTGAAAAGCACATCACCGGCCAGCGAGAAAGCAGATCCCAGCTCGGTCAAGGAAAAGGCAAGCCCCCAGCCTGAGAAGGACTTCTCCGAAAAAGCAAAAGCCTCCCCTCACCCTGCAAAGGATAAACTGAAGGGGAAAGATGAGACGGATTCCCCAACAGTACATTTGGGCCTGGACTCCGATTCAGAAAGTGAACTTGTCATAGATTTAGGAGAAGACCATACTGGGCGGGAGGGTCGAAAAAATAAGAAGGAACCCAAAGAAACATCTCCCAAGCAGGATGGTAAGTGAACCCCCACCAGTTTTGGTTTCTTGATTTGGCTTAGAGTACCCCCTGTGTTGGTATTTCCAGAAGTTACGTGGCTCTCCGACATCACAGAGGGGGGCACCAGAGCAGACCTTTCATTGGCTCGAGGTCACCTAGCTAAGTCACTAATCAGGTCCAGGACTGACTCCAGGCCTGCCCGCCTCTCGCCCAATGTGGTTGATTTTGAGCTCAGAAAAATAAAAAACGGTAGGTGTTTCTAGCAGTCGGGTCATTGTTTGCCCAAGCTCCACTTTCCCAATATGCTCACTTGTTTCCCTAAAATGTTTGTCAACATTTAGATATATGACAAGGTTGGAATGGTTAGAAGTGTTTATTTTTCATTTTTTTGTTAAAAATTGTTTTTAATGTTTATTTTTGAGAGACAGAGAGAGAGAGAGGGAGAGAGAGAGAGCATGAGTTGGGGAGGGGCAGAGAGAGACACACACACACACACACAGAGTCCGAAACAGGCTCCAGAGTCTGAGCTGTCAGCACAGAGCCTGACGCAGGGCTTGAACTCACGAACCGTGAGATCATGACCTGAGCCAAAGTATGACCAACTGAGCCACCCAGGCGCCCCTGTTAGAAGTGTTTAATTCAGAGATCTTGATGAGTTCAGCTCCTGTTCTTCCCTTCACGCTGCCCGGGTGCCTCATGGTGCATTTTCTTACTGGAATCTGAGACCATTTGGGGAGATGGTACCTGAATACCGAGTGCTTCTTGGGGCCCTAGACAGGGAGAGGGCACTGGATGGTGGGCACCTGAATTGGGGTGCCACCATATATGTGTTTATCCGGCCTGAGTCCAGGGTCTTTGAGCCCTGGCATTGTTGGCATCTTGTGCCGTGTAATTCTTTGTGCCGTGTGTTGGAGAATGTTTGGCAGCCTCCCGGGCCTCTGCCCGCTGGATGCCAAGAGCCTCTGCCTACTGGTGGCAGTCAAAGATGTCTTGATATTGCCCCTGGGCGGCACAAATCTCTGGCTGAGAACCATCACCTGATCTCAGGGGTGCTCCCCATTGCCGCTGTCACAGACCGAACCCGCAGTGGCCACCCTCCCCTGGCGCAGCCCAGGCGTGTTGACAAGCCCTCCAGGAAGAGCGTGTGAATGATGTGAAGGGTGTCCTTCCCGTGGACGAGGCAGTTAGCGTGTTTTTTTTAGCTGGTTTGGCAAGTGGGTGTAAGGGGATTCCAACGTGCCCAAGAAAGGGAGAGAAGAATTAATTTAGGGCCCAGGAAAAACATTGCCTACGGACACACCGGAAATCGTAGCCATAAAACCTTCTGGACTTTGTGAGCACCTGAAGGGCTAGTCAGGTTTCATTTCTGACCTGGGCCAACTTTTGACAGGAGCTAACTTCCCAACCAAACTCTTGAGTCAGAGGTGATTCTACACCCCCTGAGCGTTTCGGAGGCTGGCTGCATAAAGCATGTCGGGAGTGGGCCTTGAGGACCTTTCTTCTGTGCCACGGAGCCTCAGTTGTTGGGGAGAGAGAATTTCTGCAGTTCACTGATGAACCGTGTCTGACTGGTGCAGTGGAGGGAGAAAGAGAAGTGACTGAAAGGGGCAGGGAGGCTAGAACAGCACACCGTCCTGAGTCCCCGTGGATTTGGGGGTGGCCTCCAAAAAATCCGACTTTGTTGTGGATTGGGGTTTGAGGCAGATGTGGCAGAAAACAGGAGGAGAGTAGCATCTTTTCCATATTCCATGTGGTTTGGGGGGAATATTTGGGTACAAAGATGGCAGTGCTCCTATGAGTGATAGGTGTACTGTCCCTTATTGTCCGGAACCTGTCTTTTGATTGATTGGTTTTATGCCTCTTCCTCTTCCAGAAAGGATCTGTAACAGATTGACAAGAATATTTAACCATGAAACAAAACGAAGATACAGAAGTCTGTAAAAGAGGAAGGTAGAATAGTAAGAGGTCTGGGAAGGTTTATGCACATAACTATGCACTGTTTCGGCCTTCAGTGTTAGCAAACTTGAGCTTTCATTTTGGCTGTGAGCTTCCTAGCAGGCAAAACAAAAAGGGAAATAACAGCAGTCAAAGCAAAAAGGGAAATACAGCCCCTTAAAAGATCTCATATTCCCCCCCCCCCCCAAAAAAAAACCAAACATCCCAGTCGATTAAGCGAAATACAGCTGTTCTTGCACTGATGTCTGAGGGAAATACCTTCAAGAGGCCCCAAGTATACAGTGGTTGTAATTAAGCTGAAGATGATTCTGAAACTTAATTCAGTTCGTGCAGAAACTTAATTCAGTTCGTGCATTATCCTGGGGGTTGGGACAAAGACCTACCAGTCTTTTTTTTTTTTAATTTTTTTTTAAATGTTTTATTTTATTTTTGAGACAGAGACAGAGCATGAGCAGGGGAGGGGCAGAGAGGGAGGGAGACACAGAATCCGAAGCAGGCTCCGGGCTCCGAGCTGCCAGCCCAGAGCCCGACGCGGGTCTCGAACTCACGGACTGTGAGATCATGACCTCAGCCGAAGTCGGACGCTCAACCGACTGAGCCACCCAGGCGCCCCAAGACCTACCAGTCTTAAAATCTAGAGCCCCTCGATGGTAGTTTGGGTCTTGAAGGATCGAGTTTGTACCAGACTCTGCAGTGGAGCATGCTTTCAACGGTGTGTTTAGCCGAAGGGTAGTTTGGAGTGAGCCGTGGTGACCTCCAGCTCCCCTCCAGCTGGGAATGAAGCTCACGTATAGAATCTGGATACGTAGCTAGCGAAACAGCTTTGTGGCTGGTGATGTCAGAATAGAGGCAAAGAGAGAGCTTACTTCGAGACCTTGCTGTGAACATCAGTAATTTCCATTCTTTTCTTTAAAAGCCTGCCTTTTAGGGACTAGACAGCGACCAAAGTCTAGAAGAAGTAGTTTAATAAGTAGGGACAGCTTCTGGAGTATTGGCCCGTAAGAGACTCACCCTTTTTTGGGCTACAGGTCATTTGATTATACGCTTCAAATTTCTAGGACAAATGGAATTTCTTATGGCCTCCCCCGCCCCAAACCATTAGAATCTGTTAGGCATCAAAATAGTTGAGTGTCTGAGTGCTTCGAGCCCAGCATCTTTTCAGATTGCACACTCCAGTGTTTCATTTGGAACAGAGGGGCCGCCAAGCCACCTGTGAGGCCAGCTGTTTGCTTCCGAAAAGTGGTACAAAGAAAAGGACCTTTTTGTGGTTGCCCTGTGTCTGAGGAAAGGGGGACGAGGCTAGCTTGTCAACAGTAACGGTATTGCTTTTCTGGTCAGCCGGAAGCAAAGGGAGGCATGTGGGTGAGAAACCCCACCAGGGTACTGCCCCGGTGCAGGGCTCATAGAGAAACTGGGTTCAAAGCCACCTCTCCGCCTGGAGAGTGCAGGGACTGTGTCCAGTATCTGGCACATCATGTCATCCCAGGGAAGGGTCATCCCAGAGCTCCCCCCTCTGGCTCTTCCTGTGAACTTGCCCGTGAACTTGGCTAGGCTCTCCTCTCCGGAGGAGCAGGAGGACGGAGGGCCAGCCAGACGTGATGACCCCCACCCCCAGGTCAGGAAAGTCAGCTTGGTTTTTTTTGTTTTGTTTTGTTTTGTTTGTTTTGTTTTGTTTTGTTTTTTCTCTCCCTCTCCTTTAGGAGATGGACTTCCTAAAACCCAGTGTACTGAAAAGCCTCCCTAGAACAGTCAAGGTCATGTCTTTCCCAGGTTCTAGAAATCTAAAAAGACAGACATGTTCCCGAAGAGGCGTTCATGTCGAGGCACATTGTCTCAGATCGGGGTGCTGACTTATTGCCTGTGTTCTGTGTGTGATCCCCAGGCATCCTCTCGGGGGGGGCAACCCCCCCACTGGTGGCCGGCGTCTCTGCAGTGACAGCCCTTTTACAAATGAGCACCACGTGGCCCCCCCTTCTACGCTGCTCAGTGCTTCCGGCTCTAACCCGCCTTCCTGCCATTCCTCACTGCCTGCCCTCACTGACCCAAGTGCTGCCTGTTCCCAAACACGCCTTGGCTGATGCTGTCACCTTCCTCCTGTTGGACATCCTACCTCCCTGCAGGCCTCCCCTCCTCCACCCCCACCCTAAGACTCCACGAAGCAGCTTTTTCCAAACTTCTCATTCACGTTCATTGTTTTGGCCCTTCCCAAGTCCCGCTTGTATATAATCATTGACTTTATATTTTTATTTAAAGCCACTTACTCTGAATATAAAAACGAAACTCATTTTAGATGTAGATTTGACCAGCACACACGTGAGGCATATACTCACCCTGACAAGCACTGAGCACTGTGTACAATTATTGAATCGCTATGTTGTACACCTGCAGCCAACCTAACGCTGCATGTTACCTGTACTGGCATCACAATTACAAAAACAAAACAAAACACTTAATAAAACAACAGCAACAACAAAGAAGGCAAGTCTCCTAACTTCACGATAAATACCATTGTGTTGGGAAGGTTCTCGCTTCGGGTTGGAATTACCTTTAGTGTGAGGTGTCGAGGCCATTAGCAGCTTACTGGGACCTAGTCCTGGAGGGAGTCGGAGGTTAAGGGATACTTTTCTTTCTGGGTGACTTCGTGTTGTTCGGTGCTTTGACCTACGGGAAGCCATCGGATCCTTTGGGGTGCATGCTTTAGAGGTTCCCTAGCCAAAGGGATTCTCCTCATCTCCAGATTGACTTTGGTTGGTTCTCTCACAAAGTGCTTACCCAGTTCTGTCTGTAAAACGAGCCTCGTGCGGTGATTCTGCTCATCCACGTGTCGTTGGGCAACTTGAGGGCAGGAGCTGTGTCTCATTCCCATTTCTCCCAGAGGCCCAGATGAGAGTCTCAGAGGTGGGCATGTGCTCCCGAGAAGGGGCTGACCCTCTGAGACACAGGTGCAGAAGTGGCCTAAGTGGGTACAGTGAGATGGGCACCTCCATCGGCGTGTCCATGCCACACCGAATTTGTCGGGCATTCCTGGCTGGCCTTGGTTTGTCTTACCCAGAGCCTGCTGGCCTAGAGACCCTGCACGTGAACCTGAGTCCAATCCACCGTTCTTTTGTTTGTGTGTCGTTTGTTTTTTCACGCATCGGCTTTAGTCGTAGGTAAAGCTCCACCATCCACTACGGCGGGCGGCCAGTCCCCACCCGAAACTCCGCTCCTCACCCGCTCCTCCTCCCAAACTCCCACGGCTGGTGTCACGGCCACCACCAGCACCACGTCCACCGTCACGGCCCCGGCCGCCGCCGCCACGGGAAGCCCGGTGAAAAAGCAGAGGCCGCTTTTACCGAAGGAGACTGCCCCGGCCGTGCAGCGGGTCGTGTGGAACTCGTCAAGTAAGTTTCAAACGTCTTCCCAAAAGTGGCACATGCAGAAGATACAGCGCCAACAGGACAGCCAACAGGAGAGCCAGCAGCAGCCACAGTGCTCCCAGGGGACGAGATATCAGACCAGACAGGCTGTGAAAGGTACCACGCACGCCCCCTTCTGTTCTCGTGGCGTCCGCTCCCTGTTCGCCACATCGACAGGAGAGAGAGAATGGTTTTGTTTTTTCCGTTCCTTTTTGTTTCCCGGCCGTTGCATCTTGAAGGCCTTACGCGTTCCATTTGGCATCATTTTTAAAAATTGTCTCGCAGCTCGTTTTTTTCACTCCTATTTATTTATTTTTCGTTTCTGAACAATATGTGCGTATAGGCTTCTTAGAAAAGGGTAAAATACTTACCCCCAAATCTGTTGTCTTGATTGAACTTCCATTTCATCTTCCACCCTTTCTCAGCGGCCACTGTTGACTGTAAAACCCTTTTTTATGCATGTACGCATGTATATTTACATATATATGAATCTTCATAAAAAATAGGACTTTTTTTTAAAACATAAAAATGGTACCATACTTGCTTTTTTTCCCCCCCTCTTTTTTTTTTCTTTTTCTTTTTCTTTTTCTTTTTTTTTTTTTTTTTTTTTTTAACCCATCAGCATGTTTTGGAGGTTCATCCATGTTAGTGCACAGAGCTCTTCATTATTCTTTTGGACTGCTGCATAGTATTCCACAGTTGATGTAAATCAAGTATTCCCCTACGGATGGGCATTTAGATTGCTCCCAGTTTTTTTTTCTGTTGTGAGCAGTGCTGCAATGAATATCTTTGCGTAAGTTTTCTCGTGCACATCCGTCAGCCTCTTGGCGTTACCTTGGGAAGAGTGCTTTCAGTGTGAGACACTGGTAGCAGAGAGCTAGGGATTAGCCCCGTGGAGAAGAGCCGGCATCAGTCAAGAAGCAGTTGCCGAAGTTGGGTAATCAAAGCCGCCCGACACCGCCTCCCCCCCCCCCCGCCTCGGCCAAGCCATGCAGGAGGCTCCATCTGGTGCCGTGCAGAGGAGTACCAGGTTGCCTCGTTTTTTGAGCACTGATGCAGATCATGTTTCCTAGGGAAGCCCGCATCTAGACCCTTGGAGATTGGGGGCTTTGGTTGAAACCCTCACGTACTGAGCGCAGCCTAGCGAGTAGAGATGTGGGTTGAAAGGTGGCCAGGTCTTGAAGAGCCCCAAAGAATCCCCTCGAAGACGGGGCGGGGAGGGGTGGTCGGAGGTAAGAGTAACAGATAGGACAGGTCCAGTGGGAATGCAGCTAGATTGCTCTTGCTGTTTATTGTTTATTTTATTTTTGTAACATTTATTCATTTTTGAGAGAGAGAGGGAGAGAGAGAGAGCGCAAGAGAGCCCAAGTGGGGGAGGGGAGAGAGCGAGGGAGACAGAATCCGAAGCAGCCTCCCGGCTCCCGGCTGTCAGCACAGAGCCCGATGCGGGGCTCGAACCCATGAACCGCGAGATCGTGATCTGAGCCGAAGTTGGACGCTTGACCAGTTGAGCCACCCAGGCGCCTCTGCTCCTGCTATTTTAAAGGGCTAGTGGGGCAGAACTAAATCTAGGGTATTCGAGGTCGGGATGACTAGTTCCTGTGTTTTCTGTCTTCGCACCCCGTCAGCATTACGAGCTTCCCCAGGGGAATTTAGGTGCTGAAGTTGAGAGGCCCATTGATGGTATGGTTCTCAATTTCCAGGTTGTCTTGTGTCAAAGGTGACAAAGCTGGATACTAGTTAAAGTGGTAAGGATGGGTTTTAATCAGTATGTACTATTACGATAGGGAGAAAAAGTCCAGCCTAAACTGAAGTCAGCCCTACTTTGTACAGAGGTGATGAGGCATTTGAAAGGGAGAATGGATGGGGGTAGGGAAGGGGCCGAGTGGGGACCTCCAATAGAGTCAGGGAAGTGAAATTTTACAAAAAACGGGAAATGGGGCTTGGTCCGTGTGAAGCCCACGTGGGGTTGCTAACTGCTGCTTCTCAAAGTTAGGCTCCTACCCTCCCTGGGAGATGCGCCACAGGGGGCTTGCTGTAACAAACAGTAAATTTATATGGCAGCCTTGAACTTTCTCAGGCAGGAGCTTTAATGGGGTCTGGGGTCATCCTAGGGATGCGGCCTTGAGCTGTTAGAAAAGTAGTTTGTGTTTGCCTGAGGCTTGGTCCCAGAAATGGCTTAGAGGATCCTAGTTAGAGTCTGGTCAAAGGGAGGGTGTTTGTCATTTGAAAGTAGAAAAGTTCAAAGGGCACACACTGGGGACTTCACTCCCTCTGTGCAGCTTCGTGCTGGGTCGGGCGCTTCCCGTGGCGGTGGGGTGACCAGGACCCTTTCCTTTCCTAGCTGTGCAGCAGAAGGAGATCACACAGAGCCCATCCACCTCCACCATCACCCTGGTGACCAGCACCCAGTCGTCGCCTCTAGTCACCAGCTCGGGGGCCACGAGCACCCTCGCGTCCTCAGTCAGCGCAGACCTGCCCATCGCCACTGCCTCCGCTGATGTTGCTGCGGACATTGCCAAGTACACTAGCAAAGTGAGTGCCCATGGCACCTGGGGGATGGGGGGGCATGTCAGAGGACCAGCTTCCGGATGGGAGCCTGGAGAGTCACGACCTTGCAGGCTTTACGGGGTGTTTTGGAGGGAAGACCCTGTTTGAAGTGAAGATCTCCAAGCCCAGATTCTTCCACTTGGCTCTAAAGTTGGACCTAAGCAGAGAAATCTAGAATGGGCTGCATCTTGTTCTGAGGGCTTAGATTCTAAAGTTAGTACAGAGCAGGAAAATGACACAGCGGCAGAATCACCCTGAGGAGCTCACGCCACTCGTGAAGACAGTTTCCCTAAGCGCTGGGACAGGTTAGTGTTCCATCAGTTGATAACAGACCAAGGAGTTGGTTTATGATTCAAAAGCCATGTGGAATGAAGTGACACGAGTCTTAGGCAGGAGGTATGTAAGGTATGATACCCACACCAGGTTGGACTAGGGAGGGGTGGATTCCCTCCCGACTCACCCGCCCCCTGAGTTCACTGCTGGGTGTTCGCTCAGCGCAGACTCTTCCTCTTCATTTGCCAGGTGCTTCTTTGCTCGTTGAATTCAGGCAAATACAACCAGGAGCTGTTCTCAAGGTCACATGAGGTTGCTCTGGAGTGACACGCGGGTCCATAGCCACAGACCGCTCGATAGCGGAATAACCACGAGGCCAGGATTTTGTATGTTTTGCTTACCTCCAGGGCCTAGAACGGTGCCTGGCTCACAGTAGGTGTTCCTGCAGGGTTGTTAAATGAATGCATGCTGGTGCCTAACTTCTCTGTGTTGGGCTTATTACCGTGAAGGGCTATTAATAGTAGTTAATGAGGAATAAGCTAGGCAGAGTGTTTAGTATGTCACTAAGTAGGCAGTAATAATAATTTACTCTTCACTAAGGAGTAAGTGATTAGTTAGTTACTAATGAGTACACTATTCAGGTTTATAGAGAGCATGGGTGACCATTACTGAGGATCGCTGTTTCTAGAATTCTTGAAGTGCCATGATAAAGACTTGCTTTATTATATTGTGTTAAAGGTGGACTCTCCTTTAGTTCTGGATGACCAGTGACATTTATAATTTTATATACCAGTGTGTTTTTGTTGGTCATTTTCTTCCTATTCCTTCCATTGAGATGTGTCCAGTATCCTTATACAACAAATGAGCACAAAACATAGCAACTTAAACCAGTTCCCGTTTCTCCTCACAGTTTCTGGGGTCAGGACTCTGGGCAGGGCTCAACTAGGTCCTCTGCTTTAGGGCCCCTGGCAGGTTCCTCTCAAGGTGTTTGCTAGGGTTGAGGTTTCATCCGAAGGCTCGACCAGGAAAGGATCCATTTCCAAGTTGACTTAGGTGGTTGTGAGCAGGATTTACTTCCTCAACAGCCGTCGGGCTGAGGGTCTCAGGTCCAGGCTGGCTCTTGGCCAGAGGCCGTCGTCAGTTCGTGCCATGTGGGCCTTCATACTTGGCAGTTTGCTTCCTCAAAGCCAGTGATAGAGAAAACCTGTTAGCAGGATGGAAGTCAGTCTTCTGTAACCTGATCTCAGAAGTGACAGCCTCTGTTACCTTTGTCATATTGCATTGGTTAGAAGGTCACTAGGCCAGCTCACACTGGAAGGGAGGGGGTTACACAGGGTCACAAACGCCAGAGCACCTGGGATCATTGAGAGCCATCTGTCTTTCACACTAGGTAAGATGGTCCAAGTACTAGATAGTGTTTGCATGGTGTTGCTCTGGCTCGAAACCTGCTGTAAGTGTTATGCTTATATGTTATTTACTTAGCTTTCATAATAAATTGATGAGGTAGATACTGGTATCATCCTTGTTTTATAGATGAGAAAACTGAGGCTCAGTGGGGTTACACAGTCTGAATGGTTGAGCTGGGATTTGAATAGTAGCAGCCAGGATCTTAAAGAGTGGCTTTGAGCCAGTTTGTGAATACCTGTGAAGCCTACTGACCACAGATGTCCAGTGTCCATGAACTGATTGTTCTTGCACGTGCCTTTTTCAACAACCCTATCTGACCCTACCCCCAACCCCCCTGTCTACGGAGAGAATCAGTACCAGTCTTGGGGATAACTTTGTCTCTTATGTAAATTTTTTTTTTTTAAACATTTTTTTATTTTTGAGACAGAGAGACAGAGCATGAACGGGGGAGGGGCAGAGAGAGAGGGAGACACAGAATCGGAAGCAGGCTCCAGGCTCTGAGCTGTCAGCACAGAGCCCGACACGGAGCTTGAACCCATGAACCGTGAGATCATGACCTGAGCCGAAGTCGGACGCTTAACCGACCGAACCACCCAGGCGCCCCAACTTTGGCTCTAATTTAGTATGTTTGTCCTCCTTTTGAATTAAATGCATGAATTGTTATAGAGTCCCTGAGTGTCAGAAGAGGAAGGATTCAAGGGGCGATGATCTATTGCCATTCTTAAGATTTTAGTCTTCCCTGTCCACCTACTGGTAGATATTGATTTAATGTTTTTATTTAAATTTAATATAGTTTTCTTTAAATTGACCGAAAGAGTGAAACCAAAATTGGGTCTACCATTCTCAGATAACCATTCCCTGTCAAGGCTTGAAGCCTAAGTTTGTTTTCCTTTGGTTAAAAGGAGAGATTGTCACCAAAGTGTTTGGTGCATAGTGGCACCATACTGAGACTTTGTTCCTCATGTGGTATGCAGGTTTACGGAGGAATGGAAAAGGAGTGATCTTTTTCATTCCTGATTTCAGAAGGTGTCTGGTGTGCCTAAATGGTCTCTTGTTCTGCTAAGTTTAGCCTTACCAGCACCTTCCATTGATTGGGTCCAACTTGCCTAATTGACAGATGAGGAAACTGAGGCCTGCTGAGTGGGCCTGGCGGGTGGTTTGCACTGAGCTGGTTTTCTGAGCTCCTGCAGCTGTCTTTATTTCTTGGGCTTCCCCTTTGCTCTTACCACAAAATTGAGGAATGAACTTCGTGGTAGACATTTTCTTCGCAGTTAAGAAAATGAGCACGGTGACATATTTTTGGAGCTGATGAACTTTCCTGCCTCCGAGGTGACCCAGAGTTGAACACCCAGACCTGTGTGTGTTGGCAGAAGGATGCTCTTTTATTAATGCTGAGCCCTTTGCTATATTTGGAAGAAAGAGTGAAAATCCGTCCACAGATCCATGATTTCTTTAAAATGGAATGTAACCATTGCATTAGGAATGTATTGAATTTCATCCACTTTCTAAAGTTTTCTTGTAAAGCAATTTAGCCTTAATATTTTAAATTGACATGGTTGGTGCAGCGGGGCGGGGAGGCCCATACAGGACGACTGGGGAGCGCGAAGTGTTTTTCCTGGCCGTGTCCATGTGTGGCCCCCAAAACAAGTGAGGAGTAGAAATCCCAACGGTGACTGTATTCGTTTTCCTCCCATTTTGGGGTGAATTGGGGGTTATTATTTTAGAGTTTGGCACTTTATTAATTACAGCACATGTGGATTTTTTTTTTCCCCTGTAAAAATAAGATGAACAGGTATTTCTTTCTGAATACCTGCCCTGTGGCAGATACTGAACCATTGTCTCCACATGGGTTTTTCACCTAATCTTTGTGCACACCCTACACGGGCCCACTGTCCTTACCCTTGTTTTCTACATGGGGGAACCGAGGCTCAGAGAGTGGGTGGTGGTGGGAAGAGATCTCGGGCATCAGATACGAGGGTGGTTTTTGTCATGCCTTCTTGTTGGATTGGAGCAAATTGCAAAACACAGTGGAGACTTTGCTGCAGCCAGGACAGGCCCCGAGGCCTGCTTTGGTCTCCTGTCCTCTCCTCTTTGTCCTGTGACCGCTGGAGGGGCGGGGAATCAGCCAGCAAGTGATAGGCAGGAGAAAAATCATCCTGCAGACACATTCAGTCAGCAGGGAACTAGGTGCCTGCCACGTGGACCTGAGCTGGTGTCACAAACTCGCTGATGCCTTCAGGGCTCAGAGAGTTAAAGAAAAGGAAGATGGCACACTGGACAGGCAATGGGAGGGAGCCCTGACCAAAGTCCTTCAAATACCGAACCAGCTATCGCCACACAGTGGGCTGGATTAATTCGTCCATAAAAACGAAGGACTGATCCAGTCTGTGACCCAGACAGATCTCGAAACCTCTGCACTAAGTGGAAGAAGGCGGTCACCAAAGACCATGTGTTGTGTGACTCCATAGATAGAAAATATCTAGATGAAGCACATCCATCCGTGTAGAAAGCAGATCAGTGGTTGTCAGGGGGTGGGGGGCGATGGGGACCTTTGGGGGGTGAAAGCTAAGGGGTATCCGAGTTCTTTTTGGGGTAATGGACTGTGGGGATGGATGTACAACTGTGAATCTATTAAAGGTCATGGATTTGTGCACTGTAAATGGGTCCATTGGTAGATGAATGAGATCTCAATAAGACTTTTTTTTTTTTTAAGGGGAAGGAATTTAGAAACAACAGTCACAAAAGGAAACAATTCCTCCCTGAACCCATAGTGCTGGCCAAAGCAAACAGGCCTGGGGCCCAAATTCAGCCTCTCCAGATTAGCCTGTGGGCTACAGAAACTAGCTTTGTGTATTCCTACCCTGGATTATACCTGAGTTTCTCGACCTTGGCACCAGTGACATTTTGGGTTGGATAATTCTTTGTTGTGGGGGCTGTTCTGTCTATATAGCGTATGTAGCTCATCCTTGGCCTGCACCCACCAGATGCCAATAGTCTGCTTCCCCAACCCCCCCCCCCCCCCCCCATCAGTCATGACAACCACAAGTGCCAAATGTCCTGTGAGGGACAGAATTGCCCCCTGTTGAGAACAACTGCTTTGTATTGGGTAGGTTTTAGATGTATTTCATCTAGGAAAACCTCAGGGAAGCGATCACCTGAATTGTTTCTGTTTTTATCTTTCAGATGATGGATGCAATAAAAGGAACGATGACAGAAATCTACAACGATCTTTCTAAAAACACTACTGGGAGCACAATAGCCGAGGTCAGAGATGACACATTCCTTATTTGCTAAGAATGTTATACGGGCTGCTGTAAAATGGTGCCAGGAAGCAGCTTCTCCGGAAGTCCCTCCAGGGCGCTCTGCTGATTGTGTTTGTTGGGAAGGGCGTGTCTTTACTTAGTCACAAGGCTGGCTCTGTGGTGAGGATACACACAGCTTTGTGTGATCGGTTCACTTCTAGTCAAACGGCCAATACTGGAGCCTGAGTTAACCCCCTAGTGAAACCTGAGATTAATCAGTTCCTTTGGCCCCCATGTATAATTGTCTCCTGGCTCTCTGTAAGTTTGGACATTTTTATACAAGGGATCCTTGTTGTCTTAGGATTTGCATACTGAAAGCCTCCACAATTGTGTGGTTGCCTAGGGAATAAAGCGGTTAAAACATGAAAATGTCCACTTAGGAAGTGACCATTTGTGAAAATAGATCTCTTTGAACTGACTTCTTAGGCTAGGCTAATTCATTGTAAGCCAGGTGCGGAAGGGTCACCAGGTGAAATGACAAGTGAAGGAACTTCTTGAGGTCATCGTAAGTGATGTTGGAGACAGGGAAATTCCATGCAAGCCACTGACCTGTGAGGGCCGGCACTCAGGAGAAGAGAAAATCTCCCCCAGGAAGGTGTCCTAATAGGCTTTCGGCAGAGAACAGTGTGCATATAAAGCTTTGAGAGAGGTCCGGAAGGAAATCAGTGAGTTCCTGGGATATTTTGCTCATGTGACCATCTCTATGATGAGACCAAGGATTGGTATGTGGTTGAAAACACAGATCCGTAATGTCTCACTTGAAACCTTGGGGTCCAGATGTGTGCCAGAATTTTTCAGAATTTGAAAAGGTAATATGCAGCTACCCGCCCCAAACAGTACAACATGTCTGCTGTGAAATATGCTCGTTCACACAAATTAGGGTTTCTCCACCTCGGCACTTCTGACATTTGTGCCAGATGATTCTCTGTTATGGGGGCTGTCTTGTCCATCGTAGGGTGCTTGGCAGGTCCCTGGCTTCTACCCTATTGGCAGTAGCACCCCTCCATTGTGACAGCCTCAGAAGTCTGCAGTGTCCTGGAGGGAGCGGGGAGGACAAAGTCACCGTGGTGGAGAGCCACTGTGGTTATCAAACACTGTAAATAGGGCCCATGTTCAGGCGGGGTTTATTTTTCCCCTCCAAATGAATTTAACTCCTCCCTCCAAAATTACCCTTTGGTTTCCAGAGATGTTAGGCTTTGGAGTTTCAGGTGAATAACTATAGATTCCATCTACAATGTTAGGTAAGAGGGGCGCCTGGGTGGCTCGGTCGGTTGAGCAGCCGACGTCGGCTCAGGTCATGATCTCACAGTCCGTGTGTTCGAGCCCCGCGTCGGGCTCTGTGCTGACAGCTCAGAGCCTGGGCCCTGTTTCAGATTCTGTGTCTCCCTCTCTGCCCCTCCCCTGTTCATGCTCTGTCTCTCTCTGTCTCAAAAATAAATAAACGTTAAAAAAAAAAAAATGTTAGGTAAGAGATCAAACACAGCTAACATTATTTGCTTTAGTTTCACTTTTTTAAGACCAGATTTCTTTTTTTTTTTTAATTTTATTTTTTATTTTTTAAAATTTACATCCAGATTAGTTAGCACATAGTGCAACAATGATTTCAGGAGTAGATTCCTTAGTGCCCCTGACCCATTCAGCCCATCCCCCCTCCCACAACCCCTCCAGTAACCCTCAGTTTGTTCTCCATATTTATGAGTCTCTTCTGTTTTGTCCCCTGCCCTGTTTTTATATTATTTTTGTTTCCCTTCCCTTACGCTCATCTGTTTTGTCTCTTAAAGTCCTCATATGAGGGAAGTCATATGATAATCGCCTCTCTCTTACTAATTTCGCTTAGCATAATACCCTCCAGTTCTATCCACGTACTTGCAAATGGCAAGATTTCATTCTTTTTGGTTGCTGAGTAATACTCCATTGTGTGTGTGTGTGTGTGTGTGTGTGTGTGTGTGTGTGTGTGTGTGTGTACACACCGCATCCTCTTTATCCATTCATCCATCGATAGACATTTGGGCTCTTTCCATCCTTTGGCTATTGTCGATAGTGCTGCTATAAACATGGGGGTGCATGTGTCCCTTCAAAACAGCACACCTGTATCCCATGGATAAATGCCTAGTAGTACAATTGCTGGGTCGTAGGGTAGTTCTATTTTTAGTTTTTTCTAATTTTTTTTTTTTAAACATTTATTTTTGAGACAGAGAGAGACAGAGCATGAACGGGGGAGGGGCAGAGAGAGAGGGAGACACAGAATCGGAAGCAGGCTCCAGGCTCTGAGCCATCAGCCCAGAGCCTGACGCGGGGCTCGAACCCACGGACCGCAAGATCATGACCTGAGCTGAAGTCGGACGTTTAACCGACTGAGCCGCCCAGGCGCCCCTCTATTTTTAGTTTTTTGAGGAACCTCCATACTGTTTTCCAGAGTCGCTGCACCAGCTTGCATTCCCAAGGACCAAAGTTCTAATCAAGCCTTTCATTTATTTGTTATTATTATTTTTTTTATTTATTATGAAAATCTGTTCCTTGTTTTTACTTTATTCATTCATTCGTTTTTAAAGTAAACTCTGTGCTCAACATGGGACTTGAACTTACAACCCAAGATCAAAAGTTGGATGCTCTAGCAACTAAGCCAGCCAGGCACCCTCCTCCCGCCTTGTTTTTACTTTAAGTGGCTTTTTCTGGAGCCGGGATTTCTTGGAAAAGACAGACAACTTCTATAGTTGACCCTTGAAAAGCGGGTTTGAACTGTGTTTGTCCATTTTATGTGGAGTTTTTATATAGTATAGTAGTGTAAAATGCATTTTCTCTACCTTGTGATTTTCTTAACATTTTCTTTTCTCGAACTTACCTAATCGTAAGAATCCATTGTCTAATACACACATCTGTGTTCAGCTGTTAATGTTTTTGGGGAAGGCTTCCTGGTCAACAGTAGGCTGTTAAGTTTTTGGAGAGTCCAAGGTTACATGTAGATTTTTTGACGGCATGGCCTGTGGGTGCCCCGGCTCCCACTCCCACGTTGTTCAAGGGTCAGCTGCATTTCGTTTTCGGAAGCAGAGTTCCTCTTGAATTTGGGATAACCCACTGGTGCCCACCTCTCTGGACTGCAGCGTCCAGCTGCTTACGCCTCACTTGACCGCGTGGCGTTGACTCTTCCAGCTGGTGAGCCCTGTCGGTGAACGCCATCCAGACCCGCCTTCTAAGAGTCTTACTCTCCCTCATTCCAGATTCGCAGGCTGAGGATCGAGATCGAGAAGCTGCAGTGGCTGCACCAACAGGAGCTCTCGGAAATGAAGCACAACTTGGGTAAGTCCTGGTGAACTGGCCTGCGCCGAGGGCGCTTTTGGGTGTGAACTTCTCCGCAGCTCTGGAGGCAGGTGCCGGCGTGAATGGAGTCAAAAGTAGGCTTGGGGATGTGATGTCCCGCTGCTGGGGAGACCACAGAATCCTGGAGAGTCTAACCAGTGGGCACGAGGTGTAAGAGCAGGTGTTGTGGGGGTGGGTTCCTTCTTCTTTTCTTTTCAAAATAACCAACATCAGTAGTAGGAGTAGCAGCAGCAACAGCCGTAGCTGTTCCTGTTTACTGAGCTCTGACTCAGCAACCGTTTTAAGTACTTTGCCACGGATCCAAATTCTCATGGAAACCCTTCTGGTGAAGAGCTCTGTTATTCCCGTTTTTAGGTAAAAGCAAGTGGGGCACAGACATGTTGAGGAAGTTGCTCAGAGTTACACAGCTGCGATTCGGGCGTGGGCACTCTGGGTCCAGACCTTCCCTCCGAACCATGGAATATTGGGCATTTTCACAGATTCTCAAACACTTGGTGTGTGGCCCGCACTGTGGAGAAACATACTTTGCTGGTTGGTGCAGACTGAGTGCTGTTTCGGCCTATCGTTGTGTGTCCCTGTTGTGAAAGGCTTTCCCCCCAAAGGTAGAGCACTTCCCTTGAGACCCTCATGTAGTGTCAACCTCAGAGCCAGAATGCTGGAGGCCATCGTGTCTCCCTCGTCACGGGGGCAGGCCCAGGTGTGCCCCCTGTCACAGGTGACACACGTTGAAATCGTGTATCGCAAACTTACCTTAGGAGGCCGCCCTTGGGAGGAGGGAGCCCTCTGCTTCTCTGCTTGTTGCCACGCAGGAAGTTTATTCGGTTCTTGTGGCTGCTTGTTACTTTTATGCAGGATCTCTCCATTAAAAAAAAATTTTTTTTTTTTACATTTATTTATTTTTGAGAGACAGAGAGAGACAGAGCACAAGTGGGGGAATGGCAGAGAGAGAGGGAGACCCAGAATCCGAAACGGGCTCCAGGCTCCGAGCTGTCAGCACAGAGCCCGACTTTCGGGGCTCAAACTCACAAACCGTGAGATCATGACCTGAGCCGAAGTCAGACGCTCAACCCACTGAGCCGCCCAGACACCCCAGAATCGCTCCATTTTTAAATAATTAGCTGCATGTTTGGGGAAAAAAAAAAAAAAAAAAAGTACCTGCGGGCAGGCCAGAACGTGCCCATGGTCTGCAGGCTTCTAGTTAAAGGGACAGAAAGCTAGTGTCTAACACGAGTGCAAGGGGGTAATTTTCTTTTCCTGGTGTTTTTTTTAGACGTGTGCATGTGTGCTTGTTGTTTTGTTTTTGTTTGTAATTTTCAGTAAGAGAATCTTAACGAATTTTAGCGGGATCATTTACTTTTCTTTTGGTGTGCAGGCCACCCCCGCCCCGGGGTGAATGGCATGGGAACCTTCCTATCTGAAGTGAAATTAGCGAAGCCTCAGCGGACTGAGCACTTTGGTGGTTGATCGGTCAGAGCGAGTCACAACGCCCTGTCTGGTAGATTTACTCCATGGCCACTGAGCTCACGGAATAGAAAGTGTGTCTGAGCTCTAGTGCCAGCTGTGCCCTTATTGGCTGTATGCCTCAGTTTCCTCATCTATGAAAGGGATTTTTTTTTTTAAAGCTTATTTATTTATTTTGGAGAGAGAGAAGGGGGCGGGGGGCAGGGGTGAGGAATCCCAAGCAGGGATCCCCACATGGGGCTCGAACTCAGGAACCATGCGATCATGACCTGAGTGGCCAGCAAGAGTCCGACACTTGGCTGACTGAGCCGCCTGGGCGGCCCCCGAAACGAACGGTCTGGTTAGAGCTGGTCTCCCAGGATTAGTATGAAGGTGAAGTGAGTTGATCCAGGGTGCAACACGAGGTGCCTTGTAGTATTTGGTTGCTAGAAAAGTCCGTGCTGGTGACAAAACTCAGAGTGGGCTTCGTGGAAATTGGGTCACGGGTTTATTCGACGACTTCCCCCAGGATCCCCGTGGGGCTCCGGCTCCCTGCGTGCTAGGCGGCTGGCGTTCTCTCTCCCCGCGCAGCTCTGTCTGATCACGTGACGAATGCTCGCTTTACAGATGCAGATATTGGGGCTCGGCGAGGCTAGGTTACTCGCCTGGGGGGCGGGGGGGGGGGCGCACAGCTGAGCCCCCTCCGAGCCAGGACCCGCACCCGTGTCTGTTGGAATCCCCGTCCTGGACTCCCTTTCCGATCTGGTATGAAAGTCTCCAAGCCCCGGGCGGGGGGTGGGGGGACTAGTGATGCAGCCGATGTCCTCTCCCCTCGCCTGGCAGAGCTGACCATGGCGGAGATGCGGCAGAGCCTGGAGCAGGAGCGGGACCGGCTCATCGCCGAGGTGAAGAAGCAGCTGGAGCTAGAGAAGCAGCAGGCGGTGGACGAGACCAAGAAGAAGCAGTGGTGTGCCAACTGCAAGAAGGAGGCCATCTTCTACTGCTGTTGGAACACCAGCTACTGCGACTACCCCTGCCAGCAGGCCCACTGGCCCGAGCACATGAAGTCCTGTACGCAGTCAGGTACGGCCACTCGGGGCCTGCCCTGGCGGGTCTCGCGGGACGACCGTGACCGTCACGCACGAGCGGGCAGCGTGCACGCGCCCGGCAGACGCTCGAGGCACGGCTGTTGTGAACGTGGGGCCTCGTTCTGTTACTTGCCGGACTGTCGTTTCATGTGGCAGTGGTTCTCGGTGCGGTGATTTTGGTCCCCACCCCGAGACACCGGCAGTGACCACAGACGTGTGTGGTCCTCCTAACCGAGGGGCGGGCCGCCGGCCTCCGGAGGGCAGAGGCCAGGGATGCTGCTGCCGAACCCCGCCCGCGCGGTGCGCCAAACGGGCCCCCCTCCCGCCCCCGTGGGGAAGAATGATCTGGCCCTAAATGTCAGTCGTACTGATACTGAGAAATCCTGCTCTTTAATTATTTTTTTTAAGTTGGTTTATTTCGAGAGAGAGAATATGTTTGCGGGCACGAGCGGTGGAGGGGCAGAGAGAGAGAGACTCCCAAGCAGGTTTCGTGCGGTCAACACAGAGCCCGACTCACGGCTCGTCCGACGCCTCGCGAGATCATGACCTGAGCCGAGATCATGACCTGAGCCGAAATCAAGAGTTTTTACAGTTAGTTTGTATTTCTGACAAACAGTATTAGCTTTATTAGTTTATTACTTTCCATTTTGAAGAATTTAATTTAAAATTACATAAATAGGGGCACCTGGGTGGCTCAGGCAGTTAAGTGTCCGATATCAGCTCAGGTCATGATCTCACTGTTCACAGGATGGAGCCCTGCGTCAGTGTCTGTGCTGACAGCTCGGAGCCTGGAGCCTGCTTCAGATTCTGTGTCTCCCTCTCTCTGCCGCTCCCCTGCTCACTCTCTGTCTCACTCTCTCTCTCTCAAAAATAAGTAAAACGTTAAAAAAAAAAATACATGAATAATATGACAAGGCATTGTGTCTTTCACACTGGCAAAAATTGGAAGGTGATAGGTGACCACGATTGAGAAGCACTCCAGCGGCCAGGAGTTGGCAAATGCTTTCTGTGAAGGTTCAGAGGATAAATATTTTACGATTTGTTGAAGCTGCTCTACTGTACTGATTTAGGGAGAGGACAATCATAGACAAGGTGTAAGTGGTGGGCGAGGCTTTGTTCCAGTAAAACTTTATTCACAAAAACAGGTAGCACTGGTTTGCCAGCTCTCGCTCTAGAGAGATCTTGTGTATTTCATTATTTTAAAAAGGCAGTATTGAACTGTACGTTGTTGGGTCCTTTGTCCTTTAGGGAGATGTCTTCCTAATGGCTACTTTAAATCTCTTCTAGCGGTAGAGTTAAATTCTCCTATGTTCTGTAATGTGTCTGATGACCCGTTGTTGTTGTTATGACAAGATGGCCAAAATGTCCTTCAGTTTTCCTTTCTTTGTGGCATCATAATGTCCGTCCTTCTGAAATTCCTCTCAAATGCTCTTTTTCAGTTTGTCCAAGCTCCTACCATCTCCAGAGACTGTCTTTGCCATCGTGTCGTTTTTCACATGGGTTTCCCAGCCCTGCCTCGGAAGGAAGGAAGTCTACGGGGATAAAATCGATCTAAAATTCGAAATTGTGAAATGAGTAATTCTCGATCCCCGATTCCAGGCTGGCTCTGCTGATGGGCTTCATTTGTTCTCTCGCCATGCTTTTGGGTCTGGGATGACTTAACAAAACTTGAATTAAAGAACTACTAAAAATTCACATATTTTCACACAATGTCTGGAATTTCAGCTTCTGGAAAACTTTGGAGTCCTGGCCACGTTGGGCCTGTTCTCCTGGGTGGGGCTGAGCAGAGGTGCCTCTGTTACAGACAGCGGTCGGGTCAGAGTTGTTCCGAGCGATGGCGTGGCCTCGTGCGGTGCGCGGCTTCCTGTGGTTCTGGAAGCCGTGGCCCTCAGCTTATACGTGGCTTCTCTCTTCCGTTCCCCCCCAGCTACTGCTCCTCAGCAGGAAGCAGACGCCGAGGTAAACACAGAAACACTAAACAAGTCTTCTGGCACACAGGCGGCCCCTACGGATGCCGCCAGCACCTCGAAAGACAAGGAGCCTTCCACGGAGAAAAGCAAGGACAGCGGCTCGGTGAGTAAGCTGCTCGCCTTTGGCCAGTGACACCAACACTCAGGGCCAGGTGGCGTCTCAGGACCTGTCCCCATGCCTGTCTCCTCTGCAAGTCCCATGTTGTGGGAGGTCTGTCTTCGAGGTGGGGCAGTCAGACTGCTGGTGGGGGTGACAGGCTTAGCAGGCCTCCTTTTTACCAGTGGGCATGCGGGCAGGGACAGAGCGACGCGGAGCCCGAGTTGACATTCATGTGATCCGGCAGCTGCTCTCTGGGGACTCTCAAAGCTTATCACAGTGTTGTCCAGTAGAACCTTCTGTGATGATGGGAGTGTTCTGTGTCTGCTCTGCCCAGTATGGTATCCACTAGCCACACGTGGCTGTTGAGCCCTTGGAGGGTTGGTGTGAGCAGAGACTCTCGCACTTTTGACATTTTATTTAATTAATTCAAATACAAGCAGTCACACGGTGCTAGTAGCCGCCATATTGGCCAGGAAAGGTCGCACCCCCTACTTCCCAGTGTGTGGCATATGCAACATGGGTCGTCTGCAGAAGGTATTTTCGGTGGCACATTGATCATGTTTTACATGCGTAGTCATCATGTATTTATTTCAGTGTGTCTTAGGAGAAGAATTAAGTTCTTATGCCATCAAAACCCTTTGATTTCATTGACAGTATAGCCTGGTAAGAGGTTAATGTGAAATGAAAGCGAGCTGACATAGTTTTGAAGTAATATACCTCCTTTTTGGATGTGGCACAAATCTGGACGGTAGGTAGGTCAGTGAAGGAAGTTGAGGACACAGTGAATGTTCTAGAAGCTAAGGCTGTAGAGTTGAGTAAGGGCGCACCCCATTGCTGTGTTCCACCCTCTTCATTCTGGGAGACAGAGCACAGGTGTAGGGCCACCCCAGCTGACCTGGCCTCCCCTGCCTAAGCATACCAGGCAGAGGGCACAAAGGTGCCTTGGGGGCAGTGATGAGCACCCCCATGGATCCCTGGGCTTCCCTGGGGGGCTACATTGGCCCCCGTGCCTTGTGTCCATCTCTCTCTTTTTGTATTTTTAGACCCTCGACCTTTCTGGCTCCAGGGAGACGCCCTCCTCCATTCTCTTAGGCTCCAACCAAGGCTCTGGTATGTTGCCCCCTGGTGGGTGAACGGTGCTCTCACATTCCTCACGGGCAGAGGGGAAGCCATTTTCTCAGGGAGATCTTTAAGGGTTTATGGCAGTGGTTTTCCAACCACTGTGGATCCTTAGGGATCTTTGGGGGTGCCCCGGGCAGGTCATTGTGGGGGGGGGCGAGGGAGTGGCTGGGCAAGGTAGCTTTCAGGCACCCTCCAAACTGATCAGTATTTACCTCCATTTGTTTTATTTATGGGGGTCCCACATAAAAGAGGGTTCTATTTGCTGACCTGGGGTGGGGTAGAGGTGTGCATGTAGTTCGGGCAGTTCTTCTGCCCTCGGGGAAATGACCACAGTAAATTAAACCATCTGGAACTCTGTTCCTGAGGTCCCAGCATCCGCAGTTAGTGGATGAGGGCACTTGAGCCTTTAGGGAAAAGAAACTTTTTAGGTGGATGATGTTTCTGTAGAAACCTTTCTTCTTGGGGAATAACCCAGTAGGCTGTTTTGGGCTGTTTTCTGAGACTGAAATTTTTAGTTTTTCCTCTTACGTGGGGTTTGAGCTACCCTGTGTTCTCGCCCAAAGGGTCATTTTCCTGCATCCTTCCGAGTTTTGGGTGATTCCAGAGGGTTCAAAGAGGGTGCCCCCGTTGAGGACAATTTGCTTACTTGAAGGTCCCTTAGTTCCAGGATCTTTTTCTCCTTTGGATGATTCCCTTAAGCTGAAAGCCGAAAATTTTATTTCCTCTTGTATTAAGTGCGCCAAGGAAGAAGTTGATATCCTTTGTTTGCATAGGTGGGGACGGTTTCCCCAGGGGGCTGGAGACTGGGATTCAGATGGAGGGCGGGGCTAAGAGGGAGTAGCAGGAGCTGACTTGAGGGAGAATGAGAACTTGGCATTAAATACGATTGAACCGCCTATTGAAAACCTACCTCTCCCTTGCCTTCAGTCCCCTGACTAACTCTCTGAGAACAGTTCAGTTTAGCGCTAAGATGCCTTGCACATCTCTTTGATATTTTCTAGTTTCTCCTTTTCGCAAAGACTTACCTGGACCTTAAGACTACGGTTTGGTTTTCATTATGTGTATTTGTAGAGCTGCCCTCTATCTGTGGTGAGGATTTTGGATTTTCTGCCCGCGATCTAGGTAGCAATATACAATTCCTTTCTTATTGAAGTTTAAAATGAGTTTAGAGTAAAAACCTGGAATACACAGGCTGTAGGAGGGTTGTGGACGGGTCAGAATTGCCCAGGTGGTGTGAGCGAGGCCCAGGGTAGGGGGAACATGGCTTCCGACAGGGGGCGCTGTTGAGGTTTTGAGCAGCGAGGTGGGATAAGCACGGAGCTGGGAACTTTGGAGGGCGGCGTGCAGTATGGAATCTGTCTCATCCAGGGGGAGTGCAGACGGGACGCTGGCTGGGAGATCTGCCCTATTGCACTTCTCGGTGACGAGGTATTCCCTAGTCCAGGGGCAGGTGTTGGTGACTTGGTACTGGTTGGGTGGAGACAGAGAAAATAATCTTGGAGGAGTCCCTCGGTGACAGGATGGGGGGGCGGGGACAGGGAGGGGGCGGGATCGGGGAAGGGAGGGAGGGCAAGATCCTGAATTCCCGTTTTAGGTTCTTGGAGGATGCGTGGCGCTAGGCTTTTCGCAGAGGGTTGGAGGCGTGTGAGAGTTTGTTGAGTGTCTCCGGGACTACGTCCTGTGCTAGGGCTGAGGATTTAGGGGTGAACAAGGCAGACAACTCCTGTCTTCTGGAGCTTTTTTTTTTTTTTTTTTTTAAATTTTTTTTAACGTTTATTTATTTTTGAGACAGAGAGAGACAGAGCATGAACGGGGGAGGGTCAGAAAGAGAGGGAGTCACAGCATCCGAAACAGGCTCCAGGCTCTGAGCGGTCAGCACAGAGCCCGACACGGGGCTCGAACTCAGGGACCACGAGATCATGACCTGAGCCGAAGTCGGACGCTCAACCGACTGAGCCACCCAGGCACCCCTGTCTTCTGGAGCTTTAAGGGAAGTCAGAAGAGCATTTAATGGGTGCTTAGGAGAAGAGCATGAAGCGGTTGGACACTTCATTGTGTTTATTCCCAACTTCGGTGAGAGAAGTTACTGTTCCCATTATGCAGACGAGGACGTTGAGGCCCAGAGAAGTTAACGTACGTGCACAAGTAACTCAGTGACTTAACTGCTGGAGCCTGGACTTCAGTCTAGAATTCTCTGACCCCACACGTGCTCTCACCCGCTGCGTTGGGAATACTTAAGTTGACCCCTAGGAAATTGTGAGTCAAAAACGGTTGGCTGTTTTGTGTGGCTCAGCTAATAAGGCACCGATGTCTGGGGAAAGTCAGGGCTGTAGATGTGGCTTCTCCCTGCTGCCCCTGCTTCCAGATCTACTAACTGTTTCCTTTCCTCACCTCCCTGCTTCCCCAGCTTGGTTTCCACGGCTCATCCCAGCAGCACCCTCGCTCATGGAACCCAGTCTCCCACACCTGGTTTTCTCCACATGTCCATTTGGCAAAACCTTGCCTTGCTCAGACCCCAGCCATCTATCTCTTAACTCCCCTGCAGCCAGCATTGGAGCTCAGCCAGAGAAGATCACTTGGGACACACTCATTCCACCACACACGCTGATCTTGACCGCTGACCTCAGAAGCACACATTTCCATCTGCCTGGTCATCTTACCAAATTTGTTGCATTTCAGCCTCTGTTTGCACTCTCCACAAGGGCAGCTTCCGCAGTTCTCGGTTTCAAACCTCCCAGCCCGTCCCTCTAATGTCACTGACAGCACATGGCATTGCCTGTTCCTTCCGGGGAGCACAGCCAGGCCCTGCCTCCCCTTCCAGCACCCAGGCCTCCTTCACGCCTTCCTCCAGCCTCGCTGGCCTTTCCATATCCAGCCTCTGTCCTAGCCAGATGTCGTGTTCAGCTGCTTCCTTCCCTAGGCATTTAAATATCCTCCTGTGCTTCCAGCTTCTTTCCTTGACACCCTGCATCTGCCCCTAGAGCGGTGCTCTCCCCTAGAACATTCTGCAGTGATGGCGTGGTTCTGTATCCGCCCTGTTCCCTGTGGTAGCCGCCTGCACACATGGCTGTCGGACCCTTGAACTGTGGCTGACGTAACTGAGGAATAGAATTTAGCATTTTATATTACTTTATTTAAATAGCATCGCGGAGCTAGTGGCCACCATATTGAACCAACGGCACGGCCTCCAGGCTGCCTTGCCTCCTTCCCCAGCCCAGGCAGACGTGTCCGTAAGACTCGTTCGGTCCGGTCACCACTGAGCCCTAAGCCCCGAATAACCGCGGACCTTTTAAATTCGAAATGGTGTTTTGAGACCTTGTCTCGCAAAGAGATAAGGTTAGAATCCCAGGGCGTCCTCAGCAGGAGGGACCTTCTCTAAGGGTCTTGGCGAAAGGAAGAGGTGCATCCGGGACCGCACTCAGGAGGCGTCCGTGTTTCGGACTCGGGACGAGGCGGGACGGAAGGCATATTAGCCGAGGGGGAGCACCATGGTGCTCCCTGTCAGAAACTGGAGGAGAGGGAGTGTTTTCCAGGAAGTGTTGCCGCAACAGCCCAGAGTGTGAGCAGGAGGGAGACCGAGGTGCCCGGGGCCCAGTCAGGATGGTGTCCTCTGTCTTCCCCCTTCCTCTGTTTCTCACCCAAGCCGGTAGTTGTGTCAGAGCAGAAACGCTGACTCGTTCGCTGTCCTCTTCGAACTCCTCGTACGTCTAACTTCCGCCAGCTCTTCATGTTGGTGACCGTGCAGATGAAACCTTGTGGAGGAAGGAGGGCTTTGGACACACCGGGGTTCTCCGTGCCTACTGGTGCCAGGAGGGTGTGGTGAGGAGTCTGGGGGCGGGAGAAAGGTTCCGTGGGGGTACGTGCCTCCTTGCTATTTGCTTGTCTTTTAAGATTTTAGGGGCGCCTGGGTGGCTCAGTTGGGTAAGCATCTGACTCCATTCCTGCTCAGGTCACGATCTCATGGTTTCTGAGTTCAAGCCTCACATCGGGCTCTGTGCTGATAACGTGGAGTCTGCTTGGGATTGTCTCTCTCTCCCTCTCTCTCTTTCTGTGGGCACCCCCCCCCCCAAGTAAATAATAGTTTTAAGATTTCGAAGTAAAACATGCGTATCATAGTACAGAGACAGTTCCTAGGCCCTGTCCCCAGTGATGTCTCTGGTACTTCCCTCCTTCCTTACAAATGACGTATTTCCCTGTTGTCCTATTTCTGGGCGTTAGTTTTAGACCCTGCTTGCTGACTTCTGGTTTATGAAGGTGAGGGTTGGGGTCACTGATGACCGCTCTTCTCCCCTTCCTCCCAAATGATGGATGTCACCATTTCTGTGCTCTGGAGGTTCCATGGGTCAAGGACAACACTCATGCTTTAGTTCTGGATTTGAGCGCTAGCGACAGCGACTGTGGACCCCTCTCTCGGCGGCCCCCCCCCCCCCACCTCGCACCCCCACCCTGACCGTGTTGAGACCGCCCTCTGCTTCGCTGTGACTTCCCTTCCTCGAGGTTGAGAACAGGCACATTCTGACCCTTACCCGCCCCACGCTCGGCAGTGGGCCAAGCCGGAGAACTTCAGTCCGGGTGCCCGCCATCCTGAGCGTGCTGTGCGTTGCCCGGCCCACCGAGTGCCGTGATGACGGTTCCGTTCTGGCACGGCTGTGCTCTCTCCTGGAGTTTCTGTTTCCTTCTCTTGTCATACCTTTCGTGATTTCCCCACCAAGCTCTTCACCGTACCCCTTATTTTATTGAAACTCCTTTCATATCACTAATATCTGGCTCTTCGTTTCCAGACGTTATTTGTTGTGGTCCCATCATCGTGGCTGAGGATCTTGGTCACTCGATACGTCATCTGTAGCCCCTTCCTCCGTCCTCACCGCGGCACCTTCCTTGCCCTCCCCTCCCGGCCTTGTCCTCCGTCAGGCTTGGCGGTAGAGGAGTTTTCATTCCCCCAAAAGAATCCGGATTCCTTGGGTGCTGTTTCCTGCCTTAGTGTGGTTCTCGCACCTCTGGTTTTGCCGGTCGGATTAGGCTGTTGGCAGAGCTGGTGGTTCTGAGAATTGCGTTTCCAACATGCTGAAGAATCTGGCCTACAGAGTTGATTTTGCGCCATCGGGTACCTCGCTTCCCGCCTGTAATGCAGCGCTGCGTCCAGTGACCCCTCCGTTCGTGGTTTAAAAATGCCCATTAGGACAAGAAGCCCTCGTCGCTGTGAGGGCGTCGGGTGGGACAGTGGCGCGGAGAGAGTAGGGCTAACGGTGCCGAGTGCGTAGCGGGTGCCTGGCTTGTGGCGACCTGAGCTCCCTGACGGACACCGAGGCTGCCGGGGCCGCGTCTCTTCAGCCCACGGCAGCTGTGTGGCAAGCAACCCGCCTGCGCCCCGGCCATGCCCCGGCTACCCAGCCCAGAAGGGGAAGTACGGCCCCGCCTCACCGACGCGACCGGGACCCGCGGAAGCCCCGTGTTGTGCGTGCGTGCGTCGTCGTCTTGTTTTCTGCTGTCGTTGTGATCGACGCGTCTCGCTCTGCCCTCCGCGCTTCTCAGCTGGGCCTCTCGTGGCCGCTGGACACCGCGGTAGGAGACGGGAGCCAGAGTGTACGGTGTGCTTCGTGGAAGGGATCAGCCTTGGCCTTGTCCATAGAGGTCCCGATTCTCCCCTGCGGTGATTGGCCGAACCAGCCAGTGCCCCGTGTCCCGTCTGCGTGAGGGCCCACGTCCCGTGGACGGTGGCCGGCCCGGTCCGTGGTGCAGCTGCCGTGCTGAGCTCAGGCCCGGTGTCTGCCTTCACCTGACTGCACCGTTGTGGGATTTTTGTCCTGTTGGACGATGACTGAGCGCACCGCTTCCCAGAGACCTTCCAGAAGAACCATCCGTGTAGGCTTCACGGGTAGGGAAGAACCAGGAAGAGGAGGTGGATTCAGGACTGCCTGCCAGAATACTGCCCCCTTTTGGTCACTGATGCAAATGGCCAAAGAGAAGTCTCCCGAATGAACACATCACCTTGGAGACTTTTCTCTCTCTTTGCCACTTGTCTTCCAAAACAGGAACACGTGACTAAGTGTGCATGTTCCTTGGTACCAGGCGGTAAGAAATGGCATGCCCCGGCTCTGATCTGGTCCCTTTCTCACTCTCATTCTGTCCCCGAGCTTGACCGTTGGCTTCTTTGAATATTACCATCCCACCTCCAGAAATTTAAAAACAAAATTTCATCCCAGCCTCTCTGAACTTGGCAGATGATCCCAGGCTTGATGGGGCCTTGGCATGCTGACGGGTCCCTTGCCATCACCCGTGCTGGCCTGAGCTGAGCTGCGTGGCAGCTTATGGACTCCCTCCTCTGCCTCTTCCTTCACCTGCCTCGGATCTTCTCAGCCACTGTTGAGCTTTTTGTGGTCACGCGTCCTCGAAGCTGTCCTGGGTCTTAACTCTGGTTCTGTATCCTCCAGGGACCCTGCAGCCTGTCCCTGATGGGAGTCCGTGGGTGTGTGTGTGTCCAGCCGGACATAACCATTCTGGCCTCTCCCTCCTCCTCCTCCTCCTCCTCCTCTGTGATCCTCTCCCTTAGGTGGTTTGGTTATAGGTCTGCTTTTCGAGTTGTCTGTAAATTGACTGAAGAAATTCTAATATGAGGAAGGAAAAATGCCGCCACATTTTGGTGCCTTTTTCCAGCATCTGGCGTGGACACAGAAGCACCTGAGTGCTTGGTGTCCTTCTGTCATGGCCGCGGGTCTGTGGTTCCAGGTACCGCGTGAGACGTGCCTCCCTGGGCACTTCGGTGCCCTCATCACCCATCTCGATTCTCTGTGATGTGATGCCCTTGGGTTTGTCTAACCGGCCGTAGAGTTGTGCTCTAGAGACCCACGCGTGCTGGGAGGCGGTGGGAGGCCGCCTGGAGGGGAGCCGCGGGGCAGGGGGCCGGGTGGCTCTGCTGCGGTGGAGGTGGCGGGAAGGCTCAACGTCGCTTCTTGTTGCTTCTCCTCCACAGACCATTCCCGGGGCAGTAAGTCTAGTTGCTGGGGCAGCAGCGACGAGAAGCGAGGATCCACACGCTCCGAGCACAACGCCAGTGCCAGTTCGAAGAGCCTCCTCCCGAAAGAGTCTCGGCTGGACACCTTCTGGGACTAGGGACAAGTCGCGACACAAGCCACCCACCCCGTGGAGGAAAAAGAAACCAGACACCAGGGCAACAGGAAGCGGCAAGGAAACCTGAGACAGGAGAGCCTCCTTCAGACTTGAGAATTCCAGACACCCCGACTTGGCCTTGGCCCTCGGCACGGAGGGCAGCCCACACTACAGTGCGTCCGGCATTAGCAGTGACTGAGGACTGTTTGACCCACACGAAATCTATGCTTTAGATGTAAATAATGTACAATTTGTGGATGTCATTGAACCTAGAGGACCTTCCCCTTTTTATATTTGTATTGACTTTAACTTATAAAAAAAAAAAAAAAAAAGAAGAAAGAAAAAGAAAAACGATTAAAAAAACAAGAAACACCCAACCACAAAAGGAATGTTTTGACGTTGGAGGAGGAGGGATGGTTGGTCAGCCTGGCTGTCCCTGTGGCATGGTGACTAGGCCCCAGGATCGCCGTGGCACACGGGCCCTCGTCCTTGGACGCCCTGGGGGAAAGTGAGCCGTTTTCATTCATACGTCTGTATGCAGCACATTGGAATCAGGAGTTTTCGGCACAGAATCTGTGCCGTCGTGGGCACATCACATCAAGCCATTGGCCCCTTTCCAGTACTACGTTACTGTGTTATAAAATGCAAGCTCTCTGGCCCCGAAGGACAGGGAGAAGCTAGTTTATTTTGTGTGATTTCGGCAACGACTACTCGAAAAGGGAAGAAATCAGGTCCTTGTTTACAGAAGATACACAGAAGAAGCAAGCCCCGCTCAGCTCGGCCGAAGAGAGCAGAGAAAGTGTTAGGCGTCCTAAGCTCTGGAACAAAGAGGAGTCTTTTCTTTGCTTTGTGGTTCCTTTTACACACACTCACACATACTTGGTAAGAGATGCTGTGCCTCTCGGAAGTGAGAAACTCAAAGGCAGGATGCACGCAGAGGACAGGGGAGTCCGGGATGAAGCATGTATGTATTATTTATACGATGGGATTTTACGTTTTTATGGAAGCATGAAACAAAGGCAGTGGGAGAGAATGCCAGACACCGGCCACGCTCCCTGTCACACTACGTATACGGTAGTACCATTTTGTATGTTGTGTCGAACAAAACGCATTGAACAAAGCAAAAAGGTGATGTATGTATATGAGAAAATTAACTGTACGGTATCATTCCAGTACATTCTGTTGTATATTTTAGTCCTGTTTACTTTCTCTTCATTGTTGATAAGAGGATGTGAATTGTACAGTTTCCAGCTAGTTCCCCATACATATTAGAGAAGAACTAAAAAGAGAGTATAGAAGAAGAAGAGAGAAAGAACATTTGTGAATTGCAGGTGTCAAAAAAAAAAAAAAATAGCCTAGCTGGCCTTATTTGCGAAGCCTAATTGCTTTTAGCATATGGAAGTATTTTTTCACATTTTCTTTGTATAAAATTTGTATTAAACTTAAATATCTTTTTCGATGACGGCGTTTCTTTGTGACTGAGCCAGTGCACTCCCACGGTGTGCTTTTTTGGGTTCCGCCCCTCCCCCCGGTTTTTTCAGATTCTTCACCTTTTTTTAATTAAACTGTTTTGGAAAAATGGCTCGGTCGTCCTCAACTTCGCAGTTTTCCATTCGGTCGGGATGGCCGTGTCCGATTCGCACGCCCCAGCACAGGAGTCGGGGCCGTGAGAGCACAGGAAGGATCCCCACGGGCGGCGGGCACACTGGAAGTTACGGGCCCCCGGTGGGCGTTTTTCCCGGGAAGCCCCGGCTCCTTGGAATTTACTGACAGAGACCGAGAAACGAGGGGGAAATCCTGACCAGTCTTAGCAAGACAGCGAGAGGGGAGGCGACGGTCTTTCTGTGGCTTGGATGGCGGGCCTGAGCTTAGGCGAGCTCCTTGGGGAGCATGTGACCCCCCGCTCTGCTCAGGGACACCCCGGTCATTTAACTGTCCTGGGTCACAAGGTGTTTCTTGTTCAACCATTTAAAAATGTAAACCCCATTCTCAGCTCTCAGGCCATACCAAAGCAGGGAATGGGCTGGAGTCAAGCCGCAGGCCGTGCGCTGACCACTGCTGTGGAAGGAAGACGATGGGGATATGTTCAAAGGACCAAGGGCTGACAGGTGGCTGCTCTCACTGGGACTGTTCTGGGGCTTGTCTTTGGAGGTGACCTTTGACCCCAGGTCAGAACGAAGAGCTTGGCTGTGGGAAGATGAGTTGGGTGAGCGTCCCAGACGGGGACCAGTGGGTACGAAGACGCTGTGAGCTTCGCGTGGCTGACGAGCCGCAAGGTGGGGGCGTGGCTGCTCCTTCTGTGTAGAGGGCACCGGACGTCCCGGGGTCTGTGGCCCACCGCGTTCGTGTGGTGTAAGCCAAGCCAGAAGGGGCTGTTCACCATCCTAATGTCACCCGCGATGGGTTTGTCTAGAAATAGGCCCAAAGAAGTAACTAGCTCAGGGGCTCCTGGGTGGCTCAGTTGGTTAGGCGCCTGACTCTTGATTTCAGCTCAAGTCAGTTGGTGAGTTCGAGCTCCGTATCGGGCGCTGCGTTGACAGTGCAGAGCCTGCTTGGGATTCTCTCTCTTTCTCTGCCCCTCCCTTCCTTGCCCTTAGTATCTCTCTCTGTTTCTCTCTCTTTCAAAATAAGTATTAAAAAAAAAAGTAGCTCAAGGCCATGGAGCTGGTGAAAGACTCTAATTGGACTCCTATTAAAGTGCTCTTTCTAGTAAATGGGCATTGTCTTTTTTTTGAGTTAAAAAATTTGTTCGGCTTCCTTTCATTGGGCACGGATGGGCACCCTCCCTTATCATTTGAAGTCCACAGACGGGCGGGGGACACAGCCCCCTTTAGGGGAAGAGGCGGAGGCTGTGAGCAGGACCGCACTGTCGCCCCGTTTTTTTAGCTCCAGCAAGCCGGCTCCAGCCTCGGCCCCCGGGGCCCTTGCACTTGCTGTGCCCTTGGCCTGGCACACCCTCTGTCGCTGGCATCAGCTTTCAGACGTCACCTCTTGAAGCAGCCACTCCCCTCCCCCGATTATCCTCTGTCTCCTCCTGGTTTTCATGTCCTTGAGCAAAGTTCATACATATTTATGACTTCCCACTCAAACGTGAGCTCTGTGAGGGGAAGGCTGATCCGGTCACTGCTGTGTCCCGAGAGCTTGGAAGGACACAGAGCTCCTAGAGTTGGGGTGACATTTGAGCAGGGCCACCTCGGCCCCCGGACCCTGCCCCCAGCGGTCACCGCTGCAGCCTCCCAGAGAGGAGAGACACCAGAGGATAACATGGCTTACAAAGCGGTAGAGAAACCGGTGCCTTTAAAAAATTTTTGAATTTGCTATTTATGGGGCTAGGTCAATGCCTCAAATTTGAAAAACCACGGGTGTGCTCCCAGCCTCGCTGGCTCTCCCAGGGACCCCTCCTCCGCATCCCTCAGTCTGTATTTACAGACCCTCGCGGGGAGGCAGGTTTCCTTCCTTTTGGAACAGAAACGGGCAGCACCTGACCCCCGACCTGCTGTGTTGTTTTTCTTTTTTACTTAACCTGAGGTCTCGGGCTTTGTTCCCTAAGGCTCAGGTCTGGGGCCCCTTTGTTCCCCTGTGGACACGTGACCTGGGATGTAAGAAGATCATGCATGTCACAGCCTCCCGTGCGCGGGTCCTCGGTCCCCAAACAGTGGCCCCGGGGTCCCCGAGGCTGCCCCAGAGGGTCTGTGAGTGGCTAGGCGAGAGGAGGAGGACTTGGGAGGACAGGGCTGCAGGGCCTTCCTCTCTGGCTTTAGTCCTGGTGTCGAGTGTCTGCCGATGCCCGATGACTTTGAATCTACAAAGGAGAAGAAGGACGACACAGTGGGGTCCGCCACGGCCATGGCCCTCGCTACTTTGACCAGTGGCCTGGCGTGGGGGCAGGGCCTGCTGCCGCGGCCTGGAACGCGATTGGGCTCTCTCGCCACCTGGTGGCCGCCGCCTAGAACTGCAGCCCCACAGAGCCCGAGCAGCACCACCGGGGACAGAGAGAAGCTGGGCCAAAGTTCATTCGGGTGACAGCTGCTTCCCCGGACACGGCATGAACTAAGCACTGAGGACACAGCACTGAACGGCCTCTCTCCTCCTCCCTCTGACACTCTCCACGGGAAGCAAATACGCATATGATGCAGTCCTAGGCCGGACGGTGTTGCATCAGGTGAGTAAGGGAGGCAGGGTGTGATTGGGCACGGCCCCCCCAGGGAGCTGGACGGCGAGCAGAAACCTGAAGGAGGGGTACCGAGCCGTGACGACGAGGGCAGCGGTCGTTAATGCTGGCAGATCATTAGAAGCACCTAGCAAGATGTGAAATAAACCGGTGACTGGTGAGACCCTACCTGCTATCCCGGAATAACGACCTCCCACTCCCGGAGGTGGGGCTTGGGCGTCTGTCACGGAAGGCTGCTCAGTGATCCTAAGGCGCAGCAGAGCCGAGAGCTGCTAACATCCCGGGCAGAAGGAAGAAGGCACGCAAGAGGCCTGAGGCGGGGACCCGGCCTCTTGCGGGGAGGGAAGGCGGGCCAGGGAGGCCAGAATGGAGGGATCCCAGGTGGGGACGGGGGCGATGAGCTCAGAGAGGGAGAGAAGTTGGGGTTTGCACCGTGCTCCAAAAAGGATGGGAAGCCATGTGGGCGGTTTAACAGCTTTATTGAGTTGCAATTCACATACCGTACGATCTACCCACTTGAAGTGTGTAATTCAATGATTTTTGGTATAGTACATTATTGATTTCTTTAAAAAAAAGTAAAATACAACAAACGTTGCCCTTTTAACCATTTAAAAAAATGTTTATTTTTGACAGAATGCACACACAGGCACAAGTGGGGGAGGGGCAGAGAGAGAGGGAGACGAGAATCTCACGCAGGCCCCGTCCCTGATGTCAGTGCAGAGCCCAGCGCGGCGCCTGATCTCACGGTTTGTGAGATCACGACCTGAGCTGAAATCCGGAGTCAGACGCCGAGCTGACTGAGCCACCCGGCGCCTCCTGCCCTTTTAACCGTTTTTAAATTTACAATTGAGTGGCATTAATCAGAGTTGTGTTTCAAACAGAGAAATGTTTTCCAGACTTCAACTTTCATACCAGGGCACATCAGGACACCATCGACATTATTATTTACTTTCTTTAATCCAGGGAAGCAAAGATCACCCATGTACCTTCCAGCATCACTGGGGCGGGCTCACCGCGCCCCGCCCCCGCCCCCCCCCCCCCCCCCCCCCATGCTGAGCCCTGAGCTGAGGTTTCCCATGCTGTAATCTTTAGGTCTTCTGATCACTCCATGGGGCAGGACGGGGAATGCGACTTGCCCACAGTCACATAGCAGGTCAGTGCCAGAGCCAGGGTTCAAACTGGACCACCTGCTTCCCGAATGAGCACCGTGACCCATCGAATGAAACTGCCCCAGTGTCTGGGGCACCGTGGTCAGTTTACAAAATGCCTTCTGGGCCCCCTTTCCCTGACTCCCCTCAACTGTCCACGAGGTGGGGATTGTTCTGCTCCTAGTGCAGCTTGGGAAACTGAGACTCAAGGGTTCAGGGCGTTGGGTTGTTGTTGTATTTAACATTTATTTATTTTTGAGAGAGAGAGAGAGAGAGAGAGAGAGAGAGAATGGGGTCGAGGCAGAGAGAGAGGGAGACACAGAATCCAAAGCAGGCTCCAGGCTCCGAGCTGTTAACACAGAGCCTGATGTGGGGCTCGAACTCATGAACCATGAGATCATGACCTGAGCCAAAACCAAGAGTCAGACGCTTAACTGACTGAGCCACCCAGGCGCCCCTAAATGTGGTCAGGTTTTTAGTTGCAAACAACACTCTACGTAATCTGAGCAGGAAAGGAGTTTATAAAAGGGCATTATGTGATTCACAGATCTCCAGGAGGGAGGGCCAGAGAGACTGGCTAGGAGACTGCACAGCCACAAACAACGTCCAGGTTACATGGCAGGACGTTCCCGTCACTGTCACTGGGCCCAGACATTACAACTGTCACCAGTGACACGGGGCATGTCCCGTCTGCCTCCTTGCTAGATTGCATCCTGCACTTCCGAATGCACTTTGCAGAATTCCAAGGCTTCGTCATCTGGATCGGGTAAACCCAGGTTGCCCTGGGTCTGAATGCAAATACCATTTGGAGGGTATTTGATTGGCTGAGTCTGCAGCTGGCTGTATCTGATTGGTTGAGTCTAGGTCACATGCTTACGTTGCAACTGCAAGGAAGGCTGGGAAGGTGAGATTCAGGTTGCTTCGGCTGCAGGCTCCTAAGGTAGGAAATTGTGCAAACAAAAGGCCTTGGGTTGACAAAAACATCGATAGCCGCCACCGCAGAATTGCCCGCAGTCTCTGTCAGGTCAGTTGTCGAGAGTAGAATTCACCCAGCCAGGTAGAGCGCGAGGGTTTCATGAGCAAACCGGTCCGTAGTGCGACTTGAGTCAAGCTGGTGGGGCTGGAACTACGTTTCCCAGAATCCCTTTCCTTGAAGGGTGCGGAGCTGGAATTGACCAAAAGAGGAACTTGGGTGAGATTTTGAAGGCGGAAGGGGAGCAGCCGTCTCTTCTCTTGCAAGGTCGCTGTGGCTACAGGTGGTGACAGGTGCAGGTGTGCCCTCGGGCTCCAGCGTGTCGCTGCTGTCCTCCGTGCTGCGCCCAGGTCTTGTTTCTGACACCTGGCCCACCCCGGGTGCTTGGCTGCAGAGGCCAAGCGTCCCCCCAATCGGGTTCTCTTCCGGAGCCTCTCCGCAAACTCACTTTGGTGGCCGGACATGCCTCACTGGTGACTCCAGGTGCCACTTTTCAGAATTTCACTTCCTGAACTCCTCTGACCCCTGTAGAAGGTCGAACTCCCATAATACATTTCTTACCCCAAACCCATGGGCCCAATCTGGCTGCTTCCCTGGTTGGATGTGACACATGAGTGTCTGCAGGATCACAGGGAGGACTGAGGCTGCCGCGCTGAGGGACTGGCCACGGGGTGGGCGGTGAGGAGCCAGGCTGCTCCTCCCGCAGGATCAGGAAGCATCGCTGTCCATCTGGTAGCAGCTGCCCAGCTCCTGGGTCCTGCCCGGCACCAGCTTTGCTCTGGCCTCCACCTGCAGGCTGGATGCCCTGGGTGCAGCCTCCCTTCTCTCCCACGTACACACTTACGCAGTACCAAATACACGTCTCTTGTGAACGCAACTGATCTGTGGACCCTTCGGTGCTCCAGACCCCTGGCTGTAAGGGAGCCTGCAGAAGTTTTCAGCTTTCCAGCCTCTCGATTCGGGAAGGTTCAGCAGAAGGAGGAGCCATGGTTGAACCTGAACAAGTCATTTCTCACCCAGAGTCGCGGCCTGGGATCAAACCCTTGGCTTTGCCATCTGGCCCAGGGCTCTCGTCGGGGAGTGATATTAATGGAAAACCATTGCCTCCCTGGCCCGGTCCAAGGCCAGGTCAGCTGGGTTCTAGACAGCTTGTACAACTGAGTACCGACATCCCTTCGCTTTGCAGAAGGGAATTTCCTTTACGTGTCCTCTTTTGATAGAAAAGCATCTCTTCACTATGGAAAAAAAACAGCTGCCATGTGTGATGGTAAATGGTGTGGTGGGGAGACAACAGGGTGTGGCGGGGACTGTGGTAAACAGCGAGCCTGGCGAGGAGCCGCAGTGAAAAGGGGAAGCTGCGGGGTGGCTCCGGCTGACCACGTGTGCACGCAGGCTCAGGATTGGCATAATCCTCCGCTGTTTCTGGAGAGAAGTAGATCTTGAATTAAATCTCTCAAGTTTTAAAAATGAGCCACCAGTGGGCAACCTTGACCCAAGAACACTAATTTAGCAGTCAAAGATGCTGGGTTGGGGTCCAAGCTCTGCCACATTCCAGCTGCAAGGTCAGGGGCAAGCCACAACACCTCTCTGGGCCTCAGTTTCCCCCTCTGTAAAACGGGGCTTACAAAGACGGCAGTTAATTGGATGATGAGCTTTCGTTTGCCAAACCTTGTTCTAAACTAGTATTTTGCAAACAATGGGTTGTGAGCGAAATTGATCTAGTGCATCGTGACCTGCATCATTTAAGGGCGAAATAGAACAGGATGGAATGTAACAGGATGGGTGGGCATCGCTTTGTGAAACCTATTTTAGACACACACGATACATACACATTCGTATTCACACACACGTACACATCCATACGCGGTCCTCGGTCTGATGGAACATGGACTTCTCACTGTGGAACGCAGTCAGAAAAGTCCGAGAGCCAGTGTTCCAAGTGCTGGTCGTGTCTGTGTGCATCTGGTGCTGTCGATGACCCGTGAGGTGGGTTCTACTGTCACCCCCGTTTTGCAGCTCAAGAGGGAGGTCCAGAGGGTGAAGTTCCCGCAGATAGTAACAGGAAGAACTGGGATTTAACCCAGTGTCCACGGCCTGATCACCACACGATCCTTCGTCTCCAGACAGGGCCACGGGTGGTGGTGAGACTGGAAGGAGCTAATGCAGGTCGAGGGTTTGCTTAGCCCAGTGCCTGGGACAGAGCAGGTGCTTAATAGATGTCAGAAGCCGGGCTTGCGTTTGCAGCTTCTCATTCAACCACGCCCGGTGGCCGGCAGGATCCGAGGGCCACGGCCAAAGAGGCCAGGGACTCTGCCAACTCGGCTACCCATGGAGTAGGGGGTGGGGTCTGCAAGGGCACCTCACCCACAGCCAGGGCTTACCAAGTACTTCATCTGGGGCCAAATACTCCCTGCTGGATTTTACAGTCCGTATCTGGCTGTATTTGGCTTAGCACTGCCCTTGAATGGACTTCAGGATATAAAAAGAAATCCCGGCATTTTTTCCCAAACAGCTTTAACTCTGATCACACGCACATTGTTAAACACGGGAAACAGCTTGTTCTTGCCCTTCGCAGGGCTGTGGTTGCCGTCGCGTCCCTTTGCCTTTCCGCGTAGACACAGCTGTCTGCTGGGATCCCCATCGTGGCCACGGCAGGTCAATGGATCAAGTCTTAGGCCTGGACGCAATGTCAACGGCGCTGCCATTTCGTCGAAGCCATCGCTGAAGCACGGGCACGGCCTGATGGCAGTGCTTTCTGAATCTTTTCAAGGGCAGCCCTGCATCTTCAGGCCTTTTAATGAAGTGGCACCTGCTGGCTCCGGCCAGCTGTGGGGTCGCACTGCCCTCTGGTGGTCACCGGCAGGCATAGCTTCACCAGCGCTGAGCTGGCATCGACCGGGGCTGAAAGCGCCGTGGGGAGACTGACTGGTCAGGAATCGGGACAGCGGTGGAATGTGGGTAGAGGCTGGGAAGGGCGCGAGGGAGCCTTCTGGGGACCTGGAAACCACTTCCGTCTTGTCTGAGTGGTGGTTACCCGGTGTGATCCTAGGTAACAATACATCAAGACGCACGCTTGAGTTTTGTGCGGGAAACTGTGTGTGTAGGTTATACAATGAAATTTAAACGTCTCCTTTAAGTTTATGAGGAACCCAGTTGTTTTTGACCGGACACCCTAGGTCCATCCTTCTCCCTCCAAACCATCCGTGGCCCCCCCTCCCCCGCCCCCAGTAGCCAGGGTGATTTTTTAAAAATGTAAATCAGATCAGGCCACTCTCCTGATTAGAACTCTCGGGTGTGTTCTCATCGGATTGAGAATCAAATGCCAACTCCAGTAAAACTCCAAATTCAGAACCAAAAGGATCCAACCACACCCGCCGGGGCCTTATCTTCCCACCCCATGACCTTCGTCCTCAGCTCCAGTCTTTCCGGGTTCCCCTTGTTGCCCTCCAGGTCCGAGGCTTTGCTTGCCCGCAAGCTGTGTACTTCCTGTGCCTCCCCCTGGAGTGCTTTCCCTGGATTTTCTCACCATCCAGGACTGAGCTCCAGGGCCACCTGCTCGGATGTGGCCACAGCACCCCCCACACCTTTCTGGTTACTCCGCTGCATCACCCCAAGGCTTCCTTCTGGACTCCAGCGAGCGTCTGAGGAGGAGAGAAACCCCCATCGCTGACCCTGCAACCCCACCCCGGGTATTCTGAAAGTCACAGAAAGTCTCAACCCACAGAAAGACCCTCAGTGTTTACCCCCTGGACAAGAGGCTGCTTTTTGGACCCTAAATGTTTCACTGGACAGATCCTGTGATCTCTTTCTTTTTTATTTTATTGTTTTAATGTTTATTTACTCCTGAAGGAGAGAGAGAGAGAGAGAGAGAGAGAGAGAATATATGTGAGTGGGGGAGGGGCAGAGATAGAGGGAGACACAGAATTCGAAGCAGGCTCCAGGCTCTGAGCTGGCAGCCCAGAGCCCGATGAGGGGCTCGAACTCACGAACCGTGAGACTATGACCTGGGCCAAAGTCAGACGCTTAACTGACTGAGCCACCCAGGCGCGCCCCGATCTTTAAGACAGTCTTATAGTAACTGATTCACAGCATGAAATATATAAATAAGGCACTCTGCCCCTTACCCGTATGTCTGATAGTCCCTACGGGTCGCTTTTTATTAATTTCTTATATCTTCTTCCCAAGTTTCTTTCCGCCAATATGATCATGCAGGTTTTACTTTTTCCTCATTTTTACGCAAAAAGTGCCACGTGCCATTCTGAAACTGGCCCTTCGTACTTCTGTGTTCACGAGATCTTCCCAAACGGATCCATAGGAATATTCTTGTTCTTTTTCGTGGTTGCACGGTACTCCATTATGTGGCCATATTGTAATCTAACCCCGTTCACCACTGATGGGTATTTGGGTTGTTTTCATTCTTTGCTATTCCCAACAGTGTTGTAGAAAATAAGTCTGTATGGAGTTTTCACACCTACGTAGATATAGCTGTAGATAAATTCTCAGAAGCGGAATTGCTAAGATTTGCAAGTTGGATAAATATTGCCAACTTTCCCTCTTTAGGAGTTGTGCAAAATGCCAATTTCAGCTTCCACCAGCAGCGTCCGAAGGGCCCACAGCTCCTCTGCTCCTAGGAGTCCTGCAGCTTCCAAACTTTTGTCAATCTGATGTGGAAAATGGCATCTCAACATATGAGTGAAATTGACCCTCTTTTAGTTAAGTCATTAGAAAAAGTGTTTGTTTGCTTATTTATTTGTTTATTTATTAGAAAGTGCGAGCAGGGGAGGGGCAGAAAGAGGGAGAGAGAGAATCCCAAGCAGGCTCTACACTGTCAGCACAGAGCCTGACGCGGGGCTCAACCTCACCAACTGTGAGATCGTGACTTTAGCCAAAATCAAGAATCAGACACTTAAACAACTGAGCCAGCCGGGTGTCCCACTGCCAGTGAATTTTAGATGCTTGGTTAATAACTGATGAAAAAAATACTCTGCTCCAGCTATTGGTAATGTGAACGATTGATTTCCTGAGTAGAAATCTGAGCCCATGTGATATCATACTACTGTTACTAACAGTATTATGTGCTATATAAGTTGGGACGCTTTTGGTTGCAAATAACTAAGGAAGAACCAACTCAAAATATTTAAGCCACAAGGACATTTGTTAACTCACATAATACATTAAACCAAGCTTCCCAAAACAAGTAGCCTTTTAGGAACTAATGCTGTATCAATGGAAGTCTACCCTAGGCATGTGGACTATTGCCTATAAATGAGACCAAATTAAAGAGTCCAAGGATGGAGAGAAGAGACTGGATTAAAAATTTTAAAGCCATTTTTTGAGTTGTGCATTTGGGATGGGAGTGTGGGGGGTGACTGAGGTCATGCATCCCGAAACTTGTGAGTCAAGGAAGCCAGAGAGTTCTGTTTTGTGTTTTGTTTAAGCCCCTTTGTTGTGTTTTTGTCCTTTGCAACTGAAAGGAATCCCAATGGCGGCCCTCTGATTTCTAAAACCCTTGGATAGGCAGATACCTTCAGCCTCAGAGGTTGACCTGAGGACTTTGTTGGGTCTCTGTCCTTATACTGGGCTGTCAGGAGGTTCTGGAGTCATGTCCAGACTTCTGGGAGGCCAAGGGCTTTTGTTTGTGAGTGCTGTATAGTCCAGTTACTCTAAGATTGTTCTCAAGAGCTGCAAGATACTGCTGGGGAAACAGTGAAGATAGCCTGGGGCCAATGAATCTTAGGTATCCACCACCCATCCATCCATCCATCCCCCATCTGACCATCCATCTGTCTATCCATCCATCTACCCATCCATCCATCCATCCATTCATCTACCATCCATCCATCCATCCCCCATCTGACCATCCATCTGTCTATCCATCCATCTACCCATCCATCCATCCATTCATCTACCATCCGTCCATCCATCCCCCATCTGACCATCCATCTGTCTATCCATCCATCTAGCCATCTGTCCATCCATCCATCTACCATCCGTCCATCCATCCATCCCCCATCTGACCATCCATCTCTCCATCCATCTATCCATCCGTCCATCCATCCATCTACCATCTGTCAATCCATCCATCCGTCTATCCCCCATCTGACCATCCATCTCTGCATCTATTTTTCCATCTGTCCATCTACCATCCACCCATCCATCCCCCATCTGACCATCCATCTGTCTATCCATCCATCCATCCATCCATCCATCTACCATCCGTCCATCCATCCATCCATCCCCCATCTGACCATCCGTCTATCCATCTATCCATCCATCCATCCATCCATCCCCCATCTGACCATCCATCTGTCTATCCATCCATCTATCCATCTGTCCATCCATCCATCTACCATCCGTCAATCCATCCATCCATCCATCCATCCCCCATCTGACCATCCATCTGTCTATCCATCCATCCATCCATCTACCATCCGTCCATCCATCCATCCCCCATCTGACCATCCATCTGTCCATCCATCCATCTACCATCCGTCAATCCATCCATCCATCCATCCCCCATCTGACCATCTGTCTCTCCATCCATCTGTCCATCCGTCCATCCATCTACCATCCATCCATCCATCCCCCATCTGACCATCCGTCTATCCATCCATCTGTCCATCCGTCCATCCATCCATCTACCATCCGTCCATCCATCCATCCATCCCCCATCTGACCATCCATCTCTCCATCCATCTATCCATCCGTCCATCCATCCATCATTCAACTTTCAATAAATGCTGTACCTGTGTCAGGCTCTTATGGGCACTGAGTATACCGAATGAGGAAGATGCTGTCCTTGACCACTGGGAGCCCTGAGTGCTCTAGAATTCAGGCTAACACACTTACCTTACAGACTGTGGCCTCCCAGTTTCCCTCAGACCCAGCCTTGGACATTTAGTCACAACAGCAGAAAAGTAGTTGACCACCTAGGTGGTTAATGTCAGGATTAAGGGGCAGGTCTATCTGTGTCACCCAAACATCTTCCTGTGGGGATGGCTCGAAGTCTACTAAAGCCTATTAAAACAGGCGTAATGGAGGCCTTAAGAAGAGTGGTCATAAAGTAGCGACACCCTACCCCACTTCAAAATGTAAACGTGGGTTTATTTAATGCCTTTTATCTGTCACAAAGTACCGCCGCCTCCCCAGGGTCCCCTCCCCCTAGAAAACAAGATGGCAGCATAAGGCACGTGCACTGTCCACATGACGTCAGGTTAGGTCCTTAAAAACAAAGATAAGCAACCGTCTTCCCATCAGCCCCGAATCGCCTCCCTCACCAATTGTTCAAGGAATGATTGTCCCCCCAAAGCACAACCTGGAGCCGAGAGCGCTTCAGTTAGAGCTGCACGGCTCCGCATGCCAGTTTAGAAAACCAAGCCCAGCCAACGACTAAGAAAACCGACAACACAGGCACGAGAGCGTAATACCGGAGTAGTGAGATCAGTCCATAAATTAAAAAGGAAAAGTAAAACCCAAGCCCGTCCCCCTCCTCACCGCCAGCCCTCCCCCAAATCAGCAATAAGTCGCTTTTGTTCCGTTGAGTCTTGTGGAAAAGCCCGGACTCCCAGCCAGCCCTTTCCTCCAAAGTTAAATATCCCAAAGCCCCTGCCGGGCACTCTGCGTCTCAGGACCCACGTGGACTGCAAGGACGGCTTCTGAGATGGTCGCCAGGCACGTCCCCTCGGCCGCGGGGCCCGGCATCTGGCGAGGAGGCGGGGGAGGCGAGGGCCCCGGGGGGGCGGGAGGCACCCGGGGTGGCGGGTGGCGAGGCCGGGGGTCCTGCTATAGATACTCCAGCTCCAGGGCGTGCCGCAGCGCCTCCAGGTCGGCATGGCAGGATATCCGCCAGAAGGGCATGTTGTGCTGGAACAGAAGGAACACAGGACGCCAGCCGCTGGGTTATGGCCCTGCCCGGCGCCTCCCGCCGGCCACCCCTTCCCTGTGCCCACAGCTGGAGCCCGATGAGAAGTCCACCCGTGTCAGCGTGGCCCGTGGGTGTTTCCCGAGCCAGGAGGCAGACCGCCTGTCTGGCCAGGGTCCACCGGTCCGGCCACGGTCTCTGTTCCCCTCGAGGCCTATACTGCCTGGGACACTGATGCTCTGCCCTCCCCTGGGACCCGCGTGGCCTTCGGCGGTGCGCTGACCCGGAATGAAGTCACGCAGTGACAAAGCCGTCCTTCTTAGAACACTGGCCTCGATCCTGCTACTTCACGATCAGAGTCTCCACCGGGTGCTCCTGCGACTTTCACCCCTCCCTGACATGTGCTAATCTCCATCTAAACTGACCGAGCGGGTCCCAGCAAGACCGCCTGTGATACCCAGGCTTTTAAATAATAGTCTCTTAGGGGCGCCCCGGGGGGCTCAGTCAGTTAAGCGTCCAACGTCGGCCCAGGTCATGATCTCACAGTTCATGGGTTCAAGCCCCGCGTCGGGCTCTGTGCTGACAGCTCAGAGCCTGGAGCCTGCTTTGGATTCTCTCTCTCTCTCTGCCCCTCCCCTGCTCGCACTCTCTCTCTGTCTCTCCAAGATGAATAAACGTTAAAACAAAATTAAATAATAGTCTCTTAAATCTACCGTTGCGGAGTCAGACCCTGGGCTAGTGCTCTGTGTTTACTGCTCCCTGAAGCCGCCCAAGCCAACAAAAAACCTGGAGGCAAAAACACAAGCACCTTTCGCAAGTGGGGGACGAGAAAGAAAAAAAAAATGGATTTAACCGAAGTTCAATCACTGGCAAGCCAGAACTAATTAGCATCATAATCACCGTCATCACAGAATCATTAACATCTGTCCCGTGCCAGGCACCGTGCTGAACGTGTCACACGCATCACCTCCTTGAACCAGGTCACTGATCTCTGAGAGAGGCAACCTGTCTTGTGTTACAGATGAGGAGACTGAGCCACACAGATGTTATGTCAGGCTCAGAGGAGAAGGCCGGGTACGTTTTTATCGCTGGACAATTTAATCATTGGCTAAAGTTGTTGCCTGCCCAACGCCCCTCTCCTTTCTTGCTTCCGGAACCCCGGATTTGGCAGCACTGTGCCCAGGCCTAGGGGATGAGTTATGATTTCTAATCAAGCTGTGGCAACGCCAGGCCTTGTTTGCCAGTGATGTGTCCTGTATCCCTCCTGACTTGTGACCCACTGAAAGCCCAGGAGGAAGGGGCGAGGGGCTTCTGGGAAAGGTTTTCCTCCAGGATTAGAGGGCGGCACTGGAGAAGAGACTTTCCTCCTTACTTTCCCATCCTATTTAGATGGTGTCATGTTAGCATGTGATGTCTGGAGCTGTGGCAGCCATTTTGAGATCACGAGGCAACAAATCAGAAACGAAAAAAGCCAAAGATGGTTAGAAAGGCAGAGCAAGATGATAGATAGGGATGCTTGGCGAAAAACAAGCTGGGGTACATCTACTTCTAAGGTTGTTAGGTGAGCAAGTGTTTAGCTCGTCATTACATGGGCTTTCTGCTACCGGCAGCTAAGAGATTCTGAGCGTCCTCCAGACAGCCATTGGCCTTAAATTATTTACAAAGTGAACAGATGGTGCTTGATGACCATTTGGATGCCCGGAGTCCTGCCCTCTGAGATTCTACATCCACAGGCTAGAAACTATACAGGCATCCTGTTGGGTCCTGGAACCCATCAAATCCTCCCCTGCCTCTGGGGACTCTGCACGTATCACTCTGCGAATTCTTTATATCATTGTTGATCTTTACCTTTCTCGACTGTGGCAGGCGGAATAACAGCCCCCCAAAGATGTCCATCCAGGTCCCAATCCCCAGAACCCGTGAATATGTGACCTCACACGGCAAACGGGACTTTGCAGATGTGATTAAGTGAAGGATCTTGAGACGGGGAGAGCATCCCGAAGGCGGGGCCTCTGTCCACTGCTGTGCCCTCCCTGGAGCCTCCTGCAGGGGTGGTGCACACACGCACAGGGTTCTCGCTGGAGCCACAGATAAGAAATCCAGAGGCACGAAATGACCAAGATGGTTTTGTCTTGTGAGCACTGTGATGGAGATAGAGCAGGGAGGCAGGGCAGAGAGCAGCTGGGGGAGGACATCTATTCTGATAGCTGGAAATAGAGCAGGAAAGGCCTCTCTAGGGAGTGACAGTTAAGCAGGCCCCTGGGGGCGAGAAGGATGTGCAAACCTGTGTGTTTGGGTAGTCGAGGCAGAAGACAAAGCCAGTGCAAAGGCCCTGAGGTGAGTTGGGGCTTGGAATGTCACGTCCACTACTGCATTGCGTGGCTCCTGGCACATAGTAGGTGCTCAAGAAACACACACAGAAGGAGTGAAGAGGAGGGAGGGGGGGAAGTGGCAAGGTGAGTTTCTCTAAGTCCTCAGTGAACACATCCTTTTTTCTTTCGCTCAAAGGAAGCAGAACACCACCCATCACGGGCAGCAGATGCCATTTCTTTAATGCCTTCCTGTTGCCCCAGCTCCCCGACCCCCTCCTCACCTCAGCCAAACCTTCCCTTCTCTGCAAAGATGGATTTTGGTTCCTGCCCGGCCAATCCTGTCTCCCCTTAAAGAGTGTAATTCATTTTTCTGGGACGAAATGAGCAAAGGTGGAAGAGAACGTCTCGCCCACCTCGATCCCAGCCCTAGAGCGCAGGTGGATTTATCACTCGTGGAGAGGTGGAGACAGATGACCCACTAAAATGGAGATATTAACAACCCTGTCAGCCCGAACAGTCACAGCCCCTTGTCCGGTCGCCGTATTTCACGCTGCTCGGGTGTCTGGCAGCCTGGGCTAATGACTCCCATCCATCAGGCCGGGAGAGTGGCTGGTGCACAGCGTTGCTCGCTAATGGGCTGGGGCTGCTGCTTTAGACACCTGCGGAGGTTTTCGGGGGGAGCTCAGTATACAGGGGTGTGTGTGCCCTCTCACTCTTGTCTGACCAGCTGGGGGGCGGGGGGGGGGGAGTGCTCGAAACTCCTAGGTCCACCCCCTTCCCGCTTGGCATCTGGAGCAAAACACACATCCGCTGGCGTGTACAGCTGTGTGACCTTCGGTGCGTTCATTAACCTCTCTGGGTCTCAGATACGTCCTCTGTAAACTGAAGCCAACGATACCCACTTTGCAGGGAGGGTTGAGGATTAAGTAAAACGATGAGGTCAGTAATCAGGAGGAGTGGTTAAGGGCACGGGGTTAGGCCAGGCGCCCCGAGGTGCCGGTCACAGCCCTGCCACAGGCCCGTGGCGACGGAGACTGCCAGCGGCCTCCATCATCCGTTCCCCCCCTTCTCTCGCAGAAGCGGCCTCCTTTTTTCTTAGCGAGGGACAGGGTGGCTGAGAACAAAGGCTGCATCTCCCAGCGGGCTGCGGAGCCAGGTGGGATCACGTGATTCAGATCTGGCCAATGGGACGCGAGCAGCGTGGGGTCCCCCCGGGACCGCCCGCGCCCTTCAGGGGAAGAGGCATCCTCCCCCTCTTCCTCCCCGGTCGGTCGCCGCAGTGTGAACGTGGGCGGTGGCAAGAGCAGCACCGGAAATGGCAGAGCAACAACACGGAAGGAGCCCGGGTCCCGGAAGCCTGTGGATGTTTTTACGTGACCGAGGGAGCGGCCTCTCTACTGTGTACCCTGCTGCCGGGCATCTCCGGCCACCCCAGCCCCGCTCCAGGCACCGGCCCTGCTGAGATGCTCCCGCCCAGTCCCTGCTGGGGACCCCCCACCCCCTCCTCCTCCGCAGGTCGCAGCAAAGTGCTTCTCCCATGGGCTCGCAGCAAGCAAACGAGAGATTTGGGTGAGTTTTCACAATTATGTGCAAATGAGCATTCGTATTTTCTCTCTCTCCCCTGGCTCCCCCGGGGAGAGAAGCTCTCCTGAATTTCTAAAGGTTGTGTTATCTTTCCTCCCCCACCCCACTGCCGTGTGCAGAATACTAACAGAGCTTCGGGCTGGTGAGAACTCACTATGCATGGTTCCTCTGCTCAGCCCTGGGTGCAGATTCCCAGCAGCTGTCCCAGATAAGGAAAGGCAGCTCAGAGAGGGAGCGTCATCTGCCGAAGGCCACACAGCCGAAAACGGCAGAGCTGGGATTTAGGGTAGAATATGCACTCCCCGTCACAATCTTTCTGTGGGAGCAGGGCTGGCGGGAGGGTGAGGCCAGGGAGGTGCCTGGCCCAGCCCAGGAAGGTGAGCCCAGACTAGCTGTTCTCAAAGGAGGAAAAGCCTGCCCTCTAGGGGTCAGTGCGGAAGTTTCCGGAGGTGTGAATTTTGACCCCCCTAATGGTCTGGGGGCACTGCGGGGGCGGGGGGCGGGGGCGCACGTGTCCGACCCCCTTTCACACACCTTGGACCTGACTTTGGAGATTTTCGAATGTGCTATCAGATATCCAAGCAAGGAGAAACCCGTACGTAATCACTGGACCCCACGTTTTACAGGTCACATACAAACACAGAGTAGCTTGCGCATGCTCTCAAGCAAACCTGAATTTCCAGAAGTGCAATGGGTACATCAAGGGAAACCTGTATTTTGTTCTATTCGGAATCTTTCCATGAGTTAGTTGCTCAGCAGTTTGGAGAAAGCACGTTAGGACAGCAGCACCCGACCTGGTTGGTGAACGGTCGAGACTGCACCCCTGTGTCCCTCTGCGTTTGCCGGGTCGCACCCACAGCCACGGCACTTATGGGCACAAGCATTGGGATTGTGTGCCCGAACATTTACATACCGAAGCACACGGTAAAGTGAGCACATAATAACTTTGTTTCTGTCCGATGACATCGGACCTTGGCCTTTTGGACACTATGGTTATATCGTCCATTAGCATTTCATTTCTAGAGAGAAAGGGCTCATTTCAGAACCTTTACTGCTTACTCTGTCCTAACAAACCCTCTCTGCTTGTGAGAAGGCGGGAAAGTGTCAGGACCTCCACGGACGGCCCTGTCGTCCTCTGGGTGACGGCCGGATGGCAGGCAAGGGGTGCCAGGGACCACAGGCCTAAGCTGGTTTTCCAGTCCAACTGTGATAGAAGCAAAACTTTATTTTGATCACGGTCACATGCTTAGGGCAGACTTCTGAGGTCTGAGCTTGGAGAGAGGGCGCTAGAGACACTGACAGCGGATCGTCTCATCACACAGACCATGCTCTTGACCTGGCACAGCGTTTCTGGAACAGCACTCACGCGTGGTAATTCATGTGATTCATGCTACTGCTTTGGTCATTTCTTGTGTATCACCTCTATCACGATTGATTACTTAACATTTTTCTCTCTAAATGAATTCATTTTTAAAAAATGTATTTATCGGGGGGAAGGCATGGGAGCAGAGGAGGGGCAGAGAGAGGAAGAGAGAGAGAATGCCAAGCGGACTCTGCACTGTCAGCGCACAGCCCGCCGTGGGACTCCATCCCATGTGAGATCATGACCTGAGCTGGAATCAAGTCGGATGCCCAACTGACTGAGCCACCCGGGCACCTCTAAATCAATCCATTTTTAAAGTTAAAGAAATCTGCTTTAAAAAGGAGAGCTCAGGGGGCGCCTGGGTGGCTCAGTCGGTTCGGCTCAGGGCTGCCTTCCCTCTGAGATCTACTTGGCTCACTAGCTCTCCTCCTCTTGTCTTTGCTCTCCTGTCACCCCCAGCACGAGGCCTACCTTGACCACACTTGCAACCTGTCCCGCCCCCATGGTCCCTTCGCAGTCCCTGCTTTAGTCTTCTCCAAAGCTCTGGCCACCGCCTCACACACATGCCTGCCCCCAGGCTGTGAGCTGAGGGAGGGGTGAGAGCCTGCCCCTTCTGCTCACTGCAGGCTCCCCAGCGACCGTGACAGCTGCGGGCACACGGTGGCGGTGGCGGAGGCCCAGCTAATGGAGCTTACGCACTAGCTGGAGGGTCCGCCTTCAAGCCACCCCTCACACAGGCCCCGAGGAACGAATATGGACGGGGCGCAGAGGTAGTTGCTGGACGGACCAGAGAGGTAGTTGATCAGGGAATTCTTTCCTCACGAGTGCGGCTGAAGCCTGAGGCCTAAAGGTGGAGTCCGGAGGGGCTGGGAAGGGGAGGAACCTTGCAGGTGGTGGGGGGGTGGGGGGGGGGCTTCTAGCTCCGCCCCCGGCCCCCTTTCCTGGGACCCCAGGGGCCCTCCCTCTCTTTTCAGGCTTTGTCCACTAAGACCCCGAACGTTTCTGCATTTCCTTGGAATCCGTCGCTGGGGAGGGAAGGGGGAAACCAGGTCCTCCCAATTAAGCTCTGTGACATTAACGATCCACTTCCCAGGCCTCTGGGTGGGGGGCGGCAGGCTCTCTGGGATGCTGTTGACAGGTCCAGACCCAGGGCTTTGGCAGCTGTTTCTTTTCCAACAGCAGAGCTGCGGCCACCAGAGCCCCCTGCCCCTCTCCTCATGGGCCCGAGATCACAAATGCAGGATTTTCTTTTTCATTAGCTTAATGCTGTCTTTATTAACTGGGAAGGGTTCCTGGAACATATGATCAGTGAGTATGAAGTAAAGCGCACACACGTGCACCAGCCCCCCACCAGCCTGCCCTGACAGAGCGTCTCCCAGAAAAAATCCAGGGCTACCAGGGGCGGCAGCCAAAGGCACCGAGGGGGATTTGCAGAAGGAAATTACTCAGGATGCTTCTGCGATTGCAAACGGGAGGGGGCCTGGGAGCTAAGAGCCTGGGAAGGAGGGGACCCAGCCTTTGCCTGGGAAGTGGAGGAAATCTGGGTAAAGGGCCCCGCGGCCCGAGAGGCGGACGAGGTACCTTTTTTGCCCCCTGCTCCTCTTCGACGCCGTCACCGATCACGATGTAGACGGCTTTTCTGCCGAATCTCTGCATTATCCTCTCGAAACAGCTCTCCTTCCCTGCACGCACAGGAAGGAAAGAGAGAGAAGACGCTGGGGACCCAGGACTGTGGCGACTCGTAATCGCTAAGGAAGTGCTTGCGGCCGCGGCACAGACTTGGGCCTCAGGGCGACTCCCCTGCCCGTGTTTTCCTTGCTACCCGGTGAGGACCACCTCTTTGTAGTTTCCTTCCGCCCAGCTGCGTGGGCAGCTGGACTCGGATCTTAGCTCATCCTGATGTGTGAGCAAGTGCAGGAACGGTAACGAGAACAGCGCGACTAAAAGTAGCCGCACTCACTGGATTCTCTGTATCCCAAGCACTCTGCTGAGTGCTTCCTACAGCAGGATTTCCCAGCCTCGGCGGTGCTGGCACGTGGGGCTGGGTAGCTCCGTGCTGGGGGTGCTGCCCTGATCGCTGTGATGTGCAGCAGCTTCCCCGGTAGCACCTCCTCCCGTTGGAAAACGAAAGATGTCTCCAGGTGTTGCCAAATATCTCCTGGGAGGCAAACTGCTCCCCCCGCACCCCCCCCCCCCCCCCCCGCTCCGTCTGGGAACCACTGACTTAACATTATTCATTTGCTATGATGGCAATCCTTATGAAATTGCAATCAGTGGAATTCCCGTTTTAGAGATAAAGAAACTGAGGCCCGTGAAGCGCCTTGAAAAGGACTGGAGGAATAGTGCCAGAACAGAGAAGTTGAGGCACAGAGAGGTCAAGTCACTTGCCTGGGACACCCAGCTAGCAAGCACAGAGTCTGGGGTTTGAACCCAGGCTGCCTGCCCCAGTTGCTTGAGCTCCGAGCCGCTCTCTTATCCTGCTCTAGGTAGGACTCAGCTCTGCGGCAGACCCTCAATCCCTCTGTGCCTGCTTTCTCCTCTGTGGGAGCAGAGGCCGGTGCAGAGCTGTGAATCACAACTGTGAGTTAACAGAATGACGTTACCACCGTGCAGTGCCTCTCCCTACAGCAGGTGGAGCCCGTTCTCCACCCCGCTGATGCTGGGTCGGCCACGTGACTTGCCCTGACCAACACCGGAATGCTCGGGACCTGCCACGGGAAATGCGTGTGGGTGGTGTGGCTTGGCCCCCTTCACGTCTGCCATCGGTCATGAGACGAACGTATCCCTGATGGCCGCTGGTCCCACAGTGAGGGCGCATATGGAACAGAGCGGAACCCGGAGGCAAGCTTAGTGGGGCCACAGCAGACGCCCCAGACCCATGAGTGAGAAATCCACACTGCGAGCCACTGAGCGTTTGTTATGCGGCATCATCAGAGCAGAAACCTGACCGTTGGGAAAAAATAATGCTTTTCAAGTTAAAACAGGGAGCTGGAGGCCACATTTCTGTGCGGTCCCCACCTGGATCACCCTCAGCTCGTTGACCTTCAGGCTCCCCAGGTGGGAAGCAAGTGGCTAAAACATTTCCCTGATGGGATTTAATGCCTCTGACGTGGAAACAGAGTCGATGGGCGGGAAAAACATTTTAGACGCGTCTGGGTTACAGATTCCTTTCGTGCAAAATCTACAGGAAAAAGATGCTGTTACATGAAACCTGGCTTTAAAACTTCTATCACAGGATGGAATGGAGTGTCTGTTGTGCTCGTGCTCATCTGGCCACTGGCTGCATCGTTTGTTCATGAATCGTCTCTTGACATGCGCTACCCTGGACCAGAATTTCTCGAATACTCCAGAACTACCATTAACAGTTAGGACCAAATCTGGGAATCACTGTTAGGTAATCTTGAAAAAAATCAACTCACACTTCTATTTTTACTTAAACGAGTTCATTTAAATACAGAATGGAATCACCACACATGCACACACACACACACACATTTTTTTTTACAGTTGAATTGTGCCTTTACATTCTTTTTTTGAAGTTGATATTTCTTTTATCATTTAAAAATACATAGTATATATATATTTTTAAATTAAAATCCATGTTAGTTAACATATAGTGTAATAATGGTTTCAGGAGTAGAATGTAGCGATTCATCACTTACATATAACACCCAGTGCTCATCCCAGCAAGCGCCCTCCTCAATGCCCTTCACCCGTTTAGCCCGTCTCCCCACCTAGCTCCCTTCCAGAAACCCTCAGTTTGTTCTCTGTATTTAAGAATGGCTTTCAGTTTGCCTCCCTCTCTGCTTTTTATCTTATTTTTCCTTCCCTTCCCCTATGTTTTGTTTCTTAAATTCCACATATGAGTGAAATCATATGGTATTTATCTTTCTCTGACTGACTTATTTCGCTTAGCATAATACATTCTAGTTCCACCTACATAGTTGCAAATGGCAAGATTTCATTCTTTTTGATAGCTGAGTAATATTCCAGTGTGTGTGTGTGTGTGTGTGTGTGTGTGTGTGTGTGTATACACATACACTCCATTACATATATACAAACCACGTCTTCTTTATCCATTCACCAGTCAACGGACATTGACTTTGGCTATTGTCGATACTGCTGCTATAAACATTGGGGTGCACATGCCCCTCTGAATCAGCATTTTCGTGTCCTTTGGATAAATACCTAGTAGTGCAACTGCTGGGTCATAGGGTAGTTCTGTTTTTAATTTTTTCAGCTGCATTATTTTGCAACAGCCAAAACATGGAAGCAACCAAGCGTCCGTTGACAGGTGAGTAGATACAAAAAATGTCATATGTACATGGAACGGATTACGGACTATTAGCCTTAAGAAGGAAGGGAATCTGACACCTACCACCACATGCAAATGACCCTTGAGGACAGTATGCTAAGTGAAACAAGCCAATCGCAAAAAGACAAGTAGTATATGATTCCACTTATATGAGGAGTCACGTTTGCAGAGACAGAAAGTAGAAGGGTGGTCGCCAGGGGCTGAGAGCAGGGAGGACTGGGGAGTTGCTGTTTAATGCAGATCGGGCTTTGGTTCTACAAGATGGAAAGGGTTCTGGAGATGGATGGTGGGGACAGTTACACAACAATGTGAATGTGGTTAATACCACTGAACTGCACCCTTAAAAATGGTTAAGATAGTAAATTGTATGTGTATTTTCCCATAATTAAAGATAAAAATATTTAATTTAATTTTATTTTTTTTTAATGTTTATTTAGTTTTGAGAGAGAGAGCGAGAGCGAGCATGAGCAGGGGAGGGGCAGAGAGAGGGAGACCCAGAATCCAAAGCAGGCTCCAGGCTCTGAGCGGTCAGCACAGAGCCCGACGCGGGGCTCGAGCCCACGGACCGTGAGATCACAACCTGAACCGAAGTCGGACGCTTAACCGCCTGAGCGACCCTGGCACCTCATGATAAAAAATATCTTAAAAAGAGGTTCTAACTAAGCCGCAAAGGCACGCGAGTAGACTGTGCAGAAAGAAAATGACAGGCTCACCAGGTCCCGTTGCAGAGGCTCTAATGGCCACCCGGAGCCTGACGTCCAGGATTTTAAAATCGAAAGGCACTTTTCCGTAACGTTCAGATCTAGAACTCCGCTAAAGGCAAAAACTGCTCTGGAAAAATTGCTTCCGAAGCATACTATAATTCTTTTTTTTCCACAGAAGAAAACAAGGGTAAAAATTTCTAATTAAAAACGTCTTGGGGTGCCTGGGTGGCTCAGTCAGTTAAGAGTCTGACTTGATTTCAGCTCTGGTCATAATCTCATGGTTCATGAGATTAAGCTCCATGTGGGGCTCTTTGCTGTGACTCACACACACGTGCGTGCTCTCTCTCTCAAAATAAATAAACTTAAAAAAAAGTCTTAACTAACTAGATTTATTTTGTATTATTATACAGTTTTAGGTCATGGAAGAAGACCCCCCCCCCCCCAGAAAACCAGTATGACTTGCCCTGATGATAAATGATGCTGTTAATTTCTAGTTATTAAATTCTTTTATCTGATGGAAGCTCTAAGCCTAAGGCTTGTCCTCTGTTAATAATGGAGATTTTCAAGTCTTTTATTTTTATTTTACTTAAATTAAAAAAAGATTTTTTTAAGGTTTATTTTTGAGAGAGAGAGAGAGAGAGCGAGCGCATGTGCGTGCTAGTGGGGGAGGGGCAGAGAGAGAGGGAGACAGAATCCGAAGCAGGCTCCAGGCTCTGAGTCGTCATCACAGAGTCTGACGTGGGGCTCGAACTCAAGGACCATGAGATCATGAGCTGAACCAGAGGAGGATGCCCAACCGAGTGAGCCACCCAGGTGCCCCAGAGATTTTCAAGTATTAAGAGAGGTGTTAAAGCAGAACACTAAATTGAGACTCTCTCCTGAAAAGAGAATTAAAAAAAACCCAAACATTTTCTCTCTGTGTGGTTCAAGGTTAGATTTAGGATTATTTGGTGACTTGTAACCACCTAGAATTAAAATCACAGCCTGTGCCATGCTGTGGTGAGGACTGTTTCCCTCTTCTTAGTAACATAATTCCATGACTTTTACCTGGGGTCATGGCGCTTAGCTATGGACTACATTTCCCAGCCTCCCTTGCAAACAGCCATGGCCATGTGACTAAGCTGGGGCCAACAGGAGGTGAGTACAAGTACAGTGTATCTCTTTCCTTCCTCTCTGCACCCTCCCCGCCCCCCCCCCCCCCCAAGCCAGAATGACAATGTGGTAGGATTCTGATTTGACCACACACATGAGAATAAACCCACGGGGGATGGTGGAAAAATAAGATGGGAACGACCTGGGATTCTGGGTGAGTTTCAGGACAGAGCTGCCCCACTAGACTGGATCACTCGTCTCTGGTCTGTTGACACGTGAGGGAGAAATACGCTTTGATTCTGAAGTCAGCCCGTGTATTGGGGGGTGTACTCGTTACAGCAGCTTTGCAGGTATCCTAACTAACACACACACTTTAGAATATGGTCCTAACCAACCCCTTTGGAGGCTGAGGTTGAAGCGCGTGGTTTGTGGGATTGTTCTGGGGATCTGAGTCATGGCCCTGGACAAGGAAGTTCTTTAGCTTTCCTAATGCCGTTTTCCTTAAGCCTTTCACACGAGGGATGGAGAGCTAACCTCACCCACCCTCTGTGCATCACCCCGAGGTCTGGGTTCTCCCTACCTGTCTTGGTTGCACTGTAGATGTTCTCAATAGGAAACACGGAGCCCAGTCCATACAGCAGGACTTTGGCCAGGGCAGGAATTAGTTGAGTGGTGGTGACCAGCACGTTGACACAATTGGGCCTGAGGACGGAGAAAAAGACCGTGGGTCAGAACACCAAGGTAGAGCCAGGCCTGGTCACCCGGCAGCCTGAGCCAGGCGTCGGCAGGCATTCTGGTGGGGTTTGGGAGCTCTGGCTAAGTCACGTTCAGGTGAGAGTGGGGCCCAAAGATCTTTCAGCTGTTGCTCTCCTTTAAGCCTGAGGCTGCCTGGCACACTGAAACACGAGTGCGAAACTTTTATTTAGAAAAACGTGTCCGGCGGGGGCCGCACTTGAGCAGCTGCAGCTGCCTATCGGTGATGTAGAGTAATGTGGACCAGGTGTAGGACAACAGGGAGTGGTGAGGGCTGGGGCGAACTGGGGAGCACCTACCAGTTCTGAGATTTTTACAGAATCCAGAAACCGGGAGCCATGGATTACTTTCCCATCTTGGGGCCAGAGTGCGTGTCAAACTAGACGCATCAGCGGGATGGAGCCAGCGGCCATTTTGTGACCATTCGTGTGTGGCGTCGTGAGATTCTGGGATGCTATAGCACAGACGGTAATTTGTCCTCTGGCCCAGGTGATCTTATTTAGGAGCAAGAGGCAACTTACTGGGAGGCCCAGAATGAAACTGGACGCTCCTTACCTCGTAAGTGCCAGATGATCTGCGGTCTACTAGAAGATGGTTTTTATAGAGGGTGGGTGTTGTGGGCAAGAGTGGATGGGACAAGATGGACCTATGTACAAATGTTCGGGCTCTGCTGGACCCTGGTAAGTCTCTGTAGCTATCTGCTCAGCTATGGTACAAGGTGTCCCTGGTGTCTGATAATACCTCCGCTTTATCAAATGTCTGGAAAGCCTGCAAATGAGAATTTTGAGAGTCCAGTTCTCCCAAGTGTGGAAACGGAGGAGCCACCACCCTCAAATCGGGGAACGTTCAGGGGCGCAAAGGAAAAAGGGGGCTCCCACCTACCGGGAATTGATGAGGTTGAGCGCCTTTAGCGAGTGGGTCAGCCAGAGGTCGGTCAGAGCCTCCAGCTCGGCTCTGAGCTGTAGCCAAGTCTCTCTTTTGGGAGCTCCTATCAAGCCTATGGACAAGGGAAAAAAAGATGGGCTAGTTATTATTTTAGAAGTCTGGGCGGTAGTGTTTAGAGAAGGGGAGTGTAGCTACTGGTTCTCTGGGTTTCAAATCAGATGACACCCAAGGTCAACTTTAATCCAGTGATTTTAATCTTATTTTGGGATTGATGGGTCAATCAACCCATCTACTGATTGATCCATTCATCCACCCATCCACCCATCCGCCCTCCCATCCTTCCAGCCCTCCCTCTGCCCACCCGTCCATCCATCCATCCATCCATCCATCCGTCCATCCATTCCTCTGTCCATCCGTCCATCCATCCATCCGTCCATCCATCCATCCGTCTGTCCATCCATCCATCCATCCATCCCTCCATCCATCCATCCATCCATCCATCCCTCTGTCCATCCATCCATCTATCCATCCATCCATCCCTCTGTCCATCCATCCATCCATCCATCCATCGATCCATCCATCCATCTAACCAAGACTTCAGGAGTGCCCTCTGTGTGCTCAGTATTGTAATAGGCACTGCATACACAGATGAACAAAAAATGCAGATGACTGAGTTCATACTGTTATTAGTGGAGACAAAAACTGGATAAGGAAATAAAAATGACTAACATTTATTGAGTGCTTACTATGTGTAGGGTCCTGGGCTCTTAACATGATTTATTTCGTTCATCTTTACAGTGACCCTAGAGGGGGACCCTCTTTTTATTTATTTTTAATGGAGATACAATTGGCATATAACATTGTGTAAATCAGGTAAAGAAACTGAGGCTGCGTGAGGTTGACGGACTCGCTCACTGCAGGGAAGACATAATGGAGACAGGTTTGGCAGCCAGGCGGCAGACCTCCGGAGCCCACCCTATGGTGTTTCTAAACCTGATCATCATCCTGTCAGTCGTCGAGGCCCTTAAGATGAAGTTCAGACTCCACAGTCCACGTGCCTGCGAGATTGCCAATCTCCCCTCTCGCCATTGCCCTGACGTCCTTCCATTCCCGTCCCGGTGGCCTCCTCTTTGTCCCCTGGAACATCAAGTCTGTTCCTGTCTCAGGACCTTTGCACACCTCGTTTCAGAACCTGGACCACACCTTCCCTTTTTGCATAAATACTTCACACTCATTTCCAGCGTCCTTTCTTCTGGAAGGCTTATCCCGGTCAGCTCTATGTTATACTCCGCCAACACACTGTACTTCTTTACAGCACTTGGCACAAGTATAACTCGAAACGCATCTGTGTGATTACGTGTTCCACGTCTGCTTCAGCCATTATGCCGTCTGCTCCGTGAGGGCAGGGACCAAGCGGGCTTTGTTCAGCACCATGGTACCAGCCCCTGGGAGGTACTGTATGGCAGGGGCTGGTGCATGGTTGATGCTGAACCAGGGAGAATGCACTCAGTGGGACAGGAATGCTTCAGGTGGCCCCTGGCTTTCCTTTCTCTCTGTACCTTCCCCACGGCCCCTTAGCTGGGGCACTTGATAACAATGCAAACTCCCAGGGGCGCGGTGCCGTATGTTTCGCAAGAGGCTTCCCCCGGGTGCTGCCATGGGTAGCCAGCCCGTCAACCACTCCGACTTGGCACCTGCTAGGAAGCATGCTTCGAGCTTCTGTCTGCCTGCCCCCTACCTGGGGCTTTGCCTCAGACTTGCTCTCCTTCCCGGACACGTGCAACATTTAAGAAGTGCTCACGGTGCGGCAGCCCTGTTCTGAGGGTCTCCCGCGTGTGAATTCACACGATCCTGACATTTATCCCATGAGTTGGGCCGCGTCATTATTCCCATCTTACACATGACGAAACTGAGTCACAGAGGGGTTAAGTAACCTGCTGGGGGGTACAACAGGATGTGGTAGAGGGAGGTGTGAAATCAGGCAAAGGCCTCTCTCTGAACCCAGCCCCTGCCTCCCGGAGGCTGACTGGTTAATCTTTTTTTTAATGTTTATTTATTTTTGAGATGGGGGGCGGGGAGGAAGCAGAGACAGAGGGAGGCACAGAATCCCAAGCAGGCTCTAGGCTCTGAGCTGTCAGCACGGAGCCCGACACGGGGGCTCGAACTCAGGAACCGCGAGATCATGATCTGAGCTGAAGATCAGGATCGGATGCTGAAAGGACTGAGCCCCCCAGGCGCCCCTTGTTAAGCATTTTCTATCTTCACCCTGTATCTTGCAGATGTCTCTCTTCTGAGCACAACTTCCAAAACCCTTGGGCTCCTGGGCTGGGGGCTGCAGCCCTCCCCAGGCTAGTTCTGTGATGCGGGAACAGCTGGGGGGAGGTGAGGCGGAGTAACATGCAGAGACTGGAGGTGGGTGGGGGGAGGAAGGGGAGGGCTGCCCACGGTGGCCCCTACTGGCCGACTCCACCCGTCTCCCCTATTCCAAGTACACCTGCTCCCCTCTTCTCCCCACGTAGGGGTGGGTGAGCAAGCAGGGCTGACTCTGCCGCTCTCGGCTTCCCTCTCACAGTCCACAGACTTGGGTGTGAGAGGCCACGGAGTGTGGCCAGAGGTGGTGAGGCAGTCAGCCTGGCACTCCCTTGTGGTGGCTCTGCCACTTGGGCTGTGCGACGCTGGGCAGGTTGCTTAACGTCTCTGGTCTCAGTTTCCACCTTTACACAACATGGAGGACAAAAGCACTTACCTTATGGGGGTCTCGTAAAGAGCAAATTAGATATTAGATGACAAGCCCTCATCACAGAGCCTGGCATACAGTAAGCGCTCAGCAAACGTTAGCTGTTGCCAGAACTGCATTAGGACTCAGCCACGGACGAGACAGAAAATCCGTCCCCAAAAAACCGACCGTCCGTCTGGAGAAAGCAGAAGGCAGAGAAGAATTCGAAAAACTCCCAAGCAAAACTGAAAGGAACTAAGGACAAATGCTCCCATTTTCTGAGTGCCCCCTATCTAACAGGCACAGAGTCATGACTTTTGTGCCCATTAACAACAGACGTTCCCATAACCCAGGGAGACAGAATTAGTTTTATCCCCAGTCCTCAGATTTAGATGCCAAGGCTCGGGGAGGTAGCTAGAAAGTGGAGGCATTGGGACGCGAAGTAGGTTCTGTGCAGTTTGAGACCCTAAATTCTTTCCGGGACTCTTTCTGGGGCTGGGGGAGGGCGCCCTAGATACTCTGGGGGCCACGGGGTATATGGCAACACTATCGGCTGCCTGCTCAGACCTCTTCCCTTTATGGGCCAGCGGTTGGTTCCACACTGATAATCGAAATGCCCCCGAATGCCTTCTTGGGGAGAGGCAGCATCACCTCCTGTTAAGAGCTACTGGCCTAGAGAGTTCTAGAAATAGTGATCTAGCACTTGCCCAAAGCCGCGTCCAGACTTCTTGTTCAGCGTGATAACCAATGGTCTCTTGCTACTGACCCTGGTGGCTGTCCCCTTGACTGCACATCTGAGCCTGAATTCTGTGATTCCGACCCAGGCTGCAGCCACAGAAGTCAGAACCGGGGACACCTGGTGGCTCAGTCGGTTCAGCGTCCAACTCTTGACTCTGGCTCGAGTCATGACGTCACGGCCGTGAGATGGAACCTGGAGTCAGGGCCTCCTTGGGATTCTCTCTCTCAACAAGGAAAGAAAACCAGACCTGGAAATGCCTCCGGTGGTTCCAATATGAGAACCAGTGGCCTCCAGTCCATCTCCAGCTTCAATGTTTCCACAAATTACGTGGGGATCTTGTTCAAAAGGCAGATTCTGACTCAGTCGCCTAGAGCAGGGCCCGAGAGTCTGACGTCCAAGGTGACCGGCCGTCTGAGCCGCAAGCGCCAAACCACCGGCCCTCCAGCTCCAGCGAGTGACAAGTGTCGCCCGGAGGGCGTGATGGAAGCAGAGGGCCGGCCTACCCCAGCCTCAGACTCGGCAGGTCCGAGGAGGGCCCGAGACGCTGAGGTCCAGCACGTCTCCGGGTGCTGCTGGTGCGGGGACCACACTTGGTGAAGACGTGCGCTGAGGCCACCCCACCCCCACCCCCAGTGGTCATGTGATCCTGGGCAGGTGGCGTCATCTGTTCTCAGCTTCCTCCCCGTCCAGGTGAGATGTAGTGTCCTCTCCCGGGGCGCCTCCCCCCCAGGGCGCCCCCCCCCCCCCCGCGGAACGCACTAGGGAGGCCCCGTTCACGCGCAAGGGGCCGTGGCCGTCCTTGACCCTGCCTGGGCCCCGGCCGCGGCCTGAGCACGGGCAGACCCCCCCCTTCCCCCCTCCCTCCCCCCCGCCCCGCACGGCCTGGCCGGCCCTCCCCCGGCCCACTCACCACCGACGTTGTTCTTGTACGTGTTGTACATCTCCTTCACCCGCCGGTAGCGGAAGGCCAGCTTCCTCATCCAGTCCACGCCGCCGTGGACGCCGGAGCCCAGGCACAGGTTGGCTCCTGGGGCCGAGCTGTGGAAGCCGTCGGCGGAGAAGTTGTATGTGCTGCGACAGGGGGCGAGAGCCGCGGTCAGTGTGCGAGGGTGGGGGGGGGGCTCCTGGCCGGGAGACTGCGGGCCCCACGGTCCCCACGGCCCCCCGAGGCCCCTGCGTGCAGTGGCCACGCTAGGAAAAGCCCCCCGCCCCCCTTCTGCCGCCAGAAGGGAAGTCCAAACTATGGCTGTGGCCGGTTCATCCTGAAAGAAGAGTCTGGAAGAAAACAGGTTAGCTCCCGCTACTCCGATCCCCAAATCTGTGCTGTCTCGCGCCCCCTATAAGGCCCGGCTGCTAACCCCTCCTTCCCACTCTGGGAGCATCTCCCTGTCTTTCCACGGAAGTACCATATTCTAGTTTTTTCAAGTTTATTTTTATTTTTGAGAGAGCATGTGAACAGGGGAGGAACAGAGAGAGGAGACACAGAATCCGAAGCAGGCTCCAGGCTGTGAGCTGTCGGCACAGAGCCTGATGCCGGGCTCGAACTCACGGACCGCAAGATCATGACCTGAGCCGAAGTCAGACGCTTCACCAAATGAGCCTCCCAGGCGCCCTTTAGTTTTTTTGGGCTTGTTAAATTAGGCAGAGTCGATTGCTGGCTTTGCAGATGCGATCCTCTGCTCGGAATGAAGCATATGCTGGCCTAGTGAGTTCCACGTGTGGATGGGGGAGGAGCCAGGGTGTCACAGAAAGTTAAGGACAGAAGTGGCAGCTGGGAGCCCAGACGGGAAAGCAGGGGCCGCTCCCCACCTGCAGCAACCAGCACGTGAGGACGAAAACCCCCGTCTTCTCTCCCTCCACCAGAAGCTCTGCTGGAGGTTTGCAAAATCATACCATCGCAGGGAAAAACCACAGCGTGACAAGGGACACATGTATAGTATGACCCAAAGCTTAAAAAATGAGTCTCTTTCTAGAAAAGAAAGAACAGGTCAGTGTGACGCCACAGCTGTCTCAGGCTGTGCGTTTGGCTGACGTTTTTCCTCTTTGCACTATGTTGCTGTTTCTGGATTTTCTGTGATGAGCTGAAGAGCGGAGTGAGAAAGGTATTTTATTTTTTAGCAAGACGCGCTGCGGCACGGGTGAGGCGACACTTGGAAACCGTATCTTGCGCACGTCTGGTACTTCAATGCCGCTGCTGCGGCAGAGGTCAAAGGGCATTTGAAGAGCACGAGGGGCCGGGTCGTTCTCCCTGTGGGGCGTCTGCGGTGTGCACAGCCAGAGCATGGCACGATGTCACACGCTGCTGTTCTGTGCCTGGGGCTCAGCCTTCCTTGAGCAGAAGCCTGTGGAAGCCACAGAAACGCCTGGGATGAACGTCTCGGACTCATCAGCTAATTTCACCTTGGGGACTTCCTGGGGCACGCGGGCCAGGCGACTTAATCCAAAAGGCCTTGAATATAGACTCTGGCATTCTCCACAGCACACTGTGTGAAAAGCCAGAAAGAGACAGTGCCCACAGGTTCATATAAACACACACACCTGTGTCATTTGTCACGGACATTTCTGTGAGTGTGACTGTGTGTAACATTGGAAGCAAGGAAGTCATGATGCCAGGAAGCGGTTGGTTTGAGACGGTGAGAATACGGGTGAGTATAGTTTCTTCTGAAATGTACAAAAGCCCGTGGAGAACATGGTCTGAACTAATAACCCGTTCAGACAAAAACGTTCTCTTTCCCATGAAAGATGTGAATGGCTTCATTACACAGACATGTTTGTTGCTTCTTCTCCCTTTCAGCCCCCCTTGGGTGGTGATGACCAGGGGTTAAAGATGAATGAAATACACCCAACTGGCAAAAGGGGGCCGACAACATCCAACCACGGGAGCAGGGGAGCCACGTGTCGGGGACTCACTCGTGCGGGGTGCTTTTCCAGCACGCAGGCAAGCCGGTGAGAAGCAGGAGAAATGACTTTACCCCGTCGCATCCCCTCGTTTCCAGAAGCCACCCTTCAATTGCCACGTGGTCCTTCCTCTTCTTTACTGCAAACATTCCCTTCTTGCTAGATAATTTCTCCTTCTTCTTTCTCAGAAACGTTACTTTCCGCCAACCTCATTTCCATTTTCTCTTTAACCGTCTGTGGAAGAACAGCCTTCGACCCCTCCGGGGTCGTTCCTGCCCGTTCGATGGCCGGAGCGGTGGGAGCCGCAGGCCAGAGTCCGGTGGTGGGCGGAGCACTGCGGTCCTCACCAGGGAGCCACCGAACAGGCACCGAGGGCAGCTGTGCGCCTCCCGACCCGTCTGCAGCGAACTCTGGAGCCAGGGCAGCCCGTTCCCCCGGAAGTTCCTCCTCGGTCACAGCCCTTCCAGCAGCGACCTGCTCTTCCTTCTCGATCTCTTCAGAAGTCTCTGTAGGAGCCGAGATCAGGCATGGCCTCCGCGGGTGGTCACGGGAGACGGTGCCACGAACGTGCAGGCTTTCTGGGGCCTCGCCGGGCCCGCCACATGAGCCCCCTTGTTGCTGGATGCGGTGGCGATGTCCACAGGGCTCAGGGGAGGGTCTGTCACACACACAGCAACGGCAGGCAGGTTAGCACCTCTCGAGGCTACTGATCCCAGGGCTGACCACCGTGAGAGGTGGGCGGGCGGTCAACCCTGGGATCAGTAGCCCCCAGAAGGCGTGGCTCCCGGAAGCTGCCCGGATCTGGTCAGGGAAGGTTCCAGAAGGGAGGCGGCCAGCAACAGGACCGGACCCCGCAGTGGCAGCACACTTCAGCACAGCATCCCCGGGGGCTAGGACACCGACATCAGCCGGGTCTTCAGTGGCAACCACGTGACGAGCTGTCAACAGAGCCTCTTCTGCGTTTCTTCAGATTTCTGATGTATGTGCCAATGCCAATACCTTTCCTTCCGTGGATCACTGTTCTGTTTGGAAGTCAAGGTTGTGCCACCGAAGTGGGTTCCTGCTGTAAGAAATCTGGGGACACCCTCCTGCTTCACTGGCAAGACATCAAGGACTCCGGACATCGCAAAGGTTTTCCTTTTAAGTTACGACGGGAAGCCAGGGCACCGCCTTACAGACCCCTCGCTGGGTAGTGTGGGAAGACCAGATAACTTAGTCTTGAAAAAGCACATTGACTAAGAACTCAGAGGAAACCCTGGGGAGATGCCTGGATGTTCTGCCAAGAGGTGGAGGGCAGGGCAGGGCGTCCCTGAATCCTGCACCCCCCCCCCCCTTACCAGCTGTGTGAGGTTCAGCAAGTTACTTAATCTCTCTGTGCCTCCTATTCCCCGACTGTCAAATGGGGATGATGAAAAGAGCATCTATTCCCCGTGGTAACTGTGATGGGGCAAAGTAAGGGCATTACCAAGGTTCGTTTCTGTTGTTCACTGAAAAAAAAGAAAGGGCATTGGATGCTTGGTGCCTGGTGCACAGCAGGTGCTCAGAAGAGATTTCCTGAATGAAGAAATGGGAGGGCTTGGTTTTTATGGGGGGAAAACCTCCTTGGATGGCGGGTTCTGGAAGTGAGGTTCCAAATAGCTCAGCACGAAACCCGGTTCAGAGCAGCACTGCTCTCTGCCCCAAGCCAGCCAGCTACAGGGAAGCTTTATAAAAACGGAACTCTGGTCACTCACTGCTGTGAAGGGGAGAGTGGTTCCCAGCTGTGACGTCATGGAAAGGACACAGTTAACCTTGATCTGCGGTTTATTTACTCCATAAATAGAGAAACCTTGGCTGGCACTGGAGGATTGCTCCCTGCCAGTCCTCATTGCGAGGGATTTTCAGAACGGCTAATTAATATGAAGCAGGCCCTGGCCTATCACTCCTAGTTGTGCCGGGCTTTGAACCGACTCCCAGGGCCCAGTCACAGAAGCTTTGATTTGTTTTTTTGGAGTGAGACAGAAGACACAAACAAACACTAAGCGACGTTACTGGCCCCCTAAGCGAAGCGTCATTCGGTCTAATAATATTTCTGATGGGCCAAGAGGCACTAGGTTGTGATAATTTTGGATAAGTGCAGATTAACTATGGTTCCATTTTTGTAAGGTTTTCTCAGGGGCAGGCTGTGAACATTCCAGCCACATTCCTCTGAAAGCTGTCTCGTTTTGGGTACCTTATTTCTGGAATCCATGTCCTAGGAGGGTTTGCCCCTAGAAACCAGACACATACCTCTTACTCAGTCAAGAAATATTCTGAGTATCGACTGATCAACTTTTATAGTAAATACTGTACGTGCGCTAATGAAAGGGTGCCAAACTCTTAGTGGCGGTGATTCCGGGAGGCTAGATCAGGTGGTGTTTGAGGTTTTTTACGATGTGCACGCCTTACTTTAGTAAGTAGGAAAAAAAAAACTGCAGCGAGATAAACATAAGCAGAGTCCTGGAGAATCTGTGGAAATCTCCGCCTCGATGACTGGAGGTGATGGGCAAGAGTCTGCAGGGTGGGGGCTGGGCTGCAACCTGTGGGTTCTGGCGGAGGCAGGCACACACATCAGCCTGATAACCAGCCCGCCCCTCCTCTCTGCTTCCTGGTGAAAGGCAAGCTCGATCGCCAATCAAAAGGGGGCATTTTGGACTCCCCAAAGTCTTACCTTAAATCTTGCCCGTTGTCATCGGATGAGACGTCGTCAACGTGGATCTGGTCGCAATCCTGCGGAGAATGTGGCACGAAGAGAAAGACAGGGAGAGGTATGGCTGGTTAATCTGCTGTAGCCTCTGAGAGCTGAGCGGGGGAGCACTGCCCTGGGAGTCACCAGCCCTGGATTCTAGCCTGAGCTCTGCCACTAAAGGTTAGGCGACCTCCGGTTGGTTAAGTCTCTTCCCTTCTTTTGCTTTTGGTTTCCTTATAAATGAGCAGGTTGGGTGTAAGGTGGGGTGGGGTGACCATATAATTTATCATGCAAACCAAGATAGTTCTGCAAGTCAAAGGGGCTGCCGTGAAGATTACATTGGAGGGACAGGCACAAAACAGGACCACCCCTCTCTACCTGTGAGTATGTTAGGACATATGGTCACCCTGGCCCCATAGTGGAAGCCTTTGCCCTAACCGAGGTATCTTCTTCCACTCGGAATGCTCTCTGCCTTCATCCGCAGAGTGAACTTAGTATTCTTCAAGCATTAGCTTCCGGAGGTACCCCCTTCCCCAGTCCTCCTCGGGGTCCGATGATATGTGATCATCATTTATTGAGTACTTACTACGTGCCAGGCACCATTCCGAGGGCTTGTCATTCCGCCACCCACACATCCTCCCTTTCTCTTTGGGGAAAACACCTTAACACCTGCGAGTTAAGACCGGGGGGGGGGGGGAGGGGCGAGGAAAATGGCCTCGTGACCCAGGCTCAACCAATCAGAGAGACCCAGGAGCCCTCCGGCTTCAGCGATTGCGTCAAAGATGAGCACGTGATCTAAACTGGACCAATGGGAGAGCCAGCCCTGGGAACTCGGCTGGGACCTTGGCTGCAGCTGTCGGAGGGTGGTGGTCACGTTATCTGAGCCCCTGGACCCGGCACCAGCTGAAACCAGGCCACCCTGACTGTGGTAGGTAGAATAATGCTCAACCCCCCTGCCCAATGTCCATTCCTAATCCCATGGTCGTCATGTGGCAAGAGGGCCTCCGCAGATGTGATTAAGTTTAAGGTCTGGAGATGCGGAGAGCAGTCGGGATTCTCCAGGTGGGCCCTAAATGTAATTACAAGGGCCTTTGGGAGTAAGAGGCAGAGGGATATGGGAAGACGGAGAAGGGGATTGGGGCGATTGCTTTAAAGACGGAGGAAGAGGCGACGGGCCAAGAAATACAGGGTGCCCCCCAGATGCCCAGATTCTCCCTTCAGAGCCTCCTTGACGTCTTTCGCCCAGTGACACTGATTCTGGACCCCTGACCTCCAGAACAGTGAGAGAACACGCTGGTGTTGTTTTAAGCCACTGCGTGTGTGGTAACTGGTTACAGCCGCTGCAGGAAACGACTCCATGGGCCCTTGGGCTCCAGCTAGTGGAGTGGCCGTTCTGTCACTCGGCCACCGGGCAACACCACACCCTCCACGAAGCTACGCGCCGTGCACGCCCATCAGTCACCTCTGCCTCCGGCATAAAGTCCATCCAGGCGACAGGCTGATGCGGCACCAGTGGTGAGCGTGTTCTGCCCGCCGCTCTGGTCCTGGTGAAGCCCAGGCTCCGGAGTCAGACTGCCTGGGTCTGGATCCTAGATCCAGCCACTTCCCGGCTGTGTGACTTTGAGCCAGTGGCATAACCACCCTGAGCCTTAGAGGTGGGATGGGGAAATGGGAGATAAGGGAACCTCCTTCGCGGGGTTGATGCATGTGAGGAGAAGCCAGAGGCTGTGCTGGGAGCGTCTGGTACAGTGGCTGGAACATGTCAGGTACGGGGACGCACGCCACTCTTCTTATCGTGTTGAGATTTAAAAATGTCCACATTTAGGTGTCAGCGTGATCTCAGGAGGCAGGTGGCTCCTGGAAAACACTGCTAGGGAGAGGACAAGCACATGCGACTCTGAGCTTGACCTCTAAGAACACGATTGGTGGTAACACCTCTGGACTCTTGTTGAGGGGGTAGCATCTGGGAAAGAAATAGCGGTTTCTATTATTTTGAGCAGATCTCTTTTTACATAAGGACGGGGCTTGAATTTATCTTTGAGAACAGAGCTCTGCTGGGGGATGATGGGAACCCCTTCCCTCATTAATTCTTTAAGATATGTAGAGGTAACCGTGTTGTGATGGGAGATGTGGGGGCAGGGTGGGGGTGGGGACAGTGGCATTTGGGGCAGCCCGGGCTACCCTGTGGGGATCGGGGCTGGAACTTGGGACAACCAGTGTGGCCACTGGTCCCTCTCTGGTGCCCGGAAAGGGCTTTGGATTGAAAAGGGGTTTGCTGGGAGGTGAGGTTTGCTTCCACAGTCCCTGGCACACTCGGGCTCACGGCTCAGTGGCAGTGACAGAGCATGACTCAGAGTCCTGACGCATAGGACCTCACGCCTCCGTGGGCCCGGGACAACGCCTGGGAACAGGCAGTAGTGTGTGCTCTGACTCGCCTAGATGGGAAGGGCGGGGGGAGGCCCCACCGTATGGCTTCCCAGGGGTCAGCCGTGGGTAAGCGGAAATCGGTGAGGAACATGGCAAATGACAAGTGGTAACCCCAACTGAGAAGCTGTTTGGAGAGTGCTGGAAAAAAACTGGGGACGCTGAGTGACCAGTCTTGAGCTGGCAGACCTCTGGCTTACACCTAAACCTCTACTGCTCCTCATTCCGCAGTTCCTTCCTTTCCACGTATCTGGGATTCTGACTGATGCTTGGTGGTCTTAGGTATCATCGATCCCCCTCCCCAAGAGGGACTGTCCTTTCCTAAAGTAGTTGAGCGCCATGGTACACCCCAGCTTGAAAGATTTTATAGTCACGCTAATACTGTAGTGGTTGGCCATATGTGGTTATTCATATTATTTTCAAATTAAACTCAACTGCGTAAAAAATTGAGTTCCTTAGGCCTATTTCAAGTGCTCAGTAACCACATGTGGGCAATGGCTGCTGTACTGGACGGTGCACGTACTTGCCTCGGCACAGAAAATTCTAGTGGACAGTGCTGCTCTCGAGGGGTAAAGACACCAGGCTGACAACTTCTCTTCTGCGTTGACAAGTTCGATTAGGGATGAGCTCGCAAGCCAGCCTGGAGACGTATCTTACTCAGCCCACACTACGCTTGAAAAATTGTTTGGGAACAATAGCCAATATGTGAACTCAGGGGACCTCTCTTTCCCCGTCTGCGTCCTCTCCCTTCCTGCTCTCACTCTTTCTCTGTCTTTCCAGATTTTCAGCCACTCTGAGACTTTACGCACTCTTGCATTGTTCTGTCCCATCCACCCTTAGCCCTTTCCAGCGCTCCACAGTCTCATCTGGGTTTTCTTCCCTTCACGTCACCTGGTTACCTGGCCCCTGTGGGCTTCCTAGTTTGAGACCTCTGATCCACAGACCTCGTATACCAATCGAAGGGTCCTGGGACAGCAATCCTGATACGTCAGTGAAAACTGTCTTTAAAAAGCCAACGCGGACTTCGAAGACCCAGGCACAGAGAAGACCAAATTAGTAGCAGACTTCTCCCCCATCCAATGCTTTGCCTAAAATTGGAAAAACACCTCCCGTGCCCCCCTCCAGTCCTTGCCGGAGGCTCGAAAGCTGCTCCGGGGGTCACACGGGCTCAGGCCCCTGGGCAGGGGCACCCACCGCTTTCCCTGACGTCAGGGGAAAGGTATGTGGGAGGCTCTGGTTTTCTCATTTGCAAGGGGATTGTTGGGGGCGCTAAAGTGTGACAACAGTAGCGATCACATTTCGGACTTAATAAAATACCATGACGCTCAGCTAGACGCTACCTCATACTCCACCAGCTGACCTGGATCCAGTTACCCGCTGAGGCTGAGCCGGCAATGAGGGGAGTGAGCTCTGGGGGAGGAAGATCCTATGCGCCTCAACTCTCCTGCATGGGGGGCGGGCCTGTACGGTGGAGGGCACCAGCTTTTCACAGCCTAGGGTGCTTCTGGCCTCTTCAGGGTCACGTGTGACTATCCTGGGGGGTCCGAGTGGGACCTGCTAGCAAAGACCGAGGAGGCGTTCCCATGGCCCTGACCTGGGTGAGGTCTGGGCCCCAGTGCAATCCCAGCAGCAAGGAATTTACGCTTTCTGACTTACGGAAACACCCACACATCGTCTTGTGCAAAGACGTCCACCATCCCGGTGAGAAACGGGACAACACCTAAAGTTGCCTCAACCGGATCATCACTAAACGCAATGTGGTATGTCCATTCAGCGGAATCCCGCCCAGCGGTTCAGACGAATGAGGTGGATTTTTCTGTTAGCACACGGAAATATTTCTAAGACGTTCTATTGGGTGAAAGACCCACGAACAACACGGGGGCTGGGGCACTGATCCCTGTGTAGTCAAAGATCTGTGTATCACTTTGGACTCCCTCCCGAAACTTAACCACTAATAGCTGTTGTTGACTGGAAGCCTTACTGATAATACGAACAGTCAATTATCACACAGTTTATATGTGATACGTATTACATACTATATTCTTACAATAACGTGAGCTAGAAAAAACAGTTATTAAGAAAATCACAAGGAGGGGTGTCTGAGTGGCTCCATCGGTTAAGTGTCTGACCTCAGCTCAGGTCATGATCTCACGGTTCGTGAGTTTGAGCCCTGTGTTGGGCTCTGTGCTGACAGCTCAGAGCCTGGAGCCTGCCTTGGATTCTGTGTCTCTCTTTCTGCCCCTCCCCTGCTCGCATTCTCTCTTTCTCTCTCTCTCTCAAAAATAAATAAGCATTACAAAAAATTAAGAGTAAAAAAAAAAAATCACAAGGAAAATGCATTTACAGTACTGTACTAAATTTATTTAAAAGTCTGGGGGCGCCTGGGTGGCTCAGTCGGTTAAGCGGCCGACTTCAGCTCAGGTCATGGTCTCACAGTCCGTGAGTTCGAGCCCCACGTCGGGCTCTGTGCTGACAGCTCAGAGCCTGGAGCCTGTTTCCGATTCTGTGTCTCCCTCTCTCTGACCCTCCCCCATTCATGCTCTGTCTCTCTCTGTCTCAAAAATAAATAAACGTTAAAAAAAAAAAAAGCTTAAAAAAAAAAAAAGTCTGCATATGTGTGGATCAATGCAATTCAAACCCATGTTGTCCAAGGGTCAACTGTATTTATAAAAACCCACTGAAAACAAAACAAGATATTTTATACGGATATATACCTAGATGGACAATGAAAGGTCTGGAAGCTTACACATCTGACTGGAAGCAGCAGTTCTGTCTGGGAAGGCACTGGGATTGGGTTAGTGGTCAAAGGAGGCTTTCAACTTACTGAAATGATTATTCCTTCCCCCCCTCCCTCTCTCCCTCTCTTTCTCTCTCATTTGCCATAAGGATAATGCACATATGCATTGCCTTTGAAAACAGAAAATATCTCACTGGGGAGGAGACAGGCAGGATCTAACACTGAAGGCCATTTAAAAAATTTTTTTAATGTTTATTTTTGAGAGAGAGAGAGAGAGAGAGAGCATGAACAGAGGAAGGGCAGAGACAGAGGGAGACACAGAATCCGAAGCAGGCTCCAGGCTCCGAGCTGTCAGCACGGAGCCTGACGTGGGGTTCAACCTCACGAACCGTGAGATCATGACCTGAGCCGAAGTCAGACGCTTAACTGACTGAGCCACCCAGGCACCCCTCACACTGAAGGACATTTAAGTCCCCAACGTACCAGAGGCTATGCTCAATACGTTGCACATATGAAAGGGGATACAGTTGACCCCCATCTCATGGAGGGCAAGTGGAGGTGGGGAGAGGTGCAGAAACTTGCCTCTTATGGGCTGAATTATGATTCTTCAAACGATGTTGAAATCCTAACCCCCAGGCCCTGCGAACGGCCCTTATTTGGAAATGGGGTCTTTGCAGAGGATCAAGTGAAGACGAGGTCATTAAGGTGGTGGGTCTAATCCAGTTATGACAGCAGTGAGGGGAGGAGGGGCCCAGGAGGCCGGCCGCCTTCAGAGCCTGTGCTCCCAAAGAGCCACCCGTCTGAGGACTATTCGTAAAAACCCTTCCTATGGGCCCAGAACCGCATCAGACAATGCATGCGTCAAGAGCCAGGAGGTTTCAGGGGCGCCCGGGTGGCTCCATCTTGATTTCGGTTCACGGTCCATGAGATCGAGCCCCACGTCGAGCTCTGTGCTGACAGCGAGGAGCTGGCTTGGGATTCTCTCTCTCCCTCTCTCTGCCCCTCCCCCCTCCCCCTCAAACTAAGTAAATAAACATTTAAAAAAAAAAAAAAAAAGAGCAAGGAGGTTTCCAGGATTAAAAGTGGCTCTCGCCTTCAAGGTACTTAACACGTCACCAGAAAAGGTGAGGTGAATGCACATGAAAAACTGCACTGCTGATTCGATCCACAGACGTACTGATCACCTACTATGAGTTCAACACCAGGCTGGACCCTGCATGTGTCCTGGAACAGTCCCTGACTCCCTGCTTCCCCTCATGTTCCTCATCAGCAAATCCTGCCGACTTTCCCTTCCGTGGATATCCACAATCACTCAACATATGTCCGCAATAAGTCAATATGTATTCAATATATGTCCACAGTCTGACTCTTCCCGCCTCCTCCACTGCTCCCACCAGGTCTGAGCCCTCATTATTTCCCACCGAGATCAGGGCTCAGCAAACCACAACCTGTGTGAATAAAGCTTTAGTGCAGCACGGCCAAGTTCATTCCTTTCCATACTGTCTGTGGCTGCTGTTGTCCTACAGTCGAGACAGAGACCGTGTGGCCCGGAAAGCCTGGAGTATCTACTATCTGGCTCTTTACGGACGAAGTTTGTGGACCCCTGACTACTGCAGTCACCTCCTCACCCTCCCTGCTTCCACCCCTGCCTCCTTTTGTGTAAATGCACGGTCCTCACAAAGTCTCTGAGCCTGCGTGTCTGCACCCCGCCCCCCCATCTCCCACTGCACTCGCAGACGTAGCAGCCTCCCGCTATTCCTTCAACAACCCACACACTCCTGCTGCAGGGCCTTTGCACTTACTGTTGCTTCTGTTTCGAATGCCTTTCTCTTCTCTATCCATCTGCCAAAAGCCTGCAAAGGCTCCTTGATATCCTCTCCTTTGCGAAAACTGTCCTAGCTCCACCTCACATCAGGACCAGTAACTTCTCCGTTTCTCCACTTTGTGGGGCCTCCAGGGCTAACCTACGGCTGATATAACGGCCAATCTATTTTTTTATCCAATAGGTAACGCCCGTTGTCTGCTGATTTTTTGCAAGGTCAGAGAGTACAGCAGTTAAAAGCATAGACTCCAGACCCTCGGTTCCGAACTCCGGCTCTGCTGCTGATTAACTGAATGGCCTTGGACCAAGTATTGAATCTTTCTGACCCTCAGCTTCCTGTCGGTAACTGAGCTACGGAACAGCACTCGGTGCACGGGGCCTTGCGAGGATTAAATGAGTGGGTACAGGTGAGGCACTTTGAAAAGTGCCTCTGCCTGTCGAAAATGCCACCTACGAGTCTGGCATAATCACTGCTGTTATGACTGTTTTGAATTCTACAGGCCTGAACTCTGTGCCTGGTTCAGGAATGATCACACTGAGCTGAGTTCACCATCAACAGAGGCTCGTGGATGGTCAGCTCTGCAGATGAGACAATTTAGAAGCAAAGCAGAAAACCACATTCCTCAGTCAAACCCCGCCCATGTGTCAGGACGCTGTGCGCGAACGCATCTCAGGGAGTTGGGGGGGGCGTGGGGGGGGACAGAAGACACTCGTTGAGGTCTTACGTCCTGGACTTCGCAGATGGTGTTCAAACACCCTTCCCTGGTCTCCAGTCCCAGCCCTGCCATTTTCTAGGAGTGTGATGTCAGGCAGCTTACTTAACACCAAAACTTTTAGTTTTTTTTTTTTTCAAGATTGCTTTGGCAACTTGGGGTCTTTTTCTGGTTCCATACACATTTAGGATTGTTTGTCCTAGCTCTGGGAAGAATGCTGGTGTTATTTTGATAGGGATTGCTTAATTTTTTTTTTTTTTTTTAATGTTTGTTTTTGAGAGCGTGAACAGGGGAGGGGCAGAGAGAGGGGAAAACGCAGAATTCGAAGCAGGCTCCAGGCTCTGAGCCGTCAGCGCAGAGCCCGACGCGGGGCTCAAACGCATGAACCGTGAGATCACGACCTGAGCTGAAGTCGGATGCTTAACTGAATGAGCCACCCAGGCGCCCCGATTAACACCAAAGCTTTTAATTCTAGAATAATTTTAGATTTGCAGAAAAGTTGTGAATATAGTATAGAGAGTTCCCATAAACCCCACGCTCAGTTTCCCTTATTGGTAACATTTGTATGGAGTACCTGTCACAACCAATAAATATTACTATATCGTTATTAACGAATGTCAATTCTTTTTTTGTTGTTTGTTTGAGGCACTGGGGCCTCAGGATCATGCCATTCCGGCTGGGTGCCGTGGCCGTTGCCTGTGGCCTCCCCCCAAGGAGAACGGCCCAGCGAATGTCAATCCTTTATTCAGAATCCCTTAGCCTTCTCCACTAATGTCCTTTTTCTCTTCCAGAATCCCAGCCAGGGCATCACATTACACTTTGTCATCCTACCTCTTCAGGTTCCCCAGGGCCGCGGTAGTTTCTCCCACTTTCCTTGGTGTTGACCACAGTTTAAAGGAGAACCAGTCCGGTGTTTTGTAGGATGCCTCTCAACGGGGATCTGCCTGTGGTTTTTCTCATGGTCAGACTGGGGTTGCAGGTTTTGGCGAGGAGGGCTGCACATGCTTTTCTAAGGGTGCATCCTCTCAAAGGGCTTACACTGCCCATGTTGACCTTGATCACCTGGCTCAGCTCATCTCTGTCAGGTTCCTCTGTCGTAAAGTCACTCTCCTCCCCTTTCCATACTGTACTCTTTGATTTTAATTTTTTTTTAACATTTATTTATTTTTGAGAGACAGAGTATGAGCAGGGGAGGGGCAGAGAGAGAGGGAGGCACAGAATCTGAAGCAGGCTCCAGGCTCTGAGCCGTCAGCACAGGGCCCGACGCGGGGCTTGAATCCATGAACCAAAAGATCATGACCTGAGGGGCGCCTGGGTGACTCAGTCGGTTGAGCGTCCGACTTTGGCTCAGGTCATGATCTCGAGGTTCATGGGTTCGAGCCCCGCGTCGGGCTCTGTGCTGACAGCTTGGAGCCTGGAGCCTGCTCGGATTCTGTGTCTCTCTCTCTCTCTGCCCGCCCCCTCCCCCCCACTCTGTCTCTCTCTCTCCTTCAAAAAAATAAGTAAACATTAAAAAAATTTAAAAAAATCACGACCTGAGCCGAAGTTGGTTGCTTAACTGACTGAGCCACCCGGGCGCCCCTCCATACTGTACTCTTTGAAAGGAAGTCACTATGCAAAACTCACAGTGAGGGTGGAGTATCTGAATAAGTGATTCAAAATTTTCTGCCCGAGATATTAGTCTATCCACCCCCACTTATTTGTTTGTTTAATCATTATCTGTGTCATTACGGACCCGTGGGTCCTTGTTTTATACTTAGAATCCAATATCATGTAACTTGTTTTCGTAGTCAAATTGTTCCCAGCTTTGGCCACTGAGAACTCCGCCAGGAAGCTCCCGTGTCCCTTTGACATCCTCCATCGCTGTAGAGTCTTTTGAGCACTTACTTTTGGCACCATAAGACGTGCCACGTGTATTATATGTATCTCCTGCCCCAGCCCTAGAATCAGCCGTTTCTCTAAGGAGCCCTGGCTTCTTTTCTCAGAAAATGGCATTAGAGCCCAAGATCCGGGGGCTGGGTGTGCTCATTGCTCCCGGAGTGTCATTGCTTCGGGACTTTCTCAGGTGACAGAGAAAAGTCTCCAGGTTCCTTTTTGGAAATTATGAAACCTGGGTAGCACATCATTTGCAGGTGTGTTCCAAGGCCTATGACGGCCTGATGAATGGTGCCAATTATAGTTCAGATCCTTCTTTCACCACGGGCCTGAAGTGGAAGCCCAGAGAGGGCCCGAATGGGACTTACATGAAGAGTCGCGGGGCATGGGTGAAAGTATCCGCGGGATTGCAGGGGTAGCCCGCCTTTCATCAGCGATGAAAACGACAGCGATTTGTCCGTTTGTCATGGGCTCAGAGTCCAGGTTTAGCTTCAGGGTGACACTCATCTCATGAAATGTGTAGGAGAGCGTCTCACCTTGTTCTTTGCTCCTAGTTTGTGCAGGATGGGGTTTACCCTTTCCCTGATGTTTGCTGGAACTCTTTTTAAAACAGGCCTGGTGCCATTTTTGGAGAGTCTACTGTTCCAATGTCTCACAGCCATGAGTTCATTTATTTTAAAATCCCCCCTGAGGTTAGTTCTGGTAATTTCCATCTTCCTGCAAAGTGCCAACTTCATCTAGGTGTCAAGTTCATTGGTATCATATCATACAGTGTTCTCATAATTAAAAAAAAAGCCGGATCTGTCCTCAATCTGAGTAACGTCCGTCCTTTCGTTCTGAATGTTGTTTATCCATCTCTGCCTCTTTTTCGTTCTTTTTCTTTTTTCTCGTTCGTGCTTGCCAAAAGCATCATCTGCCTTCGTGGTCTTTTCAATGACCAATTCTTTTAACTTTCCTGTTTTTCTAATAGAAATGTAATCTAAGGCCGGATCACCCTTTGCTTGCATCCCACAGACTTCGATACTCAGCATTCTCATTGCCGTCCAGTTCTGACCAGCAAACGCAGTGACAAATACTTATCAAAACTGTTATGATCAAGCTGGGGACAGCTGGGGTTTCCCCACCTGCCCTGCTGAGCTCTGATCCCATGGCTTTCTGTCCCTGGCTGCCTGGAGACACGAACGCAGAAAGGAAACTGTTGACAAATTTGCTGCAGAAAAATGACTCTCGTCAGAGGCCAGATGGACTCCCTGGCCACTCCTCCTCTTTCAGGGCAGGTATATTTTTAAGTGAGATTGCTTACTGCTGTCTCTGGACTAGCCAGAGAGGGGCTTGCTCCCCGGGAGGGAAACCCGGGCTGTCTTTCTTGTGTTGTCTAAATGTTTAACTTATCTGAAGAACACCAAGGAGGCCGTGGGCTGCACTGCATTAATGGCCGGTTGGGCAGGATGCCTCGGAGAGCAGCTCAGCGTTGACATGGTGAAATATTATTCTCCCTGATGGCTCCCGCAGCACCATAAGTCAGACGTTAGCGATCAGGCCTCCACGTCAGGCAAGCAGCCACGGCTTGCCCAGGTTCCAGCCACTTCTGAGTCCCTTTAGCAAGATCTTTCCTGAAGCTCTGGCAGCACGTGGAAAACATCCCCCTCCAGCCCACCCACCTGCCTGGCCACTCCTGAACCTGGTAGGCGGGGCGGGGGGATACTTTCGGCCAAAAAGCTTTAGGTCAATCTTGTTTCTTACAGAGGACACTTTTCTCCCCTCCATTCTGTTGATCTTATGCCTTCTTCACCCACTCAGTTCATTTCAAAACTGTGTTTCCCATGCAGGATAAAGGTCCCAGCTTGGCCTCGGATTAAATCTCCATACTATCCTTACTCTGTGAAGTCTCTGGGCCTCAGTTTCCTCATCTGTAAAATAGGGATAAAAACCCTCCTTTGTAGGGTTGTTGTGAGATGTCAGTGAGAAAATGCATGTGTGATGTGTGGCACAGGAGCTCAATACAGGCAAGAGCTGGGCAAGTTAACATCTCGGTGCCTCAGTTTTCCCATCTGTAAAATGGGTATATGTAACCCATTTACTGTATTTACTGTCCGTGGCCCTGTAAGACCTAAAGGAATGAGAGCAGGCAAGCGCTCTGGACAGCATGCAGTGCGTTTTAGCTGGCACTGTGACTATTATTCCTATGTGTGCCCTCCACTCAGCCCCAGCCCCGGCCTGCGTCCTTCTTTGTAGATGCATTCCGACCCCTTGTCTATTGCTCTGCTCACCTTCACGGTGGGGAGTGAGGGCGCCAGCTCAGTTCGTTGTGATTTCCGTTGTTATTTGTGTGACTTTTGTTTTGCATCTACAGCGTGAAGATGGTGTGCTAACTCATAGATGAACTTCTGTCTTTGTCTTCTATGTCGGGAACTTCTCTTTCCCTCCCCCTCTCTCTTTCTCTTTTAAGATATTGAAAAAAGTAATCTCTACGGCCAACTTGGGGCTTGAACTTACAACCCTGAGATCAAGAGTCGCAGGCCCTACTGTGCCAGCCAGTGGCCCCTCTGCCGGAAATTTCTTCTCCTCTTGCTGGCAGACCTTGCTTGTCTTTCTCCACATGTCCAGGCTACATCAACCCTCTCTGCTTTCTCTTTCCCTTTGAACCCATCATCTACAGCACCGTGTTGAGTCTAGATTTCCTGTCCGGAATCTTCTTTCTCAAGCCAGATGGCAGCTGCTCTCCCTGGGAGAGGCAGCGGAACACAGCGAGTAAGTGCTGGGTCTAAACATTGCCACTGCCAACTGTGTGACTTTGGGCTGTTCACTGAACCTCTGTGTGCCTCAGTTTCTTCACCTGTAAAATGGGTGTTATGACTGAATGTCTGCGATCCCCCCCGCCACGAATCACGTGTCAAAGCTCTAACTCCCAGTGTGCCTGGGTTGGGATATGGGGCCTCCAAGGAAGTAACCAAGGTTAAATGAGGTCATAAGGGTGGCATCCCAATCTAATAAGATGAGTGCCCTTATAAGAAGAGACACCACAGAGCCCCGCTCTCCGTCTCCACACCGAAGAGAGGCCATGAGAAGACAGTGAGAAGGAGGCCTTCTACAAGCCAGGAAGAGAGTCCTCGCCAGCAACGAGATCTGCCAGCACCTCCATCGGGGACTTTAGCCTCCGGAACTGTTGGGGATTAAACGAGGTAATACATGTAAAGTGTTCAGAATAGTGTTTGGTATAGAAACGTCAGCTAAGATGATGATCATCATCATCCCTGAAAATACAGGCCATGTCTGGTAAGTTTAGAACTCCAGAGTGGCACTGATAGAACTTTCTACAACGAGGTAAATGTCCGGTTCTGTCCACTGTAACGGCCACTAGCCGCAGGTGGCTATTTACATTCAAATTAGTTAAAATTAAGAAACATTAAATAAGCATTCAGGGCCTCAGTGGCATTAGACTTATTTCAAGTGCCCCAAACCCACACGTGGCCAGTGGCTACTGTACTGGACAGAACAGAAATTTATAGCGTTGTAGAAAAATCTACTGGACGGGACTGCTCTAGAGAACTGGCTTTCAAATGGTTTTGACTGTGACTTCCAGTAAGAAAATACGTTTGCTATCACACAGAGAGGTTTTTTTTGGTGGTTTCTTTTTTGGCATTTCGAGTAAAAGCAAGCAGCGTGAGGCCTGGGTTGTGCTGGACACTAGGGGATCCAGAAATACGGTGCATCTGGCTGACGGCTCTCAAGGGCTGAGCACAGAGTTTCTCAACGGGGTGCCACTGGCATTTCGGGTTCCTCATGCAGGACGCTGTCCTCAGTGCTGGGTTATCTGGCATCCGGGCCCTGCCTGCTAACAGTCAATAATTCTTCCCCTGCCGGTGACAACCAGCACCCTCCCTCCCATTTCCAAATGAATCCTCCTAGCAGGAAAGTTCTGCCCTCGGGTCCAGTTGAGACACACTGAAAGGGGTGCCCGGGTGGCTCAGCTGCGTCCAACTCTTGCTTTTGGCTTGAGTCACGATCTCATGGAGTGTGGGTCCGAGCCCCGCACCAGGCTCTGTGCTGACAGTGCGGAGCCTGCTTGGGATTCTCTCTCTCTCCCTCGCTCTCTGCCCCTCCCGCACCCGTGTGCTCTCTCTCTCTCAACACAAACTTAAAAAAAAAAAAACAAACCATATTGACAATAATGAGGTTGCAGACATTGCCAGTGCCTTGTCTTTGAGAAGAAATGGTAACAACGGTAACAATGCCCATCCTCTCCCATATACCGCACTGGCCTTTGCTTACAATTACCTCTGTTTCGTGTCTTTTTCGTGCCCTGAGAGCCCTCTTGCTGGAATTTGGAAACACTCCTAACCACACTGCCTATAAAACCTCAGCCATTCTACAATGGTCTAGATTTTCAAATTCATTTTATTTTTTAAAATACTTTATTATTTTTAAATGTTTGTTTTAAGAGAGAGAGACCGGGGGCAGGGATGGTCAGAGAGAGAAGGAGAGAGGGAATCCCAAGTCGGCTTCATGCTCAGCACGGACCCCAACGTGGGGCTCAGTCTCACAAAATGTGAGATCATGACCTAAGCCAAAATCAAAAGTCGGCCCGTGTAACCAAATGAGCCACCCAGGTGACCCTAAGTTTTCTAATTAAAAATTAATGTTTATTTATTCATTTGAGAGGCAGAGAGAGAAAGAGAGAGAGAGCAAGGGAGGGGCAGAGAGAGAGCGAGAGAATCCCGGGCAGGGGTACAGTGCAGAGCCCAACACGGGTCCCGATCCTGTAAGGTCACAATGAGCCGAACTCAAGAGTCGGATGACAGGGCGCCTGGGTGGCTCAGTCGGTTGAGCATCCGACTTCGGCTCAGGTCACGATCTCACGGTCTGTGAGTTCGAGGCCCACGTTGGGCTCTGGGCTGATGGCTCAGAGCCTGGAGCCTGCTTCTGATTCTGTGTCTCCCTCTCTCTCTGCCCCTCCCCCGTTCATGCTCTGTCTCTCTCTGTCCCCAAAATAAATAAACGTTAAAAAAAAAAAAAGAGTCGGATGCTTAATTGACTGAGCCACCCAGGTGCTCCTCAAATTAATTATTATTACTTTTTCATTTTTTAAAGAAGCTTATTTATCTTTAAGAGAGAGAGCGTGTGCGAGCAGGGTGGGGGCAGAGAGAGAGGGAGAGAAAAATTCCCAAGCAGGCTCCACACTGTCAGCACAGAGCCCAACACAGGGCTCGATCCCCTGAACCGCAAGATCACGACTTGAGCTGAAATCAAGAGTTGGATGCTTAACTGACTGAGCCACCCAGGCGCCCCACCTCAAATTTATTTTTAACCGAAGTTATAGTATCTTGAAATAGGAATAATGAATTTTTGTCTTGAAGATTTGTTTGTTTTTCAAGAGTGCAGACCTTGGAGCCCAGCAAACTCAGGTTTGAATCTGGGCTTAACACAGCTGCTGTGAGCATGGGCAAATATCTCACCCTCTCTGAACTTTAGTCTCCTCATCTGCAAAATGGGGGAAAATAAACACGACTGACTACACATGGTTGTGCACAAATTCCTGGCACCTTTGCAGGGGACGATTCTTTACAAAAAATTTTTTAAATGTTTATTTTTGAGAGAGAGAGAGAGAGAGAGAGAGACAGACAGACAGAGCATGAGCGGAGGAGGGGCCGAGAGAGAGGGAGACAGAGAACCCGAAGCAGGTTCCAGGCCCTGAGCTGCCAGCCCAGAGCCCGACGCGGGGCTCGAACCCATGAACTGGGAGATCATGACCTGAGCTGAAGTCAGATGCTTAACCGACTGAGCCACCCAGGCGCCCCTGTAGGTGATGATTCTGTATGCACATAATGATAATGAAAATTGTTATAATAAAATAATGCTAATCACCATCAGTTACGTAGTGCCATTATGTTCTAGGTGCTGTATACACATTAATTCACTTAATTCTCATAGTAATCTTATGAGGTGGCTATTATTACCCCCATGTTGCAGATGATGACAGGCACAGAGAGGTTAAGGAACCTACCTGAGGCCACACAGCTTGTAAGTGCAGAGCTGGGATATGGACCGAGGCCATCTGGCCCCAGAATCTTTGCTCTCAATCATTACGTCCTATTGCCTCTGATAAAGGCCCACTGGACAGGGGGAGTTTGTAGCTCATCCTCTGGGTTTTTGTACCCATCAAAGTCATTTCAAAAAGTCATGAGCCCAGAGGTCCCTGAAGCTGAGGTCCAAACACCCAGTGGGTCCATTCCCAGGTCTGGATCTAGACTTGCTCCTTGGCGACTCCCACCTCTCAGGCCATCTCTAAGACTTGATGGAGACCTTTCGCTACTCTGCACGGGGGCACAGGACAGACCGCGGCCAATCCTGTAGGTGCAGTTACAACTGGCATCATCTCAGCCGCCATCGTCGAGCACTTACTGCGTGCCAGGCACCCCGCGCACCAGCACACCCAATCCTCGTAGGGAGGCGGCGCTGGGCACCAGGATAAGGGCCTTACCCACTCCAGCTCTGATCTTACAACGATCCACAAGACGTATTTTACTTCTCATTTTACAGGAATGGAAACTGAGGCCCGGAAAGTTGAAGTCACGGTGTCTAAGATCATTCAGGGGTGGCAAAGCGGGGTATAAACCGAAATCTTCAAAGCCTGGGCCTCCACCACTACCTTATTCTGTGGGCGTTTGCTCTGCTTTGAATACCATGGTTCTCTGCCAAGCTCACTTTTCCAATCACCACATGCATTCTGGGGGTGGGTCAAAGAAAGGGACGTCTGTCTCTCTTCCTGCTGGAAGTTCCTGCAGTCACCCAGTCTTTGGACAGGCAGAGACTGGCTTCGGTATAAAGGCCAGGGCCTCGTTGCTGCTGCTGTCACCTGTGGGTGCTGATGTCCCCCAGCATGGACGAGTGTGGGGGCAGGGGAATGGTCAGGATTCTGCTTTCTTCCTGCCACTGGCAACACATCGAACTAGCCAGGGGGGCAACCTGTGCTCCCCGCCTCCCAGCTGACACCTGGGGGGAGCCTGGCCCCAGGCAGAGAGCTCCGAGGGCTCCCATATTCACTCCAAAATATCTCTTCCCAAAGGAGCTGGGTCCTAATTCAGTTCTGAGTATACTTTCCTTTTGCCTTCTCTTGGTTTCGTTGGGGTTACAGGGAGATAGAAAAAGACACCAAACTGCTGCATGTCCCAAAGCTACAAGGTTTAATATTGGGGCGGATCTTAACCCTAGGCTAATGAGATTTTCCCACCACCCTCTCTACAGACATACTTGTACACATACACTATGCTGCATGCATTTTCAGGGGTTCACGCACCCTTAACAGATGGGAGTATGACCTGAACAATCACCCTCAAGCTGTAAATTCTGCAAGCCAGATTTTGTCTCTAACTTGCTGAAGTGACTGGCTGGTACTTCTGACCCACATTTCCATCTATGAAGGTGAAACAAGTTAATAAAAATGGGGTCTGTCTGCAGGAGTATTAACTTCTGCTGTACTGTATGTTCTCCAAACATGCAAATCCATATCTTGCCTCTTCACCTTTGCACACGCTGTTCCCTGGCCTGGGAATACTCTTCTCCCAAGTGTCTCTCTCCTCTACTTCCTCCCCATCCCCCCACCCCCCAACCCCCCCCGCAGCAAATCCTTACTTTTTCTTTAATACCCAGCTAAAGTAGCTCCTCCTCTTTGATGGTTCCCTTGTTCCCCTCATTCCAGCCAGTTACTTAATCACTTCCTACTTTGGGCTTCTGCTGAGCAACCTTGGGAATGCCCATCAGAGCAGTCCTGGCCCACCTGTTCTATGATGGTGTGTTATGTGTGTGTCCCTTACCAGGAGGTGGACAGGGGCGCCATGCCTGGCTCATGTCTGTGACCAGAGCCCCTAGTCCACAACAGATGGGCAGTAGGTGTTAATGGGAGGAATACAAGGTGGAAGGAAGGAAGAAGGAAGGCTATGTGGATGGACAGAAGACAGGAAGGGAAGAAAGACAGATGGAGGGAAGTTAGGGAATCAATGGAAAGAAGGAAGATGGAAAATACATGGACGGGAAGATGGAAGAATGGATAGTTGGGTGAATGAGTTGGGGGGGGAGATGGAAGGGAGAAGGGCCAGGTGGATGAAAATGATAGGCTGGAAACACAGGTGGATGGACGGAGAGAGGGAGAGATCAGAGGATGGGTAAAGGAACAAAGAATGGAAGGAAGAAAAAAAGAAGGGGGTGGGAGAGAAGTAAAAGGAAAGAACAGATGGGCTGGGTTCTGTGGTGGGGGAGGAGAGACAAAGAGAGAGAAGAGAGAGAATGCAAGCTAAGATCGAAGCAGGGGAGGGAGGAAGCAGGCAAAGAGGGAAGGCCAGAAGAAGTAAGGACAGTACTTTGTCTAGTTCAGGTCTGTCATGTGTTTTTCATACTGGGGCCACGCTAACTGGCATCTCCTCCCCTGCAGCCTGAGCCTGCACGTCAAACCCAAGAGGGCCGTGCTCCTGAGCTCTCTGCTCAGCTAGGATGGAGGCCGCAGGGCTGGGTCCAGCACCTGCTTTGTTCGTGACTCATGCACCCCTCTAGGAAGTGGCAGCTCGGGAGGCTCCCCACGAAAGGGCTTTCAGGGTGAGCGCAGTTCAGTGCATCCTGAGGACGGTCGCCACGGCTCTTGAGCCCTGAACACACGGGCGTCAATCAAGCCCACACCCTGCACGGCGACCCAGCCAACATTTTGGACGGGGGTCCCTTCCTTGGATTTTACCACACCGCAAGCAGCTCCTGCTCCAAGGCGAGGTGGCCGCGAGAGAGGCGGGAGGTACTTGTGGGTATTTGCGCCCAGGCTCCAGCTATCTCTGTATTGCGCGTACCATTTCTGAATCATTGTAAAATCCAGAGTTGGGCGAGCTAGCTGTATTCTGGCTCACAGTAGCGTAAATGACTATTTAAATTGCCCTCGCACCATGGCCCCCCCCCCCCCCCCCCCCGCCAATCCCAGTGGCACACGCAGGGCAGAGGCCCATTTACGGCTCATGTACAGCGTGCTGGGCTCCGTGCGGACGGCTTCCATCTATCTCCCATCATCATTACAGCCTGGAAGGCAGGGGCTTCCCTTCTACCCATTTAGCAGATGAGGTGACCGAGGCCAAAGGAGAGGGAGAAACCTGCCCGGGGCACACAGCCAGGGACTGGTGGGGCCAGGCTCAAAGGCAGACGGGGCTGATTAGCAGGTGCTCGCCCTAGACTCGGGACGCGTACCCTGGTTAGCCTGAGCTGCAGCTGAACTTGACACCTACTGTGTGTCTGCCAGTCCCCCTACGCTTCCGATTCTTCCCCTCGAGTGCGTTCACACGGGAGTCCAGGCACTTGACTTGGCCAGATGCAGATCCCTGCTTTCCCCCGGCAGCCAGAGGGAGCCTCTGAACCCCAAGTCGGATGGTGGAGGTCTCCTGCTCGAAACCCTCCAGGGGCTTCCAGTCACCCTGAGAATATCGCCCAATGCCTCAGGATGGCCCGGACCCCCGTGGGATCTGCACCCACCTAGACACCCCCCCTCCCCCCCCACCCCCCCCCCCCCCCCCCACCCACCGTATTCTTCCCTGCTGACGCTCCAGCCTCCCTGTTTCAGGAACCTGCCAACTTTGGCCAGGCCTCAAGGCCTCTGCCCTGCTGTTCTCTCTGCCCAGCACACTCCCTGCCGGACACCCACACGGCTCCCTCACCTCGTTGTCTGCTCAAGCGGGAGAGAAGCCTGGCCTGCTTGCATCAAGTGAAGTCACAGCCCCGGGACCATCTCCTTTCCTCCCTGACTCTGCTGGTCTCCGGCGGGGGCCCTTCGTCTGACGGTACATATTCGGTTGTTTATATTGTGTGTCCCGCACTGGAAGGTCCGTGCTTCGAGGGCGGGGATCTTGTTGCGTTTGCCACTGGATCCACGGCACTTAGAGGAGGGCCCGGCAAACGGCAGCTTTCCCTTAAACCGCAGCCGCACGCGAAAGCCAACCCCGATTTACAGACGGCATTGCAAGCTCAGAGTGGAAAGGGGTCTTCTGCACTCTGTCTTCTAAACCCCACCGTCCAGGCGGGCACTGGCACCAAGCACCTCTCCCGAGTCCCATCAGCCTCCTCGGGGAGCTCCGGGAGGCTGCCCCCCCCCCCCCCGCCCCCGGATTCTGACACAGGGCTCCCCGCACCAGCAAGCGAACTGTTGGCGCTCGTGTGAGTCTCAACTTCTCCATCGGGTGGCATGGTTGCAATTCTGCCGAGGTGCCCTGGGGGCCTCTGGCACTGGGGACGGGTTTGAAAAAAATTCAGAGAAGAAAACCAAACTGGCTTCCCTAGGAGCTCCAGTTGGCCATGAAATCCGTTCACCAAGAGGTATGACTTCCACTCCGGGGCCAAGGAGGAACAGCAGAGGGGGAAGGCTGAAGACATTGCCTCGAAACACACACACGTCAGTCCAGCATAATGCCCGGCTCTGAGCCTCCGGTTCAACCGATGCTGAGAAAGCCCCTACTGTGTGTCTGGTATTAATTCAAACTCCTGTATCTGCCGGTCGGTCTGGTATCTTCCCTGGGGTGTCACAGACGCCTCAAACCCCGCGTGCCCACCACACTGTCCATCTCAGAGAGTGGCACTGTTGCCCTGGTCAGGCCAAGCCCAGGACCCTCACCCCTGACTCCTCTCTCTCCACCCCCCCACATCCAACCCATCAGGAGCTCTCTTGGCTTTACCGCCATCCCGAGGTCCATCTCCTACCGCCTCGGTCCCGCCCATCTTTCTTCTCTTGCTCGGACAACTGCAGTAATCTCTTGGCTGGTCTCCCAGCCTCCACTGTTTCCCTCCTCTTGCCCATTCTCCACGCAGCAGCCAGAGTAGTTCTTTTAAAACATAAGCTAGATCAGGCAGCCTTTCCTGTTTACTGCTCTCGGGCTCCATGGCTGTCCACAGCACCTAGAATAAACTCTGATGTCCAGGACCTGTGTCTGGCCCAGAACTCCACCTCCAGACTCATCCATCCCAGTTGCCCCCACGCTTTCACTTCTACGCTGTGGTCACTGTGGCCTTCATACCACTTCCCACCCCAGGGCCTTTGCATGTGCTGGTCCCACCTCCCTACATCTCCGCCTGGCTGGCTTCTGCCGCCACTCAGGCCTTGGCTCAAGCGTCGCCTCCCGAGAAGCCTTCCCTGGCTCCCTCGAGAATGCTGCCCCCCAACCCTACCCGCCTGTCGCCCATCACCCACTATCATATCTCATTCTTTTCTTTACACCCTTTTCATTAAATGAACTTTCTCACGGATGGATTTGTTTGGTTGTTTACTGCTGAAGCTCTGGGGACTGAAGGTGATACAGCGGTGGTTCCTGCCCTCATGGAACCAACATTCTAAGGAGGCGATTGTGAGAGACCAAATCTACCCTTGACTTTCTAAGTACAAGAGCCAATAAATTCCTTTTCTCTTTTGCTAAAACCAATCAGGTTTCGCTATTTGCAGGCAGCCCGCTCTTGATTATATTAGGCTCCATAAATCCTTGCTGAATTCAATTACCACGTCTGTTTTGTTGTTTTGCTCATTTATTCTCTCCCTCTCCCCCTCCCTGCTCCCTCTTTTCCCCAAGACACGAGAGGTCATTGTAAAGGGAGCCTGCACATTGCATCTGGCTAAAGGGACAGTCCTGGGTCTGATGGCTCACAGACTCCCCACTGTGCCAGTGTTCTCTTTTGTCATCAATGCGTCGATGAGTTTCTACACAGACCCTCTCTTTAAAATAGATGTTGGACAGAGAACATCAATTCCATTTCACAGATGGGAAGGCTGAGGCCCAAATGGCTTGCCTAGGCTGCACGGAACACAAGATTGTTCAGTTCGGCAAGGATTTCCTCCTCTGGGAATCCAGGGCTGCAGACCAGAAAGGAAAACCTGTATCCTTTCCTGATGGTAAATAGGATTCATGCTCTGGGCCCACCAGGACAGTTCTGGAATTCATTGCCTTCATAGGCCGGCTTTACAGGCTAGTCCCAGGGCGTTTTGATTCCAGGAAAAAAATAGCCCTGCTAAGATAAATAGGAGTGTTCTTTCACATGCAGTATAATTTTGGGTTCCCTTCCCTCTTCAGTCTGTTAAACCAATCATGCAAATACAATTTACCGAGCCAGAAGGTCCCCACATTAATCCTCTTATCAACCCAAAGAACCCTTCTTCACCTTGGTGAAGGCTGCTTGCTTTTTCATCAGAGCTAAGGAATGCATCGCCTTTCCCTCCTTGCTTTGGCTACCAGGAAGCTCAGAGATTAACCTCTGAACTTAATTGCAGGTGGTGGCCTCAGCCAGATATTTTTGCACAAGTGCCTTACCCTTAGCTTTCTATTGCTCTGCCTTTGCTTTAATAGTTCAATTTTAAATATGTTTTTTTATTTGAAGTTCTTCTCAAATCTTTCCGCCACAGGCCGGGTATAAACAAAGGATTCAAACTTATTTCTGACGCTGTCCTCCCCCTTTTCCCTATGTCCTTTGCCACTGGCTTCGGGGCCCAGGAGCTGACACTGAATAAGCACGGTCCCTCTGTCTGCGCTCACTCTCTTTGTAAAACACGTTTTCAGGGGGATGTAAATTGCTTTTAAAAGCTTCCATGCCGGCCCGCTGCTCATTATTACTGACCCAGGAGGATCTGTACTAATTTGCCTTAACAGACTTATTAAATAGCAAATTTCGGGAGGAAGAAACTACACAGCCTTTATTAGATCAGTGAAACGGCCGTGGACGTCACCACCAGGGCAGAGAGACACCCATTAGCCACAGCGGGGAGCTGGGGAGATCAGCTGGTCAAGTGTGTTTTCAATAAATTGGCGCTGGCCACCGTTTTGTGGCTTCTTGGGGGTCGTCAGCAAAAGCTTCTAGCCTCCAAAGGAAAAAGGAAACACAGACAAGAGAAGAAGCAGCATCTCTTCCCCTGAAACCAGACACAGGCCACCAACTACGGCGACTACGACACAAAACGGGCAGTTCCAAACCTCCAGGTCGTTGAAGAACAGGTGGGTATCTGCAAGGTTGAAGATCATTTCTTCCATCATCAGGCCGATGCGCACAGACGTCGTGGTGTCCTGGTAGAAAGAAAGGACAGAGTCACACGCCAGCGGGGCCTCCCCCGTCCCATCCCGCCACTGTCAGGCAGCCCAGGTCGGTTCTGAGGGGCTCACACGCGGCCTAGGCTGTGTCAATGTGTTTTCAAAGGTTCCCTCCCGGCCCTCCTGCTTTCCGGGAGGCCTGGACGACTGCAGGGGAAGCAACGTAAACTATGCAAGCCCACTGGGAGAGCTGGCCTGTTGATTCTCTTTATGACAACCTCTCTACGGATGCTGTCTTACTCTTCCCGATACATGAAGTCCCTCTGTTATCTAGCAAATGGATTAATTACAAAAATGAGCACACAGGGTGCCCTGGGTGTCTCAGTCAGTTAAGAGTCTGACTCTCGATTTCTCTAGGTCATGATCTCAGGGGTTGTGCAATGGAGCCCCGCGTCGGGCTCCGCGAGCCTGTTCAGGATTCTCTCTTGCTCTCTCTCTCTCCCCCTCCCCTGCTCTCTCTCTCTCTCTCTCTGTCTCAAGAATGAAGAAATAAACTTAAAAAAAAAGAAAGATGAGCACACAAACTAAACCCCATTATGGTCCATCCATACCCTGGAAACCTAGCCCACTTGATTGAAAAAGTGAAGTCATGCTAGAATTACTTGAATCTACCTCCAAGGTATTAAGTAACAAAAGCAGATCGCACCACGTTATGTGTGAAACCCAACTGTGCAATGAAGGGTCCCTTCTTTCTCCCTCCCTCTCTTTTCTATGCACGTGCTATGGCAGACTGCATTACTGATCACCCATATTTGGGGTCCCTTCCTGGGGAGCTTTGCCCTGTAGGAGGGGGATCCTCACTGGGGGTTGGTACCCTACCCCCACGGGCCCAATCTGGCCTGCTGCCTGTTTGTGTATGGCTTATGAGCTAAGAATGACTTTTTACATTAAAAAAATATATATGTTTACTTATTCGAGAGAGAGAGAGAGAGAGAGAGAGCGCGCATGTGCGTGAATGAGTGGGGGAGGGGCAGAGAGTGGGAGACAGAGGGTCCGAATCAGGCTCCGTGCTGACAGTGGTGAGCCTGACGAGGGGCTTGAACTCACGAACTGCGAGATCATGACCTGAGCTGAAGTCGGATGCTCAACCGGCTGAGCCACCCGGGCACCCTGACTTTTTTTTTTTTTTTTTTTTTTTACATTTTTAAACAGTGTATTGCCTGTGGTTGCTTTTGCGTTTTGAAGGCAGAGGTGAGCAGGAGCCACACAGCCCCAGTGTCCTGTAGAGACTGAAATATTTACTATCTGACCCTTTGCAGGAAAAGTCTGCCAGCCCCTGATATATACCCTCCCTGTTGAACTTAGATGTGGCCATGTGACTTGTGTCGGCAGAAGTCACGCTTCAGCTGTGGTCAGAAGCTTTCAGAGTGAGTGCATGGTTGGTCAGGCTCTCTCTTCCCAGTTCACAAGACTAAATGTTCCAGAGGCAAGATAATGTGGGTCAGAGCTGCAGCAGATGAGAATGGGCATGAAAGAGAAGTAGACGAGATTCGGGGGATGTTTGTTACTGCAGCATAACCTCACCCATCCCAACTGATGCACATGAAAAATACTTGGCACAATGGTTCTCAGCTCTGGCTGCACGCCGTCATGATTGAGAGCATTCAAAAATCCTGATGCTCAAGGCCCCACCGCAGACCAATCAAATCAGAATTTCTGAGGGTGGGGTCCAGGCATCAGGGATGTTTAAAGCTCTCTACCCGATTTCAACATGCAGCCAAGGTTGAGAACCACTGGTCTGAAAGGATCTACAACACTTAGTGATATTCCTGGTTCGTATCTATTAAGTGCTTTCTCTGTGCCACTTTACAAATGAATCCATTTAATTCCCACAAAGACTTAGGGGTTGAGCATTATTATCTTCCCATTTTACAGATGAGAAAACGGAGGCCCCAAACGGTTGGGTAACTTGCTCAAGGCCCGGCAGCTGGTGGAGTGCGGGGATCTGAACCCACGTCGTGTGGCCCCAGACCAAAACTGCTTCTGAGGAGGGCTTGGAGGGGCGGGGGTTGAAGGAGGCACGCAGGGGACCTTGTGCTGCCTGTCACTCCATACACTTCTTTTCCTGTTTGCATTTTTCCCCGGGCGGCTGTCTGACCTCTATTATAAAAAATAAATAATTAACGACGTAAACCCTTCTTGACCCTTAAAGAAAAAGGGAAAAACATGTCGCTGGTGACGTCAGCTTCACACACACAACTGTGAAGAATCAAGCCCAGGAACGCAGCCATTAGGTGAAACACCTCATTAGGGCCCCCAAAGCCAAAGCTTAGCACTCTGGGTCCGGGCTGGAAGGCGGTGGGGTAGAGCGCTCAGTGAAAAATGAAGGGAAGATAAGGAAAACAAACGTTTCAGGGCCAAGCGGGGAATCGTTCTGTGACCCGGGAAAGGACTTTGGGGGGGCTTCCACGCATGACTCATCCCCGAACCATTTTACCTCTGCACAACTGCACATTCCTTCTTGGCAAGGCTGTGCACCTAACCACGGATGACCAGCCCGCAGCACGCTAGACAAGAGGGGAGAAGCTGCCATCCACACTCAGCTGCTAAAAGGATTTATGTAGAAAAACGTCAACTCCCAGGCCAGCACATAAAACAGGAAAAGTAATTATTGCATGCGGAAGGGTCTGTCTGTGAAAAGTATTTTGTATGGCTAGACGAAGGCAAATACTCAGTATCGATAAAGCTGGAATTGTGTCTTATCGATACGGGCAGGATGCGGAGAGAAGACCTGCATGTGTGTGATGGGGGCTGGGGCGAGAAAAGAGAGCTCAATTCTCATCTTCTAGCTTGGGAGGCCAGGGAGTATGCCTAAAACAGGAAAAAAGAAAAAAATCAAGGAGTGGTACCATAAGCAGGCTACTCAGAAATTTGGAGGTAAATACCAGAAGAATCAGCAAGAGTGGAAAGTTGTGGCCTCCGGGCAGAAAGAAACGGTGTGGTGGGGTCCACTGAGGACTGCTGCTTCTCATGACACTTTTCTTTGTAGAACTATGTGAGTTTTAAATTATATGCGTGTATTTCCTGGATTAAAAAAAAAAAAAACCCGAAATAAAAGGGAACGTGGGGCACCTGGGTGGCTCAGTCGGTTGAGCGTCCGACTCTCGGTCTCAGTTCAGGTCAGGATCTCGGGGTTCGGTTTGTGAGTTGGGGTTCCTCGCAGAGCCTGCTTGGGATTCTTTCTCCTTCTCTCTCTGCCCCTCCCCTGCTCACATGCTCTCTCTCTCTCAAAATAAATAAATGAACTTAAAAAAAAATAAAAGGGAACATACTTAGTAATTCTACTTCTCATTGTCTACTCTAGAGAAAGGCCATACCTATGAACAAGACAGTGTTTTGTAAATAGCAAAAGATTGAACAATTTAGCTGTCCGGCCAAAGGTTACTAGAAATATAAGCTGCAGTATATTCATTTGGTGGAAAACTAAATTCAATGGAAAGAAATGAACCACATCTCTGCATATTAACATGGGCACGCCCCCCCCCCCCATAATACTGAGTGAAAGCGACAGTTTTCTGAAAGTTATATACTGCATTAGTTATTAGCATTTACTAGAAACACATAAAATGCTACTGCATATTTTCCATAGGCACTTCTATATTTATAAATATCTGAAAGGATGTACCAGAATCCTAACAGTTAATTACTTCTGGAAGGCAGAGAGGAGGGGACAGGAATTAAAGGTAAGAATGAAAGTAAATTTTAACATGAGCTACAATATTCTAAAATGTTTTGAAAGAGAAAGGATTCACATACAGTATAATTAAAAATTAAAACAAAATTAAAAAAAAAAACCTTTTTTAACCTTTATTTCTTTTTGTGAGACAGAGAGAGACATATAGCGCCAGTGGGGGAGGGGCAGAGAGAGAGGGAGACACAGAATCCCGAACTGGCTCCAGGCTCTGAGCTGTCAGCACACAGCCTGACGTGGGGCTCGAACCCATGAACCGCGAGATCCTGACTCGAGCCGAAGTAGGACGCTCAACCGACTGAGCCCCCCAGGCGCCCCTAAAACACCCACATGTTTCTGAGGAGAACCTTTAGGATACCAGCTATTCCTTGATAAGTCTCCTTGTTTCAGATTTTCCTAAAATCTGCTTGGATGCTGCCTGGAGATTGTTTTGAACTCCGCTGGTGGGACCTCTTTCCCATGAATTTGATAAAAACTAGGGGCTCAGGGGTAGAAAAGTCTGGAATAACCCAAGAGAAGCACAACTGTTAAGTAACACAGAATGTGACCCTGGGCCAGGCCACTTTATCCAAGTAGAAAACGTTCTTCCGGGATTGCAAAGACTGAGAAACTAAAAAAAAATGGCGGAGACTCAGCATTAATGAGGGTGAAACACGTCCGGAGTGGGGATGGGATGAAAGTGACCGGTTTTATCCTGTGTTATCGGCTGAATACGTCCCTCATACGCTCCACAAACATACCACCCTGGTCTGTTGGCTTCGGTCACTCTGTGCGGCTTGGAGGGGGATCCTCTGATCTAGCACGTCTCCTTGGCAAACAAGGCCTAAAATATGGAAGGCTTCGTGCCATGTTCTTCAGCTCCTAACAGGCCACTGACCCATTCAAACCCGCTCTGGTCCCTCTGCCACCCTGGGAAGCAGTGAGGTTTAAATGAGCTAGCACAGGGGCGCCTGGGTGGCGCAGTCGGTTGAGCGTCCGACTTTGGCTCAGGTCACGATCTCGTGGTCCGCGAGTTGGAGCCCCGCGTCGGGCTCTGTGCTGACAGCTCAAAGCCTGGAACCTGTTTCAGATTCTGTGTCTCCCTCTCTCTCTCCTCCTCCCCTGCTTGCACCTTCTCTCTCAAAATAAATAAATAAACTTAGGGGCGCCTGGGTGGCGCAGTCGGTTGAGCGTCCGACTTCGGCTCAGGTCACGATCTCGCGGTCCGTGAGTTCGAGCCCCGCGTCGGGCTCTGGGCTGATGGCTCAGAGCCTGGAGCCTGCTTCCGATTCTGTGTCTCCCTCTCTCTCTGCCCCTCCCCCGTTCATGCTGTGTCTCTCTCTGTCTCAAAAATAAATAAACGTTAAAAAAATAAATTAAAAAAAAATAAATGAGTTAGCACATGGGGACAGGCAGCCTGGTATGCAGCAGGCACTCCATAAGCACTCGTCATTGTCAAAATCCCCCAATCGACTTCCTCGAACCCTTAAGCAAAGAACCTGTTTCTGTGAACCCAGCAGAAACACCCTAAATCAGATGACATTTTATGAAAACCACTTTTTTAAAAAAAAGTTTTTTTAAATGCTTATTTATTTTTGAGAGTGAGAGAGACAGAGTGCGAGTGGGAGAGGGGCAGAGAGAAAGACACAGAATCTCAAGCGGGCTCTAGGTTCCAAGCTGTCAGCACAGGGCCTGATGCGGGGCTCGAACCCACGCACCATGAGATGGTGACCTGAGCCGAAGTAGGATACGTAACCTACTGAGCCGCCCAGGTGCCCCCAAAACCACTTTTTAAAAAAAGATTTTTTTTAACGTTTATTTATTTTTGAGAGAGGCAGACTACAAGTGAGGGAGGGGCAGAGAGAGAGAGGGAGAGACAGAACTGGAAGCAGGCTCCAGGCTCCGAGCTGTCAGCAAAGAGCCCGACGCGGGGCTTGAGCTCACAAACTGTGAGATCATGACCTGAGCCGAAGTCGGATGCTTAGCTGACTGAGCCACCCAGGGGCCCCCTGAAAACCATTCTTAATCACTACACACTCTTTGGATTAAAAAAAGTCAGCTTGTTTAGGTTAATGTCCTAAATAAGCAACAGCAGAAACAGATTGTTTTTTAAAAATGATCCATTTAAACCAGAAGGGAGAACCGAGAAAAGGGATTTTTTTTTTTTTTTTCCAAAACAGGCTTCAGTTCGTACCTTGTCCACCAAAGGACCGTGGTGGGGGCTGGTGGGGCTGGGTGGATGGAACGTCATCTTTGTTAGACTTCAGAGTTTGGGGCTGGTTCTCTCCCACGGAAGGCACAAATCAAAGGCCCTGCGGATTTTCTCAATGTGTTCTAACGACCTAGCAGATTTCCCAGGGTTCACATTAGACATGGAGGGCTGGGCTATGCGTGTGTTCATTCAGGGGGCTGACGCGGGGGCTCCACGCCTTGGCATCCGGCTTCCAGGCAGATGCTGTGGGCCTGGACGCAGCTTGGAAGCCTAATTATTACGCATTCTTGGGGAAGGTCTCTAATGAGAGGCGGATGGTGGGGACTTTCTCCACGAGGGCTGGTTTAAGACCTGCCTCGTGGGGGTGCCTGGGTGGCTCAGTCCGTTAAACGTCTGACTCTTGATTTCGGCTCAGGTCATGATCTCACGGTTTGTGAGTTCGAGCCCCGCGCTGGGCGCTCTCCTGTCAGCACAGAGCCTGCTTCGGATCCTCTGCGCCAACCCCCTCACCTCTATCTGCCCCTCCCCACCCCATGCTTTCTCTCTAAAATAAAAAAAAAAACAAAAAACCAGTAGTTGTTTTCTACCAAGTGTCTCCATCGTGCCCACATTTACAAGCTTCTCATTTTAAGCCACATTCTTGGAGGTCTAATTCCCAATCCCTATAGATTAGGAAGCAGCATTTTCATTTCAAAAGGAGCCCAAGTTTTTTTTTTTTTTTTTTACCAAAAAGTTGTTTAAGTGAATCGCAACTCCGCTATAGAATTCCCTTCCCTGAGCTTCCATGTTTTCTGCTTTAAGAGTGTAGCATTTTTAGGGGCGCCTGGGTGGCTCAGTTGGTTAAGCGTCTGATTTGAGTTCAGGTCATGATCTCACAGTTCGTGAGTTTGAGCCCTACGTCGGGTTCTGTGCTGACAGCCCGGAGCCTGCTTCGGATTCTGTGTCTCCCTCTCTCTCTGCCCCTCCCCAACTCACACTCTGTCTCTGCCTCTCAAAAATAAATAAAAACATTAAAAAAAAAAAAAAGTGTAGCGCTTTTGTCATAGATGGTTCCAATGGGTGCTTACTTATTTACTAACTGTTTTTATTTATTTTTGGGAGAGAGAGACAGAATCTGAAGCAGGCCCCAGGCTCTGGGCTGTCAGCACAGAGCCCGACACGGGGCTCGGACTCACAAACCATGAGATCATGACCTGAGCCAAAGTTGGACACTTAACTGACTGAGCCACCCAGGTGCCCTGGTTCCAATAGGTGTTTAATTCAAAGAAGTGAGATCCATACTTTTTTTTTTTTTTTTTTAAGAGAGAGAGAGTGCATGAGGTGGGGAGAGGGGCCAAAGGAGAGAGAGAGAGAATCCCGAGCAGGCAGAGCCTGATGTGGGGCTTGATTCCATGACCCTGGGATCATGACCTGAACTGAAATCAAAGAATTGGACACTTAACCCACTGAGCCACCCAGGTGCCCTGACCCACACACTATTTATCTGGAATCACAACAACCCTTTGAACAAAAGGAAGGCACAGCCTCATCTTGTCCTGATGCCTTAGGTGACTCTGGTCCTTTGGGTTCTTTCACAGCTCACTCAGTAATAATAGTAATAACTGACCTTTGAGTGCTTTGGGGTAGAGGCAAAGAGAGCGGGCTCTCAGCCAAACCGCTTATGAACAAGGCCAGTTCTACTGCTCACCAGCTAAATGACCTTGTCCAAGTCATTTCACTTCTTGTGTGCCTCCGTTTGTTATCTGCAAGATGGGTCGTTAGAGCAAATGGGGTTTTCAAAGTGCAGGTTATAATCCCTTTAGTGAAAGCTGACTTTAAAGGCCAGCATTAAAAAAGAAAAAAAAAAAAAAAGAATGGAAGAAATACAAGAGAATCTGTGGCCCCCTGTCTGTTTTTGTAAATAAAGTTTTATTGGAACACAGCAGTGCCCATTTGTTCACTTAGTGTTTATGGCTGCTTCCGTGCTACAGTGGCAGAGTTGGTAGTCACCACGGGGCCTAGCCTAAAGCCTAAAATATTTATTATATCTTTATAGAAAAAATTTGCCAATCCCTAGAATAGACAACAAAAAATCAGAGCATGTCATATACAGTAATGGTGAGCTTCTATTTTGGGTGGAGTGTTTGTGTGTGTGCGTGTTTGAGACAGGAGCGGCGAGAAAGAGAGAGAGAAGAGAGAGAGAGAGAGAGAGACGGAAGTGGGTCACGGTATAAAGCGCATTTCTTCCTGAGGCAGCTTTGTGACTAGAACTCGGGTCCGATCTGACACCAGATTCCACAATCCTCCGGTTATGCCATGATGCCCGTTACGGCTTCCGTGCTCTGAGGACGTGTCTGCCTTCCATGGTTCAGCTGCGTGACTGGGACGAAGTGTGATGTCGCTCCTGGAATATCCAGATGTGCCAGGCCCAGCAACTGGTGGTCTCGGTTTGAGCTGAGCCATTTCGTGGGTTTCCCTTGGGGTCCCTGCTGTGAAGATTTGGAGGCTGTGTGCGCAGGAAAGGGTTAACTTCGGCAAGTGTTGCCGGAACCCTGCGCATTCCTCGGGTCTGTCTTCCAGACTGGTCCTTGCTGGGCTGGCTCCCCACAGAGGAGCTCTGAGTCCTTGGGCCAGGCAGTCCTGGCTGATCAGACGGTTTATGCTAACAGTGGGATCACGGTGAATGCCTGCTTTTGTTCTGTGGGGCTGGAGTCTTGAGTGACTGTGGTGCCGTGAGCCTACAGCAGGGGCCCCAGGAAGCCCCTGGACACCAGGGCTCGGGGGAGCTTCACTGCTTGGCGACTCTTGGCACATCAGTGCTGGCAGAGTTGCATGAGCTCCACGCGAGAGGACGTCCGGAAGGCGGTGCCTACGTTCTCCCGGATTTTATCCCACGTGCCTTTTCCCTTTGCTGATTTTAATCTGTATTCTTTCACTGCAATAAACTGTAACTGTGAATATAACAGCTTTTCTGAGTCCTGTGGGTCCTTCTAGCAGCTCATCGAGCCCGAGGGTGGTCCTGGGGGCCCCCAACACAGGGCCTTTATTAGACACTTTGAAAAAACACCAACCGGTTAAGAAAAGGGGCAGCATGATATTGTGGAGATACCTGATCTCTCTGGGAATGAACTTTCGTGTCTGTAAATAAGCAGTTATTAATTTTGAGTAAAAATAATACCCATATTGGCCTCCTAGAATGATTTCATAACCCAGGCCTGGCCAGAACCAGAGAGACTCGTTCAGGGATGGTTACGTGGCCAGTGGGAGCCACTGAGATCTGGCCCCGGGACTTTAGCTGTAACCACCGGGAAAAAGGCACTTCTTACCCCCGGTGAGCTGGTGGAACCTGAGCTGGGGGATGCCGGCAGGGCCTCCGTGACGACGCACACAGATTCAGACAAAATTATTTGGTGACTGGATCCCACTGTTCCTGAAGTCTACTTCTGGGCATTCTGGTTATAGGAGCAGATCAATTTCCCTTTTTGGCCTAAACTGACGTGTGTTGAGTGTTCGTCACTTAGAATCCAAAATTCTTGGCCCTGCTTGCCACCTCCCCACGACTGTGGGGAAATTGGGTGTTTCCAACACGGCCAGGGTCCGGTGGGCAAGTTCAAGTGATTCTGCGCGTCTTTTTTCAGATTTTTAAAATGTTTATTTATTTTGAGACAGAGAGAGAGAGAGAGAGAGAGAGAGAGAGAGAGAGTGCGTGCATGCACATGCACGAGTGGGGGAGAGGCAGGGAGAGAGAGAGGGAGAGAGAGAATCCCAAGCAGGCTCTGCACGGGAGGCTCCGTCCCACGACCTGTGAGATCATGACCTGAGCCGAAAGCAAGAGCCAGACGCTTAACCGGCTGAGCCACTCAGGTGCCCCTAGTTCTACACATTTTCACAACGACCCAGTTTTGCACCTCTGACAGCCCCTCCCCAAGGGGATATAAATCAAGGTCCCAGTTATTATCTGGTCTTACAGCATCAATTCCTCCTTCACACAAGCACTGCCTAATGAGGCAAACGGCCACCACACGTTGCCTCCACCCGCACAAGGTGCCCACGCCAGCGGCCACAGGCAAGGCGCTCCACGAAGCAAAACCACTGAGAGCATCCATCATGGAGTTAGTGGGACCCGAGTTCAAATCCTGGGGGCTGCCATTCCTTAGGGATGTGACCTTGGATGACATGTTCACCCTCCCTGGGCCTCAGTTTCCTTATCCGAATACAAACAGTGAGCTCCTCCCAGGGCTCCTACAGGATAACGCATGTGCTATGACCTGCTCCTGGTGCTTGGGTATTATTAGCAAAAAGCAGCAGGGGCCAGAATCTTCCATCAGAAAACGTTCCCTGCTTGGAAATTCCTGTGCAATAGTTTAACCTGGTATTTCCCAAACCATGGTCGTTCTCGTAACACCTTTGCAGGTTGTGTCGCACCGCAGAGGAATGGGGTTCATGTTTTCCTTTAATTCAGTTACCCGTCCCCGCTTTTTTTTTTTTTTTTAACTTAAATGCATTTAATTTGGAAACAAGCTTGTTATCATGATGTAAACGGCAAATCCGTTCCACTCACTGTAACCGGAAGGTAAGCAGAAATATCAGGTCCCTGGGGCTGCCTTTTTCAGCCTGCCCTCCCTGGTCCCCCACCCTCCCACCCCAACTTCTTCCTTCTGTCCTCATATCTCCTACTACACGCTCCTATCTCCTGCCTCCCTCTTGGAACGGCCCTTGTGATCACACCTGCCACAGAAGGTAAGAGTCCCAGGTCCTGGCGATGGGGGCGCAGACATCTTTCAGGGGCCACTGGTCTGCCTTCCACATCAAGCGATGACAAAATTACAACGGCTGCTCTTCTGGGTACATCATCATCTCATGCACCAAGTTGTGATTCTCAAGAAACAAAGGTGAACTGGGTATCTTGTTACTCAGGACCAACCTCTTTCAACCACAATGAGTTTATGTTAACGAGCTGACTTTTGGAAAGCGCCTAAACAGGGGGGCTGGGTTGCCAGGGGCACCAACTAGCGGTTAGAGGGCCTCCAGGGAGAGGCTAGAGGTTGAGTCCAATCACTAATGGCCAAGGATGTAATCAATCAAGGCGATGTGATGAACCCTCCATAAAAACCCAGTTCTTCTATTAGCACAGGCTGGCTCCAGATTTTCTTCTCCTAAGGGCAAATCTTCTTAAAAATTTATTTTGAGAGGGGCGCCTGGGTGGCTCAGTCGGTTGAGCGCCCGACTTCGCCTCAGGTCATGATCTCACCGCTTGTGGGTTCGAGCCCCACGGCGGGCCCTGTGCTGCCAGCTCAGAGCCTGGAGCCTGCTTTGGAGTCTGTGTCCCCCTCTCTCTCTGCCCCTCCCTCGCTCATGCTCTCTCTCTCTCTCTCTCTCTCAAGAATAAATAATAAAAAATAATAAAAAAATTATTTTGAGAGAGAGTGAGAAAGAGAGAGAGAGAGAGAGCGCGTGTGCAAGTGTGGGAGGGAGAGAGAGAATCCCAAGCAGGCTCTGCACTGGCAGCACAGGGCCCGATGTGGGGCTCAAACCCACAAACCACGAGATCATGATCTGAGATGAAACCAGGAGTCTGATGGTTAACCGACTGAGCCACCCAGGTGCCCCGAGCTATTTATTTTAAAAAGGGGGCTTGGAAAAAAGAAACAGAAAGGGCCTTTGGAAGGGGTGATAAAGCTGAAATCTGCTGTAGGACAATCTGGCAGCCGAGGCAGTGACCCAAATCCTGATGCCAAGGGCAGCGGCTCTACTGTCCCGACTGAGGGAGGGAAGCTGAAGAGACGCCATTTTGGAAAGGCTCCACCTCTGCTGTGTCTCTGCCAGCCCCCCTTTCCTCACTGTTATGCCCAGAATTCGTGATCCCCAAAGACCACTAGGGAGCCGAGTCCGATGCAAAAGCAAAGAGCCTTTATTCGAGCTAGCTCGAGCTCAATCCCCTACCTGCACCGACGCAGCGGTGAGATACCAGGGAAAGAGAGCGAGTTTCAAAAGGACAAAGGTTTTATTGGGGCCTGGGGGCAGTTGGTGAGGTAATGGCTATGGCCTCAGCCGATTGGCTGGGGAAGGGTCCTGGGGAAGGGTCGAGTCCTGTTAGGCAGGTGAGGGGGGGGTTACAAAAGGGGAGGAGGTGTGGTCAAGGTGAAGGACACAGAACAAGATGGAGTCGGCTGGCGTAGGCCCGCCCTTTCACTCACGTTCCGTATTTCACCACATCTGAGTAAACCCAAGAAGCTATGTTCCCACTCCAGGGGGAAGCATGAAAACGAGTCATTCTGAGTTTCGTCCTAGGCCCCCACACACCTCATACCATCTAAGATGAACCGAGCTCGAGGACGTTGGCTTCCAACAAATCTTGGTTGACACGGGCATCCCTACCCCTGCCTTCAGTGGCCTATGGAACACCACCTATTGTTCACCTGACCCTCTGATGGACTCCTACCCTAGATTCCTGAAGGAACACGTACCTTGGACCCCTTTCCAATGCAAACCCCTAACTCACCTCTCCATTTCTGAGTTTCCCGGATACACCGCCTGCTATGCTCTATCAGTCATGCTATTCAGTTAATTCTGCTCTTGCTTCCTCCTCCGCCCGTGTTTGATCTCTATCCTGCAGAAAGCCAAGAACTCTCCTGGCCCGTCCTGCGGGACCCCCTCTGGGTCCTTGGGCAGTTCACTCTGTGGCTGGGGGGTGTGGGGGGTGAGCAGAGCACCCGTGACTGTGGTTCACAAATGCACCCTGAGAGCCCCAGGACTTCCTTTTGTCCTTACACCTCAATTTCTCGATTTCTTGCAAAGCGAGGGATTAAGAGACATTTCCTCCAAATAATAACAATACTCATTACTAGAGCTTTCCTGCTTTTTGAGTGCCTGCTACGGGCTAGGCCCCGTGCTTAGTGCTTTACCTTATTTCCAAGGGGTGTTTAGTTCCTCATCAAGAGGGGGAGATGCTGAGGGAGGGAGGAGGAGCAAGTGTATCTGTGTGCTGGGCTATAGATAAAGACAGAGAGCTTCCTCTCTCCCCCACATCTGTGGTCTGTGAGGCAGCCAGAGGGCCCTCTTTAAGGCAAAAATCAGAGCTGTTGTCTTCATTTAAAATCCACCAGCTAACATCTTTCAGTGGCCACCGTGACTTTTCCTCTCCAACCCACCTCTCTGCTTCCCGACCTTGCCAGGCCCGTGCCTGCCTCAGGGCCTTTGCACTCCTCCTTCCCCCAGGTGCTTTCATGGCCGGCTCCTTCGTGACATTCAGTTCCCACTTTCAGTACCAGACAGGCCTTCTCCGATCATTCCATCCAAAATAACCCAGATGCCAACCACCCCCGCCCCCCTCGCTCTACGCCTCTTACCCTGTTACTGTTTTTAATAGCATTTATCACCATCTGGGATGATCTTTCTTATTTATGATTTTTGACGCTTTTCCCTCAACCAGAAGGCAAGCTCTGTGAGAGCTACTGCTATGGCCCCCGAGCCTGGAACACAGCCCAGTAAACAGCAGGTGCTCAGGTAAGTTATTTTTTAAACAAACGTACGATTGTACGTGAGCTTTACACGCATTACCACATTTCCTCCTCAAATTATCTCTTCCCTGTTTTGCAGATAAATCAAGATGCAAAGTGACAAAGTGACTTGTCCAGGGTCCCCCTGCTAATCAGCAGCAGAGCTGGGATTCAAACTCACGACTCTCCCCCCAAGAATCCAAAATCTTAAGCACTTAACGCATGGACCACATCTTCACAGGAATTAACATAAAGTATCTTATTCGGGGGAAGAGAGGCTTAAGGCACATTATAATCAGGTTTTTCTTTTTGTAAATGCCTGCTTTAAAACTGTCGATGTCTACTTTTAAAGAAATAAATGGTCTGTGTAAGTAAATCACACTTGCAAAGTTAGGAGGAATGACAGGTAGCCGCTGTGTAAAAATCACAGCCCGGACTCTTTCCTCGGGTCTCAGGCTGGCTTGCCTTTCTAATAACTGCTGGGCTCCAGAGAGGATAAAAGGAGGGCCCAGGGGTGGGAAAGGATCTCCCCTTATTGCCTCTGGGCATCTGTGCCTTTCATTTCCTGGACTTGATATGGAAAAGCAAAGTTCCCCGGTAAATCCCTCATTTCTGAGCTGCCCTCCTCCCCGCCCTGAGGGCCAGGCCTCGGGAACCAGACACCTTGGCGGAGATCGGAAATCAGATCACGTTAGCCGCCCCTGATGGGCTCAGAATCCTTTCTTTGCCACCCCCCCCCCCCCGACCCTTTGGCAGCCCATAACTTTTTAGGATGTCATTGTAGGAGTCAGAACGGACCAGCTTTAGGGCCTCTTCAGAGGAGGGCCTCTTTAGAAGAGGACGGGGAAGTCCAGTCTTTGCTCCAAGCTGCTCGGATTCTGACATCCTTAAGTGCCAACCCCAGGTTCAGTCTCTGAGCCGACCCAGTCCCACATGCAAGGCCCCCTGGACTGCTGGCTTATCCTTCCTGCTCCAGACACATCTCTGCACTGTTCCCAGGGGAGGGAAGCCTTGGTGGCTCTAAAGAGGCATCTGGGGATTTCTGAATGCTTCTCGTAGCACGAAGCTTCTCAGATGGTGAAATTAGCTAACCCTGCTTCGTGCTCCTCACGAAGCATTTTCTTTTCTTTAAATGTTTATTTTTTGAGAGAGAAAGAGAGCGAGACAGAGTGCAAGCAGGGGAGGGGCCGAGAGAGAGGGAGACACAGAATCCCGAACAGGCTTTAGGCTCTGACTGTCAGCACAGAGCCCGACGCGGGGCTTGAACCCATGAACCTCGAGATCGTGACCTGAGCCGAAGTCGGCTGCTTAACCGACTGAGCCACCCAGGCGCCCCACGAGGCATTTTCTTAAAAAAACCTGTGTAACAAATCGAGGTAGATGTCTGGGAACCTGGGAAGTGGTCTTCAAATATTCATGCAAAGTTCATCAATAGCTAATGCTTGGTTGAGAACTCTCAGTACCTTACATGAGTTTCTGAAAAACTTCTGGTGGCATGGTTAACAGTCAAAATCACTAAGATAATTAATTAACTTAATTAACTAATTATAAGCAATGTAAACGAGGGGCGCCTGGGTGACTCAGCTGGTTGAGCGTCCAGCTCTTAATTTCCGCTCAGGTTCTGATCTCATGGTTCGTTGAGATCAAGCCCCGCATCGGGCTCTGTGCTGACAGTGCAGAGCCTGCTTGGGATTCTCGCTCTCTCCCTCTCCCTCTGGACTCCCCTTGCGCACCCTCTCTTTCTCAAAATAAAAAATAAACTAAAAAAATAAAAGCACTGTAGGGACGCCTGGGTGGCTCAGTCGGTTGAGCGTCCGACTTCGGCTCAGGTCATGATCTCGCGGTCCGTGAGTTCGAGCCCCGCGGCGGGCTCTGTGGTGACCGCTCAGAGCCTGGAGCCTGTTTCAGGTTCTGTGTCTCCCCCTTTCTCTGCCCCTCCCCCACCTGTGTCCACAGATCAGGGTTTTTCATCCTTGGTACTGCTGACATTTTGAGCCAGATCATGATTTGGCGTGGGGGGTGTCCCGTCCACTGCAGGGCACGGAGGGGTCCCCCCGCCTCTAGATGCCGGTAACACCCCTCACCCAGTTGTGACAACCAAAAATGTCTCCAGACTTCGTCACGTGCACCCGGGAGGCAAAATTACCATCAGTAGAAAGCCACTGCTCGAAGTCATTAAAAAATAATGAAAAAACTCAGTCCTTGGTGTTTAGTCGATCAGCTTTGTATTTATACAGTGGGCAACCTTATTAGTGAAACTAGCTTTCTAACTAATGATGAGCTACATTCAATGAAAATCTCAGGGCACCAGGGTGGCTCGGTCAGTTGAAGTGTGACTCTTGAGTTCAGGTCACGATCCCAGGGTTTTAGGATCGAGCCCCGCACTGGGCTCCGTGCTGAGTGCGGAGCCTGCTTAAGATTCTCTCTCTCCCTCTGCCCCTCCCTCCCACTCTCTCTCTCTCTAAAATAAACTAAAACAAACACACACACACACACACACCATCTCAGTCTCCCAACAGTGAAAGGTGCCACTTTCCTGTCCCCAAGGGCAGTGTGATCCCATCACGGCAGCCAGACACCTGCCTGCAAATCTGTGTGTGACCGGGGCTCCTGCCCTCCCTAACTAGAAGGTGTGTGGCTTTGGGCACGTCACTGTGCCCGCTCCCTGTCTGGGTGTCGTGGGGGTAACCACAGCACCTGTCTCCTAAAGTGATGAGGAATCGGTGAGAGGACGCACGGAAAGCACTTCAGATGGGTGCCAAGGCTGGGGACACGCTCCCCCGGCAGGCAGGCTCGTCCTTCTTATTCACAGAATCACTTCTCTGGGGCCTCACTGGCCACACCCAGCGTCGCCTACGCTGTCACCTGAAGGGAAGGCCGGGGGGGGGGGGGGGTGGGGGTGGGGGTGGGCCTAGGGTGGGAGCCTGGCCTGGCATTTTGTGGTCGCGGCCCTCCGTCATCACAGCAGACTGCCTCGAGCCAGGCCGGTGGCTGGCTGGGTACCCTGTCTGGGCTTGTAGACTTTTGTGGCAAAGGGCAGACCTGCCCACTCTGGAGACGGTTCACAAACACAGGCGACTTGCCACCTGCATCTGCCTTGCTTTTCTTCTGTGTGTGTGAGCCTGACATCCCAACCTTCAGGACAAGGCGCCTTGACACCTATTCTGGGACCTCTCTCCCACTTTTAAAGAAGAAAACCACAAACACACCAAACCAATCAAAGCCATCGCACCCTCCAAGCCAACTGGGCCTTAAAAAAAAAAAACAAAAAAACACTGCCAAGTAGCTGTTTACAAGCTGAACAAATAATTACTCTGCCACAAGGCAGAAAAGTATTAATTAAAGCTATTCATTAAACCAGCCCCACTATTCTGTGGGGTTTATCTCGAGGAAGTGTCAGCCAGAGGTTAGGGACGGATTAGCACACAATGGAAGGCTTTGCCAGTGAAATCTCCTCCTTGTGGTTTGCTTCTAATAATCAAGTTGTCATTAAAGAAAGAATTTAATGATTTTAATTGGGTTTAATTACTTGGAAACTCCTGGAAAACAGATCAGCTTGTTTAAAAGAGAAAGACAAGAAAATGAGGGTTGTAGAGAAAAAAATAGTTTGATTCGCATGTTTAAACAGTGAAGTTTAAAAAAAAAAAAAAAGCCTCAACAACTTGACTTCTTTGGGCAGTTCCACAGGAGAACACAGAAAACAGAAAAGATCTTCTTAGCTCAGCAAAGGGGTCTATTTGTACTAACAAGAACGTTGCCCAAAGCACTGTAGGATAAACCCTGTCACCACTGAGTCACAAGAGCAGCCACACTGACTACAAATGCTTAAATCATGGTCAAATCGAAGAGAACAAAGGGGTCTAAACTGGTTCCTCTTTGGGAGTTTTAGCCAAGGACTCAGACTCCTTGGTTTGTTTTTATCCTTTGGAAAAAAATGTTCTTTCTGCTGGAGGTATCTGGCAACCTTTTTTTTTTTAAATTTTTTTCTTAACCTGTTTATTTATTTTTGAGAGACAGAGCACCAGCAGGGGAGGGGCAGAGGGAGAGGGAGACACAGCATCTGAAGCAGGTTCCAGGCCCTGAGCTGTCAGCACAGAGCCCGACGCGGGGCTCGAACCCACGAACCGTGAGATCCTGACCTGAGCCGAAGTCAGCCGCTTAACTGACTGAGCCACCCAGGTGCCCCGGGATCTAGCAGCCTTTAAAGCGTTTTTCTCTGGGATGTAAATTCAAAGGCAAAAAATTAGAAGTGGATCTGGAGGTCCTGGACGGAGCAGGGGGCCCGTCGTCCTGATCTGCCCAAATTGAGGGGTTTCCTGGGACTTGGGACTCCGAGTGCTAAAACTGGAAGGGTTCTGGAAGGATCCGACGAGTCGGTCACCCTAAGGTCAGTGAGCCACTGTCCGGGACCAAGGGCCATCTGATGGCATGGGAGACCAGCGCGTTTCTGGAAGTTCACGCGAGTTAGATCAGGGCTGTGCACCAGCGACGCGTCCTCGACGCTGGGCGTCTTCGTCTTACTATAATTGGCAGTGACCATGCTGCTTCAGCGTATCGTCCACCCAGAGGACATTCTTATACAACCAGCCACGTGCTTCTAAAGACGCGGTTCTTCAAAAGACATTTATTCATCTGTTCATCGTTATTTTTATTAAGATATTTACTGTTCACTTATTCTATAGACTGTTTGCTACGTAGCAGGCTCAGTGCCAAGCGCTTCTCATGTATTAACTCATTTAACCCTCCCCAGGGATGCTATGACGTATTACTGATACTATACTCAGGCTACGGTGGTGGAAACTGAGGCACAGGGAGGCAGAATGACTTGCCTGAGGTCACATGGCTAGGGAGTAGAGCTGGCTTTGAACTTGAGCCGTCTGGCTCAAGAGCCCATGTTCTAGACCAGAGGCGAACTTTTCTAGACCAGGTGGCCTTTTCTATAAAGGGCCAGATAGCAAGTATTTTAGGCTCTGTGGCCCATAGGGTCTCTATCATGTCTCAACTCTGCTGCTGCAGCACAAAAGAAGCTTTTGCCGATATATAAATGGATGGGCATGGCTGCGTTCCAATAAAACTTTATGTGAAAACACAAAACAAAACAAAACAGGTGGGAACCGGCTTTGGCCCACGGGATGGATGCAGTTTGCCAAAGAAAATGAAACACGAAGATGTGCTGGAGGGTGAGGGAGGAAGAGAGAGAGCAGGACAGACTGACTGTGCCTGTGCGTGTTTGGGGGAGGCTGCTAGAGGCGGGGTGGGCAGGGGGGGTCTCTCTGAGGAGCTGAGGGAAGACCCGAATGAAACGAGGGAGCCGGCCACGGGGCGCTTAGGTAGCAGGAACAGCAAGTGCAAAGGCCATGGGGCAGGACCAAGCTCTGTGTTGGAGAAGCAGAAAGAAGGCCGTGGAGACAGGACCCAGCTCGAGGATGGTCTGCCCCGATCCCACCTTTTTCTCCCCTGCCACTCAGCCCTAGAGCATGTGACATTGGCTGTTTGGACCGTCCTCTCTCAGCCCAAAGGTTTCCTTTGTGTCAAGGATCAGGAAAGCGAGGGCGTTTGGCATGAGCCGATACTGGCATCGTTTCGGTCTGCAGAGAGGCTACCCATCTTACAAACACTGATGGTACATGTCCTGGTGTGACCAACAATGCTAAGCATCCGACCCACCCCGCACCCCGCACCCCCCCCGCCCCCCAAAGAGCAGGAGCACGGTAAGAGCGAACAAACAACTGTTTTGAGTAGCAAAATCGATTTCCCCTTAAATGGTGACAGAGCACTCGGCATACTGTCATCCGGACTCCCAGCACCTACAGAGGCCCTGAGAAGCAGCTGGAAGTCCTCCATCAGGACACAGGGTTCCTCTTCCCTCACACCCCAGCTTAGCTGTCAAGATGCAGCATTGTTGAGAGTGACAGAAACTCACTCATCCATCCTATCATTTATTCCTCAAATATTTACTGAGTGTCTTTTATGTGCCAGGCACTGTTCCAGGCATTGGGGTACACCGGCAAGCAAAATAGCTATAGAAATGAACAAAGCAAGGTTTGTAGTACGTTTGATGGCAGGGATGCCGTGTACGGCCGCACAGGTTGTGCACTGCATAACTCTAGGGGCACCATTCACACATACCGCCATGAAAGTGGCGCCTCCCAGCGCTGAGCAGTGTACATTCTGTGCTTCCGCCAGGCAGTGGTAAATGCTACAGAAAAAAATAGAGCAAAGAATCCGCGTCATGTATGTGGACTATGTAGGAGGTGTGGCAATTTCATACAATGGTTAATGAGGTTCCTGCTGAGAAGATGGCATTTGAGCAGATTTTCAGGAGGACAGGGAGGAAGCCGTGGGGGAAGAGGAGCATTTCAGATAAAGAGAACAAAGTGTTCAAAGGCCCTAAGGTGGGAGTGTGTCTGGCAGGTGTGACTACCACTGGGGAGGCCAGTGTGGCTGGGCTAGAGTCGGGGAGGGGAGGAGTACTAAAAGAGAGCACACAGCCCACCTTCTGGTAACAGCATCAGGAGTGATTCTGGGGGAGCCAGAATTTCACCATGCCCTGTCTGTGTAGTTGTGAGAGAGCTAACCCCACCAACCCCCGGGGTGACTGGTTCAAGCCAGGTCAAGGACAGCTCTGTCCGCGACTTGGTTGGAACTACTGACCAAGAGATAGTCCATTCACCGGGGTTACTGAGCTGGTAGAATGTTGGTCTTATGCTGCTATGGGCTATTTTTGCCACCACAAATGAAAGAAAAACCGACGTTTCTGCTGACGTTGCTTGAGGCTCTGGATCCAGCCATGCCTGAAGCCAACAGACCCCTGAACATTTTATAAGAGCCAGTGAATTCACTTTTCTGCTTAAGTCAGCTTGCGTTGGGTTTCTGTTACTTGCAACTGAAAGCAAACTGATTTGATGGCTGATTATGGGGCACATTGAATGTGCTGTGCTAGAAAGTAGGGATACAGACACAGCATCCTTGCACTTTAGGGGCTAAAGTCGAGTTGGGGAGAGAGACAAGTAATGAGGTGATGAAACATCCAGTGATACATGCTGTAGGAGGGGGCAAGTGCAGGGTGCTAAGGAACACACGGGAGGGATGCCTAACTCAGGACAGTCAAGGAAAGCTTCCTGGAGGCGGAGACATTCAGGATAAGACCTGATGGCTGAGTGAGCATTAGCTGGGCAAATGGTGGCAAGTGAGAAAAGCATTCCTGGAAGAGGGAACAACATGGACAAAGGTCTGTGGTTTCTTTGGGTACCAGCAAGGCTGTAGCCTAAAACATCCACTGGGGAGTCTCAGAGCTGAGGCAGGAGAGGACAGAAGGAGCTAGGTCTAGACGGGTCTGGAAGCCAACCCACAGAGTTTGGACTTCATCCTGTTTTTTTGTTTTGTTTTGTTTTGTTTTGTTTTGTTTTGTTTTGGAAGAGAGAGAGGACGAGAGAGAGGGAGGGAGAGAGGATCCAAAGAAGGCTCTGTGCTGACAGCCGTGAGCCCGATGCGGGGCTAGAACTCATGAGCCGTGAGATCATGACCTGAGCCGAAGCTGGCTGCTCAACCGACTGAGCCACCCAGGGGCCCCTGGACTTCATTCTGTGAATGAGGCACCAAAGCCAGCAAGACTGACAGAGACTGAGCAGGTCACTTCAATCAACCACACGGCCCAAGTGACACACACACGGCCTTGTTGTCTTTCGTTCTCCAACTCCTGTTGGAGTTGGAAATGTTTAACTTTCCTTTTCACTCTTCCTGGAGACAGACAACAGTGCAAGGGAGAGTCATGACAACGGATATTTGGCCTGAGGCAACAGGGAGTGGTGGGGATTGTGGCAAACTGGAGCCCAGCTGGCCCGTTTACAGGAGCGGCTGCCATGAAGCTCCAGCCAAGTGATGCCACGTGGGATTGTGGATCATGGCCAGACCTTCTGATTTTTCAAGAGGACCCAGAAATCTGAATTTTTACGTGAAATCTCCCCATTTCCTATTTTTAAAAAATTTTAATGTTTATTCATTTTAGAGAGAGAGACCGAGCACGGGCAGGGAAGGGGCAGAGAGAGAGGGAGACACAGAGTCCGAAGCCGGCTCCAGGCTCTGAGCGGTCAGCACAGAGCCCAACGCGGGGCTCGGACCCACGAACCGTGAGATCGTGACCTGAGCCGAAGTCGGATGCTTACCTGACTGAGCCACCCAGGTGCCCCTGAAATCTCCCAAATGTAAATGCTGCAACTAATTTTAAAAATGCAACAAAAAATATGGCTGAGAGTCCCTCCCCCCGCCGCCACCATGATGTCCGGCATAGAGAGTGGCTGGTTGGGATGGAGGTTTGAAAGTTGGCCCTAGAACTGGGGGCTTGGTGATTGGCTGTAGCCTGCTTGGAGGGGCCAGGTGGGGGGCCCAGAATGGTCTTTGGAACTCTGGTCTGATTCCTTCTCTGCTGCTTACTAGCTTGGCGGTCTGGGGCGGTGTCCTTCTGCGTAGAATGGGGATCACCACATCTGCCTTCGTGGGTTTGTCTTGAGGACCAAGGGTCTGACTCCTGACCCAGTGCCATGCACGTGGGGGAAAGGTTTATAGCTTTTATCCCTATAGTTGAAGGCTTCTGGGTCTGGGTTATAGGACAGACTGAAAGTCACCATAAAAGTAAATCCCTTTTTTTTTTTTTTTTTTAGCTCTTACATACATAAATTTGACAATGAGCAAAATGAGCGACTTCCTCGAAAACCACAAACTACCACAACTCGCCCAGGATGAACGAGCAGCAAGCATTAAAGGGTTTGAATTCATGGCTGAAAACCTCCCGAGAAACAAAATCCCCAGGTCCAGATGGTTCCACTGGAAAATTCTACCAAATTAGCACCAATTCTCTGCAACCTGTTCCGGGAAACAGAAGAGGAGACGACACCCCCAACTCATCTCATGAGGCCAATGTGACCCTGACCCCAAATGAAGAGATTATTTTTTAAAGAGCCTCTAATTTTTCAAGTAAGAAATGTTGACCTTACCGGTCCAGGCAGTTGTGTCCCCTCCAAAGCACCCACAGTGCCCTTCGGGAAAAGTCACCTGATTCTCAGACTCGTCGGTTGAGGTCAGTGGGGCAGGAATGTTACTCCAGTTTTACAGGGGAGCAAACACCTCTCTAGTTCACAAATATTTCCATCAGCTCGAAAGAGAACCCCATACCCATGAGGCTATGGCTCCCTGTTCCCCACTCCCCTCTAGTCCCTGGCAAGCACCCGTCCCGTGTTCTACCTCTATGGATTTCCCGGTTCTGGATGTTTCGTATAAATGGAACCACACCATGTGTGTGCTGTGTCGGGCCTCTTTCACTTCGTGTCATGTTTTTAGGGTCGGCCCATGTGGAAGCATGGATCAGCACTCTGTGCCTTTATACGGCTGAAAAATATTCCAGTGTACGAACATCCGACTACGTGTTTATCCCTTTGTCCGTTGACGGGCATCTCCAAAGAGATTCTCAAGCCGCGTATTTCTACTTTGAACTAGGCCCCGTGGGGGGACTTGGGTCAGAGCTTTCCCCCTCTGCCATCAGGAGGACCTACGAGTTCCTTAATTCACAGAGGAAGTGGGGGGGGGGAGCAGGTGTGGCAGTGGGAACCTCCTAAGGCCCCGTCAAAGTCAACCCCCCATCTAACCAAGCTGACACCTTCCTGCCGTCCCCCGTGTGACACCCTCATTGCCGAAGGCCCTCGGGAATCCCAGCGCTCCTTGGACAGCTCAAGAGCCCTATTGTTGGGGAATTAGTACCGTAAAAAGTGCAGGTGGGGCGATGGGGGAGGCAGCCTCCCAACCTGCTAGTTAAGCATAAGGGAAAATTGGTCCCATTATTTCGGCTTGCAGGGTGCCTAGGATTTTTTTTCACTCCTTATCATTGTGAGCACCAAACCCTATATTTACAGAAGACAAAGAGTGTCTTGCTTGAACCCAACCGACAATCTGTTGTAGGTTTTGCATAGGAGACTTAAATCCCTTTTATTATTATTACTTTTTTTCCCCGCCCCCCCAGATCCCCATCAACATTCACTGAAGGGTAGAACTAAAGAAGCACGGGGCGGGGGGAAAAGTTGGCAAAAGAAGTCTTGGGAAGCAGTCGGCGTTTGTTAAATCTGGTGGGCGGAAAATCGGGGGTCTTAACCGGCTCGAGAACCCTCAGCCTAAGTTGACTCTGTAAGGAAATGGTCTCTTTCCAAGCAGCAGAGAGCACAGGGCTTCAAAGACGGTCTCTGCTAATGAGCACTTTTCTGACAACCCCAAACCATCTCTAAAATATATTTTATGTTGGAAATAATCCTTTAATGCTCTAAAATACATAAGGCACTTGGCAGGGAGGCACGCTGGCTCAGGGAAGCACTATTACAGGGGATTAAATCTACAAAGGGTACCATCCCCTGCCCACGGCCCCCCCAACTGTCATTCACCTCTAGGACATCTTTCAAAGCATTTCCAGCCTCTTCCTCACCCACCCCCGCCAGAATGACAACCACAGATGTTTGCTTCCTGCCCTTCTGGATGGACGGGAGCGGCTAACTAAGTCCCCATCCCTCGTCCTACCGAGAAAATAATCACCGCTCGAGAAGGCCAATCAAAGTCCTCATTTCTTTATTAGCCACAAAGATGAAATACCTTTCACTTCACTGAAAAGAGAGCTGGAGGGGGAAAAACAAAGATTTAAATACAAGGTTTAACCCCCAGTGGGGGAAAGAAATCTCCGACTTCCTCAGAAAATCCTTTCCAAATTGTATTCATCTTGACTTAATCCACATCTACCGAGTGAATTAGGCAGTATTTATTTTGAAAATCCATTTTATAGAGTTCCAAGGACTCTGTTTTCCTTGGGCAGGGCTGACTCCATTCCAGAGCTGGAGGCCGCTGCGAGGGCCCCGCCAGGCCTTTAAACTTCCAAGGTGCTGGCCTCACATGGCTAACACAGTGTAAATAAACACAGCTGAGCCCGGAGAAATTGGAAGGTTTTCTCATTAAAGAAATAAAATAAACAGATGTCCTTAAGCACTTTGGCTTGTGTTTGTCAAAGGATAGAAAGCTCTACATGTCTGAGCGACAGAGGTGAATTAGAGCTACATCTCAAGGTAGATGGGGCAAAAAGAAAGGAAAGGAAAGAATCCGTGGTCCTCTGAATTAACTAATAGTCCTCCAGGGAGGGCCCTTTTGATTTGAACCGTAGCAACTTCTACAAATAGTTTTTAACTGCTGGGTCATAAAACCGGGGTTTTTTATTTCTTCTCAGTTTGTAAAGCAGTAACGGACAGGCTAAGCCGTGTATCGCCAACTGGATCTGATTGAATCCCGATGGCACTGCGCTGGGTATTGCATTCCGGAATCCGGGCCGGAATCACGTAATAACACCCGCTGAGGCGTGGGGGGAGGGCTGCGGCTGGTCGGAGGGGACAGGGGAGCCGTGGGAGGGAACGTGCGGGGAGTCAAGGACTGGCCGGGCCCGCTCTGCCCAGCCTCTTCCAGACGTACCGAGAGGCCGGCGGGCTGGCTGGATCCACCAGAAAAGTCGTCACCAAGTGAGTTCATGGCTTACATCTTGCTTCACTAATGTGTGAAGGAATCACTTGGGAGTCAAGTTTAAACGTCCTTTCTGGTTCATCTGGGACCCGAGACCCTGAATGTCTAAGAGCTCCCCGGCGATGCTGGTCCCTGGACCACGCTTCAGGTCGCCAAGAGGGCTTACGCTCGTTGCAACGGGGTTCTGGCAATGAGGAGGGGCCGTTCCTGTAAGAACCGATCGTGAAGAAGTCCGAACGTTCAGACCCCCCTCCGTGTCTCAGTTTGGGTCTCCCCAGAAGCAGACCCTGAGTCTAGGATTCAGGTGCGAGCAGTTTATCTGGGAGGGGCTGCTGGGAAGTTCTGGTGGCCCGGGAGGCAAGTGGGGCCGGGGGAAGGAAGTCCACGAGGGTGGGGACATCTGGGGGACGGCGAAGAACACCCCCAGAGTGTCACAGCTACTTGCAGAGGAAGGCCATCATGCCCACAGGAATGGGGAGGGCTGCGGGGGCCAAGGGTGGGGCGTTAACAGCGCCGCTCTAATGAAAATTCCGTCCTGGCCACTTACTAATGGTGAAGGGATGCGATGCCATCACCAAGCAATCCCAGTGAGAAATGAGCCTCTTTGGCGTCCCGATGGCAAGCCCCGTGGGGCTCTGAGCCATCGGGAGGGTGCTCAGACCTCATCAGGAAGGTCTGAGAGCGGACGCTGGGTGCAGGGCACTGCTTCCCTTCCAGCTGCTGGAAGAGGGGGTTGGTGGTGCCCCTGGGAGGGGCTTGAACCACGCGGAGTGAGCGGAGCTCCCAGCCACAGGAGATTCCCTAGACGGACGGTCACGGGGAAGGGGACAGCCTGCGTCTCTGAGACAGGGTGCTAAAGGCACAGTTTGGGACTCCTCGACGAAGCTTGGAGGTCGGCCGGAGGGAGCCAGGGACCGGCCGTCTCTGCCCCCACACGTCCCGCACACCCTGGGCACAACCTGGCGTTGGTGGCTCACAAATGTAAATGCCTCCGGGGACAGAGGAAGCACTGCACAGCCCGCCGTCCGGCCGCACGTGGAAGGCCCCACCCCGTGGGGGGTGCCGAGGTGCACACGTCCTGGCGAGGGGTCTCCACTCTCTGAAAACTCAGGTCTCGTGTTGCCAGCACGCCCAGTTCTCAAGAGAAGTGAGACATCTAGATTTCTAAAAGTATTTTCTTCTTTAATGTTTATTTTTGAGACAGAGAGCGCGAGAGAGAGCATGCAGGCCGGGGAGAGGCAGAGAGGAGGGTGGGGGACAGAGGATCCGACGTGGGCTCCATGCCGACAGCACAGAGCCTGATGCGGGGCTCAAACTCACAGACTGTGAGATCATGACCCGAGGTGAAGTCAGGCGCTTAACTGACACGCAAGACATCCAGATTTTCATGAAAACTATCCAGATTTCAAAATACTGGCAATGAGTTGAGAACTTAAAGACATGCCAGGGGGCCAGAGTGCGCCTGTCTTTAGGCCACATTTGGCCCTGCCTTGCCCATCTGAAACCTCGAATCTCTTCAGACCGAGCGGGACACGGCCCTTTAAAGGGATGATGTGGAGGGAAAACCTGGATGGGATTGTGCCCAGGCAGCAGAGGCATCAAGGGCCACTGGGCTCCATCCCAGGTCCCCCACCTGCCAGAATGTCCCTGGCCCCAAGCCTGCCCTAGAGGGGCCACTTGTTCAATACTCCACCCATCATCTTGGCTCTGGGCAGATGCCGATAAACCCCCGTCTTGTCACATGCACACGGCTCTCGGTTCCCTAGGGGGCAGGCACCCTGGAGTCTCATTTCTGCAGTGATTGCAAACCACACGCACTTAGAACTCCCTGCCCGCAAGCTATTTACTTATTTGTTTATTCAACAAACCTTTGTCAGCAGATATGCCCGGTTGCAGCTCACAGTCAAGCAGAAGAGTTCACTCCAGTGGCCTGAGAACATTCACATGGACCCCGGGGGACGCAGTTTAGGTGCATGGCTAAAAGCAGCGGGCCGCGTCCTGGCTTCTGTCCCTTCCGAGCTGGGTGACTGCGACTCCAGTCAGGCCACCTCTCAAAGCCTCAGTTTCTCCAGAAATGACTATAATAGGAGCCGCCATGCCTTACAGGCTTGTGGTGGGGATTCCGCCAGAGAGAACGTGTAAAGCTCCAGCAGTCCCTCAAGGGTGCTTGTCACAGCATTGTCCATGCGGGTGGGGGCCTGGGGGAGCCTGGCTGTCCTCCTTGTGGGGAGGGGGAGGAGGTAAGCGTGGAATTCAGGGCGTCGGTTACTTGCAGGGTTTCTCAAACGCAGCACTACGGACGCCTGGGGTCAGGTAAGTCCCTGGCGTGGGGGCATCCTGGGCACTGCAGGATGTTGGTTATGGCAGTGCCGGATGTCGCCTGGCGGCCAAGTCACCTCCAGTTGAGAACCACGGAGTCAGAACCCTAGGACTGGATGTACGGCTTCGTGGAAGATCAAAAAACCACAGAGCAGAGGGAGACGAGTGAGAAGCGCGGGGTATTTAAATACGGCCGTTTACATACATGCCCTAAATGTACAGAAACAAGCAGTACGTATTTTCCAGGAAACCAGAATCGACAACAGTCAACTAGGGGGAGAGGGGAGGAGGAAGATCCACGTGGGTCTAAAAGGAAACACACGGGGCGCCTTGGTGGCTCAGTCGGTTAAGCGTCCGACTTCGGCTCAGGTCATGATCTCGCGGTCCGTGGGTTCGGGCCCCGCGTCGGGCTCTGGGCTGACAGCTCAGAGTTTGGAGCCTGCTTCCGATTCTGTGTCTCCCTCTCTCTCTGACCCTCCCCTGTTCATGCTCTGTCTCTCTCTGTCTCAAAAATAAATAAACGTTAAAAAAAAATAAAAGATAAAAAAAATAAAAGGAAACACACATCGTACCCCCGTGAAACAAGAGAGGGGCTTCGTGTGCCCACAGAACACGAATAACTCAACATCTGCGCGCGAGGCCCAACTTCTAAAACAAGAGGGTTCACAGCAGAGTGCTCGGCGTATGGCAAACTGTGCAAAAAAACAGAATTTGTTCAAGAGGAATTTGCTAGTTGGCAATAGGGGGTGGACAGGTCAGGGCCAGAAATGAGGACACCTCTACAGCCCAATGTTGGAGAAGAAGGATCCGTGTTGCATTCTTTATTTGCAGTTGGTTCTGCCCTCTACGTATATCCAGACTCCCCTCACTCCACCCCTACCCCTCTGGTCCAAACAGCCGGCATCTTTCAGCTAGACTCTTGCAGTAGCCTGCTCACTGGTCTCCCTGCTTCCTATGTTGCTCCCCTGTGGTCTACCCTCCCCAGGGGGGCAGCCAGAGGGATTCTTTAGAAATATAACTCAGACCCTGTCCTCTCTCTGGTCCAAGCTTCTATGGCTCCCACTTTAGAGCAAAAGCCCGGTGAGTTATTACCCTCCTCCTTGCTTGCTCTGCTCCAACCATGTTAACTTCCTGGTTGTCCCTAAAATCCACCAGGCAAACTTCTGCCACAGGGCCTTTGCACTTGCCGTTCCACTGCTCTTTTACCACATATCTATCTGTTCCTTTCAGTCTATTCGACATTCAGCTTCTCCATGAGGCCTCCTTCTCTGGCTGCTTTTCTCAAATTTAATTACAATCCCTCTCCTCTGAAATGCTTCATATACCTCAAAGAACACCATCAACCAAGGGAAAAAACCCACGCGGGGAAAGAAAGGTATTTTCCACTCACATATCTGCCATTGCAAAATACTGCAAATCACATATATACCCAGCATATATAAAGAGCTCTCGGAAGTCTACGATAAAAAAAAAAGTCAACCGATGAAGAAACAGGCGAAGGATCTGAACAGATACTTTTCTCAAGAAGATGTCACCAATGGCCAAGCAGTACATGAAAACACCCTTAGTCATCAGTCAACGTCATTAGTCATCAGGCACATGCCAATCAAAACCACCGGAACATCCCACTTCACCCCCACTGGGAAAACTACACAACCACCAAGACACTAACGAGTGTTGGGGACGAGGTGGAGAGACTGGAACCTTACACACTGCTTAGGGGACCGTAAGGTGGAGCGACCGCTCCGGAGGAGAGCCTGGCAGTTCCTCAAGATGTTCAGCCTGGAGTTACGATTCCCAGGCACGCACCTAAGGGAACTGCAAACCCCTGTCTGTGCAACGTCTCACCCTCAAATGTTCACAGTGGCGTTATTCACACCAGCCCCAAGCCCAGCCGTCTGTCAACGCACGAACGGACAAAGAGTGGCACATCCCATACCATGGAGAATCCCCCGGCAACGAAAAGGAATGGAGAACTAGCACACGCAGTAACCGGGATGGATCGAGAACACATGATGCTAAGTCAAGGAAGCCAGCCGCAAAAGACCACCCACTATGATTTTTTTTTGTTCCTAAGAAATGTTTAGACGGGACAAATCTATGGAGACAAAAAGTAGATTAGTGGTGGCCAGGGACGGGGCGGAGGTGGGGGGAGGTGGGGAAATAGGGAGTACCTGCTGAGGAGCACGGATTTCTCTTTGGGGTGATGACAATGTCCCACAATTACACGCTGCTGATGGTTGTGCAACTCTGACATGCTAAAAACCACCGAATTGTACAGACTGACACGTACAGGTATAGCACGTGGATTATATCTCAAGAAAGCTGTTGTTATTATTATTATTACTATATTTTTTTAAACGTTTTTTATTTATTTTTGAGACAGGGAGAGACAGAGCGTGAACAGGGGAGGGTCAGAGAGAGGGAGACACAGAGTCCGAAGCCAGCTCCAGGCTCTGAGCGGTCAGCACAGAGCCCAACGCGGGGCTCGGACCCACGAACCGTGAGATCCTGACCTGAGCCGAAGTCAGCCGCTTAACTGACTGAGCCACCCAGGTGCCCCTGAAATCTCCCAAATGTAAATGCTGCAACTAATTTTAAAAATGCAACAAAAAATATGGCTGAGAGTCCCTCCCCCCGCCGCCACCATGATGTCCGGCATAGAGAGTGGCTGGTTGGGATGGAGGTTTGAAAGTTGGCCCTAGAACTGGGGGCTTGGTGATTGGCTGTAGCCTGCTTGGAGGGGCCAGGTGGGGGGCCCAGAATGGTCTTTGGAACTCTGGTCTGATTCCTTCTCTGCTGCTTACTAGCTTGGCGGTCTGGGGCGGTGTCCTTCTGCGTAGAATGGGGATCACCACATCTGCCTTCGTGGGTTTGTCTTGAGGACCAAGGGTCTGACTCCTGACCCAGTGCCATGCACGTGGGGGAAAGGTTTATAGCTTTTATCCCTCGCACGAACTCACGGAGTGCGAGATCATGACCTGAGCCGAAGTCGGCCGTGCAACCGACTGAGCCACCCAGGCGCCCCAAGAAAGCTGTTATTAAAAAGCACACACAACTGGTCCTGGAGTTGAGTTTGCCATCGGTACTGAGCTGTCTCGAAGGCAAGGCACAAAAGGAAGAGTCCGCGGCGACCCACACTGATTAATCCCCCTTAAGAGTCCCTTCCTGGCCACAGGCAAAGAAAGGCTCCCGAACACCTTGCATCTGCCTAATCCGGGCTGGAAAAAAAAGTTCAGGGCCTCACGGGGGGGGGGGGGGGGGGGGGGGGGGGGGGGGGGAGCAGGAGAGGTGAGCGGAGAGGCAGCAACTGCGGGCTGCTCCAGCTCTCTAGGGAATTTCTAATGGCTCCACAAGATGGGGGGAGGTGCTCTGCCAAAGGGACGCTCTGGCACTGAGCACTGGGTATGAAGAGATGGAAAGGAAGTGGACAGACGACAGCCTTGAGCAGCACATGCCTCTGATTGGGAACAGGAAGAGAGCCCAGTTTCTGTCTGAAAATTCAAACGCTCTGTTTTGAGTCAGGCCTTAATCATTTGAGCTCTGTTGCCCTTATTTCCCTAAGTAAACAGCAAGTTACCCCTTTGGCTGGGACCACAATTGGCATGGTTTCTGCTTCCTGTACAGTGCTCAGTGTCATGGCCACAGCAGGGAGCTGCTGGTCCTTGGCACGGATGTACAAGATGTCTTGGCCTGTACCTGTCCTCACCCTCTCTGGAAAGAGCACTTCAGTCTCCCTTTGGGAAGCGTCCCTCTCCCATTCCATCCATTCGGCTGGGATGGAGCTGACCCGCTCCTCCACCCTCTCTGGCCGTGGGCTCTTGATCTAGGCTGGGGCTTGATCTAGGCTGGCGAATCAGAGCCCCAGAGGTTAGGCCGATGAGATTCAAGCCTGAGAGTTGTGCTGGAATTTGGGAAGTAGGTCTCCTTTTTTGGATGGGATTGCTGACAGACAGTCGCTGTATGGAGGAAGTCGGCTGAGGGATGCAGAAAGACCAAGCCTCGAGAATGCTGCTTGTGCTCCTGGATCCAGCCCAACCTGAATTCCAAGTCCCTCTGAGTTTTTCAATTATTGCGATCCAATAAATTCCCTTTGTAGCTTAAACGCTCTACAAAGTGCTTCAAATTGAGTCCTGCTTTGCCACCAGCTGTTAGTAATGAGTTCCACATAGCTGTAGCTTCTGGGAAAGCACAAAGAGAAAGAGTCGTGGGCCAAAAGTCAAGGCTACGTATTTTGTTTCTATTATGAATACCTTGACTCCATAACCTCCCTGTGCCTTAGTTACTCTGTCTGCAAAATGCGGTTCATACTTCTGTTCCTCTAGGGTCCTCTACACTTCTCTCACTTCCAAGTTTATTGCTGTAGCCCAGATCTCTCTTTGGAGCTACAGATACAGTTGCCCTCTAGGTTCTTTTTCCTCAACATTTTTCCCTTTCATTGTTCTTCCTCTTATTACATGGTGCTCCGTGCTAGGAAACGCTAGCTCTCCTCCAGTATCCACTCTTCCTTTCTCCCTCTCAGAATAACAGAATCCCTGAACTTGAGTGGTGCATGTGACAAGACTACATCTCCCAGATTCCCTTGCAGCTATGTGTGGCCACGTGATCAAGTTCCAGCCAACAGAACGTGAAAAGAAATGACAGGCACACATTCCGAGTCTGGCCCTTAGCAGAGAAGGGGAAAAATAAGATAAAGAGGGGTAAATTCTCCTTTTCCTGCTCCCCCTTCTCGCTGGCTGGGATGTACACGTGGGAGGCGAGCTATGTTTTATTTTGCCAATGAAGGCAACTTCTAGGGAAGGCAGAGAACAAAGAGGGCCTTCGTGCCTGGTGCTGTGTAGGAGTCTTACTGGCTTGAACTGCTTACACCTGGACTGCTAGCTGGACGAAGTCAACAATCTTGCTTAAGCCACGGTCACTTTGGGTCCCTCTTGGAGTGGCTGGATTTAGCAAATTAAAAAAAAAAAAAGTACTCCTCACCTAGGGGAGAGCGGCGGGGGGAGGGTGGGGTGAATTCTAGAACAGGAGTGAACGTGGCACAGGGGACTTGGATGCTCCAAGAGCTTCTCATCTGTTTCCCCTGGACATCCTGGGGGCACAGAGGCAGACAAGTGAGCCTGAAAAATGACTCTCACTCTCTCTGGGCCTCAGTTTCTCCTTCTGTACTACGGAGAGTAACCGGCCACGTTGGTCTCCTAGGTCCCTCCAACTCCGACCTTCTGTGGTTCTGAAATTCTAGGATAGACGCTGAAGTCAGAGGCCAGTGGGGCCAGGGAGGGTCCCATAAGTGGGTTAAACAGGCCAAGGGGGCCTGTGGGGTGGGCTGCACAGGGTACCCCCCCCCCCCCCCAAGAGGCCAGTCGCTACTCAGCTCCCATCGACGGCTGCCACACGAAAATGCAGGATTGCCAGATTCTCTAATTTTTCAAGAAGAGTTGGAAATCTGGACTGTTTGGGTCCGTGCAATCTCCCGATTTTTAAATGTTGGCAACAAATTCACATTTTTTCAAACACTCTAGGGGCCAAACAAAAATGTCCGCAGGCTGAATTTGGTCAGCGGCCACCAGCTAGGCATTTTTTGTTTGGATACTATTTTCCTTCCTTCCTTCCTTCCTTCCACAAATATTTATTTGATGCCTTCTAAGTGGGGGCACTGTTCTATGCGCTGGGGATAAAGCAATGAACCAAACAGGCAAAAAAAGAAAAAAAAAAAAGTGCCTGTCATCATGTAGCTTTTCTAGAGGATCGTCCTGACTTAATCATGCAACAAATATTTATTGAGCAATTCTGGCCCGTGCATCATTTGGCTGAGTGGGTAAAAAAATGTTCATGGGCCCTGCCCTTGTGGTACATATAGCCTAGAAGGGAGACACACAGTGAGTGCATAATTATAGATGAAAAACACAGTTATGGGGAGAGCTGTGCTTTAGATAAAGGTTAGCCAACTCCTCTCGAAGGAAGCTACATTTAAAATGAGAACTGGGGCGCCTGGGTGGCTCAGTCGGTTAAGCGTCAGACTTCGGCTCAGGTCATGATCTCACTGTCGGAGTTCGAGCCCCGCATTGGGCTCTGTGCCTGGAGCCTGCTTCAGATTCTGTCTCCCTCTCTCTCTACCCCTCCGTTGCTCACGCTCTGTCTCTCTCTCAAAAATAAATAAATCTTAAAAAAAAAATAAAATGAGAACTGAAAGACAAGTAAGACTTATGCTAGTAAAACAACATGCTAGAACATTCCAGAGTATAGCAGAGGCTTCCAGGGTGCTCCTTCCCCACATCCTCTCAGCTGTTGCCATTCCTGTGGGTGCAGAGGCTTTCAACTGTTAGTCTCGAGGTTCCCTGCTGGAGGGCTTTCTCAGGGGCAGGTCCGAGGTGCAGGGAGGTAATCCCCTAGGGAAGCCCTTAAGCTATGATGGAAGGGAAGTGGCAGAGAAATATCCCAGCACCCTCACTCCTGGCGGGTCAGCTCGGAGGTGTGTTCTACAGAGTCTCCCAGGGGTCCCCGGTGGGACTGAGCCCCGGTCACCTGCAGCGGTAACTTGTATGGGCTGCCTTCCCTTCCCATCTCACTTTTCCACTCCGCATCCGGCCTTTCCTGGGAGAAACCCAGCAGAGATGGGAGGGTAGGTGGCTGGTTTGAGGACAGAAAGCACTTTAGGATGACAGGCAGGAAACAGGGCTGCAGAGGGGGGCAGGAGCCTGCTCACGAACAGCCTTGGGAGGGATGTGACACGACCAGGTTTGTATTGTAGGATGGTCCCTCTACAGGCGGCTATAAAGGACAAGCACCACAGCTGGACGTGAACGTGGCTGGGCTGAGGTGGTACGGCTGGAGAGAGGCAGCTGGCAGTGAGGGATGACAAGGGGGCATGGGCTCTGGGCTCTGCCCTGGTCTCGAGGACGCCCACAGTGTGGTTTCAGGAACGGTGGCGAGACACGGACACAAAAACCATCCCCATGATGACAAAGCCCTACACAACCCGCGAGAACCCGACCGTTGCCCGCAGCCGCAGAACTTGACAGGGGGCCGTCTCTAAGGGCAAGACGAGTGAAGGCAAGCCTTTCAGGGCGCAGTGACTTTACCGGGGTGGTTCGGAAAACCCTAAAGCGCCCAGACCTAGTGGGTAACCCGCTACGATAGCCCCTGCGGGACGGCTCAACTTTTTGCAACGCCGGCCAGTCCGGTCTGGTGTCCTTTCGGCAGTTCTCGACTCCGCCACCCTCTGCCTAAGCCGTGCTCTGTCCAAGAACGCACGCCGGATTTCCCGCAGGCCCTGCTAGACGTATTAACGGCATTCCTACGTGGCAAGAGATTTCTGCACCACCAACACCATTTTTATATTCTTTACAACACAATGGCAGATGATAAATCTATCTTGCTAATTACACATCCAGCTTGTTAGAAGCCCCATAAAAAACACGAGCAGCTGGAAAAGCCATGAGGTGATGTCAAATCATATTTCTGGCCTCTAAACAGAAACAGAAATATTTTCCAGGCGCTGGCGAGTCTCACGGTTCCTACCCGTGCATGGACGCAGCTGCCAGCAGGTTGCTCACCTCAGATGAGATGATAGCTTTTGCCTGTTCTCGGAATCCCTGTCCCTCCACCCAACCGGCCTCCCCGGGGAGACGGCATCCACGTGTGGTTTGCCGGGAAGCCCGCAGGACGGATGCACAGAATCGGCAGGGTTTGGGTCTTAGCAGCTGGGTTCGTTTTTGCATTATGAAGGTGGTTTCAGGGTTTCTCCCATTCACCACCGATCAGCCCATAGCATCTGCCCAGAGTTCTAACCGGATGGTTCCCCGACATAATCTGTCGGTGACAGATTGGCCAAGCTGTCGTGAAGGTCCACGCCGGAGCTGACAAAACGCCTGCCCCTTGTCTCAGAAACACGGAAGGAAGATGAAATTCATCTGCCGGAGACGCTAAGATAAACAACAGGGAACAAGGAAAATACTTTGCCTCGTTTTTTAGCTAAAATTACTGTTTTTGGCTGCAGTGTATCAGACTAAGAGCTTATATCCGATCAAGTGGATGCTGAACGCTTCGTGGGTTGGAAGAAAGGCATGGGGGACGACAGAAGGGGAAGCTAATTAAATTTTCACATGTCGAGGGAAAATTCCATAGGAGCTCTCAAACCCAGACTGACCCAGAGGGGTAGCTTTTGTTGGAGAAGCCGCCTCATAAACTGCCCCCACAATTCCCAGGACAAACCAGCTGGACAGACTGTCATGTTGGGGGAAAAAAAAAAAAAAAGAAACAGAGAGAGAAGACACAACATGGATTCTTACCTTCCCGTATCTGGATGCAAAAGTCCCGGTGAGTAAGGAGTGAAAAATAATTATCGTTTCATCCAAATCCCACACGAACACACGCTGTGATGAAAAAGAGGAAGACAAATGGATTTGCTTGCATCTGACTTAATGTCTGCAGAAATCAATTCCCTGGGAGGAGAAAGAAGTCTTGAAAACCATTATCTTTAAGTTATAAAACATGTGACTCACCGATGTGTCACTGGGTCCCCATCCAACTTCAGCCATGTAAAGGGTATTCTGAGGGCCAATTTTGGGCTCCTATCAAACCCTCAGATGCCAGAACCAAGAAGCCTGTTCCTGCCTTCCACATAGAAGCTCAGAAGTGGAGGAGCTCAGTCCAAAAGCAACAATAAAAATCATATAGCTCATTTGAAAAAATGAAGTACTACCATTTTACATTCACCCGCTCACCCTAAGCCCGACCACTTCTAAACACTCCTGTTTTTAGCAGTTCTGGCGATTACCTCCGTAACTCTAAGTAACGTACTTATGCCTTTTTACTTACTGACTGGCCGACGTGAGACAACAGCTCTTGACTCAGTAATGTGAAAGATGAGGGTTTAGCTTATGGCGATCTCCCGCATTTCTCCGGGATGTTACGCTTTTCACGTAGGTGAGCCCCTCGACTTCTAAGTCCATCCGCTTTGGACACTCTCCCGGGCTGACGCAGTAAATCCCACATGGAAGGCGGTTGTCGTGTTCTCGCCCTTTCCCGCCACCTCCTCCCCTCTCTGTCGTTTAGCGGCATTAGGCTTACTTTTGCACTCCCACCGTGGATAAACCGATTCGTGTGCTTGGTTTCATAGAGGTACTTTGATCTTCTGTGCTCTGTTTCTATGTTGATTTTCAAGGTTGGTAAACAGTGAAGGGCATGCGCATCTCTCATCACCTGTAGAGCCAAGTACCACGTTGGGATTCACCTCTTTCTCTGTGTGTCCCACGTCCTAACCCCAGAGCCACTTTCAGGAGACTGTTTCTACCACGAAGGTCATGTCCTTCCCTGTGCTCCTTCCCGATGAAAAACCACGGCATATCCCAGTTTGTTCTACAGAGGAACCGTGCCTGTCTGGAATAACTTTTTGTTTTTGCAGGAGTTTATGAACTGCTTTAATTTTTGTCTCATTTCCAATGACGTGCTTTCGTTAGAGTCTCAAATTCGGCCACACCCGCTGTAGCAAACAGGTTCATCCTCAGTGACAGAATGCTCCAATGTGGCCTGGGTCATCTTCAGGCTTGTTGCATAGGTAGCATCCGGAGACTTCCTTATACTGCATTTCCAGACGAGATCGACTGTTTCCTGGAACCCAGGTCTCTCTTGGTTTTCTTCCTTGTTTTGCTTGAGTATATCCTGAAGCTGCTTCTTGTGAAAGGGTGTCTGGAAAGTAACCGTGCTGAATTCCTACCTTTCTGATCTATCTTCATTTTGCTCTATGGTACCTGTGGGTACAGAATTCCAATTGGAAAATAAAGTCCTCCGGATGTTTGAAAGAATTCCTCCATTATCTCATAGTGTCCCATGTGACCGACGGGGAGTGTAATGTTTCATGAATCTTTAGTCCTTCGTAGGTTTTGCTTTTTCACTCTTGTGGATATTTTATTTTTATTTTTTTCCTCGTCCATCTTTTATTGTATTTATTTATTTTTAGTATCATTTATTGTCGAGTTGGCTAACACACAGTGTGGACAGCGTGCTCTTGGTTTTGGGGGTAGATTCCCGTGATTCATCGCTTACATACAACACCCAGTGCTCGTCCCAACAAGTGCCCTCCTCAATGCCCATCACCCATTTTCCCCTCTCCCCTGCTCCTTACCATCAGCCCTCAGTTTGTTCTCTGTATTTAGAAGTCTCTTATGGTTCACCTCCCTCCCTCTCTGTTTGTAACTAATTTTTTCCCATTCACTTCCCCCATGGTCTGCTGTTAAGTTTCTCAAGTTCCACGTATGAATGAAAACATGACATCTGTCTTTCTGACTGACTTATTTCACTCTGCAATAATACCTTCTGGTACCACCCACGCTGTTGCAAATGGCAGGATTTCATTCTTTCTCATTGCCAAGTAGTATTCCATTGTATATATAAACCACATCTTCTTTATCCATTCATCAGTGATGGACATTTGGGCTCTTTCTCTGGGATATTTTAAGATCTTTTCTTTATACATGCAGTCCTCAAGTTCCATGAGGATAAACCTAGGTATGGTCTTTCTTCATTCATACTGTTCAGCACCTAAGCATTTTTGATCTTATTTCTTTACATGAAGACAGTTAAATTAGACCTTTTTGATTGATACTGCTTGTACTTTAAGAAAAAATATTTTCTAGAATTTTGTCTTTTTGATCTGTGTTCGGGGAGATTTCTTAAACGTTTTCTTCCAACCCTTCTATTAAACTTCTGATTCTGTCATTTAAAAATTTCCAATGACTCTTTGTCTCTGAGTATTTCCTTCCGAACAGCCCCCACTGCATATTTTATAGATGCAAGAGCTCCCTGGATCTTTACAAGAAAACTGCTCAGAGTTTTCCAAAGTTCTTTTCTGGTTTTTAAATTACCTGTCATGTATCCTATTAACTTATTTTGGCCCTTATCTTTCACACTGTTGCTTTCCATCATTTTCCGGGGATCACGGTCTTTAAGGGCAAAGGGCCTGACTGACTGCGTGTGTAGCTGGTGTTGGTAGCAGGGGGCCCGATGCACCTACTCAGTCTGCTATCTTGAATGGGCCACCCTTGAAACCTCTCTGGAGGTGAACGGCTGTACTTAATTTAAACATGGGCATTCGCCATGCCTTTAACAGAAGGGTGGTCTCTAGGAGGAAAAGGTCAGTTAGTGCAAGGGTTTTCAAGGCACTTGGCAGGTCTGTGACTTTGTGAGTTTTTTGGTCTAGTTACATTTACGTGTGTGTATGTCACAGTATTAAGTATAGTTCTTATTACGGGTCATGGTAAAAAAAAAAAGAGATTTGAAAACTATTGTTTTTAAGGAGGGCTTCTGGGTTTCAATGGCTAAGTCCCAATTTATCTGAACTCAATTGGATCGGGAGCCACTGTGGCTGGTTAGTTAAACGTCTGACTTTGGCTCAGGTCATGATCTCATGGTTAGTGAGCTCGAGCCCCATGTCAGGCTCTGTGCTGACAGCTCAGAGCCTGGAGCTTGTTTTCAGATTCTGTGTCTTCCTCTCTCTCTCTGCCCCTCCCTTGCTTATGCAAGCTCTCTCTCTCTCTCTCTCAAAAATAAATAAATGAACTTAAAAAAAATAAATGAACTTAGTCGGATCAGTGAAACCGAGACATTTTGGTAAGGGAATTAAAAAAAAAAATCAGTGAGTATTTTCAAACTGAATGCAGACCCCATTCATTTATCTACAACATAGCCTCTGAAGAAGAAAGTCTGCCCCCCTCCCTACCACTCTGTTCCCCTGCCTTAGATCCTTGGTGGGTAAGTTCCGGGTGGCTGCTTTGCAGTGACCCTCCCCCCTAGCCCATCATGGTTTGGGCCAGGGAGAGCCCCCAATCCCAACTGGGCCAGAGGCTTTTCCTTGGAAACTTGAAATCAGAACCCAGAAAGGCATTCACCATCTTTGAGTGGCTGTTGGAGGCCGCACAATCTGAAGGGCAGGGAGGGCCAGTCTGCAGGGAGCGTGGCACAGAGGGGTGAGAGATGGAAAGACCACCCCACACTTTGCCAGGACCTGGTTTCAGACAGAAACAGAGGGAGGCTGGAGGAGGGCAGAGCCCAGGAACCAGCGCCTGTGCGGGCTGAAGACATTACGGTTGGGCATCCGGGCACCTGCACTGTAGTGCGTGCGGAGAGAAGGCGCACACGCTCTTCCTTGCCCCGTCTTCCTTCTGGTCCCAGCATCTTGCTGACACTCCGCTCTTCCCACCTTGGGGAAGAGAATCTCTGTATCCCTAAAATAAATTCTGCTTTTCCACTTAAGCTAGCTCACGTGGGGTTCTGGCACCTGCGGTCGATGGAGTTTAACGAATATACGCTCAGAATTTCCCTCCTTTCCACTTCTCCCACGTCGTTTCTCTCTCGTGGGCTTCAGTCATTAGCAAAACTGCCAAAGCCTTAGGAGGTGCGATGTGGTGCTAACCCTCCATGCTGACATTAAGCACAGAAGTGAAACACAGCTCACACCTTTTCAACGGCTCTCGCCCAGTGGTACTTTCCTCTGGAATCGAGAAGCAGCTGTTTCCAGAATCACGTCGCCCCGTAATCCCTGACTTCCATGCCACCCCCACTGCCTTCTCAGTTCAGTGGAAAATGTCTCTCCACCCCCACCAAGAGCAGAAGCCGTGTCAAGTGACTGAATAGTAGAAAAAACGACAACAACAACACCAAGACATTCGTGTGTGTGCCACCCTGTGATTTCCACAGATCCCGCAACTTGAAGCTGTAGGAAACCCTCGGGAAAATGGGAGGCAGGAAACCGAAGGACGAGCGGAGGCACACAAATTCTCTTCTGGTCTTTTGCAAAGGCCTAAGTCCTGCTGAGGGGATGCTGCAAAGTCCCTCGGTGTTGAAAGGAGAGGGCTCTAAGAATTAGAGGAAAAGCAAGAACAAATCCCTTGGCCTAAGAGTGGTCCCATGAGCAGTGGGAACGCTTGCTCCGTGGCGGGTCCGCAGGGGGTCAAGTTCTCAGCCTGGGTGGCCGCTGGAATACCTCAGGCAGCTGACCAAGGGGAGGAGACGAGAGTAGTATTCAAAATACGCAGCACCTTCTGGGACAGCCAGAACAGACGCTGGCCATAAGCAAGCCCTACCAGCGAACGCTGGCTACATCTCAAATCCCCTGGTGGCGGCCATTTGTGCTTGGGCCCCCAGCATCCGTCCCTGTCTGATAAGAGCACCCTGGTTTTCTTTTCTGTTGTCTTGGTGGGGCTGTCGATCAAGGGTGAGCCCAAGACCCGAGTCAGGCCAGTGGAGGCTGTCTCCTTGGAACCAGACATTGAGTGAACTGGCGTTAGAATCGCGCGTGGTTTACTCTCCAGCAGGGGCCGGCACCCAGAAGGTTCCCTAGATTCCTTGGTCTTTGTTACAGCTGTTTCCAACCTTGGTTTTATCACTTCCCCCCTCCATGTTGTTGTGCCCTCCCGGTAAATTCGCATTTGCTTAAGTAACCAGAACTGGTTTCTGTTGCTTGCAACCAAAGGATTGTATCTCATGCTCCAAGGTTCTGGTCCTCGACGAGGATTTCAACGCCCAATGTATGGCATGGACATGCCAGAGAAGGGCTGGGCTCTCACGGGCCACGGCAGGTACTGACAAGGAGGAAGGAAGCAGCCATCACCTCGAATCCTAGCCGTTACAGGATCTGTTCTGTAGACCTGGTCTGTTCTGAGACCACCTGAGCCCTGAGATTCTCAGACAATTCCAGGTAGAAGGCCCCCCCGCCCCAATGACACTGCATTTCTTACCGTCCTGATGGGATGGGGACTCAGAGTCAAAATCACAATGACTTTAAGGAGATGATGAAAATTGTATTTCTCAGCACATCTGAGTTTGTGGGCTGAGCCTTGTGGCTGCTGCATGAATTGTACAGGATTATGAACAGAGATGGGATGATGGTACATTTCAATTTCTTGGCCCGGACCCAGACTCTGCCAATGCTACCCATATACCCATGGCACACTCAAGCCGATAGATCGGCCCTCCTATTATTTCTGCCTTTTGCAAAGTACAAACCAACGAACCTGCCCGTTTTTTTTTTTTTTTTTCTCCCTAGATATCTATCAGTTGCTTCCATCTGTTTTTTGGGCATCTGTTTTTCCTCTGTCCCCACTAGTACCCTTTCCCTTCTCTCATGTATGCTGTTCTTTTTTGTTTGTTTGGGACAATGCCAGTGGGTGACCAATGATCGATCCTACGCTTGGCTTTGTTAAAGACTGGCACATCCCTTAGACCAGCTGGGGCGGCACTCTGGAAACAACCTGGGGAGCTTTAAAATACCGATACCTGGGTCCCTCCCTCAGGGAATTGGATTTAATTGATCTGGGATGCAGCTTGAGAATGACGGGTCCAAGAACCTTCTATGAAACTCAGAATCGTAGAAATGATGCAAGCTGAGCCAGCCTCCTGTCTCCTGATAGGTAAATCCTTAAGCCATATCAGAGCCACGACGGGAACTAATAGAACTCTCTTGCAATGTACGTTGAATTAGTCTGGGCACCTGTATTTTAAAGAGCACTCCAGCTGACAGTAATACGTAGGAGGCTAAGAACCCTCTGACCCAGCTGGGAAGGTTCTCTGCCCACTGGTGTCTTTACCAGGGCCTTTCAGAGTGTGCTCCCCAACCTGTAGCATCAGCATCATCTGGGAATGCCCTGGAAATGCCAGTTCTCAGGCCCCGCCCCCAATCTACTAAATTGGAAACTGCGGGTGGGACCCCGAAAGCTGGGTTTTCACAGGCCTCCAGGTGATTCTGCGGCTGTCTACCCGAGTTGTTTACTATCCCCAGGGTGACTTTTCCTAGCCTGGACAGTCACCAGCGCTTCCTGACGGCCCCCACAATTCTCTCCTTTCCCCTCAAGGGTCCTGTGCTGTTACTGAGCTTTGTGAACCCAGAGCCCCGCTGTGTGCGTGGACACAACTCTGCCCCCCAGCCTCTCGTTCCGGCCACGGCTGGAGATTACATTCACCAAGTCAAACAGGCAGTCTGGAGTTACCTCGATCTCACTGTCCCCCGCTGGGGAGGGGTCGCTGCTCCGCTTCGACCGGCCTCGGAGCTTCCCGTCGGAGGCCCGGTGCGGCCTGTCTGCGTCTCCCTCCTTTGCCGGCGTGGAAGGTCCGTTGTGTGTGTTGTATTCGCCTGGTGTCGGAAAGGGAAGGGTGGACACATCAGAAGCTTTGCTGAGTGTCGCCTCCCAGGAAGTATCACACCAGAACCAATAGTGGTAGGTCCCAAAGGCAGCACAGAAGGCAAAGACCTTGTGGACTCGAAACTGCTCATGACCGTCCCTCAGGCTGCCTATTCAGAATCATTCACTCATCGAGCGAAGATGCACTGAGTGGGCAGAGTTCCAGGTACTGGTTCTCACAGCACTCAGCTTCTAGAGACAGGAGAGGTGCATTAGACAGACAAGTGAGTATGTAACATGCCAGGTGGGGCCGTGTGTTACCGAGAATTAGTAAATGGGCTGGGGACGGGGAGAGCTGGGTGGTCACTAACGGGTATGGGGCCAGTCAGGGAGGGCCTTGCGGATGAGGGGACACCTGAGCAGAATCTAGGGAAGTGAGGGTGGGCCACTGGGGGAGCTGTATTGACAGTTTGCAACTCTCTCTATCCCGAAGCCCGAGACTCCCCAGACGAACAGAAGGAAGAAAGTCAGTATCTGCGTGGAGCAGGGCAGCAAACTCTTCTATCCTGAAGACCCCCCTCACCCCCAACTTGGGGTGAAAGGGAGGTGTGTGGGGAGCATTCTCTATGCTGCTGCTCTCCCTATGTGGCCTGCTCCATTCTCTATTAAAAGCAAGCCCCTGGGGCACCTGGGTGGCTCAGTGGGTTAAGCTTCCGACTTGGGCGCAGGTCATGATCTCACGGTTCATGAGTTCGAGCCCCGCGTCGGGCTCTGTGCTGACAGCTCGGAGCCTGCAGCCTGCTCTGGATTCTGTGTCTCCCTCTCTCTCTGCCCCTCCCCCACTTGCGCTGTTTCTCTCTCCAAAATAAATAAAAAAACCTATAAATTTTTTTTTTTTAAAAAGCAAGCCCTTTAAAGCTTCACTTGTCAAGACGTTTGTGGATTTGAGAATTAGGGAGAGGACATCCACGAAAGCACCCGACACGGGGCTGCACTTAGGGCGGTGAGGAAATGATCTGAACCGAGTTCTGGCTTCATCCACACTCACGTGGGGGTCGGTGAGGAGGTGCAGGGCAGGGGGCAGTCACCTGCTGCTTCCATTCAGGTGGTGCTTCTGCACAGAGAGGCTGCCGCACTCACGCCCTCAGGCCACTGTCCCCCAGCCCCGCATGAGTGAGCAGCACACCCTCCCGGGACCCAGGTCCCAAAGCCGGCATCCAGGCTGTGTGTTAAGCACAGGAGTTTGAAATACGTGGCTTTTTATGAAAGCGTAGTGACTTCATTTCACTCACAAAGTGGGATGATGTCAGTCCGCGTCACCCTGCAAAACCAGCGGTAAAGGCAGAACCAAAGTGTGCGCGGGCCAGCCCTCATGGCGAGAGGGACAGAAGCGGGAACCAGCGTGGAACCTTACAGGACACCCCCCTCCCGCGCTCTCATTTTACAGCTGCTTGTTTTAGTTCCCAGATGCATCCCGTGGATCTCATCTCTCCTTCCATAATCGCCAGTTCTTGGATCATTAGGAGGAAAATGCTTTTGTCTAAAAAGACTTGGCAATGGACTGATTTTTTTTTTTTTCCTACACTGGAAGGACTATTTCCCTCCAAAACCCAAGGGGCTGAACTTGGTTTATTTAATATTTATAAAACTTCTTAGCAGACTAAGGACATGATCAGAAAAGGTTTGGTTTTGAGTTGTCAGGACTGTGGGGCCACCTCCAATTCCCCAACAGTTCCAGGACACAGCATTAGAGATTCCCAAATATCGAGCGAGCAGACCTTCTTCGGGAGGGTGGGGAACAGGCAGTAGATAAGTTCACAGGTGCTTACGAGTCATAAATAAGGTTTATCCGGATTCACTTGGTGGTTCTAAGGCTATGGGGCCTTAGAAAACACCTGTTAAGCCCATCAAAATCCAGGCAGATATTATTTAAAAAGAGGGAAAATGCCAGGCATCTAAGAACTGTCTAAATAATGTGTGGGGGAAGCCACTGTATTAGGAGTACCCCTTTCCCCGATCCCAAAGAAGCAGCCCCTTTCCCAACTTTCTACATTCTTGAGAATGAAGGGTCAAGGTTGAAGGTCACAGTCAGAGCAATTTATGTAAACCTTCCTTGGAGTCATTTCACTTTTTTCCTTTCTTCCTTCTCACGCTTTTACAGGACCTCCAAGATGCTCCTTATTAATCTCTTTGTGACCTCTCCCTCCTACTCCACTTCCCAGGCATCCACCGATACACTTTGTCTCGCTAGGAATTAGTTTGCTTTTTCTAAAGTTTTAAACAAATGGAATCACACGGTATATATTCTTTTTTTGCCTGGCTTCTTTCAGCCAGAATAATCATCTTGCGATCCGATCCGTGTTGTTATGTATACTGATAGTTCATTCCTTGGTGTTGCTGAGTATTATTCTCTTGTACAGATATATCACGCTTGGACTTTGGTCACTTGTGGATGGACATGTGGGTTGATTCTAGTTTGGGGACGGAACAGAGCTGCTATGAACATTCACACGTCGATCTCTGTATGGACGTAAGCTTTCGTTTTACCAGCGTGACGACGAGGTTGTATGGTGAGTCTGTGTCGGACTTTTTAAGCAACCGCTGAATTGTTTTCCAAAGGGGTTGTGCCATTTCACATTCCCGTCAGCAGGCGAGAGAGTTCTAGTTGCTCCACATCCTTGCCACCCTTTGGTAAGGTCAGTCTTGGTGATTACAGCCATTCCAAGGGGCACGCAGTGGTCCCTCCTTGTGGATTTGCACCTCTCTAATGACTAATGATCAGCCTCTTAATTATGTAATTGTGTACTTTTTTTTTTTTTTTTTTGCCATCCCTGTATCTTCTTTGGTAAAGCATCGGCTCAAACATTTGGTCCGTTTCATTATAGAGTTGTTTGTTCTCTTAGTCTTCGGTTTTGAGGATTCCTTATATATTCTGCGTCCATATACGTGATGGTTAATTTTGTATGTCGAGTCGATGGGCTAAGTGATGCCCAGAGAGCTGGTAAAACATTATTTCTGGGTGTGTCAAGGAGGGTGTGTCCAGAAGAGACTAGCATTTGAGTCAGTAGACTGAGTAGAGATCTGTCGTCACCAGTGTGGGGGGAGGGGGCGGTCACCCATTCCACTGGGGCCCAAACAGAACACAAAGGCAGAGGAAGGGTAAATTCTCTCTCTTCTTGAGCCGGGATGTCCACCTTTTCCTGCCTCAGGCACTAGGGCTCCTGGTTCTCAGGCCTTTTTGCTCAGACTGAATTGCACCACTGGCTTTCCCGGTTCTCCAGCTGGAGCTACTTCTTATAATAAACTTCCTTATGTCTCTCTCCTACTGGTTGTTTCTTTGGAGGATTCTAAATCAACTTACTTTATCAGATACATGCTTTGCAATTATTTTTTCCCCAAATGGTGGTCTTTTCATTCTCCTGACAGTCTTTTTTAAAGAGCAGAAGTTTTAAATTTTCATGAAGTCCAATATATGTCCACCTCATTTTTGGATGTTTTTGGTGTCATATAGGAGAACTCTTTGCCTCACCCAAAGTCACAAAGATTTTTCTCCTGTTTTCTATAGATGTTTTAGGGTTTTATACTTAGGCCTATGATCTATTCTTTTTTTAATTTTTAATTTTAGAGACATAACATGAGTTGGGAAGAGGGGCAGAGAGAGAGCATGCTGGGCGATACAAGCTCTACAGGGCTCGATCCTACAACTCTGGGATCATGACCTCAGCCTAAATCAAGAGCCAGACACTCAACTGACCGAGCCACCCAGGTGCCCCTGGTCTATAGTCTATTCTATGCAACTTAAAAAAAATTTTTTTAACATTTATTCATTTTTTGAGAGAGAGAGAGAGAGAGAGAGAGAGAGAGAGAGAGAGCATGAACGGGGGAGGGGCAGAGAGAGAAGGAGACACAGCATCTGAAACAGGCTCCAGGCTCCAAGCTATCAGCACAGAGTCCAACGCGGGACTTGAACTCATGAACCATGAGATGATGACCTGGCTGAAGTCAGACGCTTAACCAACTGAGCCACCCAGGCACCCCATATGCAACTTTTTTTTTAATGTCATGTGAGGTATGGATTGAGTTTTTCTGAACATAGATATCCAGTTGTTAGAGAATCTTTTTTTGAGAAGATTATCCTTTCTCCACTGAATTGTCTTTGAAACTTTGTCAAAAAAAATCACTTGTCCATATACATGTGGGTTTATTTCTGCAATCTCTATTCTGGTTCATTGATATACTTGTCTATCAAAACCGTATGTTGTGATTACTGTGGCTCTGTAATGAGTCTTAAAATCAGGTAGTGTTAGCCTTCAAACTTTGTTCTTCTATATCAGAGATGTTGAGGCTATTCTAGGTCCTTTGTATTTCCATATGAAGTTCAGAATCAGCTCGCCAATCTCTAGAAATGAGTGGGATGTTGACAGAGATTGTGTTAAATATATAGATCAATTTGTGGGGAACTGACATCTTAACAATATTAAATCTGAGCTGTGAACAAGGTGTATCTTTCTACTGACTAAAGTCTTAACTTCTCTCAGTAGAGCTTTGTAGTTTTAACTGTACAACTCTTGCATATCTTTTGTCAGATTTATCCCCAAGCATTCCATATTTTTTGATAACACTGTATGTAAATGGCATGTAAAACTATTCTATTTCCCACTGTTTGTTGTCACTATATAGAAATAGACCTCATGTTCATACGTTCACTTAGCAGTCTGAAACTTTGCTAAACTCACTTTTTATTTATTTTTAAAAATAATTTATTATTTTAATTTTATTTTTATTTATTTTGAGAGAGAGAGAGAGAGAGAGAGAAAGTAAGTCAGGAAGAGGCAGAGCAAGAGGGAGAGAAAGAATCCCAAACAGGCTTTACACTGACAGGGCAGAGCTTGATGTGGGGCTCAAACCCACAAACAGTGAGATCATGACCTGACTTAACGTTGGACACTTAACCAACTGAGCCACCCAGGTGCCCCACTAAACTTACTTTTTAGTTCTAGCTTTTTAATAAATTCTAGCCAATTTTTTACTTAGGTGATCATGTCATTGTACTTCTGCTCCCTTTATGAAGTTTTGCTTCATATCCAATATGGAGATTTTAATTTATTTTTCTTGCCTTATTGCACTGGCTAGAATCTTTAGTACAATGCTGAATAGAATTGGTAAGAGTGGACATCTTTGTCTTGTTTCTGATCTTGGGGGTAGCTGTAGGTTCTTTGCAGCTATCCTACTTCAGTCAGTTTGGGCTGCTATGACAAATATATCACAGACTGGATGGCGTAAACAGTAAAGATTTATTTCTCACATTTCTGTTGGCTGGGAAGTCCAAGATCAAGGAACTGGCCAATTTTGTTCCTAGTCAGAGCTTCTTTCTGGTTTCCTTGCCTTCTTGCCGTATCCACATATGGTGGAGAAGAGAGATGTTATCTTTCTTGTGTCTCTCTTTTTTTAAATTTCTTAACAAATGTTTATTTATTTTTGAGAGAAATAGAGACAGACAGAGAGCAGGGGAGGGGCAGAGAGAGAGGGAGACACAGAATTTGAAGCAGGCTTCAGACTCTGAGCTGTCAGCTCAGAGCCCGACACGGGGCTCAAATTCACGAACCATTGAGATCATGACCCGAGCCGAAGTTGGACGCTTAACTGACTGAGCCACCCAGGCGCCCTGGGTGTCTCTTCTTATAATAGCGCTAACCCCATACATGAGGGCTCCATCCTCATGACCTAATTACCTCCCAAAGATCCCCACCTCCAAATACCATCACCTTGGGGAATAGGACTTCAACATATGAATCTGGAGGGGGACACAAACGTTCAGTCCATAGCATGTCTTTTTCTAATAAAGAAAGTTCCCTTCTACTCCTAATTTGGAATTTTATCAGAAACAGATGATAAATTTTGTCAAATACTTTCTCTGCATCTATTGAGATATCTTTTTTTTTCTTTCCAGTTAGTTAATATGGCAAATTATATTGATTTTCATATTTTAAACCAACTGTACATCCTCGGGATAAATCCCACTTGGTCATAATGTATTATCCTTATTTTGTATATTGTTGGACTTGATTTGCTAAATATTTTGTTTAGAAATTTTGTTATGAGGGATATTGGTCTATAGTTTCCTTTTCTTATAATGTCTTTGCCTAATTTTGGCATCAGGGTAATGCTGACCTCATAGAATAAGTTAGAAAGTATTCTTTCCTCTTCAATTTCCTTAAAAAATTGGCGTACAATTGGTATTTCTTACTTAAATGTTTGGTAGATTTAATCAGTGAGGCCATCAGGACCTGGTGATTTCTTTGTGGGAAGATTTCTAATAAAAATTCAGTTTATTTAATAGATATAGGTCTATTAAAAATATAGGTCTGTTTAGGTCATCTATTTCTTCTTGAGGGGGTTTTGGAAGTTTTTGCCCTGTGAGGAATTTGTCCATTTCATCTAAGTTGTTGAATTTATTGGCATGATGTTGTTCACAAAATTGCATTACTATCCTTTTAATATCTGTAGGGTCTGTAGAGATGTCACTGCTCTCATTTTATTAGCAACTTGTGTCTTCTCTCTTTTTTTCCTGTATCAGCCTATCTATTTTCTGTTTTTGCATCTCATTGATTTCCATTCTGGTCTTTATTGTTTCCTTTCTTCTTTTTACTTTGAGGATAATCTGCTCTTCTTTTTCTAGTTTCTTAAGGTGGAAGATGAGGTGTTTCGCTTGAAATTATTCTTCTTCTCTAACACAAGAATTTGTGCTATAAATTTCCCTTTACATACTGCTTTAAATGACAGTCTATGAATTTTGGACATGTTGTGTTTTCATTTTCGTTACATTCAAAATACTTTTAAATTTTCCTTTTCTTTTCTTTGACCCACGGTGTATTAGTCAGTGTTCTCCCAAGAAACAGAACCAACAGGATACATTTGTGTGTGTGTGTGTGTGTGTGTGTGTGTGTGTGTGTATGTGTGTGTGTGTGTGTGTATGTGTATGAAGAGATTTATGATAGTAACTGGCTCATGCAGTTATAGAGGTCACAAAGTCCCACAATCTGTTGTTTGCAAGCTGGAAAACCGGGAAAGTCAGTGGTGTAATTCAGTCTGGGGCTTAAGGCCTGAGCACTAGGGGCAGGGGGACTCTGGAGGGGTTGGGCCCCACTGGTGTAAGCCCTAGAGTCCAAAGGCCTGTGAGACAGGAGCTCCAATGTCTGTCCAGTTATCTTTTTAGATAATCTGCATTATACTTAAAAGTTTGAAAAGAAAAAAGTCCTTAAGCAACCACTACTAATTTGTCTTTTCTCTTGAGTAACATCGTATGTTCAGGTTTTGCCCTCTACACCAGCAAATTGCCCTGCAATCATCTGTAAATTGTCGGGACTTCATATGACTGTTAATACATGTCAGTGAAAACTGGGCTGGGGGCCGGGGGTGGAGAAGAGCATCAGGATACTGTATCCAGGCAATGCGGAGAGCGAGCATGATCTATCGGTAATATATAAACCTCTTGAGGCTCTGGAATTTGGAGCCAACCACTCAAGGAGATCCTGGACAATTTCAAAAGTGGGGTTTTATGGGAAATTTTAAGAGAGTGCATGTGTGTGTGCGTGTGTGCATGTGCACACATGCATGCTTACATGCCCTTCCTTTATAACAGACACTGGGGAAAAGAGGCAAGAGACCTCAGTTATAGCTGACGATTATTTATGTCATTAGATTTTATGTGAGCTTGTTAGACACACAGTAAAAACCATCTCAAGCACTTATTGTTGAACCTTAGACTAAAGGATAAATGAAGAACAGGGGGAAACAGTAAAGAAAAATTTCAAAGAGACACAATGAACCTTTATGTTTGCTCTTGAGGGGGAACAAAGATACCCTTCCCACATACCCCAAATTCTTGGGAAGTCAGTCTTTGGAATCCAGTTCCAAATTATACATAGGTAGTGGCGTCTACGTGAGGATTTCCTGCTTATATTTCCTCTCTGGAGCCAGTTTGCAGTGGCCACATTCTTGGCCACCAAGAAAAGTTTGCTAAATTTCATCCCCTTCGAAGAAAGCGATTTGGAACTTGTTACATAGGTACTATGCATTCATGAAATACTCTGCGCTGAAATCACAATGATCAAAATCAATGCTCCAGCCTTAAACTTCCTTAAAAATTGACTTAAAAATGCCTGGCTATGTTGTTTCTATTTGTCACCAAACCAAGGATAATTAACGTGTCCCCAGGGATGGAAAATATAAGGGCTAAAAGCAACAGCGGCACCAAGAACCCCAGGAACAAAAGAAGTCTCCACTCTTACTCTTGTTCTAAACATCAACCAGTATGTATTGACTGTCCACACACTGTCATGCCAGCTCAGCTTCTACAAGCCAGAAAAATCAGTGGGTTCTGAAAAACCCACTGGAAAGAAAAGCGAACAAAGCGCAATGACCTCTTCTTCACACTTGGACATTCTAATTCACTTGCTGTCATGTCATTTAATGATAATATGCCTGAACCACTGCACGAAAGAGAAGATATGTGCATAGATCTATGGAAGGAACGAAGGAATCAACAGAATGGTGAGTGAGTTGTACAGGGACGTACATCACCCAAGGGCCAGCACATGGACTCTCCCACACGTTGCTCCTAATCTAGGTGGGTTCCATAGGTAGGGGACACCTGTCACTTTGGCCCACCCCGTGTCTCTTCCATCTTCCTCTGGGTAATGGGCTCTGGGTTTCCTTGGGAGACCACCTCTCCCTCACTCAGTCCACGTGGCCTGGGTGGGGATGACCCAACTCTAGCTCCAGCTGTGGGCACGAGACCCAAGTCTGCTGTCCCATCCAGCATTCCATCCACTGTCACGGAGACTGGTGTGAGGACAGTTATGTGACCTAAGCTGGGCCAACGGGGGCATTACCTGGGACCTCTGGTAGGAGCTGTTAGGAAGGAGGAACTCTCTCGGAGGGGTAGATAAGAAGGCAGGACTGAACCCTGGAGCAGCTGGTGACCATCTTTGCCACCATAATGGGAAGGCCTGCTTGAGGGTGAAATGAACCCAGGAAAATGCAGAGCCAGAGGAACAAAGAGACTGAGTCCCAACATTATCATCTGAACCCCTGGACCCAGCCCCGAATCCCTGTACATCTTGATGACATACACCTAAAAATTCCTTTTTTTGCTTAAACTAGTTTGCATTGCATTCTCTATCTTTTGAAGCCAAAACATCCTGACCAGTAAAAGGGATTCCTAATAAGACTGTTATGCTATTGGAAAGGCACACGTATGAGGATTTTTTAAAACATTCTAGAATTCTCGATGAGAGAGAACCAAGGTTTGAAGGCCACCGCCCTTCTGTTCTCAGATGGGTTTTAGAGAACACAATCTCAGCTACGTGTGGCTACTGAGTATCCAGGGGCACTGGTTACGGAGCCCAGCAGGCCTGGGTTCAAATCCCAGCTCCGCTAATTACTAGCAAGTTACTGATCACCCTGATCTTCATTGTTCTTACCTGGCAAAGAGGAGGTGACTGAAAACCTGTTTTCGTAGGGAGTGTGAGTTTCCTTACCACAGTTTGTAATTGTGTATTTATGTGATTATTTGATTCCTGCCTGAAAACATCAAGAAGTCTACGTTGCACTTTATTTTGCTTTCTAAACTAAAGAGCACCTAGAAAATAGCAGGTACTTTATAAATATTTGTTGAATCAGCATATAAATAAGTGAAATGAGAAGACCACGCAGATGTGTGCTTGGCACATCATGGACGGGCAACAAATACTGGTTTCCCTTCTTTGAGGACCAGGGCTCACCAACTCCAGTGCCTCCCTGGGCCAGGCAGGTACTGAACTTGAAGGAAACTGGCCAGATGTGGAATTGTGCATGCCCTGTCTGATGGGGCAGACATTACAGACAACAGCGAACTGTTGTCACTTAGGAATGTAGACCTAAGCAAACAGGTTCAGATCTGCTTTCAAGAGATTTTCAGATAAAATTTTAAACATGGGTGGAATGAAACACACGCGCGCGCACGCACTCACGCACACCCCCGTACATCTTGATGACATACATCTAAAAATTCCTTCTTAAAGAATTTTTTAAAAAATTCCAGTCAACAAAATATATGTGAGGGCTGGATTTAGCTTTTGGGTGAGTTCATTACAGCTCATTACAGCTGGGACCTATGTCCAGTCCGCCCTTCATATGAAAGCTCAGATCACAGCCACCGATGACCCTGAGACAGCGACGGCACTTACCGCCAAGCAACTCGGAACTCTGGCTGGGGGCGCTGTGCGGTGTCTCCTGGAGGACGTAGGTAGACGTGGAGAGTGGGGAAGGGCCGATGCTGCTGGCCGGGACATAAGGAGGGCTGTAGGACGAGCTGTAATACTGGGAATACTGGCCCTGAGGGAAGCCAGGGTAGGAAGGATAGTCCTAGAAAGGGAAACACATGAGGCTGTGAGTGAGGAGGCCAGTGGTGAGGGGCCTTGTGTGTGTGTGTGTGTGTGTGGGGGGGGTCTATTGTGTCTGTCCCCGTCTCTCCCACTAGAATAAAAGCTCTGTGAGGACAGGGACGTTCCCCAGATGCAGACCCCCAAGACGAGGCTGCGAGTGCAATTTTTTGGGAAAATGGTTGGGGGTTCCCGGCACTTCCCTCCTGCCCTAGTCACTGGTTCTTGGGGACACCCTCCGCCCTAGGGCTGCCACGGCTGCCACGTGGAGGTCAGCAGGTGCACCCTAAGGGACGTGGGTGCAGCTCTGCTAGTATCTGTCTTGATCACTGCTTATCCCTCGCACACGGCACAGTGCTGGACACATAGGGGGATTCAGTAAATACGAGACAAATCAACGAACCAATGAATGAGGGACAAAGACCCCTACACACATACCCAGGAGACCAGGTGACATGTTCATGAGGGGTACAAATACAGCAGCACTTATACAGCATCAGGGATCCAGAATCTTCTGAGGAAGTCGGGGACATCAAATAAAAGAGTGCCAATCCCCTTTTTATCAAGCTTTGCTTAAACCAACCGGACATTCCAGCTCTCCCACGGTAGTCATTGTTCCAAGTGTTCTGCCCCACCATCATCATAAACCGAGCCTTCTCAACCCTGCGGGGACTCACGGGTAGTTTGGCTTCTTGGGCCGCACCTCAGCCCTACAGAATCAGAATTTCTGGGGGGTGGCATTTAGAGAATCTCCGTCTTTGACAAGCTCCTATTGGTGAAGAACCACACCTTTTTAAAAAGGGCTTTTACTTAACAAGTGTTTTATCCATGGAGACAGTACCCCGGAAATAATATAAGAGATGTGTGAAACAAATTTTCAAATCTTCCAAGGTTTACACCATTTAGATTCTTTAGCTCACTGAAGAAGAAACAGTGCGTTCCTCGTATTTAAATACGTTAAATATTCCATAGCCCACCTACTCTGTGGTAGTTCTGTTTTGATGCTAGCCTGAAAACATGCTCGCCTTTGGTTCTGAAATAATTTTAGATTTATAGAAGAGGTGTACAAGCGGGACACAGACTTCCCATACACCCTTAGCCAGTTAACTCTTAATTTACTCTCTAACTGAAGCCGGGACAATCAAACTATTAGCCAGCGTCCACCTTTACAGGGTTGGCCTGGTGTGGTTTAACGAGCATTTATAAAGCCCCCACTGTGTGCCGGGCACTCGGCACCGGAATGCAGAACCAAAGACAAGGGGTTCTCGTGCTCGAGGAGGTCACGTTTGGCAGGGGAGCACATGTGTTTGCATTCACAGGTTCGAGATTCAACAGTCAATGGGCGTCTCGGGCTCAGGTCAAGGGGGAGTATATAATATCGCCTATATCATCTTGGAAATCTGCTGATAATTCCAATTTCTCTGTCTCTACGCTGTTACCTTTCCGATGGCCTTTGGCACAGCCTGACTCCTGTGGTCTTCAAACCCAGGGAGTAAGAGACTGCATTTCTGGCAGGGGTGGTGGGCAGGAGTGGGCTCTTGGGATGCCCTGAGTTAAGGGGGCGATTTAAGGAAAGAATAGGGAAAACGAGTGGTGGCGAGCGATATCTACCTGGTGCACACTTCCGAATCCAGCTGCGTTGGTCAGCCCGTTTGCTCCTTGATAGATCCCCGCTGTGCCTGCAGGTTGGAGGAATGGGTACAGGTGAGGTTTCTTGCAGTCAGAGAGGGACGGGGAGGAGAAAGATTTGGCAGACGGGTGGTTTGAGGGCAGACAGGCTGGGACGGAGCCATGACCTTGGCAGTATACCAAATCTCTCTGCCGCTCTGTTCTGTCGACTGACGAGTACAGTAACTCCTTCATCAAAGGACTGCGGTGAGCAACGAGTAAGATAGCACATAGAGTACAGATTCTTGTTCTTCACAACTGCGGTTAAAGAGACTTACTTAGAACATTGCGGTAAACGTACATAACCTAACACTTACCATTTCAACTATTTCCAAGCCTACGGTTCACTGGCATGAAGCACATTCACACGGTTGTGCGACCTTCCCCACCATCCGTCCCCAGAACGTTTCTCATCTCGCGAAGCCAGGACTGCATCCGCATTAAACGGTGACTCCCCGTTCCTCCCCTCCCTCAGCTCCCGGCACCCATCCCTCTGCTTTCTCCACGAATGTGACTGCTCTGGAAACCTCATGTAGACAGAAACACCTAGGATTTGTACTTTTGTAAATAGCTTAGTTCACGTAATGTAACGTCTTCAAGGTTCGTCCGTGCTGTGGCAGGTGTCAGAACTTCCTTCCTTTTTGAGGCCGGATAACATCCCATCGCACAGATACACCACATGTCGTTTTTCCATGTATCTGTCGGTGGACACGTGGATTGCTTCCGCTTTTTGGCTGTTGTCAATAATGCTGCTAAGGACACAGGCGTACAAATGCCTCTTTCGGACCCTGCTTTCAGTTCTTTCATTACACGCCCAGGCCCCTCCCGCACTCACGCGCTCTCTCTCTCTCTCTCTCTCTCTCTCTCTCTCAAAAATAAATAAACATTCTGGGGCACCTGGGTGGCTTGGTCAGTTTAGGGTCTGACTTCCGCTCAGGTCATGATCTCACGGTTCGTGAGTTCGAGCCCCCCATCAGGGAGATGCTTGAGGCTCTCTCTCTAGCCCTCTCTCTCTGCTCCTCCTCCACTCATGCTTGCTCTCTCTCTCTCAAAATAAATAAACCATAAAAGATTTTAAAAATAAATAAAGAAACATTAAAAACAAGTGGAATTACTGGGTCATATGGCGATCTGACTGCTTATTTTTTGAGAAACCTATTGCTGTCTTCCATAGCAGGTCCGCCATTTTACATTCCCACTAACAGCGCCCAGGGTTCCAAATTCTCCACATCCTTCTCGACACTTCTTTTTCGTTTTTTTTTTGATAGCAGCCATTGTAACGGGTGCGAGGTGGTAAATAAATACACTGAATGGTGGTAAATTGAATAAATAAATGAAATGACTGTGGCTCTCGGAGCATCACTTGCCCCATCTGTAAAATGGGACTAAAGATGATATGACTAGAAAGTGCTATTTAGTGAGTGAGTGGGCTATCATTTAAAACAAATTTTTTTAACGTTTATTTATTTTTGAGACAGAGAGAGACAGAGCATGAATGGGGGAGGGGCAGAGAGAGAGGGAGACACAGAACTGGAAGCAGGCTCCAGGCTCTGAGCCATCAGCCCAGAGCCCGACGCGGGGCTCGAACTCATGGACCGTGAGATCGTGACCTGAGCCGAAGTCGGACGCCCAACCGACTGAGCCACCCAGGCGCCCCAAGTGGGCTGTCATTTAAGACTGGGCGGTCAGGCAAGCCCTCTGTGAGGTGACACTGGAGCTGAGACGTGAACGACAGGGAGCCAGCAATGGAAACAGCCAGGGAGAGGGGTGTCCACAAACACTGAGCACACACGTCCTAACGGAGGGATGCGCTTGGCAGGTTAGAGACAGAGAAAAAAAAAAGGCCAATGAGGTAGGAGCCCAGGGAGGGAAGGGGTTGGTTACAGGAATATCAGTGGACGCCTGTGTGTCAGGTGACATTCTGACACAAAATGAGGCATTCTGGACAAAGTGAGGCATAGAAAAGTTAAGTGATGTGCACAAGGCAGCACAGAGAGTGGGTGACAGCTGCTGGGGCTGGAACCGGGCAGTCTGACCCGAGTTTTCTTTTCTTTCTTTTTTTAAAAAAAATTTTTAATGCGATTTTTAAGAGGAAGAGACAGAGCACAAGCGGTGGGGGGGGGGGGGCGGGGCGGGGTAGAGAGAGAGGGAGACACAGATTCCGGAGCAGGCTCCAGGCTCCGAGCCATCAGCACAGAGCCCGACGCGGGGCTCGAACCCATGAAATGCGGGATCATGACCTGAGCCAAAGTTGGATGATTAACTGCCTGAGCCACCCAGGTGCTCCCTGACCCGAGTTTTCAACATCACTCTGTGCTGCTGCTTCTTTTGCAAACTGTTTTGTTGGGGATACAACTTATATACTCTAGAATTCCTCCACGGGGTGAGTTGGATGATTCATTTTTAGTTTAGAGAGAGAGTGGGAGCATGAGCTGGGGAGAGGAGGGAGAGAGAAAGAGACAGAGCTAGAAAGAGACAGATAGATAGGGAGAGAGAAAAAAAAGAGAGAGAGACTGAGCATCCCACGCGGGTTCCATGCCTAGTGTAGAGCCTGACTTGGGGCTTGATCCCACGACCCCAGGATCATAACCTGAGCCAAAATCGGGAGTCAGATGCTCAACCAACTCAGCCACCCAGGTGCCCCTTTTTCTTTTTTATTTTTTTCAGTTGGATGATTTTTAAAGTAAATTGGAATAGGATGAAGGAAAACTAAGAAAGCCTGTCACAGCAGATACACTCTGAAAAGATGGGTACGAGCAGTTCTTGAAACAGACAGGAAATTTAAAAAAAAAAGGAACTAAAAAAAAAAAAAAGGAATCTTGAAACATCAGGAAGAAAGAAAAGAAGAAAAAAGCAAAACTATGGGTAAATAAATTCTCCTCTCTGTATGGTTATGCCACCAATTCCGCACGCAGTTGGGTTTCTAACAGTTTGCTATCACATTTTAGGAATTGTTTTTATACCAAATATTGAAACGGCTCCAAAGCGAAATCTACAAAATAAACCATATTCATATGCAGGGGTGAGAAGAACATGCACTGGGGGGCGGCAAGCGCTCTGGAACGCCTGCTGGGGAGCGGCGGGGCCAGGAAGGCTTCCTGGAGGAAGTGGCACCTACACTAATCTCTGCAGGAGGAGCTGGAGCAGCCAGGTGAGGAGAGCGAGGACAGGAACACGGCCACAGCTGGGCCTCCTCTCCCAGTCTCCGCGACGTGGGGGACCCGTCCCACGGCCAGAAACCACAGAACCTGTCCACCACAGCGTGGCACGCTGGCATCCCATTCTGTCCTCCGTGGCCTGTCCGGGCGTGGCCAGCAGAAGGTCTAGGCCGGCCTCTTCCATTCGAAGCCACTTTTGGGTTATGGTTACCACGGTGACCCTACCTGCTGAACTGAGCAACGCACCTGCCCTAGGAAGTCGCCTCGCTGCCACAGCGTTTTCTCTTCTGATTTCTCTTTTCTTCTGTGGCAACCTAATGACGACTGAGGGCGGGTCTGGAAACAAACAGGCCACCCTCTCCTCCATCTTGTCCGTCGGTATCCTTTTTCCCAAACGGCCTCGTGTTTGTTTTCATTTTGTGATCCAGGGGCATCTGGAGCACGGACGCCTGGACAACGCGTGGTGTGCCGAGGGCACCCCCAGAGCCCCTGCAGGGAGAAGTCCATCCCATGCCTGACGGGACCCGGGAGGATGGGCCACGCGGCCCCCGAAATCTCGTGCCACAATATGTGGTCTCTGCGGGGGTTTTCCAAACGGACCCACCTCGAGCTGGGATGTTAAAACACTGGCTTCATGCCTCCATCTGGTTGGCGGGGTGCCCATGAGAGGGCTGGGGAAGGCGAGGAAAACATCCTGTCTTAAGGTGACGGTGGCGGGTCCCGCCGGGGGTCCCCCAATATCCATTCACCCCTTCTGTCTCCGCTTTGAAGCCGGGCACACGGCCGATTAGAATAAAACACTGCTTTTCCCAGCTTCCCTTGTGGATGGCGTGGCCATGTGATGCGCTCTAGACAAGGGGAGGGGAGCAAGTTTATGTGTGCGACTTCCTGATTGTGCCCTTCAAGGGCAGGGGCGGGGCCTCCCTTTCCCTGCAAAGGAGGGTCTTCCTGGATCGCACGGCTGAGCATCAAGACGTAAGGAGCCTGGACCCCTGCCACATTTGCAGACCACAACCACCACATCAGCAGAACAATTTCAAAAGGAGACTCACCCGTTTAGTCAACAACACACGTCCTAGTGACCAACCAAGCATCCCTGTGTCAGGTGCCGTTGTGGGTATGGCGGGAAGTAAGAGGCTGATGCTTACTTACGTTCAGGGAGGAGACAGAACACGATCAAGTGGATAGATACCCAAAGAGGTACGATAACTCCAGATCAAAACGCAGTGATGTGTTAGCACAGCGCTACCGAAATGTGGACTGAGGACTGGAGCCTGTCCGCAAACGCTTCCCGATGAGATGACTACAGACCCCGGGAGACGGCGTGTAGGAACTTCTAACCTCTTGCTCAGTCTGATACTAAAAAAATCCGGACTCTTAAAACAATTTGATTGTTTCTGAACCAGTTTTTTTTTTTCTTCTTTTTTCATGACTGGCCCATCCTTTTTGAAATGCTTCCCTCTACTGACCTCTTCTCCTACAAAATTTTAATATTGTAGATACACCGCGTATCTATTTAGGGTATTGGCGTAGATTTGTGCTTAACACGAAAAGAGTAAGACGTTTTCGCCCCTGCTCTGAGAAGCAGTGTTTGTTCCTTTTGGGGGATACGGCCCCCACTCAGAATGCAAGGTCTAGAGGTTTATTTTTATTGCGTCTTACACTGGGTTCAGGAAAAGCCCCTGGTCCTTCCCCACGGTGAACACGTGAAGTCCTGGGCGAAAGGCACCAAGGGTGGGCCTCCATGTCAAGTAAAGACGTCCCCAGCACTGCACGTTGTCATGTACAGTGACTTCTTCAATGCTGCTGTCGACCCTCTAACATAGTGTTACTTAATTTACAGAAACTCGGTGTTGGGAACGTTCCGATGCTCGCTGAGCCGCATCTGAGCTGGAAACTGCTCTTGACGCACCTACTTGGTTGGCCATAAAAAGACAAAAAAACCACCCCAAGCCGTACAGAATGGAAAACAACAGGTATCGGTGAGGATGTGGAGAAACTGGAAGCCTTGTGCGCCGCGGGCAGGAGCGTAAGATCTATAGGGGCTGTGGAAGGCGGTACACGCAGAATTACCGTATGACCCAGGAATTCCCCTCCCGGGGACGTACCCCAAAGAGTGGAAACCCGATGTTCAAAAATACCCTGGACACAAACGTTCCTAGAAGCGCTACTCACAAAGCCAAAAGGCAGAGCACGTCTAACGTCCGGGGGCTGATGAATGGATGAACACAATGCGGCACATCCACCCAATGGAATATTAGCTGTAAGAAAAGGAAGGAAGTCCTGATGCGCGATACCACGGGGATGAATGTCGGGAACATCGTAAGTGAAAAAGCTGGACCCCCAAGGCCACGTACTGTCTGTCGGATTTCCACTTACATGAAATGTCCAGAATAGGCCGATACATGGTCAAGGCAGTACGCCAGCGGCTGCTGGGGGCGAGGGGCAGGGAAGAATGGGGAGTGATAGCTTCATGGGTAACGGGGTTTCCTTCTGGGGGAATGAGAATATCTTGGACTCAGACCGAGGCGGTGGTCACGCAACACTGCGAATGCACTAAATGCCACTGAACCACATGCCTTAAAATGGTTAATGTTTTGTGAATTTCATCCCCATTAAAAATAAATCAAAGCTGCTGTTCCCACCGCCTCCCGGCACCGTCCCTCAGCCAGCCTCCCAGGCAGCAGCAAAGGAAGGGGTCCGGGAGGCCCAGAAAGTTCAGGACCCTTCCCTCTCGCGTAGGACTCCTGCACAGTCCATGCCTTGAGCCCCGAGAGCAGAGATGATAATCTGCGTCTCCGGGATTCCTCGCACCCACCTCTTCGGCAACAACCTCACGTTCCCTTCCCATCCTCTTCTTTCCCTCTGTTGGAAGTATTCTGGTTTCATCTAACCAGGCTGCAAGGTTCCCTGCAGAAGGCTCTTCTGAACGCGGGGAGGACCAGCTGGGCCCGGCTGCCCCAGCCAACGCGTGCCACTTTCTGAACTCATGAAGCAGCACTCATGCGCGGGGGCCGCTTACAACGTGGGGGGCATCTGGGATCTTACAAATGCTGTCACTGCGAGAAGATCCATCCTCCTTTATTACTGCTGTCCGGAGGGCCGGGGCCCCCAGGGGGACGCACTCCATGCAAACCGGGAAGGGACCATGCTCACCGCACCCAAACCGCCCCACGACGGGAGGTTAACTGCATAAAAGTGGCAGCGCCTGCCCTGGTTCTGGAGAATTCCCCGAGAACTCAGCACCAGACGTGCCAGCAGGTTTTACACGGCAGATTAGACAACCGGGAACCCTATCGACACGGAGATGTTTAATGGAGAGATCCTAAGGAGAACGCTGAGAGGCGTGCGCTTTCTGGACATTTCTCCCCGGCGTCCCTGCGGAGAAAGCCCTCCCACGGTGCTGCCAGGTGGACGATCTGGTTTCACTCTTCCTTCCTCCACCGGCTACTCCTCACCACATAACCACAAGTGAGAGGTGGAAAGCCATGCTGGGATGAGGGGAGGAGGGGAGGCAGGTCAGGGCACCTGGGACTTCTCCCAGTCACATCAGGGTCCAGGGTGCTGAGCCGGGATGCAGAGGTACGTGGAAGAAATAGCAGCAATGAGTCATCCCAGCTCTTGTGTCCTGAAGTTTAAGCCCTGGCATCTGGGAGGATTTGAGGCGCAGACCAATGCTTCTCGAACTGTCGGCGAAGGGCCAGTTTAACAAAGATACGGTTGCACAGCCAGCATGCAACTCATGCCTCGTGCATGGGAGTTGGGACACCACAAGTCCCAAACGGGTCTGCACCCGGTGCTGGGACGAGCCTGGGGGTGCGTGCTGGGACGTGCCTGGCGCAGGATTTAGTACTTGAGTGCTGGGAAAGTCTCCCTCGCTTACTCTCAGTTCTGTACTTAGGTTATCACAGGCCAGTGAGTTTGTGGACTGGCCCCAGTGGGCCAACTAAGAATTAGATCGATGTAGGCAAAACGGCTTAAGAAATACAAGGGAAGAAGGATTCTTGTGGGTGGATGGGGGATTTTCCTGGCTGGAGAAACGGGGCAGGCCAAGAGGGAAGGCAAGGGGGTGGGTAGAGAAAGAAGGAGAGAATGAATAGGGGGTCCTGGGGCAGAGGGATCCTCTGTCCCCACACACAGCTGCTGAGAAAGCAGCGAGCCCTTCCTCCATGGGAGTCTGAGACAGGCAGCCCTCAAAACCTTCTGGGCCCAACAGGAGAGGGAGGTGAGGGTAGGAGCTGGTGCACCACCATGTAAATGGCAACTGACACATGGCGACAGTGTTGGGAAACACTAGGGGGTGGTGGGGATCGTGGCAAACTGGAATGCACAGTTTTACCTAAGGGGGGGGGGCAGCAGTTTGGGGCAGGTGCTGTCTGGCTCCCCATAGGTATTCCCAGTTCCTTTCTCCTTGCCAGTTTCTTTCCTCGCTTTCCCAGTTTCCCCTGCAGTTCCGGGAGGGCTGTGTAATCAGGTTCTGGCCAAGGGGCTTCTGGGAAAGACCTTTCTTTTGTTCCCCTGCCAGTTCTACCCCTGGATGACGTAAGGATGTAATGCCTGGAGTTATAGCAGCCATTTTGGGACATGAGGCTCCAAACGTAAAAGCAAAAGGCTGCCATGCTGAGGCTGAAGTAGAAGGATGAAAAGAACCTGGTCCCTGAAGATACAAATGAGCTGCCCATCCAACTTTGGGGTCAGACTTCTTGCTAAATACACAACAAACGTTACTATGGTTTGGGCCAACATTAGTTGGGCTTCTGTTACTAGAAGCCAAAAACATTCCCCAACTGATACGATGCTACTCAGTTCCAGCCAACTTCTGTCACCGAGAAATGAGTCTAATGTCGTCAGGGCTTCTGATTTTTCAAAAGAAGTAAACAAATCTGGATTTACATGTGAAATTGCCCAATTTTTACGTGTAGGCAACAAATACAAATTAGTGGGGACAAAAGAAAAAGAAAACAAGCAAAAACATTTTGCAGGGGGTGGCCTGTGGGTTTCCAGTTTGTGACGTCTGGTCTAGGAAAATAGAACGATGTAAGATCCCTGTGCCCACAATGTGGCAAAGACACGGCAACGAAGGGCCCCAGACTAGAAGGAGCCTCACGGGCCAAGAGAAAGGACACGCTGGCAGCAGCCTGGGTCTCAGCGACGAGGAGGATGAGGCCCTGACACCACAACACACTGGCGGGGGGTAATCTAACCACAACCATGGTCGAAATTCTGGAGAATTTGGGGAAAGCCCTGAACGACTACCATGAAACTTTCCCACGAGCCCAGAGGAGCCGTAGCTCAAAACAGAACTCATGCTGAAAGGCCGAAAATAAAGTCAGATCCACTTTTTACTGAGCTTCCAGACCGAGATGTGTATCTTCTACGCAAGAGACGGGGATTCTCTACGTCCCTGGAACTCTGCCTCCGCCGGTGTCGGGGAGCCTGCGTGGACAGTCGCTGACATCAGTCCATCCCCTTTTGTCCTCCTGCAAAATGCTGGGTGCTGACTGTTGAGTTAATCCAAGTTCGTGGCACGTCCTCCTCACTTGTGCACCCAAGACCTCCTGTTTTTAAAGAATTTGTTTCCTTTCGTTCCCAGGAACTCTTGCGTGTCTGATGCATCTCCTATTGTTTCTACGTGTGCCTGCAAAAGTGCATTAGTGCTTTGTGGGCAGGTGTGTAATTTTTGTAAATTCTGTGGGTTACATCCCCTATGGTTTCTCAGTTTTTTCACTCATCGGTCAGTGCTTCAGACCTGTCTATGTTGCTGTGGGTATGTCCTGTTTGTCCCACTCCCTACGGGTTCTCTGATGTTTTTTGCCCAGGGTTAAGTTCTCGGGCTCCGTCCACAATGCTGTAGGCACCCCCCGCCACCCCCACTCACCTGTTGCCCTGGCAACCGCTCAGCCCTCCCTCGTGTGCCTTCTCTGAATCTCCTGCCCCTCCTCCTCCAGGAGGGCACCCCGCCCACCACAGCCCGGCTGCCATGCACACCCTGGGACCGTCCCCGAGCGGGTCTGGGAGTGAGTCTCCGTGGGATGTAGCCTCAGAGGCGGGACTGCCGGGTCCCGAGGTCGTAAGACCTAATCTCCCTAAGGGCTGGGCGAGAGCTCTTGACTGCAGGTGCATGTTCCCACCGGCAGTGCCCAGGGGCCCCCATCCCTGCACTCTCACCACCGGCTGGAATAACTCCACTTGTCAGTGTTGCTGTCCTAGCAGCACTGACATGGGCTCTGACTTGTCTTGAATCCACGCTTCTCTGATCACCGGTGACTCTGCCCATCCCCCGTGCGCTTGCTGCCTTCTGGATTTCCTCTGCCCTCCACGGAGATGGTGGCCGTCGCCATGAACACCTCTCCTCTTTTGCTTGGGCTCAGCTCAGCTCGGAAACCTCCTGGTTACTGGCGTCAGCACTCGGACAAATAATAACGAAGTCATAAGAATGGCCTCCATTTACTGAGCCCGTCCTTCCTTCCCCAGGGCCGGTCACTGTACAAGCAGTATCTTGCTTAACCTCCAGCACAACCCTAGGAAGTCCGTCCGAGTAGGAAGTGGCACAGCAGGGTTCAAGCCCAGGTCAGCCTGACCCCGAAGCCCCGGCTCCCGCCAGCGCAGGGCCCTGCCTCCCAAGCAGCCGTGGGAAACAGCACAGGTCGCCGCCTGTCTCGGTTCCCCAGCCACGCCAACTTCCCTGTCGCCGCAGGTCTGGCCTGCCATCCCCAGCAGTGCCAAGAAAGCCTCGTGGATAATCCCAATGCAAAGCATCCCCTCGTCAGTGTTACATGCTTGGGGATCGATCTTGCGAGTCCTGTCCCCACAGCAAAGGGACCTACCGTTTCGGGTCCACAGTCAACTCAAAAACAAGTCCTTACCCCTCTTGATTAAGTCTTACCGATGCCAGTGTTAAAATAAAATTGCTGAAAATATACCAGGACGGCAAGTGGGAAGATCTGGATGTGTCACGGGGCGGGGGGGGGGGGGGGTGGCGGTGAGATAAAAAGCAGCCTGTGGGTAAGGCGTAAAATGGAAAAGCCACAGACAGAAGTAAGCCTCTTAGGAAGCCCCACCCACCCAAGTACCCCAACCATGGCCCAGGTTCCAGAAAGGGGCAAATCCCAGATCTCCACTGGTTAATGTCTCTGTTTCTTTTCCTTGCCCAGAAAACAACAGGATGAAGGATGTCTTTGTGAAGGCAAAGACCTGGCTTGACCCGGCAAGCCCTGGCCCTGCCCTTTACCTACTGTGTTCCCTCATTCAGTACATATTTGCCGACTGCCTAGGATGTGCTAAGATTTCTCTTTTGAGAAAGAGCTAGGTAGGACCTGTCTTCTTGGAGCTTAGAGCCTGGAAGGGGCAGAAGATGACCATGAATCCACACGTAATTGATTATTAACCACAGTGACTGTGGACAAGTAGTTGAGAGTTCTAAGCCTCAGTCTCCCCATCTGTAACATGGAACTAAGTGTAGTTTATTTGGTTAACTAGGAGGGCTCTGTAAGACACGGTGTATAAAAAGAGAAAAGCCGGGGCGCCTGGGTGGCGCAGTCGGTTAAGCGTCCGACTTCAGCCAGGTCACGATCTCGCGATCCGTGAGTTCGAGCCCCGCGTCGGGCTCTGGGCTGATGGCTCAGAGCCTGGAGCCTGTTTCCGATTCTGTGTCTCCCTCTCTCTCTGCCCCTCCCCCGTTCATGCTCTGTCTCTCTCTGTCCCAAAAATAAATAAAACGTTGAAAAAAAAAAATTAAAAAAAAAAAAAAAGAGCAGAGCCCACGACAGAGTAAATGTTCAACAAATGATAGCTTGGATTATTATTCTCTGCATGTTAATAATCACTACGGAGGAGGTCAACAATGTTAGTGTTTCATTGATGCACCATTTTTTTTTTCTCTATATTCGTGGGAATAAAAACATCCGGGGAAGGTTAAAACAAAACAAAACAAAACAAATTACAACAATTTGGATAGGGCCAAGCAGAAGATCCCAGATGAAAACAAAGGATCTGGGGGGGATCTGGATTGGCCTGTCAGTTCTAAAACCAACAGGGATACTCAGTCCATACGCCAGGAAGGGAGGCGTCCATATCTGTTTTGCTGACAGTGAGTCATGTGGTCTATTCTGCCATCTTAAAAAACCCAAATATGCACCCGGATCCTGTCCTCTTGCAATCCTGGCTCCATGTGGAGCCCAGCCCACATCTGTGTTTAATCAAATCAGTTGCTAAATGTCACAATGGCCTCATTCACAGGTAGCATAAAGCGTATTTAACCGGCAATAAGACAATCTGCATTCCTGAGAATGCCACTTCAGCCAGGTTGCCCTGTCACTGCATCTCTGCCACACGAGTGGGAATAATGTCGGGGCAGAGACGGGGGAGAGGGGGGCCAAGGAGGGCGATAATGCTGCAGAGGAGAAAGCCACCCATGTGGATCCACGTGTGCCGGGGTGGAGAGACACCCAGCGCGCGGGGCCAGCTGGGGAAAAAGGGAAGGGGCGATCGTGAGCGCACTCCAGAACCGAATGTGGACATTTGTTCGTGGGAATTATGCGGGGGATTGATAGCGCGGGAGGGCTTCTTAGAGGAGGTTGCTGATCGAGCGGAAGCTAAATGGAAGGGAAGGAGCCAGCCATGTGAAGATCGGGGGAAAGGGCATTTCAGGCCGGGGGGAAAGAGCAAAGTGCAAAGGCCCTGCGGTGTGAGTAGTGCGAGAACGGCCATTGTGTGTGAAGTGGAGACAATGGGTGTGCAGTAGGCAGGATGAGCTCAGGGAGGTCTTCTGGGGCTGAATCGCGGCAGGGCTTAGTTGGGGGGAGGCCACGGCGAGGCACTGGCATGTATTTCTGACTGCAGGGGGAAGCCTCACATGGAGAGTTTCCAGCAGACGAGTGACATGATCTGTGACAACACGGGGAAGGACCGACCGTGTGACTCCACTCAGCGCGGCGGAAAGAGACCAGAGAGGGTCACGTGGATCCCAAGACCACGTGTGCTATCGTTCCTGCCGAGGATCTCCTCTGGAGGGATTCTTGGGAACGGGGAGCCGTAAAGATCAGAGCTTCTGAGACAAGTCACGCACGACGGAGAGAGATGTTCACGGATCGAGTGCCCCGGGAAGGCACCGAGGTCAGCCGCGCCCTGTTGGAAATTCGGCAGGGGTGCGGTATGACGCAGCCTGGACCAGTCAGGGCATCACACTCCCCCGACCACAGCGATTGCTTTGGGGATGTGCACCTCAACTCAGCAGACCCAGATGAGAGGAAAGTGCCAGGTGTATAGTCAAGAGGTTGGAAATGCTCTTGTCACTTGGCCACCACGAGAGCACTGGGTATTCACATGACTGCCCTCCTCCCCAAAGAGATAACAGACCCGTTTTTCACTAACCAGATATGCAAAAAAAAAAAAAAAAAAAAAAGTCTGTTAAAAGGACAGACAGATGACTGAATCATCATCCTTGGTGCCCCTCCCCCTCTCCATCCATCTAAATACCACCCCCCATTTCTGTGACTAGGGCCCCTTAAAACCCTGAGTCTCCCCATTTCTCCAATTCCACCATGTCCGTGCCTGGGGGCCGCCTAGCTTGCTCGCTAATTCCCCTTCATCTGCCCCCACCCCAGCTCAATCCGCTATCCTCATAGCCCCCCCCCCCGCCCCGCCCCCCGCCCGGAGCTCTTTTCCAGATCAGTCACAGCCTTCTTGGCTTCCCCTGTGCATTTATAACCCTTCATGGGGTCCACGGGCCCGGTGTGACCTGCCTCTTCTCTGACCTCACCGAGCCCCACCTTTCGGCCCTGTGATGGGTTGATGCGTGTCCCCCACCAAAGACATACTCAAGCCCCAGCCCCAGTACCTATGAATGCGACTCATTTGGAAATAGGGGTATTTGCAGATATAGTCAAGTCAAGATGAGGTGGTACTGGACCCAATGACTGGTATCCTCACAAAAAGAGAAGAATCTGGACACAGGCGCAGAGGGAAGACACCATGTGAAGATGCAGACAGCGATGTGACGCCAGGCCAAGGAATGACAAGGGTTGCTGGCAACCACCAGGAGCTGGGACAGAGGTAAGGAACAGATTCTCCCTCTGAGCCTCCGGAAGGAACCACCCCTGCTGACAGCTTGATTTTGGATTTCTGACTTCCAGAACTGGAAGAGAATACAGCCTTGACATTTTCAACCACCCCATCTGGGGTACTTCTGTTACAGAAGCCCTAGCAAATCCACACCCCACCCCACCTCTGCCTGGAACATTTAGGAACTTCCTGTTCCACATATGGAACACTTTAGGACCTCTGGGTTCACTCGTCCCTCTGCCTGGAGTATGTGCTCACAGCCCAGCATTTCTCCAACGTTAACGTGCAGAGGAACTACCCGCAGGTCCTGTTACAAAGTAGATTGTGAAGCTTCCAGGTGAGACCCGAATTTCTCTCCCAGGTGACGCTGCTGCTGCCGGACCGGGGACCACAGCGGGAAGCTCTGGCCCCTCCCACGGCTGGCTGCCCCTCCTCAGCCAGGTCTCTGCTCGGCTGTGACATTTCCCGGCCACTCCAGTGGCATGCCCACCCTCCCAGCCTCCCCCCAATCCAGCCGCACCTTGCACGTCATCCCGGCTCGATTATTTCCTTTTGGTAGAAATGACACCCCTGAAACCATCTTACGTATTTAGATACACGCTTATTGTTCACATCATTCCCAAGTAGGATGCAAACTCATGGGAGCTGGGACTTTGTCTCTGTTCGCTGCTTTACACTTGGTTTCTAGAAAAGTGGGCCAGGAAGTGGCAGGCTCTCCGAAAATAAGTTTTGAAGAAAACACAAACAAAAAGAAAGTCTATCTTGTTCTTGGCACTATTCCCAGGACCTGGCACAGAACAAATATTCAATAACTGTATATCAAATGAATAAATAAAACACTGTAAATGAATGGACTTTGATAATGGTTTGATTATTGAGCACATACTATGTGTCAGGAACCATGCTAAGTCCCGTCCCTTGCTTATCCTAGTTTATCCCCCACTCAACAAAGAGAACAGAACAAAGTAGCCTCTATTGTGATCCCTTTTCAATCATTCCACCAGTGTTTATTGAACACCTACTATGTGCCAGTCTGTCCTAGCGCTAAGGACCCAGCAATGGACAAGACCGGGAAACCACTGCGTCGGTCCTAGCTGGGGAGGGGGTGGGTGCTGAAAATGAATAAATATGTTCACTTGGTTGGAGCTAGGGAACTCAGGTACTGCAGGGTGGTCAAAGAAGGCTTGGTATTTGAGGAAAGATTTGCAAGACGTGAAAGACTGACACCTACAGAGATCAAGCAAGTTGCAGCGTATAAGCTCAGAGACTGTAAATGGCCCTGCTGTGATTTGAACCCAGGGCTGTCTGACTCAGGGACCTGTTGTTTTTCACCTCAACGTTCCCCCACCTCCAATCTGCTGGGGGAATTTCCAGTTCATTAATCGTTTCAGCGGGGGGCACCTGGTTGGCTCAGTTAAGCGTGTGACTCTTTAAAAAAAAATTTTTTTTTAAATGGTTTTATTTATTGCTGAGAGAGGAGAGACAGAGTGTGAGCAGGGGAGGGACAGAGAGAGAGGGAGACACAGAAGCCGAAGCAGGCTCCAGGCTCTGAGCTGTCGGCACAGAGCCCGACGCGGGGCTCGAACTCACGGACCGCGAGATCATGACCTGAGCCGAAGTGGGTCACCTCACCGACTGAGCCACACAGGCGCCTTTAAGCGTCCGGCTCTTGATTTCAGCTCAGGTCATGATGTTCATGAGATTGAGCCGCCGGCTTGGGACTTTCTGTCTCCCTCTTTGCCCCTCTCCTGCCCCCCGTCTCACTTTCTCTCTCTCAAGAGATGGCTAAGATGTTCTGACTGCGGTTTGCGATTCCAGCCGCTTGCCCCATGGCTACGCCGTAACGCGGAGCCTTGCAAACGCACTTGCCTAGCTCCCTGGCAGCCGGGGCTCGGCAAAGAGGGGCGAGTCTGCTGCCGGCGGGGGCCTCGCCCTGGGCTAGCAGAGGCCAACATCTGGTTTGTGACAGGGTGGGCCTCCAAAAAGCCACAGGACGGCCTCTAGTCTAAAGTTTCCTGGCAGTAAAGACAACCTTCTCCAAATTGATACTTTTTTCAAATAGAGAGGTCAAGTGCTCACCGAAATGACCTCCCACGGCAATCCTCGAGTGCCTCATAAGATACAAAACCTCCATCTGTCCGACTGACGGGCAAAGAGCCTCGTAAAACGGTACATTATTCTCAGGTACCTTTGCAGGGGCACCGGGCCCATTCCCCCCGAATGTCAACTCCGCCCCGCTCCTCCCGAAGCTGCCCGTTCCAAGTGTTTACCATTAGCAGCCAGGCTCTTTCCGCAGACCTGTAAATTCCAAGCGGTCTGTCTAAAGTACCCCAGGAGGATGTGGGAACCACGCATGCAAAGGCCACAGCTTCCCTTCAGAGATCTCCCACTTTCAGATCAAAGCCGTCTTGTCCTTGGTCCTAACGGCCATAATTCACTCCTTGCCCTAAAACCTCACGTTGCTTTTAAAGATTTGATGGACCCAGCAGCTGCGGACCTCGGCCTTTCATCTCTGCTGGATTTATTTCCCCTTCTCCGGCCAGCTCTTCCGATCTTTGTAGTTGAAATTATTTCCAAAGGCCCAGGACTTGGGTGTTGCTCTCCCCTACTCCCGCCATCACCAGTGGGTGCTTCTGAGCCTGTCCTGAAACTCGGGGGGGCGGGTGCTCATTTTACAGAGCGCATCCTACAGATCAGGCCAGCCCAAGGGACAGACGAGGCCTGCCGACGTGTCCTGTTGAACGTTCTGTGTTTTTATTTCCCCCCCTCTCTTTGCACAAGGGAAGCACTGAAACCCACGGGTTCCAGGGCATGGGCTCTGCTAATCAAGGTCAACATCACCAGTAGTAAGACAGACTGACATCACGTAGCCCCTGATAACATGCACAGGGGGTATGACATTGCCTGTGTGGTCTCCTTGCCCCAAACGCACAACCTCCATCTAATCATGAGAAGACATCAAACAGACCGAAACTGAGGGACTTGCAACAAAATGCCTGACTACTGTTCATCGAAAGGTCAAGGTCATGAAAGACCTGGAGGGGCCGCCACAGCAGAGACACAGCAACTAAACGCAACGTGGGATCCTGGGATCAGAAAATGGGTGTTTGTGGAAAGACTGGTGATCTTCAGATGAGGTCTGTAGTTCAATTAAAGCACTGGGCACTGTCGATTTCCTGGTTTTGACCGCTGCACTACTGTTCCGGAAATTGAAGGGGAGGATGGATGAAGGGCCTCTGGGAACTCTGTACTATCTCTGCAATTTTTTCTGTAAGTCTAAACGTACTTCAAAATGAAGAGTTTTAATTTTTTTTAGTTTATTTTTAAGATTTTTGTTTCCTTTATTCTACTTCTTAAATTTTTTTAACGTTTATTTATTTTTGAGAGAGAGAGACAGACAGACAACGTGAGCGGGGGAGGGGCAGAGAGAGAGGGAGACACAGAATCCAAAGCGGGCTGTAGGCTCGGAGCTGTCAGCACCTGAGTCTGGGGCATGGCCTGAGCCGAAGTCGGATGCTCAACCGACTGAGCCACCCAGGACCCCCAAGATTTTATTTTGAAGTAATCTCTGCACCCAACATGGGGCTTCAACTCACAACCCCGAGATCAAGAGTCACATGCTCCACTGACTGAGCCAGCCAGGCACCCTTAAAGAATTGTTCAAAAAAAGAACGAGAACGCAGATTCTGACAGACAGAGTTTAAGTCTGCTACTTACTGGCTATATGATCCCATGCAAGTCACTTACAATCCCTCTGGGCCTTACTCTCTCCCTCTGTAATTTGGGCATTAAAAATCGCACTTCCTCACAGGGCCATTGTGAAAATCACATGAACTAATACACGTAATATGCTCAACACATCTGGTCCTCAGCAATGCCGGGGCCAATGCCATCCATCGATAGTATCATTATTCTTATCACCATGACTCCCACCATTTCTCTTTGGCTGGGACAGAATGAGGTGAAACACGTACAGTAATTCAGAATTCTTCATCAGTATCCCCACCTGGTGCATTTCATAGCATCTGCCAGGGACCTGCTGAGTAATATTAGCAAAGTCGATAAAATTTCACAGTTTCACCTAAGAATCCAGATCTGCGGCTTCTACTTGAACAAAAAAGCGACGGAAGCCGTGGAAAATCGGGCTTACTCGCTCACCTGCACTCATACACCAGAAATGAGTAGCTGCCCCTTTTAGGGGTATCTGCTCTCCATGTGGCCATGCTCCCCTCCCCTCCCTGCGGTCTCCCCCCACGCTGAGGATAAATCCATCATCCTTGGCCTGGTATCCTTCTTACAGCTAATTTTTGAAAAATGTTTATTTATTTTTGACACAGAGCACAATCAGGGGAAGGGCAGAGAGAGAGAGGGAGACGCAGAATCCGAAGCAGGCTCCAGGCTCTGAGCTGTCAGCACCGAGTCCGACGCGGGGCTCGAACTCACAGACTGCGAGATCATGACCTGAGCCGAAGCCGGACGCTCAACCGACTGAGCCACCCAGGCGCCCCTTCTTTCTTATAGTTAAAAAAATGTTTCTGTGTGTCTGTGGTTGGCTGAGGAATCACCCCAGAGATGTCTAGATCTGAATCCCTAGAATCTGTGTGTTACGTTACATGGCAGAAGGGGATTTTCAGAGATGATTAAGTAAGTTAAGGAGATGGGGAGACTGTCCTGGGTTACCTAGGTAAGCCTAATGTGGCCACAGGGGTCTTACTAAGAGGCAGACAGGTGGGTCGGCGTCAGAGAGGAGATGTGGCCGTGGAAGCAGAGGTTGTGGTGATTTGCTCTGCTACCCACAGGACATTGGCACAGCGCTCGTGTCTCTAACAAAAGTAAGAGAGAAAACTACAGCAGGGGCCACCCAATCTTTCTTTGGCTCAGCCCATGTTCCTCACTGTGACCTGCCCTGTTCCTGTGGACACTGCTATTTGCTGCCCCTTGACCAGGGGCCTCATATCATTCATTCATTCATTCATTCATTCATTCACTCACTCATTTATGCTTGCATGCTTTATAATTACTCACTGAGGACACAATGGGGATCAGGACATGGTCCCTGGCTTTAAGGATCTCACAGTCTAAGGGGATATTCAAAGACATCAGCATCTAAGCTTAGAAAAGTCAAAAACTGTCTTCTTTGACAAATACCCAAAATAAATTTTAGAAAACGAACCGGCCGCCCCAATTTATGTTAGTTCTGTCTTCACAATAACCTGGGGGAGACAGACATCATGCCCAACCCTGACCTCTTAAAAATTCAGAAACAGAAACTCAGAGAAGTTAAGTAACACGTGTACGGGTGCACAGCTGGTAACTGGCAGGCCAGCCCCGACGGGAGCCTGTGCTCGCTCCGTTTCTCCAGGACGCAGCTCACACCTGCTGGGACCTGCCCCAGGAGCATCTCAAGCTGCTGAACTCTTGAACTCACCTTCACAGTCGGTACTTAAGTGGTGGCACGTTTTATAGTGACAAACCCTATAGTCTGCACTTGGCTGGGAGGGCTTGGATCCAATCCACCCCTAACACAAGCCCTCGGTCAGAGCCCACACACCGGACATTTGTACCCAGGCAGGGCTGGGAACTCCAGTGGGCAGCCCGCGGCCAACTGCTCTGCGTGGAGAGGATGAGAAACCTAGTCACGGTTAGCCTTGGGCGTATCTGCATGCTAGTTTCTGTCAACAGCCTAGGATGGCAAAGCCTGACGGCCTCCCCCAGTGTTCATTCTTTCTTCCTCTCTCATGGTAACAGAGCTTGCAAATTTTAGCCGGGCCCATGGCCCTCCTGAATCAATACTACAATGCCACCCAACTTCCCTTGCAGCTGGGTTGGCCAAGTGTCTAAGATCTGGCCAATGTCACATGAGTACCTGCGACACCTGAGCTGTGCCCTTAAAGGGAGGGCGTGGGTCTTGCCTTCCACCTCCTTCCCTTTCCCTCTGGCTGGCCTACGGCTGATGTGAGCCGTCCTGGGTCATGTGGATAAGGGCAGCAGCCTAGGCACTGTGGAACAGCAAGAGGGAAGGGGTCTAGGCATGTGGAACAGCAAGAGGGAAGAGAGAAGTCAACTGTAGTCCCATCGAACCACTGTGAAAGCGGCCAAGCACATACCCTGAACACTCCTTCCAAACCCTCATACACCGCAGACGCCAAGTGAAACTCTCAAAGACAGGGCCCTGCCAATTTCCGGAGGAAAGCTCTCTTGGTTCGACAGCAATCCCATTGCTTAGGTAGACGTCTAAGAAAAGGAGTTAAGGTAAAGGACAGGGCAGTCCAGGCAAAAGTTCCTTCTGGTGACAAATCCATATGAACACTGCCTTCCAGCTACTCTACAAACTTGCAAGAAGTGTTTAAGGCAGAACGCACTAGGCATTAACAGACAGACACAGAGAGGCAGAGCACGAGCGGGGCAGGGGCAGAGAGAGGGAGACACAGAATCCGAAGCAGGCTCCAGGCTCTGAACCGTCAGCACAGAGCCTGACGCGGGGCTCGAACCCATGAACCGTGAGATCGTGACCCGCGCCAAGGTCGGACGCTCAACCGACCAAGCCACCCAGGCGCCCCTGAATGTCTTCTTTGGAAAAGTGTCTACGCATGTCTTCTGCCCATGTCTTAACTGGATTCTTTGTTTTCTGGGGGGAGGGGTGTTGAGTTGGGTAACTTCTTTATAGATTTTGGATACTAACCCTTTACCCGCTATGTCATTTGCAAATATCTTCTCCCATTCCGTCAGTTGCCATATAGTGTTGCTGATTGTCTCCTTCACTGTGCAGATCCCCTCAGATCCCCTGTATGCAGATGCCTATCCTCCCATCTGGTGGTGGGGCCTCTTTCCCTTTCCCTTGAATGTGGCCTGGCCTTGTGACCTGCTGTGACCAGTGATAACACATGGCAGAAGTGATGTTCTGGAACTTGTAAGCCCAGGCCGTGGGAGGGCTGGCAGTTTCCCCCCTCCCTTTCTTGGAACCCAGCCGCCATGCTGTAAGGAAGCTGGTTGGACATGGAGGAAGAGAGGCCACGTGGAGGAGAATCCAGGCACCCCAGCCCATAGCACCAACTGCCCGACGAGCGAGTACACCCTTCTTGGACACCTCTCACCCTCCCGACCATTCTCTTCTTCCTCAGTAGCCAGCACCTACCACCCTACCATATAACGTGCTTACTTTTTCTATCACTTATCTTGGTTTTGTCTATCTTCCCGTCACAAAAATAGATTTTTTTTGGTTCTATTTTGTTCCCTGATTGCATCTCGAGCACCTGGAACCTTGCTCAGCACGCAGTAGGTGTCAACAAATATTTGTTGCGTGAATGAATCATTGAATGAATGAATAGAAGTGTTCCTGAGGATCTGTGGCTCACGAAAGTGTGGACGTGAGCATATGGAAAGCAGCCCCCGCTTGAAGAAGGCCCTTCGCATTCTCACGACACTTTAGTGCCATCTGTTGACAACGATCCCGATGCCTATATAAGTCCCCGATGACTTTGATGTGAAGGGTGCCCCCCTGGGGTTGTACGAAACCAAAATCTGGGGCGCCTGGGTGGCTCTGTCGGTTGAATGCCTGACTCTTGATTTTGGCTCAGGCGATGATCTCACGGGTCATGGGACTGAGCCATGTGTCGGGCTCTGTGCTGACAGCGCAGAGCCTGCTTGGGATTCTCGCTCTCTCAGCCCTTCCCCGACTCACACATGTGAGCGCATGCGAGCGCTCTCTCTTTCTCTCTCCAAACAAATAAACTTAAATAACTAACAAAAAACCCCAAAACCCCAAAGCAGAGCCCCTGTGGGAAGACCTATGCTCGCACACAGTGCCCAGCTCCGTTCCCCACCATCAAGCCCCATGAGCGCCCCCCAAGGCTGTCTCTCCGAAAACACAGTTTGGTCTCTGAACAACTTCACTGGAATCCCAAAACCTCATAACACCGAATTGCTCCTCCTGCCCATTGCACAAATGAGGCACTCAAGAACTGCCCAACACTGACAGGAAAGGTGTCAACTTCTTCTTCTTCTTTCTTTTTTTTTTTAACAGACAGACACAGAGAGACAAAGCACGAGCGGGGGAGGGACAGAGAGAGGGAGACACAGAATCCGAAGCAGGCTCCAGGCTCTGAACCGTCAGCACAGAGCCCGACGCGGGGCTCGAACCCATGAACCGTGAGATCATGACCTGAGCCGAGGTCAGTTGCTTAACCAACTAAGCCACCCAGGCGCCCCAAAACGTGTCAACTCCTGTTGACCCACTCACGCAAGACAAAGGTGACAATCGCGATGAAACCACGACAGTAACTGAGAGCTTCTTATGTGCCAGGAAAGTCTCTGTGAGCCTCATGTATACATTAACTCCCATAATTCCATGAAGTGGGTAGTATCCTCAGCTCAGTAAACAGACGAGAACACTGCGGAACAGAGAGATTAAGAAACTTACCCAAGGCCACCCAGTTAGAAAGCGATGGGAAGATGGTAAGTCGGGCCAGGTCATAAATGAAAGCAGAAATACTGCCTTGTGAGTTGTGGCAAGGTAGGAAGGGACCTGGCAGGCCACATAAAAAAATGTGGCCCGTACTCACGGCCCTGGGCGACTGGGGAGAAAGAACATTGGCTCCAAGGTCACTTCCTGTCCTTGGCTGTCGCTGGAAGGCACCTGACACGCTCATTCTTCCTGAGACTTCTTTGTGACCTTCCCAGGCTGAACATTTGCCCTCCCCTTTTTAAGCATTCCCTTTCCATGGGTTCCCTGCCTATGCCTCCCATCGTACTTAAATATACATTTGCACCACGGTGAACTTTTCATTCCCCTGGAGTAAGTTTGCCAGTAAAAACAAAAGTGGCCTCGATGCGTAGGAGTTCACAGAAAAGCCCTTTTATGGAAAAATATAATATTTGTGCTCTTGGGCACGGAGTTCTGTAAGAAAGAGGAGGGGTGGACATTCTTTTATCACAGTCCTAAAGAGCTGGTAGGGGTCTGAGGGGTTAGCCCTCTCCTTCTTCCCTCTTTCCTTTCCCTCTTGAAGCATTTATAGTTGCCTGATGATCGCCTGCCCAATATCTTCCTCCCCATTCTTGTGGAGACGAGTCATCTAGAAGCGCAACGCATCCGGGTAAAAATAATCACTTCTCTAGTCTTGCCTATAGGCAAGGGTGGCCGTTCGACATAAATCCAGCCAATAAAACAAAATGTGAAAACTCGAGCTTTCCGAATCATAGCATTCCTTCTTGATTCTCCCTTCTACTGCCTGCCTGGAATGTGGAGGGAAGGGCTGGAGGTAAAGCAGCCACCCTGTGACTGTGAGGTGACAAACATTGGGATGAAACCTAGAGAAAAGCTAGGACACTGGGTTCTCTGTTGCTTGTGGCTAATGAACTCTGATGACGTGTGCCAGAGGCCACGGGTCCTGTGAGGTATGGGATGGTTCCTGCCATCTAGATGCTCAAATATAGGCTAGGTTCTGTACTTTACAGATGGGGAAACTGAGGCAGAGACAGAATGAGCAGGGTCATCGTTGCATTTGTAACAGAGGCAGGGTTAGAATGCAGACTTGGGTCTCAAGTCTAGTTTTGCTTCTTCTGCCTGCTCAGGGGTCCCACAGTGGGACAGAAACCCCAGTGGTGGGACAAAAGATAATTTCAGACGACCCTCTTTTTTTTTTATTCTCTTTTAACGTACCTCACAAGCAGCCAAGATCAGAGGTTAAGAGCTTGGACTCTGAGCTAGACTGCTTGGGTCCAAGTCCTGGTTTCACCCCATGTTGTCATTTCACAGTCACAAGATGGCTGCTTTACCTCCAGCCCTTCCCTCCACATTCCAGGCAGGCAGTAGAAGGGAGAATCAAGAAGGAATGCTATGATTCGGAAAGCTCGAGTTTTCACATTTTGTTTTATTGGCTGGATTTATGTCGAACGGCCACCCTTGCCTATAGGCAAGACTAGAGAAGTGATTATTTTTACCCGGATGCGTTGCGCTTCTAGATGACTCGTCTCCACAAGAATGGGGAGGAAGTGGATATTGGGCAGGCGATCATCAGGCTTAAATGCTTAATCAGGCTTAAACTATAAATGCTTCAAGAGGGAAAGGAAAGAGGGAAGAAGGAGAGGGCTAACCCCTCAGACCCCTACCAGCTCACTACTCATTATCTGAATGACCTTGAACACGTTTTGTGCCCTCTTGGGACCTCAGTTTCCTCCTCAGTAAAACAGGCATGATAATAATCTCTATTATACAGTAATTGTGAGCATTTAATGAGGTAGTGTCTGAAGCACAGTAGTAAATATTAAATATTACTAGCTCAAGGAGGAAAATCTCTAACGTCACTAATCTCTCTATCTCAGCTAAGAGAGCAAAGGTTTCAGGTCCAGAGCCTCGGCTAGAATTTAACAATACCCTTTTATTTTCAGTGAGTTTATTTTTACCAACTTTTTCCATTTATGGCAAACAATGGTGGCTTTCCACCGAAGGCAATGCTATAACTTTGCCTTTTAAAATGAATTTTAAAGTCAAAAGAAGCCTGCAAATTAAAAAAAAAAATCAAGTTAACAGTACAGGTGGTATTTAGATGTGACAACACCATGAATAAGATATTTGAGTGCCCAAAGTTTGGGAAACACTTCCTAATTGTTTTCTTTCTTTTTTTTTTTTTTTAACATTTATTCAGTTTTGAGAGACAGAGCGCAAGGGGGGGTGGGGCAGAGAGAGAGAGGGAGACACAGAATCCCAAGAAGGCTCCAGGCTCTGAGCTGTCAGCACAGAGCCCGACGCGGGGCTCGAACTCACGAACCGTGAGATCGTGACCCGAGCCGAAGTCGGACGCTTAACTGACGGAGCCACCCAGGCGCCCCTGGGAAACACTTTCTAGACCGAGGGCGGGAAATCTGTCGTACCACCCACACCTTCCCTCCCACGGTCACAGCAGACACCCCTAACTGATGATCCCTGCATACCCTTCCACGGAGACCCACAAGGAAATTCACCGATGTCCACGCACGAGTGCCTGCATCGTGATAAAATATCTTATTTCTTGCTGTGGCTCTACATCGGGGGACTGGCAAACGTTTTCTGTAAAGAGCCAGATGGTAATTATTTTCTGCTTTGGCCATAAGGTCTGTGTTGCAAATACTCAACCCCGCCCCTGTAGCGTGAAGGCGGCCATGGGCAATGTGTAAATGGATGCTAGTGACTGTGTGCCAATAAAACTTTATTTGTGGGCACTGAAATTCTAACTCTTATGGCAAGAAATATCCTTCTTCTTTTGATTTTTTCAAATGTATAAATTGAATGTATCAAAGCCATTCTTTTTTTTTTTTTTTTTGATTTTTTTTTCCCCAACGTTTATTTATTTTTGGGACAGGGAGAGACAGCGCATGAACGGGGGAGGGGCAGAGAGAGAGGGAGGCACAGAATCGGAAACAGGCTCCAGGCTCCGAGCCGTCAGCCCAGAGCCCGACGCGGGGCTCGAACTCGCGGACCGCGAGATCGCGACCGGGCTGAAGTTGGACGCTTAACCGACTGCGCCACCCAGGCGCCCCTCAAAACCATTCTTAACTCCTGGGCTGGACAAAAACAGGCGGGAGACAGATTAGGTCATAGTCGCCCCCATCCCTGGTCTAGGTCCAAAAAGGTTTGAAACTCACTGCTACAGGGTTTTATCCACCCCTGCCCTCCTGTTTCTAGAAGTCTCTATTCGCTCTTTAAAAAGGCCACTCAGGAGACACATGCCGTATGATTTCTACTTCTATGAGGTATCCAGAGTAGTCAAACTCTTTTTTTTTTAGCTTCTTGTTTTTTAATCCACTTATTTTTGAGAGAGACAGCACGAGTAGGGGAGGGACAGGCAGAGAGGGGGAGAGAGAGAGAGAGGCCACGAGAGAGAGGGAGAGAATCCTAAGCAGGTTCCATGCTGTCAGCGCAGAGCCCGACGAGGGGCTCAGTCCCACAGACCATGAGATCATGACTGGAACCAAGATTAAGGAGCCACCCAGGCATCCCAGTAGTCAAACTCTTAAAACCAGAAAGTAGGATGTTGGATGCCAGGGGCTGGGGGAGGGAGTGAGGAGTGTTCAACGGACAGAGTCTCAGTTTTCCAGGAGGAAAAGCTGTGAAGATCTGTTGCACAAAAATGTGCGTGTAGTTAATGCTATTATGACATACACTGAAAAGTGGTTAAGATGATTCCTTTTATGTTATATGCCTTTTACCACAATAAACACAGACACACACACATCCCTCAGGATTTCTTCTGGCTTCTGTGGATTTGTCCCAGGAGCATTCCTGAGGCAAAAGCAGCAGCCGATCTGTCCCACTGTACATGTGAGACCCTTTCCTGCGTGGCAGGGTACAGAGGAGGCCCTCTGCTGACCTTTGGCCTTCCTGCCTAGGGACACAGAAGCCATCTCCCAGCCTGGTGAGGACAGGGCCACTGATGAGTTGCTGACCAGCTCCTCCCCTGCACCGGGCCATGTCCCTTCTCTCTCCTGGACTCTGACAGTCACCTCCTCCCATGAGTCTCTCTGTGCCCAGCCCTCATCGGCCCACAGGGCGCTCTCCACACGGCAGAAACTGCTAGAACCTGTGGTTGGTTGCACTGTACCCCCTACCGAACCTCCCCCAGGCCTGTCTCCCCAGAACCTCAGAATATGACCTTATTCAGAAGGAGGGTCTTTGCAGATGTAATCGAGTTAAGAATTAGGGATGAGATCCTCCTGGGTGAGGGTGGGCCCTAAGTCCAATGACAGAGTCCTTATAAAAGACAGAGAAGGACGCAGAGACACGGAGAGGAGACAGAGGATGGAAGGATGCGGCCACAAGCCAAGGAAACCGACAGAAGCTGAAGGAGCAAGGAAGGATTCAGAGGGAGCCCGGCCCTCCTGCATCTTGCTTTCAGACCTCTGGCCCCCACAGCTGCCAGACAAACCCAGTCTTTGGGTTTTGCTTTGTGGCTCTGCTTTTTTTGGAAACAAAGAATGGCTGTATTGAACAATGTGTTTCCTACGAAAGCCTACAAACGTTAATCAACGTGTCAACCTCCCTGGTAAAGCTGCATGACTTTTTCTTTTTTTTTAGTTTTTAAATTTTATTTCAATCCGAGTTAGTTAAACATACCGTAAGAATGGTTCCAGGAATAGAATTTAGCGATTCCTCACTTACCTATAACACCCAGTGCTCATCCCAGCGAGTGTCTTCCTTAACGCCCATCACCCATTTAGCCCATCCCCCCCCACTGAACACCTGGCCAGCAACCCTCAGTTTGTTCTCTGTATTTAAGCGTCTCCTATGGTTTGCCTCCCTCTCTGTTTTCATCTTATTTTTCCTTCCCTTCCCCTATGTTCACCTGTTTTGTTTCTTAAATTCCACATAGGAGTGAAGTCATAATATTTGTCTTGTGACTGACTTAGCATAATACCCTCTAGTCCCATCCACATTGTTGCAAATGGCACATTTCATTCTTTTGGATCGCTGAGTGATATTCCAGTGTAGATAATATACTACATTTTTATCCAGTCATCAGTCAGTGGACATTTGGGCTCTTTCCAATACTTTGGGCAACTGTCGATAGTGCTGCTATAAATAAACACTGGGGTTCATGTGTCCCTTCGAATCAGCATTTTTGTATCCTCTGGATAAATACCTAGCAGTGCAATCGCTAGGTCGTAGGGTAGTTCTATTTTTAATGTTTTGAGGACCCTCCACACTGTTTTCCAGAGTGGCTGCACCAGTTTGCGTTCTTGTGGCTCTTTGCTACAGCAGCCCCAGGCAAAGTCTGACCAAACCCAAGTGGGACCCTGTCCTTCCTCCTGCCTTTTCCACCTCACTGGAGCCAAGCCGCAGCCCCACAGTGGTCCGCCGTCTCCGGCCCCATCCTCAGCTCTTGGCCTCACCTCTCCCCTCTCTCCCCCATCACCTCCCCTCTGGCAGCCTGGTCCCTTCGCTGCTTCTGAGACCTGTAGGTGCCCCTGCCTCCTTTGCAGGCGCTGTTCCTTCTGTCTGGAACACACTTCCCCCGGACCCCTGCGGAGGGTTCCCTTCCTCTCCTGCGGGCTTTGCTCAAATCCACCTTGGCAAGGCCAGCCCTGACCGCGCCCCCTCCCCATTACCTAAATCGAATCTGTTTCATACCAGGTCCTTCCCCTGCTCTATTTTTCTGCATGAATCCATCACTGTCCAAAACATTATGAGTTTCGCCTTAAAAAAAAAAAAAAAAAAAGCACCTTATTTATTGTCTATGTCCCCCTGGTAGGATGTGAGTTCTGCAAGGGTGGAGTTTTTATCTTGTCTGTCACTGCTGGGACCCCAAACCGCGTGCACAGTGAATACTGAGAATAAATATTTGTGAATGAGGGAGTGAGTGTGTGTGGTGAGCAGAATAAGGCCTCTCCACTCCCCAAAGATACCCACCCGATCCCTGGAATCACTAACGTTGGGTTTCGAGGCAAAGGGAATTCATGGTTGCAGATGAAAGTAAGGTTGCTAACCACCCAAACTTAAGATGGAGTGTTCTGGATTATTGGTGGGGGGGTTGCAGTGTCACCAAGGGGCCCTTAAAATGGGGAGGCAGGAGAGAGGGTCAGAGAGATAACCACAGAAGATCAAAGAGATGTGGCAGGCGTGGGACCTGACCCCGTGTGGCTCTAAAGACCGAGGGAGGGGTCCCAAGCCCCGGAGCGCGGGCGCCTCTACTGGCTGAAAAGACAAGGACAGATTCTCCCCTGGGGCCTCCCGAAGAAGCCCAGCCCGGTGGACACCTTGGGGTCAGCTCACGGACACCCATGTCCCACCTCTCACCTCCAGGACCGTAAGAGAGCAAACGTGGGCTGTTCAAGGCCACTCATTCTGTGGCAATTTGCCACAGCAGCCACCAAAGACTGATGTAATACTCATGAATAATAATACTGCTCATTAACATAGGGTGCTGCTTCTGTGCCAGGCTGCTCGTACACGGTCCGACTCATTTCATCCTTACAACGATTGCGCAACCGCACGGCCCACGAGGTGGAGACTCCTAAGGTCCGAATGTTACACACGTAAAAAGTGAGCCCCAGCGAGGCACAGCCGCTTGCCTCTTGCCAAGGTATGAAATGGCAGCCCTGGGATTTGAACCCAGGCGGTCTGGGTTCAGAGGCCACGTGCTGAACCCCCCGTGCTTGGTTATGAGGGTTACATGAGATCGTGTGAGCAGAGGTGTAGAGCCTACCGGAGGCAATAAAGGCAAGGCTTCTGATCGAGGCTGCCTGGAGGAGGAGGTGAAAGGAAAAACGTGTGCTCCTATGTGCATTTACCACAATATCCTCTCATATTTTGAACCAAGCGGAAGAAGTTATTAAACACCCTGCAATCAAAGAACAGGACTACATATAAAGCCCCGGTCTGTTTGCTCAGGCTCACGGACACCCCCCACGACCTGGTGGGACTGGCAACAATGGCTTCCCTTGCACGATAATGCTACCTTTTGTGGCCCTAATCCTGGCTATGTCCCTTTCCACACTTGTGACTCCCCCCTCCTCAGAGCCTCAGTTTTCTCCTCTGTCAGGTGGCAATGAACTAGCCCCAAGCGCTGAAGTCAGGACCAAGGGAGCGAATGCAGGCACAGCGCTCGGCCTGGTGCCTGGTCCCCAGCAGCCCCCATCCAGGGGTAGCTCGGTCACTACCGTGGCCTTTGATTCGTGGGGTCCGCGATGAGGCTGGTGGTCACTAAATATTTGTCAAACAAATGCTGGATATGAGAACACACTGTTAAGAGTCATTGCCCGAGGGTCACGAGCTGCCCTAGGGGAGAACAGAGGGCACGCTGGAGAGACATCTATTATGAATTTTCCTCCCCCTTGGGGAGGGGGTGGCGGGTGGTGGCGGACAGAAGGGGCCGGTTTTAAAACAATAAAGCCAATTTGGTATGGTCTGCTTCAGTGTTTGGAGATCTTTGAAAGAGATATTGTGTGGCTGGGGGTGGCGGTGGCCGGGAAGGCGGTTATATTTATACTGTAAAGAGTGAGCCTTGACCTTTGCCGGCAACAGCTTCTCCTTGTCGAACTTGCTGGGGTCTGGGCCGGCTTTGCCGCCACAGTCAGACTGAGACTAATGCAAGCCAGCTGAACAGCGGAGGCCTTGACCGACCTCTCTTGCTTGGGTGGTTTCAATTTTTGCAAAGCCCAGCCACTGCCAGGACAGAACACAGCTCTCGGCCCCAAGCCTGTTGGTGCTCAGGCTGGGGCCCCGGGTGGGTGATGCTGTGGAATGAACTGTCCCCAAAAAGGATACGCTCAACTCCGAACCCCCGGTACTTGTGAATGTGACCCTATTTAGATAGGGTCTTTGCAAATGTAATCGAGCTAAGAGGGGGTCATACTGGATGAGGGTGGGCCCCAATGCGATGGCTGGTGCCCTCATCACAAGAGGGGAGTCTGGGTACAAACAGAGGGACAGAGCCAAGGGAGGACCAAGGCAGAGACTAGAGGGCCGCGGGCTGCCGGCAGCCACCAGAAGGTAGGAAAGAGGCATGGAACAGACTCTCCCCCAGAGCCTCCAGAAGGAACCAGCCTTGCCACCGTCTTCATTTCAGACTCCTAGCCTCCAGAACCATGAGACGACGAACTTATGTTCTCTTAAGCCACCCAGTTTATGGTACCTTTATGGCAGTCTTAGGAAACTAATGGAGTAGTTTTCCCTTCTCTTTGAGGGATACATTCTAAGACCCCCAGTAGATGCCTGAAACCGTGGATGTACGGAACCCTATATGGGCTATGTTTTTTCCTATACACACAAACATACGTACACGCCTACGATAAAGTTTCATTTATAAATGAGGTGCATTAGGAGATTAACAACAACGACTAATAATAAAATAGAATCATTATAACAGCCCACTATGATAACTCATGTGAACACGGATGGTCTCTCTCTCAAAATATCTTACTCCACTGCACTCACTTCCTTCTTGTGATGATGTGAGATGATACGATGCCCGCGTGGTGAGACACAGTGAGGCACTGTGACATAGCGTTAGGCTACTATTGACCTTCTGACCAGACATCAGGAGGCGGGTCCTCTGCAGACCGCGGCTGACCACGGGTAACTGACATCACGGAAAGTAAAACCAGGGACGAGGGGTCTCCTGTACAGGTGGTCTTTCGGACTTGCTGGCATTCATCGGTTCTGCTTCCAACTTTGGCAGGGACGGGGCCATGGGTATGAGGGCAGTCTGGCCTCTGGACTGCAAAATCCAGGGAAGCCTCCGGGCCCTGCTGTGGGGAAGCTGGGTCACCCCGGGCAGAGCATGGCCTGTCTCTGAGCCTCCAGTTCCCCATCTGTGCAAGGAAGATATTGAACCAGCTTTGTGTATCCAGACTTCACTCATCTCCCTACGTCTTGATCCTTTTCACATCTTCAAATCACCTGTATTATCATTTTACTTAATATTTCCTTGAAATCAACTTCAGACTGATGTTTTTGTAAAACTGAGTGTTTTCTTTTCTTTTTTTTTTTTTTTTAACATTAAACACAATTTTTTTTGAGAGAAAGAGAGAGAGAGAGTACGGGAGGGGGGGCGCAAGGGAAGAGGGAGACAAAGAACCCGAAGCAGGCTCCAGGCTCTGAGCTGTCAGCACAGAGCCTGGCGCGGGGCTCGAACTCACAAACTGTGAGATCACGACCTGAGCCGAGGTCGGACCCTTCACAGACTGAGCCACCCAGGTGCCCCCCAAACTGAGCTTTTTTCTCTAAGTCATAACATCTATAAAATCACTCCCTGTTTTCATTTAAATAAATTTGGCAAGAAGGCCTCGTATCACTACTGTAAACAAAAAACCAATGTCACTTGTCATTGATAATGAACATAGAAAAACAGAAAATACAGAGAATAAATGTTCTTAGTTCTAGCTAAATACGTGGCCTGCCAAAGGCTCTCTCTCACTTTAAAATGAAATAAATAGGGGTGCCTGGGTGGCTCAGTCGTTTAGGTGTCCGACTTGGGCTCAGGTCATGATCTCACGGTTCGTGAGTTCGAGCCCTGCCTCAGGCTCTGTGCTGACAGCTCAGAGCCCAGAGCCTGCTTCCGAGTCTGTGTCTCCCTCTCTCTCTGCCCCTCCCCTGCTCATGCTCTGTCTCTTTCTGTCTCTAAGAAATAAATAAATGTTAAAAAAAATTAAAAAACAATTAAATGAAATAAATATTTGTGGGGATCAGAAGGTGTTGAGGACCTATTAACATGCACCAGATAGAGACTTTCTTACTTGCTTTAGCACTGAACCAGAAAGACACAAAGAGGACAGAGAAGGGGAAGGCTTTCTCACCAGGTGAAATGATGGCTCTCAGTGCCACCTTCACGTTCCATGTGAAATCCCCTCTATGCCCATAGCTCAGTCCGGGGAGGTTATGGTGTGCTGTGGTAATAAACATCCCCAATATTTTAGTGGCTTAAATACAATCAAAGTTGATTTCTCTCTCATGCTATTGGTCCACTGAAGGTCAGCCCGGGGCCCAGTTCATTGGGAGTCATTCGGGGGCACCAGCTGAAGCGGAACCCCTCATCCCAACTTGAACACAGTGAGAGAGAAAAGAGCTCTTGGAGGGTCTTGTACCGGCTGCTGAATGCCGTGGCCTGGACGCAGCATGGTCATTTCCACTCTCAACTCAGGGGCCAGATTAGCTGCCTCTCTTCCACACCCCCTCCCAGCCACAGGAGGGGCAAGAAGTTCCATCCGGCCACTCTGGGTCCTTTTGGAGCCACTAAAAGCTGGGAATGGTACAGTTGGCAGGCACAGTGACTCACCCAGACCTGGGGATGGGTTGGCCTAGATCACCCTATACAAGAGTTGGCAAATGATGGTCTGGCCACCTGTTGGTGCAAATGAAGTTTTACCGGAACACACACATGCCACTCCTGTGTGTGTTGTCTATGGCAAAGTTGAGTAGTTGTGAGAGACTCTGCGGCCTGTAAAGCCTAAAATATTTCCTACTTGACCCTTTCGAGAAAGTTTTCTGACCCATGACCTAGAGGATCTATCCCCTCCCTTCTAGAAGTACAGTTCTGAAATCCCGCATCATCTCGCGTAGGTTTTGACGTTTGCTTTTTCTTGGCCTCTATTCCTTTGTCCTTGAGTGACCCCCAAAATACTCTATGGACTTGGGTCTCCATCTAACGTTATAAAGAACTCCTTAGAAAAAAATAACGGAATTCGTCAAACACAACAGCATACGTTTATTAAGCACACTCTATGTGCCAGGCACTATTCTGTGTAGTTCATAAATCCTGTTTATCTTCACAGCAAGCCTCTAAGCAGGGATTATTGTTGTCCTTCCGGCTGAAGAAGCTGAGGCCCAGAAAGGTTAAGTAACTTGACCAAGGCCACATACCTTCTAAGGCGGCAGAGCTGAAATCTAGACCTTGGCAGTCGGGCACCAGAGGTCACACGCTCCCTTGACCACTGATTGCTTCTGCTTCTTGAGACCACAGTCAGTAGGATTCCTAGTCAATGCCATTAAAAGTGAATAAAACACCTACCATGTCAATTAAACTCACAGAACTTATATAAATAATGAGAATCTCTCCTCAAAGAAAGTTCAGGTGTGAATCCCCTGCCTCTGTTCAATTTCTCCACAGCCACTTTGCATACCGACAATAAGACTTAACAATGAATGGCTCTTCTTATCTCAAAAAGCCACCTCCATTCATTAGCTCAGTGACAGATGGGAGGGACTCAATTTGGGCTACTTACCGCTTTGGGTTGCCCACTATCTTTCCCTGTTTCCTCGGACCACAGGGATGGGCAGGTGACTCAGGCTGGGCCAATCACAATTCCTGACCACTGTGACTGGTGTAAGAACCAATCAGTGATCTTCTCTGGGATTTCTGGGGCGGGGGGGAGAGAAGCCTCTTCTCCTCTCTGGTTAAAAAAAACTGAGAAGTTTTTTTTTTTAAGTCCCAAGGTACAGAAAGCAGTGGTTCCAGCCTTGTGGAACCAGCTGGCAGAAGGACACAGATGAGTAGAGAGAACCAGGTACCAGAGGTTTGCATCTGTGGTTCTGGGTCCCTGAGGCCAGCTATACTCCTCCTGAAGGCCGTGGGCTTCCACGAGCCAATACATTTCCTTTCTAAATCCTAACCTAGTCCGAACTGGGTTTTAGAAACTTGCAGAGGAGCCTTGGGGGTAGCTGGCATGACTGTGGAGAACACGAAAGACCACACACACACACACACACACACACACACACACACACACAACGATTTGTCTAAAGTTACACAGCAGTAAGTGGAATACCAGGACCCCCACACTCTCTCTCCAGAATCACAATTTGAACACGATTTCTACAAGATTCCATGCATTCTCCCTGGCTAGGGTGTGTCCTGTGGACCCGTGGCCACCCTAGATTATGCTGTTGTCCTGGAATAATTATTAATGGTGCTCCCTTGCATACCAACAAAAACGTACAGGTTCAGACAATAAATCATACGGTCACTCCAACCACAGCACTATTAAATAAAAAGAAGTGTCTTTTTTCTTCATTTTAACCCAGTCATTTACATTTCATTCTGGGAACCAAAGCAAGCCAAACCTCAGGGTTTTGCCAAATTACATTTTGATACATTTAACAATGAATGCCCTCAAGAAGGAAGAAATAGCCAAACGCGGCTCAATGAATATAAATATACCGGTGGCATCATCTATTAGACCAGAGATGGCAAATTTTTTCTGTGAAGGGCCAAAGAGTAAGTATCTTAGGCTTTTCAGGCCTTTTCTTTGTTGCAACTACTCAGCTCTGCCATGGCAGTGAGAAAGCAGCTGCAGATAATACAAACATGAATGGGTATGGTGGTGTTCCAATAAAACTTTATAAACACAAGCTGCTGGACAGTCAGCTATGGTTTGCTGGTCCCTGTTTGAGAAGGAAAAGGCTGGTAGCTCCTTAAATGCCCGTCCTTATAGGTTGTTAAATAAATTACAGTGCACTGATTCAGGGGAGGACTACAAAGCCACCTGAAAGCATGTTTGCAAAGAAAGTTCAATGAGGCGAGAAAAAGCACAAAATGCTAAAAAAAATCCACGAAACCTAAGTCTATGGATTCAACATAACCTTAATTCGCTCACAACTATACATACACTAAATCAAAATCTTGGTGTGGGGGCGCCTGGGTGGCTCAGTCGGTTGAGCAGCCGACTTCGGCTCAGGTCATGATCTCACAGTCTGTGAGTTTGAGCCCCATGTTGGGCTCTGTGCTGACAGCTCAGAGCCCGGAGCCTGCTTCGGATTCTGTGTCTCCCTCTCTCTCTGCCCCTCCCCTGCTCATGCTCCGTCTCTCTGTCTCAAAAATAAATAAAACATTAAAAAAAAAATCTTGGGGTGCCTGGCTGGCTCAGTCAGTGGAGAGTGTGACTCTTGATTTCAGGGTCTGTGAGTTGGAGCCCCACATTGGGTATAGAGATTACTTAAAAACACAACCTTAAAAAAAAGTCTTAAAAGGAACGAGTGGAGCCAAAGATAAAGTAGCTTCATCAAATGGTGGGAACAAAGATTATTAATAAAAACTTCTTTACTGTGCTTTTATAGTATTTTCCAATGGTTCTACAATGAACATATAAACTTTTATTTTATTTAAAAATTTTAAAAAAATATTTATTTTTGAGACAGAGAGAGAGAGCGAGAGAGAGAGAGAGAGCGAGAGAGAGAGAGAGAGAGAGAGAGACAGAGCGTGAGCAGGGAAAGGACATACAGAGAGGGAGACACAGAATCTGAAGCAGGTTCCAGGCTCCGAGCTGTCAGCACAGAGTCTGATGCGGGGCTCGAACTCACAAACTGCAAGATCATGACCTGAGCCAAAGGTGGATGCTCAACCGAGCCACCCAGGTGCCCTGAATATATAATACTTTTAAATTCATGCAAGAAATTGTTATTTAAAAGAAAAATAACCTAGCCCTCTTGTCACTGAGCCATCATGATCAAGTGCGTTAAGAGATCTCTCGTCCAGAGTCCAAACTGGATGTCATGACCCACTGGCGGGATGCAAAACCTGTGGATGTGTCCTGATCAGCAACGTTTTAAATGAAATAGAAGAGGACTGTGTTCTGCTTCCGTTGCTTTTTTTCAGTGAAATAGAAACCATCGGAGGGTACAATAGTCTAGTATGAGCACGTGTTGTTTTTGCAGAGTTTCTGTAACCAGTCACGCACTGGGCTGAGATGCAAAGCATCCGTGTTAGTGTGGCCTGTCATCAACCAAGGTTGGGAGCCACCGCTTTCTAGTTTGGTTCTCCCACTTTACAGACGAGAAAACCGAGGCCCAGAGAGAAGACCACGTGACCCCTGATATTGTCCCGTGCTGGGCAAACACCAGAAGATGAGCACCCCTCCCTTTTAATAACCTGCCTCCACCCTCCAGGCCAGCTGTTCCCACGTGCGATGTCAAATGTCCACATGATTCATGACCCCAGGGCAGGTCACAAGGCGGGAGAGAGGTTAAAACCTGAGCAACAGCTGATTCTAAGAACCCGGGCCCCCCGGGGTCACAAGTCCCACCCCCTCCCCTAAGGCGGAGTCCTCCCGTGTGTCTTTGCAGCCCCGTCCCTATGTTGGTCCCAGGGGTCTGTAATGAGACCAGTCGGAGAAGCCTGGAGAATTTAAAGGTCAGGCGGCTGATTGGGGCTCAAACGTAGCAGCAGCTGGGATGACCCAGGCTGTGGTTTTGGGGGTTGCATGATCCCTTTCAGTAGCCGGTTCTTAGAAACCACCATGTAGGGCTGGAGTAGCAGACACGCAAGGTCTGGGGAGAGCCGGTGAGGCTTGCTGAAGAGGCCGGAGGGCGGGGGGCCTGGTTGCCACAAAAAGGAGACAAACACGCACGCAGAGATGCGGATCCCGGTACAAAGTAGCAGGGACAGCAGTGGCCCAATAGCCAAAGTTCAAGTGTGGCAACCAGTACTCCAGGGTAGCAGCTACGCCCAGGGACAGAAAAAGTACACAGACTGAGAGTTTCAGAAGGAGTGAAAACAGCCAACACTCATGGACTGTTTCAGATGCTCTCCTAAGCCCTGTGGGTGAACCACCCAGCATCCAGCTCCAACAGTAGCCCCTGAGAGGTCAGCTGCTTCTACAGACTCCACCTCGAGATGAGAAAAACAAGTCTCAGAGACGTTATTTGCCTAAGGGCACACACCTAGTGAGTGGTGGTGTCAGAATTCGAACCCTGGGTGCCTGGCTTTCTCTGTGGAGTACTAGGAAGCCAAGAAAATAGAATAAAGTGGGTTTATTTGGACTGACTTTGAAAGAGCTCCAGGGGCGCCTGAGTGGCTTAGTTAAGTTAAGCGTCCGACTTGAGCTCAGGCTGTGATCTCGCGGTTCGTGAGTTCGAGCCCCACGTTGTGCTCTGTGCTGACAGCTCAGAGCCTGGAGCCTGCTTCGGATTCTGTGTCTCCCTCTCTGTATGTTCCTCCCCTGCTCACGCTCCGTCTCTCTCTCTTGCTCTCAAAAATAAAGATTAAAAAATTAAAAAAAAAAAAAGAAAGAAAGTGCTCCAAAATGTCTTATTTGGTGAAAAATACAAAAGGCAAATTGTAAAACAAGATGTACAGCAAGACGTTATTTGTTAAAAAAAGGAGATGGGGGGGGGGCACCTGGGTGGCTCAGTCGGTTGAGCATCCGACTTTGGCTCAGGTCATGATCTCACAATTAGGGAGTTCAAGCCCTGTGTTGGGCTCTGTGCTGACAGCTCAGAGCCTGGAACCTGCTTTGGATTCTGTGTGCCCCACCCCTGCACCCCACCCCGGCTTGTGCTCTGTCTCTCTCTCTTTCAAAAATGAATAAACATAGAAAAAATTAAAAAAAAAAGGAGATGGGCTCCCTAGTTGTGGGAGGAACCACCTCCCGCCCCCGGAAAGATACACACTAATGCTACTTAAGCGATTTAAAATAAATATATGAAAAATGAAAAAAAAAGCAGTAAAAAAGACAGGTGGATTACGGTCTGGAGCATTATGCCTAGGACTCGAAGACAGTATTGAATGTTAAATAATGTGGAGAGAGAGAGAGAGAGACAGAGAGAGAGACAGAGACAGAGAGCCCTGTGCTGAAAAAAGCAGAGAAAATTCCATGAAAGTTCCCACGTTTTCCTTCACCAACCGAACTTTTTGGAGTAGAAAAAGTTGGATTTGCTCGGAGGGTGCAAATTATGTATCCCACAGCTGACTGTGGCTTCTCTCTGAGTGACGATGGATTTACAGAGTCGGTCTGTCTGTCTCCCACACTATCAATGGCTCCCTGCCTGAAGCTGTATTCCCCCCTCCCTTAGTTATCTTTTTATTTTATTATTTTTTTTTGATTTTTAAATGTTTATTTTTGAGAGAGAGAGAGAACGAGCAGGGGAGGGGCAGAGAGAGGGAGACACAGAATCTGAAGCAGGCTGCAGGCTCCAGGCTCCGAGCTGTCAGCACAGAGCCTGACGTGGGGCTCGAACTTATGGACCACGAGTTCATGATGAGAGCCGAAGTCAGACGCTCCACCCAGGTGCCCCCCTTAGTTATCTTTTTAAATTCCTGAGCAGAAGGTCCGACAGCCTGGGGCTGGGAGCAGGCTGCTTACCACTTCTGTCTCAGAAATTACCAAGGCGGGACTGGTAGTTTGAACAGGACTCTCTATTTCTGTGTGTCTGTAGGTTTTTGGTTCAATGTTGTTTCCTTTTTCATTCTTCCCCTCCTCTCCCACCAAAATCATCAGAGAGACTGATTCTGCCAATTCTGCCACATTTTCAACAAATTTTGCAGACCCAGACCCTGGTGTGGGCTCACTGCCTATTTCCTTGAAATGTCAGAAGTAGGAACGAAAAACAAATGACACCAGAGCAGAAACATCAAAGCCCCCTCTGAGTTTCTGTTCCTTTGGGAGTCCAAGGATAAGCTGGGATTCTAGAATTTTCTGAACAGGTCGCTGGGACCTGGCAGACATTGTTAGAGGCAAGTTCTGTGAATACTGGCATTGGCTCCCATGACCCCCCATTGTGCACTCAGCCCAGAGCAGCCAACTGGTCTTTCCAAGATGCAAACCAGATCAACCTCCTGTTCTAAACCCCCCAATGGCTGCCCGCTGCTCTCAAGACAAAATCCAAGCACCTTCACTCCGCCACGGCTCTGTGTGGTCCTGCCTCCCCACCTTCTGGCCCCCCCCCTCCACCCCTCTTCCCTTCACATACCAGCCGCTGGCCTCCTGTCAGCAGGAACACGCCTGACACATGACCGCTTGCCTTAATTTACATGTACCAGCTCTAGGTCACCTCCTCAGAGACCCAGCCCTGCCCGCCCCCCAACTGGACCCTCCTTCCCCAGACCCTCTTCACCGCATCTCCCTGCTCATTCTCCTTGGAAAGCTCATCACGGTACTTGCGGACTCCCTAGCTCACCATCGGGTGTGGACTGAATCGTGTCCCCCCTCACCCACAATTCCTATGGTGAGCCCTATCCCCCACTGGAACTGTATTCCAGGATGGGGCCTCTAGGGAGATGTTTATCATCAAACGCGGTCATATGCGTGGGGCTCTAATCCTATAGGACCGGTGTCCTTATAAGAACGGAAAGACCCCCCAGGGATGTCTTCTCTCCTCATGCACACACAGAAAAGGTCGTGTGAGGACACAGTGAGAAGACGGCCGTCCTCACGCCAGGAAGAGAGTGCTCACCAGAAACCAAATCTGCACGTACCTCACTCCGCCTGGGACCTCTCAGCCTCCAAAGCGGTAAGAAAATGAATTATCTCTTGTTTGGGGCTCCTCGTCTACGGAACTTGGTTATTGTGGCTCCAACGGACTAATACACTGTCGTACCCTCTCATTGGGACACAAATTCCCTTCAGGCAGGCCTCGACTGTCCATTCAGGGCTGTATGGTGTACACCTAGCATGCTCCCTGCAACAGGGCTGGTGCTCATGAATGTTTGCTGAGTGAACGACAAATGAGAACGACAAACACAAATGCTTCTCCCCATTCCTGTACCTGCTGCCGCACAGACCAGGGGTTCTCGGGGGCACTGCAGTGCCCCTAGGGGTGCTTGGAAATTTATGGGGACGCTTTTATTGGGGGACCTTAATGGCATTTAGTGGGCCGGTGCCAGGCGTTGCTCAGTGCACGGACCAGTCCTGCAAAAGGCAGATTTTTCCCAAGTCCCATCTGGCTCTGCATATGCCAGACGTTCATTCACACATTAAAGACCTGGCTTTAAGAAGAACGTATCAGAAAACAGCTTCGCCCCTTTGTTCCATATTATCTACGGCTGCTCCTTCAAGCTGCAATGGCAGAGTTACAAGCAATTAGAACAGAGACTTAAGGTCCATAAAATCTCGAATATTTACTCTCTGGCCCTTTTTACAGAAGAGGCTGGCTAACCCCAATCCCAGTACGTCAGTCCATTTCACACATACATACAAGGGGTTTGTTTGTTTCTTTTTCCCCAGCATTTTCACGTAGGTTGAAATTTGCAAGAATGCTTCCGTAGCGCGTTCGGTTGGAATTATACCATACTATAATATCTTCGATTATTTTTTAAAATTTCCTTATTCTTGAGACAGAGAAAGATCACGAGCAGGGGAGGGGCAGGGAGAGAGAGGGAGAGAGAGAGAATCCCAAGTAGGCTTTGCACTGTCAGCACGGAGCCCGACGCGGGGCTTGAGCCCCCAAACCGCGAGATCCGGACCTGAGCCGAAATCAAGAGTCAGAGGCTTAACCGACTGAGCCCCCCGGGGCTTCGATTACTTTTAACCGAATGTTTAACGATATTCAGTTACCCGATGCAGAAAACGACAGAAGTGTTCTTCCCTCACAGACCCTACTGCCTTCAGGGGGAAACTGGGTGTGAAAGTGAGGCTCCTCCCCTGGGCCGGGAGAGACACAGACCCGGAGCTTCCCCTCTGGAACAGGCTGCACGCTGGACATTTACCTCGCCCTCCATTTACCTCTGGTTCTTCCCCCAAAGCCAAGCCACCAGCAGTTGCTGTCAATTTCACATGCAAAGTACACCTAGAATCTGACCACTGCCACCGTCACCCCTAAGCCAAGGGCCTGTCCTCCTTTGCTTGGACCACTGCACTGGCCTCCTCGCTGGTCTCGTGCTTTCTTTTGCCTCCACAGCCTGTTCTCCACGTGGTGGCCAGAGGAAGCCTGTTAAAACTCAAGACTTATCATGCCACCCTCCTGCTCAAACCCCTCCACTCTCCTCCTCCGTGAAGCCTCCCTTGACCACTCTGTCGCAAAAAACATCACAAACCCAGCACTGGCTTCTTTCGTTTTTCCCTTAATTCTCCCTCTCCCCCCAACATACCATAGAACTTGTTTTCCTTATTTATTATCCGTCTCCTACCGCAGAACATCTGCTCCTTGAGGGCAGGACCTAGAGAAGGAGCTCAGAGTCCCCCGTCCTGACATCAGTTTTCTCCATGGCCACCATGTAGAACAGGGTTAGCAGAATGGTGGCCAATGGGCAGAAGTAGTTCTTTTTAATTTGTTGCTACCAATTTAAGTTTTTTTTTTAATTAAAAAAAATTTTTTTTCTTAACGTTTATTTATCCTTGAGACAGAGAGAGACAGAGCAGGAACGGGGGAGGGTCAGAGAGAGGGAGACACAGAATCTGAAACAGGCTCCAGGCTCTGAGCTGTCAGCACAGAGCCCGACGCGGGGCTCGAACTCACAGACCGCGAGATCATGACCTGAGCCGAAGTCGGCTGCTCAACCGACCGAGCCACCCAGGCGCCCCCAATTTAAATTGTTTTAAATAAATGTTTATTTATTCTGAGAGAGAGAGAGAGAGAGTGAGCAGGGGAGGGGCACAGAGAGAGGGAGACAGAGAATCAAGGGCTCAAACCCACAAACCTCGAGGCCATGATCGGAGCCGAAACCAAGAGCTGGACACTCAACCGACTAAGCCACCCAGGTGCCCCCCAATGGAAGTGTTTTAAATTGGGGAAGATCTTATGAAGTCATAATTTCTGGGCTTTTGGGTCTGTTTGTTTGTTTACTTTGGAATAAGTGACCCCCGTATGGCACCACTCAGCCTTAGTGGAGTAGGGCCTCCTCTTTATGGAGGGCTAGGGATGCTCAGTTCATCCCAGGCTTCACCCAACCAGCCCCACACACTGCCCTGTGGGCCGGGCTCCCGGGGCATGTTGGTTTGTGACCAGGGGCAGAATGAAGAGAGTGGGCCTGGAGCCAGATAGCTGCGGAGTCCTTCTGGGCCTTGCCTCTTAGCACGTTTCAGGTACAGTTTTACCTATGTTGTGCCATCGTCCGATTAGGGTCTGTTTCCCCACCCTGGCGTGCAGAAAAGCCACTCCATTGACATCTGCTGCAATAATGGCATCTGAAGGCACCGCCCTGGGTCCCCCACAAGCTCTCAGTTCCACATGCAGACCCTGAGGGCGGCTTCTGGGGCCCTCGGTTCTGCAGCTTTGCCCCGAAAACCCCTCTTGCGGTGGGGGCAGGAAGAGAAGGCAGTGGAACACCTCCAAAACAGAAAAATAAAACAATGTTCCAAGCTTTCAACTTTTCCACTTTTGCGTGTCTCAAAACAACCCGATGATCTCAGTCAGCTTGGGCTGTTACAACAAAACACCCATAAACCGGGTGGTTTAAGCAGCAGACGCGTATCTCTCCCACTTCCGGAGGTGAGGTGGGGGAGTCCAGAATCAGGGTGCCGACTGACTAGGTTCCTCACGAGAGCCCTCCTCCCGGCCTACAGACGGCCGCCTTCTTGCCATGCCCTCACACGGCCTTTCCTCGGGGGGTGCGCTCGAGGGGAGAGAGAGACAGGTCTCTCTCTTCCTCTTACAGGACACCAGTCTCATCAGGGGGGCCCCGTCCTCATGGCCTCATCTCACCCTAACTGCAGGCCACGGGTGGCATCTCCAAATACTGTCGCACTGGGGTTAGAGCTTCAATAGATGGATTTTAGTGGGACGCAAGCGTTCGTTCTGGAACACCTGTTAACTGCCTTCCCTGGACCCCCTCATTAACCAGGAGAGTTGCCTTTTAATGATCTCTTACAGTTGTGCCGCCTGACATGGTGGCCACCAGCCACATTTACGGTTGCTATAACTATGAGTAAACAACAGAAACGTGTCATTGCTTCAGCTGTTTTGGCCAATGCTCAACAGCCCCATGTGGCTCGTGGCCACCATACTGGGCAGCACAGACATCCAACCCTTTCCCATCATCGCAGGAAGCCTATAGGCCAGCACTGCCTTCACGAATTGTTGTTTTTTTTTTTTAAGTTTATTTATTTTGAGAGAGAGAGAGACAGAGAGAGCAAGAGGGGGAGGGGCAGAGAGAGATAGAGAGAGAGAATCCCAAGCAGGCTCCAAGCTGTCAGCACAGAGCCCCACGCGAAGATCGAACTCACGAACCGTGAGATCGTGACCCGAACCGAAACCAAGAGTCGGACGCTTAACGGACTGAGCCACCCAGGCGCCCCTTCGTGAACTGTGGATGATGAAACTCCCTTCTGGCCCCCAAAACTAAGGCTCAAGCACCCAAGCTGCTTTCGTGGGTCATCTCCAGCGACTTTTGGCGATGGGGGTGACTAAATAAATCTTGTTCTGTGGTCAGAGGGAAAGACTGCCCATTTAAACGCCGTACGTCCTAAATCTGGAAGGCGTCAGCACAAGCAGGAAGTGGCAGGCTCGCCAAACCCCATGAAGGTGACGAGGAGGTGACTGCCAGGGTGGAGGGGCCGCATGGCGCAAGAATGCTGACATGTATCGGGAAACCTCACCCACTTTGTCGTGTGCAGGAAAGTTGCTGATTCACACCAGGAAACCCCACCTCAGGCCAGGAACCCACGGATGCCAAGCCTGGCCCCTGTCTCAACTGACAGAGTGAGACCAGGCAGACTTGGAGACTGGCTGGGCCGGGACAGCCTATTGCCAAGAAGAAATGCGGAAATTACCCCACTTCGCCAGGAGGAGGCCACTGGGCTCCAAGGCAGCTGTGGCCGTGCCCATCACTTGAGTCCTCCGGGAAATGCCTCACTGATGAAACAGGCCAGAGGTGGGCATGGAAGGGGGTGAGATCTTCCTGGCTCCCCAAGTCACCACCTGGTTGGGGATTTTCTCTGAGCACCCGGGGTTCAGTTAAGAAACTATGGAAACAGATTGCAAGATGGAGTCATGAAGACCAGCCTCATACATGTTCGTCTGCTTCACAAAGTATTTTAAAGAGAGTGTTTAAATCGGTTTGCCCCAGGGGCGCCTGGGTGGCTGGGTGGGTTGAGTGTCTGCCTTCGGCTCAGGTCATGATCTCGCGGTCTGTGAGTTCGAGCCCCGTGATGGGCTCTGTGCTGACAGCTCAGAGCCTGGGGCCTGCTTTGGATTCTGCCTCCCTTTCTCTCTATCCCTCCCCCACTCACGCTCTGTTTTCTCTGTCTCTCAAAATAAATCAGTTTGCCCACAATGAAAAAGAAGGAGACTTCACAGTCAAATCCAGCTACAGGGATTACCCTGAAAATGGAAAGATTTAGCCTCCCCGGCGTCCCATTCTCGTGTGGCAGCAACGGGCGAAAGCCGAGTAATACCTACACCCCTGCCCGTCGGGCACGTAGTTTTCAGCTTGCCCTCAGCCTGACCGCTCACCACTCCCTGCAACATTACAACTAACTCACTTCTCTCTTTCATTGAGAAGAATCACCTCCCGGAGCAGGCTCAATCCACAGAAACGCAGAATCATTTGCAAAGAGTAACAACCTGCGTGTCTACGATTTGCGATGTAAATGTTTTTCAGTTTGCCACTTGTTTTCTGTTTTGTTTGTTTTTGTTTTGACTTTACTTCTGGTGTTCTTTGCCACGCCCCCCCCCCTCACGCCCCCCCCCCCCCCCAACCAGTCTGTAGTTAAACTTGCTGTCTTTTCCTTGATGGCTAGCTTCTAAGTCACAGTGAGAAAAGCCTTTTCTACTCCAGAGTTATACAAATTTTGCTTATTGTCATTCTAGTTCTTTTATGATTTGACTTCTGACATTTAAACTGCTGATCCAGTAAAGAAGATGTGGTATCTATCTATACACAATGGAGTATTACTCAACAATCAAAAAGAAGGAAATCTTGCCATTTGCAACTACATGGATGGAACTGGAGGATATTGTGCTAAGTGAAATTAGTCAGAGAAAGACAAAAGTCATATGACTTCACTCATATGAGGCCTTTAAGAGACAAAACAGATGAACATAAGGGAAGGGAAACAAACATAATATAAAAACAGGGAGGGGGACAAAGCAGAAGAGACTCATAAATATGGAGAACAATCTGAGGGTTACTGGAAGGGTTGTGGGAGGGGGGATGGTAAATGGGTAAGGGCATTAAGGAATCTACCCCTGAAATCATTGTTTCACTGTATGCTAACTAACTTGGATGTAAATTAAAGAAATAAGTTAAAAACAAAACAAAACAAAAACTGTTGATACAGGAGAGGAGGTGGTGGGGGGATGGGCTAGATGGGTGATGGGCATTAAGGAGGGCACTCGTGGGGGTGAGCACTGGGTGTCGTATGTAAGTGATGAATCACTAAACTCTACTCCTGAAACCGATTATTACACTATATGTTAACTAACTAGAATTTCAATAAAGTTTTGAAGGAAAAAAATAAACTGCTAATCCATTTGGATGTTTTTCGTGATATGCAGTAAAAGGAATGGATTTTCCCCCTCCAGATGGCTAACGAATTGTTCCAAAACCATTCACTGAATATTGCGTCTTTCGCCACTGACATGCCATCTGCCCCATGTACAAAATTCCTAGATACGCTTTGTCTCTTTCTGGATGGCACGCTCTCCTCTACTGGTCAATCAGTTTACACATACACCCAAAACAAGCTGTTTTGGTTACTAAGGTTTTATCATATGCTTAAATATTAGTATGCCTGGTGCCACAGCACTCTTCTCTTGTACGATGTCTCAAATCTAATCTCCTAGTTCACAGAAAAGTAACCACAAATCGGCTAAAGATTTGAAAAGAGGCTCAACCTCATAAGACACACAAATTAGTATTATGCCAAGAAACCGCTTTTCATGCATAAGATTGGAAAAAATGCCCAATAACTAGGTGCCACTGGGTTGGCCAGATGTGCACTCTCACACACTGCTGGCGGGAGTTTAGATTGGTAGAATCCCTACGGAAGGTAGCTTGGAAAATCCACCAATTTTTAAAAATGGGACTTTCCCCTCAACCCCGAATTCTTCTTCTGCACAACCCACCCTTCAGATGTCCTTGCAGAAAAACGAAATGATACACATTTAGGATTATTCATAGCCATACTGGTGGTAATTGTAGACACCCAATGAGGAACTGATTAAATGATTTACAGGACATCATTCGAAAGAATGATAGGCACCTGTGAAGAAAAAGAGGAAGCCCTTTCTATACACGGACTTAGAAAGTTCTTCAAATCTGTTGCTAATGAAGAAAGCAAAGTGCAGAAGACGGTGTATGTATGTTGCCTATGAAAATAAGAGTAAATGCAAGTGTTACTGCCATAATGTGACAAAGCCTTCCTGAGAGGCTGTGTGTTGTGCAAAATTGTTCACTGAAATAATGGGGCTTATGGGAAAAAGTAGGGTTACGGCAGACTGCTCAAAAGCAACACCACTTTGTAACCAAAGCACTGACAAAAGCAAGGATAATAATAATCTCAATAAAAAAGAGTGATAGAGAAGTGTTACAATAAATAGAGGACTTAGCTTTAAAAAAGAGGTGCAATTATCTTGACAGAAGGAGGTATAAAGACACTGGAAGTGTTGAACTATGGGAACCAGGGCAAAATGCACCAAATCTTGGGGAAATTGCAAAAGAAATTCTTCAAAAACAGAGCATGCGGCCAAACTGAAGTCAGACGAAGAACAAAGGGCACCAGGGACAGAACTGTGTTCCTCGAAGCTTGTTGTCTTTACCAGTGTTACGTATTTTGCATTCAGCTGCTGTTACCATATGTGCTGGGGAAAAGTGCACACAAACCAATGCGGCTGCACATGCACTTCTGGCCAAGACTGGGTCACGGGGACTAGATTTACCTTCCCACGTGAAACAGTTAAAAAACTAGATTCCCAAGACATCAGACATCAGACAATGAATGACAGCAACCTTTGAGAGAAAGGAAACGAAGAACGAGCCACATGATTGCCCCATTGTGGCCGGTTTCCAGGAAGGGGCGCCCAGGCGGGGCCCAGTGGTCTCTCTAAGCTGAACAGATGAACTGCAAGTCCAGGGAAGCCTAATGGGCAGGATTCGCAGAGCAGAGTTCCAGAAAACAGAGCTGCACTGTGAGAGTGCTCCAGAGATTTGTGGACATTTCCCCTAGGGTGTCCACCAAGGCTGGAGGTGAACCACTTGAAAAGATTAGAAGGAACAATACCCAGAGCTCATAACAGAGTTTCAAATAGTTCTTATTCCTGCCAGCCAGAGTGGAAAACCTCATAATTCATGGGGCATTGGGTAGAATACACAGAAAGGCTTCCTCAGTAGTGGGAAAATGTTGTTAGGTCAAGAGTGCCCTAGACCAAATGTTGCTCTGCTCTACCTAACAAAACTGAAAGCAAGACTAGAGAGGATCAAACTGTTTCCATGTAATTTAACTGCATCCCAGAACAGAGCTTAAGAATATTCATAGAAATATAAAAATGTCCAGCATCCAACAAGGTAAAATTCTCAATGTCGGGCATACAATCAGAACTTATGCACGCAAAGCATCAGGAAATATGACCTGTAATGAGGAGAAAAATCAGTGAAAAATAACCGAGAAATGACAGAGATGACAAAACTAATAGATAAGCATATTAAAATAGTTACTATAACTGTGTTCTGTCTGTTCAAGGAGCCACTAGAAAGACTGGGCATGTTAAATAGAGGCATGGAAGATTAAAAAAAAATAGAGATCAAATATCTGAAGATGAAAAAAAAAATGCCCTGAGTGTAATTAACAGCAGATCAGATACTATACAAGAAAAGGTTAGTGAACTTGAAGACATAGTGGGGAGGAACTACTTGAAGAAGTAATGGCCGAAACTTTTCCAAATGTGATAAAAACTATAAACTCACAGCTTAAGAAGCTCAATGAATCCAAAGTCCTAGAATCATGAAAAAAACAGCACCAAGGCATCAAAAATGAAATTGCTTAAAACCAGTGATAAGGAGAAAATCTGAAAAGCAAACGAACCAATGCAACTTTAGAGTTCTCATTTGAAAACAGAGTTGACATCGTTTCCTTACTTATGAAACATGAATGAATGACTTCTTGTCATAGAAATATGAAGTAGAATGGACTGTGTTCATGTTTGCTCATACTTGCAAAAAACCCCAAATCTGGATGGGCTCACAAGAACCTAGTTTAAATGGTTAACCGCTGAGGCTTTGGCAACTGAGTGGATGTGGGACAAGGGTAGAAGAGAGATTTCTATAGATGTTTAAATTAGGTAAATACATAAACTGCTCAAAAAATAATATAAAGGAAGAGTAAGTGTAAATGTAACTTTTTTTATCACAAAAGAAAGGGAGGGGAATAGGAAATGATGGCTAATGTGCATGGGGCTCCATTCTGGGGTTATCATATAATGATTTACAAGAAATGTGTATTTGACCATTCAGATGACCAAAATAGAATTCTCAGATAATACTGATCTTCAGCCACAGTTCCTGAAAACACATTCAGATCCATTAATGTGAAATGGGTGTCTTGTTATTAATCGAGGCGACTTTTGGACCCACCCAAGGGTGAGAGCTGGCCGCCAGGAGGACCAGCCACATGATTAAAGAGTTGGAACTTTCAGTCCTACCCCGACCTCCAGGGAGCGACAGAGGGGGCTGGAAGTTGAATCAGCCAAGGGCCAATGACTTAGTCAATCATTACCATATATGAAGCCTCCATAAAAACCCAAGACAGCAGCTTTTTGACCTTGTCAGAGAGCTCCTATGCCTGGGGAACTAGCATCCTCTTATGTGCCACTGAGCCAGGCCCCAAGCTTCATGAGGACCGAAGCTCCTTTGTTCAGAAATTTGCCCTTTGTATCTTTTCATCTGGCTTTTGATTCATATCCTTTGATAAGCTGGTAAATGTAAGTAAGTGTCTCCCTGAGTTCTGTGAGCCTCTCTAGCAAAGTAATCAAACCCAAGGAGGGGTCATTGGAAGTTCCAGTCTGCAGCCGGTCAGTCAGAAGGACAGGTAACAGTCTGGGCTCGTGACTGGCATCTGAAGGGAGGGTGGGGCAGTCTTGTAGGACCGAACCCTTGACCTGTGGAATCTGATGCTGTCTCCAGGTAGACAATGTCAGAATTGACTTGAATTTTTGGATGCCATGCTGGTGTCCAAGAATCGCTTGGTGTTGTTGGGCGGGGGGACTCCCCTGTTGGAACTGGGTCCAGGAACCCTAAAAAAGGTGTAACGAGGGGTGCCTGAGTGGCTCAGTTGGCTAAGCGTCCAACTTTGGCTCAGGTCATGGTCTCACAATTCGTGAGTTCGAGCCCTGCATCAGGTTCTGTGCTGACATCCCAGAGCCTGGAGCCTGCTTCGGATTCCGTGTCTCCCTCTCTCTCTCTGCCCCTCCCCTGCTCACTCGCTCTCTCTCAAAAATAAATAAACATTAAAAAAAAGGTGTAATGAAAATGTGGAATCAAGAGAGTGGGGAGGGTTGCCCAACTTTGTGAATATAGTAAAAGCACTGCATTGTATACTTTAAAAGGGTGAACTTTATGGTATGTGAATTGTATCTCAGCAAAAACAAAATACAGAAAAGAAGAACACATTCATGTTCATCATTTTTTTCTTTTAAATTGGAGAATCACACAATTTTACCAGAAAGGGTTCTAAGGCCCATCACGCCCAGGACTTCCCGCTGAGAACAGAGCAGTCTTTTGTGAGAAGGTCCCTATCCAGATCTACCCAGAAAGACTGGCTACTGAATTCCACTCCTGAAGAGCCACGAGGTGCATCAGGCTGCAAAGGGTCTGAGAAGTCCTGCAGCATAGACATCTACTTAATTTTGTGCTGCACACTATTTACCAAATGTATTTGATGCAGCTGACCATGAACTTTTCCAACCTCTCTCTCTTTTCAGTGAGCATCTGTGAGCACCAGAGCTGTGAGATACAGATCTTGAGAGTTCAATGGCTTGTCCAAAGTCACACAGCTTTCTGGTGCCAGGAACTGCTAGGTTTCACAAGTCCAACACAAACCGGTCCCTGAAGTCTCTGGCTGAGATCACTGGCTTCCAGACCCTTCTGCTAGGCTTTTAATTCTCCCCCTCATCCCCGAATCACATGCTTCCATGTTCCTGAATGGCTCATGTTGGGTTCTGAGCTTCAGTATTAACATTCCCTGGTCTTTGGTGAATACAGAAGGAATACAGAAGGAACTGAAGAGATCTATTTTCAAGTCCCCGTATAAGGCAGATTTTTAGCAGAAGGGGAGTTTATGCTGATGCGGAAGACTCAACAGTCTCAAATTAGTATTCCTCTTTTCTTCTACCAGGACTCCTTAATAAAACTGAGAATTCAGGAAACACAGGTGAACTTGGGAAGAACACAGACCGTCAGACCTGAAGTTAAGATAGCAATTCCGTTGTCTCCGGAACCCGCGCAGTTGAAATTCCCTGTATAACTTTTGAACTTAATTACCGCAGAATATACTTATCATGATGGACAAAAATAAAATAAAACGATAAAAAGAGAACTTCACTGCTCATAGTCTATGCTGCCTCACCAATAACAGTCAATTAACACGTACTTTGTGTGTCCTATATATTACATACTGTGTTCTCACAATAAAAGTAAGCTAAGAAAAGAAAATGTTGTTAAGAAAATCATACGGAACAGGTAATATATTCACAGGACTCTGCTGGATTTATTGAAAAAAAATTTGCACGTAAGCGGACCCACCTGCGCAGTTCAAATCCCTACTGTTCAAGGGGTCAACGGTAACAACAGCTAACATTGGTAGAGCACTTAGTTTGTGCCAGGC